>NC_090381.1:36668581-37270578 GCF_036365525.1 Heterodontus francisci
TTGTGGCAGGTAAGGGCTTACACACTATTGGGTATGAACCAAGAAATTCTTGCCATCAGCATTATCCCTTGTCAGCGATAAGATCCCATTTTAAAAAATAATTAAATAGTCTATTGGGGTATTTTGGTGATTATAATGTTTAAAAAAGTATCATCAGATAGACGAGGCAGTAAGAAATCTCAGAGCTAACAGTCAAGCATGTGCCAGCAGGTGAAACTAAAAGTAATTATTGGCTATTGAATCTTATTCCATTGCCATGTAGGAGAGAAAAGGTATGTTTTTAAATATTGTGATGTCAACATGGTAGAGATTTACGTAGTACTTACAGCACAGAAACAGTCCATTCAGCCCAAAAATCCTATGTTGCAATTTATGCTCCACACAAGTCTCCTCGCACCCTTCCTCTTCTCACCCTATCAGTATATCTTTCAATTCCTTTCTCCCTCATGTGTTTATCTAACTTCCCTTTAAGTGCATCTATGCTATTTGCCTCAACTGCTCCATGTCGTGGCGGGAGGAATTTTATACTGGCGGCAGGGGTCTCAACGTCAGTGGAAACCAACACTGAGATCCCTGCGTCACCTCTTTACCAAAGGTCCGCCGAAGCTAGTGCCAATCAGGCACTTAAGTAGACAGCAGCGGGCCTTTCATAGGATTTAGGACCCCGTCACCAGAAGTCCCGCCCTTGGTGAGCTGCCAGCCACAGGACCACCGCATAGGCAGTGGCTGCTGCTAGAGATGACCGTCCTGGAGGCCGAGGATCGTCACTGGACCCAGGCCTCAGGTAAGTCAGGGTGGAAGGGGTGGGGGGTCACAGGGGAGGGGGGGTCGGCAGCAAGGGCAGGGGCGTGGCCCTCAGCGTGCACCCTCCCCCCCTTCCCAATGCCGGGTCCCTTTTTCAGGCACAAGATGCCTTTGAACAAGGGGCCCCCGTCCCAGGATCGGGAAGCAGCCCACAGGAATTTTCATGCAGTGCTTGTCGTGAGATGACAGGACCACCTGCTGCATGGGTAATTGCAACTGTGGTGGGAATAGTCTCTTAATTTGAGGTTAATTACCGTTAAGGGACTCAATTGGCAGCGGAGCAGGAAGGCCGTTCACAGGTCTTTCCGCCCTGGTCTAAATTTCTGTGGAGGCGGGATGGTGGTGGGAACTTCCCCGCCACCATCCCACACGATTTTATGCTCTCCCCTCCTCCAAGTCTGCCACTTTTTGACCTGATTGACCAAACCCTACCCTAGCAGATTTTGTTATAAAAATCTGACTATTTCCAAAAGTGGGATTGAGTGCATGGTATTGCTTTGTTAATTTGCTCAAATTTGTTTTGGTCTTGGTTTCATTTTTGTGGTTTCTCAAGATTTGATATTGTATTGCTGATATTGGGCTGGATTTTGCAGCCAGCAGCGAAGCAATGGCCCTCACCACTGATCTCGAAGAAAACTGCCCACAAAGATCTAGCGATCCCTGTGACATGGTTTTCATTTTCCCAACTGCAGTTTAAATCTGGCTCCAAGTCAAGTCGATATTTTGGTGTGCAGCAGCAGTGATGTCAGCAAGCAGGTATGCAGCCAATCCCATTGAAGTATTCGCACAACAAACTAGGAAGTTAAAAACACTTAATATTCTTCACTTTTAATTCAAATTTTCAAATAACAAAATAAGTGATTGTGATTTGATTAAGAGAGCAGCTAAAATAAAGATAAACAAACTTCTGAAAACAAAAAAATGGGATTGTTTTAATCATTATGGAGAAATTTGACATTCCACAATTATAAAGTTATCTTCTCAGGGCCAATGAGAGTGTTTAGCAGTAATTAGGAACTTAATACACCGTTAAAGACCCAGTTACACCTCTTTCAACAAGGTGTATCCTTTTCAAGGGTTGTTACGGTGGGACTAAGAGACTAACAGTGTAATACTGGAAGTTCTTATCAGTTCAATAATTTCTAATTGATTGTCTGGGGGGTGGGGGTCCTCTATAACGCACCCTCTGGAGAGGTATAGTATCACTGACAGGAACTTCTGGATTTATTCTGTGCATGTGCAGACTCCAGGGGCTGGATTTTCCCTACAGGGATGGGAACAGAAGTTGGGACCGTTTCTGGTTCCTGAATCTGCCCTGGGGGAAACAGTCACTCATTGGGATTTTCATTGAGGCACCCCCTTAATTGACATGGAGATAGGTTCCCTGTTCAATTAAGGGTGGTGGGCAGGTTCTTGAAGCTGGAGGGTCAAAGAGACGCCTCCTTCCAGCTCAAGAGGTGCAGCAGACTATAAGTAACAGAGAGGGGGCTTCAACATGGAGGAGCTCTCTTATCAACTTTTTTCAATCTAAAATTAAGAAACAGATAAAGCAGCCAGGCCACCACTGTGGGGAAACGGGGTTAGTGGGTGGGGGGTGGGGGGGAGGTGGAGGGAAATCCCTCTACAGGGCAGCCTGTGGCTGCTTTCGCACTCAGGCAGGCAGGATGGGTCTCTAGGCCTGCCTGGGGCCCTCTGCCCCGCAACCCCCCCCTCACCACCAGCCTGCTGCCAGCATCCTGCCTTCAGGCACCTAATCTGCCTCCAGCTGGTACAGGAAACTGTAATAAGGCTCTTAACGAGGCTAATCTGCTACCTGTTTCATGGGAGCAGGTAGCTCTGCCAGTCCCGAACCCACCTTGGCAAAAATGGCCAGCGCTGGGAATGTCGTCAGGAAACCGGCACACCGGCTGGCACCAGTATTTTCATCTGCCTCTGTTCCCACCCTTGGCGGGGCCCAAAAATTCAGCCACAGAAGTTGCTGTCAGTTTCAGTGAAGCAATTACAACAAATACTGTCCATTTTGGGGTAGCTCTCACTGTGTAGACAAGTTTTAAATTTAACAACTGTGTTCAGAGTAGGAAAAATATACTTTTATCAGCAGGAGTTTTTGAAGTTCTGTGGAGTTATTAATTCCTGTGAGACCTTTGTTTCTATCGGAGCCTAGAATGTTATTCCAAGATATGTGTATCTCATTGAAACTCCTTAGTCTGAAGTACTAAACCCTTCGGTATTTAAAAATCTTCTTTTCATATTGTTTGCTCTTTCTTAAAAAAAACTATCAAAACTGTTTGGCAATCTTTTTATATTTGTCTCTTTACGGACTGTGTTTTGATAACCATGCCTATTGTAGACATAATAGATTTTAGAATCTAGTTGTCACATTGTTCCTCCAGGGCATCAAGAATGTATTTTAAAGGTCACCAGAAAGGTGCAAATGAAACAACAAAAACTGCAGAACTTAAGACAAGAAACCTAATTTACATTTGGAAATGAATAAAACTGTGCAGTTTACTAACTGCTTGGAAAAGATCCAAGTAATATCATCTTCAACTATGTTTCAAAATTATGTTAAAACAATATTATTATGTAATAGCTCAGAAAATAAAATCAAGGAAGAAGACACATATTTATATATAATGTCCCTGATTTGTGAATCCAACTCATTGATTTCACAAGAAGATGTCTTTAGTTGCATTTGTGTGATGCTGTAAACTTATCTTTATTGAAGGCTTAATAATGAACTTGAATCCACTATAAAGTTATAGAACTTTGTTTAGTTTGTTGTTACCTGCCTCCTTGTTGCAATACTGCATTTAGTACTGTTTTGTTTGAATAGGTGCAAAAAGGAAATAGGCTATTGGGTGAATATTTTGGCAATACATGGATTAATAATTAGTTGGTAATCTTTTCTGTTAGATCCTTGCTCTCTCTCATTGCTTTACTAAATAACCAATTCTTAAGCAAATGCCCTGCTTAAATTGCTGGAGTGGCAGTGTGCCCTTTATTACTTAGTCTTTACCCCTATTCCTCTGGCATCTTCTCCTCCTTTAAGCAACTTACCTTGCTTCACCTCTCTCGCCTCACATTTAAAATCCTTACATTCTTACCACCGTCCCAAATCCCACCCCGCCATTCTCTCCAAGATATTGTCCCTCAGCCTCTGCAATGAGCAACTCCTCATCCTCGGTGATTTCAATCAGCATTTCAACTCACCTTACCCTCTCTTCTCTGATTTCATTGTCCTCCTATCCTACCTAAACCTCTCTCGGCTACCCATTTTCATAGTCATCCTCTTCACCTTGCCATTTCATTAGACCCCACTGCTCCCATGATCTCAATCAGACAAGGCCGCTTCTGACCCTCACCTTCTACATACCCCTACCCTATTCCAATCCCAATGCCTGTGCCTGCAGCAGTTCCTCAGGGTAGTGTCCTAGGCCCAACCAGCTTCAACTGCTTCATCAATGGCTTCCCTTCCATCAGAAGGTCAGAATTTGGGATGTTTGCTGATGATTACATAGTGTTCAGCACCATTCGCAACTCCTCAGATAATGAAGCAGTCTGTGCCCAAATGCAGCAAGACCTGGACAACATTGAGGCTTCGGCTGATAAGTGGCAAGTAACATTCACACCACACAAGTGCCAAGCAATGATCATCTCTAACAAGATAAAATCTAACCATCTTCCCTTGACATTCAATGGCATTACCATTGCTGAATCCCCCACTATCAACTTCCTAGGGGTTACCATTGACCAGAAACTTAACTGGACCAGCCATATAAATACTGTGGTTTCAAGAGCAGGTCAGAGGCTCAGAATGCTACAGTGAGTAACTCACCCCCTGACTCCCCAAAGCCTGTCCCATCTTTGAGGCACAAGTCAAGAGTGTGATGGAGTACTCTCCACTTGTCTGGATAAGTGTAGCTGCAACAACAGCTTGACACCATCCAGGACAAAGCAGCCCACTTGATCGGAACCCCATCCACCATCTAAAATATTCACTCCCTCCACCCATCGGTGCACAGTGGCAGCAATGTGTATCATCTACAAGATGCACTGCAGCAACTTGCCAAGGCTCCTTCAACAGCACCTTCCAAACTGGTGACCTCTACCACCGAGGGAAGGGCAGCAGATGCATGGAAACACCACTACCTGCAAGTTCCCCTCCAAGTTACACATCATCCTCACTTGGAACTATATCGCCGTTCCTTCACTGTTGCTGGGTCAAAATCCTGGAACTCCCTTCCTAACAGCACTGTGGATGTACCTGCACCAGATGGACTGCAGTGATTCAAGAAGGCAGTTCACCACCATCTTCTCAAGGGCAATTAGGGATGGGCAACAAATGCTGGCCTTGCCAGTGACGCACCCAACCCATAAACGAATAAAAATAAGAATAATCTCCTGATTTCCACGCTGGCAATATGCCATGTGCTTAGTTCACTCACATAAAATGGACAGTAAGGAACATTCTAGCCTTTCAGTAAGTTATTGATTAAAACTGTATTACTGGATTTTTCACAGCTGTAATTTAAATTCTAAAAATAAACATTGGATTGAGTGCTCTGGAGGCAGAATCAGATGAAAGGAAAGATTTGAGGCAGGTACAGTTGTACCACAGTTGGAATACCACAGTCACTCGAGGCCACACTGTCATGTTTACAAACCGAGACATGCCAATGTGGGAATGTCTGAGAACAGCTGCTTTTGAAGGCTTTGCTCGGGAACCGATACCTGAGTCTTGCCATCTGCTCAAATTTGACCTGCAATTAATTTTGACAACAGAGCCTTACCAGAGACTATAAAGCTGAGCATAACTCTGAACTTCGATGTCACCAATTTCTTCCACACTAGCTCAGGAAGATATGCAGCATCAATTAATATGCAAGGCATCGATGCATCAAACAGACTATTGATACATTATTCACCAAGACAAAGAAAGTTGTTCACCTTTTCTATGGAAAAACTGCAGAATGAGTGAAAGGGAATTGCAATTCTTTTGCGTACCAGAATTATCTAACTTCAAGACATTATTGGTGATATCTATATGGTTAACCAGGCCCCATACACACTATTTCACAAACAGACCAGGAGACAATGACTGTCCTCTGTGAAACAGTTAGGGCCACTACATGGTTACAGATATAAAGAGATTTATGCAACTACCAAGGTCATTTTTGAGCATAATAAAGGAATCTTGAAGCAATGCTTCCAATGTCTGGTCTGATCACAGTCATCTTATGTTATATCCCAATAGGCCTTTGAAGATTAGCATTGTCTGTTGCATGTCAGATAACTTTGCTGTCTATGGTGGCCGAGCAATGAACTTCATCAGTTGCCTGAGCTGCCCATCCTTCAGCAGCATTATTCTCTGCTTAACCTCAACTGCCATGGGCACTTGGCCTTTGCCTCACTGCACCATCAAAAGCAAGCTCTATGGACAAACTGGAAATTAAGTGCAACCAAATTTAATACCCTAGAAGTGAAAAGTGTATGTGCCTACACTGTTTCATCTCTTGGTGATAATATATAATGTGTGTCACTATCCAAATGCTCCTTGAAAGTGCTTCCCCCAGTGGGAAAAATAAGTTAGGTGGCTACGTACTGGGTATTGGTGGAAGCCTCTTGGGATTGAAAGGGTCCTAAATCTCCTTGGCTGGTCCATAAGAAGGCGCAGCAATTAGTTCCACCAGGTTTCAGGTACTCAGTGGTGAGCCATCCTGCCTGAATTCCAGCACATTTCTCATTTGTGCAGTTGGGCTTGGTTTGGCATTGGTCTGAGGTGGAAGGCGCATTGTGCCTACTCCAACCATACCTTGCTGCTGGGTATTCCCTCAGCATCTCCACTGTTTTGTGTGGGAGAAAAGAAAGACTGCCCTTCTTAGAGATTCTCTGACAAGCACCTCAATGTGCTTCACATAAATTACTATTTAAAGTGTAGTTACTGTTATTGTATTGTTAAACATGGCAGTCAATGTGCATGCATTAGCATCCCACAAATGATAAAGAAAGTAATGACGAGATCATTTTTTTGTCACGTTGGTTGAGGGATGAATGTTGGCCAAGACAATGGAAGGAATCGCTGAAACTGTAAATGGCTGAAATTGTTTATGAAGCCGAGTTAGTAGTGAGGAATAGCACTGAATAGAAATAACCTCAGCTGACTGGATCTTCACAGAACGACAGATTGACTAGTCAGCTCTGAAAGTTAGAAAATATTACAGGAAAAAAGACAATGCATAAAAGTTAAAAACATTCTCATCATATAGATTGTGAGATTTTATTGCTTTTCTTTCAAAGACTAGATTCTACAATTATTTTACTGTTTGTATGCATTGCATTCACTTGTTTATTGTTTAATAAGTTAGCCTACTGATTCAAACTAGAATGGGGTCCTGTGTGTTCTAATGCTAGCAAAGTATCTGGTGAAGGCACAAGATAATTTCTGGATGCCTAAAACAATTAACAGGAAGGTTTTTCTGTTTGTTATTCTGGGTGCTTCATCAAAAGTCAACCCAGTGTTACGACTGACCGCTCCTGTCGAAGCCCCCAATCAAAATATACGATTCTGATTGTGGTGGGAGAGACGGACTGATAATTCAATCCCATCACTCCACTGATCGGCTAACATATCATTTAAAACTTTCCAAATTAAAGAAAGACCCAACAAAATTGTACCATCTATTAACCCCTGAATGAGGCTAACCAAACCAGGTGTATTTAAATCAATAAATTAACTCTTTAATTAGAAGAACTAAATTCTTAAACACTATGAAGATATAAACAACATTTAAAAATAGAAAAATTTAGAGTCTTTGCAAATTTACAGTCCAATGTTGCTTGAAGTCCTCACAGGATGTTGCTTGACGTCCTCACAGGATTTTGCTTGATGTCCTCACAGAATGTTGCTCGAAGTCCTCACAGAATGTTGCTTTCCTTCTCCAGCGAATTCCAACAATTAATGACTTGCAAACACTTTCAACAGAATCAATCGGACTTTAGAGTTTTTGAGGGATAAAAAATTGTCACAGTCTAACTTCCCTTTCTTCAATTTAAATTACCAGAGATCTCTGTTTTGGCTTGATTTATTTTTTAGAATTTTGAGAGATAATAATAAACAAAGTAAAATCCTCTTCCTTCAGTTTAAATGGTTGATAGCTCTTTATTCAGGTGCCCGCACCAGCTGCGTCTGTATGTCTCTGTCTGTGTGCTCTGTTAGAACAAATTGTCTTCAACTAAAAAGCCAGTTCAAAACTGAATTCTAACAAATGTATCACATGAAACTCACTTCCAGTGGCTATATCTATGGTAACGAGAATGTACCCTTTGAATTGCAGTCTCCAAATGGCTGTTTCTAAGGCAATGAAAATGCACCTTCCTATAACTCCTGAGGCTTGCTGGTTCTTATAACAATACTGATCCTTTGCAAGCCTTAAAGGCAAACCGCGTATTCCCAAAAAAAAACTACAGGACCATGACACCAGGCATCAAGGATAGTGAATGCATTTTAAAAGGGAGAGTTGGGACTTACACAGGAGAATAATATGAGATATGGGAACTGAAAAGTCTCGAGTAAGAAGAGTAGAAAAGACTCATCAATGCAACACAGACCCTTGGGCAACAGTGACATTCGTCAAACTGATCTCCCAGCAATTTGAAGCCAGATAACAGAATCTGCCATGCATCAGCGGCAAATGCCTCCACAGCAACATTGTGAACATTTGTAAAATATATTCCCAGTTTTATTGCGCTCATGACTCCAATGGAGAAGCTCCTGGAGTTGCCATCATGGACTGCTGTTCTAATACACAGCTGCAGATCATGGACTTGTCCAAAAAATTGCCAGACCAATCGCAGTGTGTTTTACATTCCTAAATAATTGCATGCTTGTGTTCATATATAATATGCATGTTCCATGAGGTCTGATTCAGCAGCTGAGGAAGGACAAAAGCTGGCCTCCCAGTCAGCAGGCTCTTGTTCTTCCACTGCTACAAAGTTTCTGTGCCTCTTTTACCACCAATACCACATGCTGCTACTTACTTAAGCTCCGTAATTCATCAAACGCTTCCTCCTCAAACTATAAGAATACGTTAGGTGCAGTAAGTAATGCTGGGTGACGTGCCAAATTCTCCTGTGCCACTGGGGTTTGGGCTGGTTTATGTGGGGATCATTAAGAAATAGAAGAGGAATATATGTTACAATTCTGTCTGCAGAGCACTGCTTCAAATAACACATACTTGGCAATGTAGTGTTGTGCTTGTATGAGAATGAGTGAGTAGGCAGAGAAGAATCGAAATAAGAACATCATACTAACTCTCAGCTTGGAGGTGTTCCAGCTTCAGAAAATCCAGGGCAGGATGGAGGGGCCAGGACCTGTAATGAGAGGCTTTTTATGTTGCCTGATGCAACATAAATATGATGTGTGGAGTCCAGTTGATTGAAGATCTCAAAACAGGTTTATTAACAGCTAACAAGTATATACAGTGCAGTGCTATCTATTTATAGGTCTTGTCTCTTGGTGTTACAGTTACAGAGTGAGATTGGCATGTAGTCACATGACTGCATCCTGGTACTTAGCTCATTAGCATACTAAGATCTTAAAGGGACATCACTCTTCAAGGCAATCACACAACAGGACCGGATGTAACAAGTCTTATTTGCAATGGCACCTGTTCTGGCTGACTCACTGCTTTCCTGCTAACCTCTCACTTCCAATGGCTGGAACAAAGTTGTATCTCTGTACACAAAATTGATATTTAAGCCAGCTGCTTGTGTCAAACAATCACCATGTCATCCATTTCATAATCACATTGATCGGTGTGAGAATTGTGCAGATGACCTTATTTATAATGTGTACTCAAGACACTGGCATTCTTTTCAGTTTACCATATGTGTCAGACAATAATTGAGCACTGTTCAAGTACATGCACTGATTGAGGTGAAGGTGATGTACAATTTTTATTCTACTGACATGAATGTGCTTGGAATTGAGTTCAGTATTCAAATAAAATGTAATTATTAATACTTTATTAATTGTGTATATTTATGCTGAGGCTTTCCTTAGGATCATAGGAACAGGAGTAGACCATTCAGCAACTCGAGTCTTGTTCTGCCATTCAGTTAGACCATGGATGTTCTGTAGCTTAATTCCATCTACCTGCCTTGGTTCTCCAACCTTCAGACCAACAAATATAACATAGTTTTTAACATTATTAGTCTTCATTGTTATTTTGTTATATTAGTCCAGGTAACCCTGATCCATTGGAGAGGTCATCTTCAGAAGAGCCTGAGATCCTTCCTTAATGGTGCAAATAATAATGAAAAAAAAAATGTTGGGGGAATCTATGTGTAATCATGGCTACAAAGAGGCAATGGTAAAACTGATTCTGATAGGTAGTGAACAACTTAATGCCTAACATTGAGTTGTGAAAATAGCAAGAATATAAAATAAAGATTTTGTATTTAGGTATTGTTTTTGTGACCTCAGGATGTTCTAAACCAATAACTTATTTTTGAAATGTAGTCAGTGTCATAACTTAAGAAAACATGGCAAGCCATTTGCACACAGCTAGGTTTCACATAAAGCAGTGAGATCAATGTCATGATAATCTGTTTTGGTGATGTTGGTTGAAAGACAGATGTTGGTCAGGGTACCTGGAGAGCTCCCCTGCCCCTCTCCAAATAGTTTAAAGGGAATTTTTTCGCCACTTGAAAGAGCAGACTGGGCCTTGGTTTGACATCTCACCCAAAGAATAGAAAAAATTATTTATTTTTCTGTGAGCTCCATGGTTGCAGCAAGCATTGAGATAGTTAAATCAAATGCCCCAATAAGGTTTTAAATGCACAAGAAGCTTAAATATCACATCAATCTTTGCATGTTTCAATATTGAGACAAATTTTATTGGTGGTGCAAATTGCATTGTTGGTAAACTTGTGTCTAAATACTGAGCCCAAGACATAGTACTGATGAGGTCCTATCATTTCTGATTGAATAGGACACAAATGTAGTTAAAGGCAACACACATGATAAGCATTGAAATAGGAATGGAACAATACAGGTTCCTGATTTGCACAAATCTCACTTTCATTTGTATTTTCCTTAATTCCTTTATTTAACCTATGCCTCAGATTACCAGGATGATGATTGTGAAATGTAATGCCAGAATAGGTTGTGCTTTGGACAATCCTTTTGATATTCTGTTGGCTGCTGCCTTGTCCATTTTTGTTGCGGATACTGCTAAGGCAACTATATTTCAGTACAATAACACAAAATTTTGTTACTTGGCAAATGTTGATCCACAATTTGAAGAAATATTTAAGTTTATTTTCAAGACTGTGTGGATACTTCTACATCAAACAGCGTGGGGGAGTGGGACTGATTGGATTGCTCTACAGAGAGCCGGCATGGGCTTGATGGGTCAAATGGCCTCCTTCTGTGCCATACTGACTCCTTGTTTTTTTCTGGTTTCTCTTCCAGTACACGTGCTAAGTTAGCACCTTGCTTTTGTAGTATTTCAGCATCAGCAACTTGTTGATTTGATGCTTTTTACTGCTTTGCATGTAGATGACATAGTTTTTTAATTTGGTATTCTAAATATCACCTTGTTTTGCCATTTGACTCACAAGGCTGAATTTTATCCACCCTCCAGGGATGGGCAGGGTGGCGAAGGGACCCATAATGGCCACTTAAGGGCCTCATCCTGCCGCTGGCATTTAGCCAGTGGCAGAGGGGGCCTCTGTCACGTGGGGAAGCCACCCAGTAGAACTAGATGGCCTCACTGTAGGCTGATGGTGGGGGACATTCTCCTGTTTGGGCAATCTGTGGCCCACAGAGGGCCCCCAGCAGCAAAGGCCGCCCCTGTGCCAACAACCCCCCCACTCCTCAACAGCCCCCTCCCCACACCACTCCACCCCATGCCAGGGCCTGCCAGACAGACCCTGGCGAGCTTGCAGCATTGTGAGCTGAGGCTCCAGCATTGCTCCTGGTCCCGGGCTTACTCCAGTACCAGCAGTGGCCACCACTCTCAGTGGCGCTACTAGACTGCTGAGCTGCCGACTCTCTGATTGTCTGGCAGCTCCTGGAGGCGGGATCTTCATCCTTAAAGGGACAGGGACCCAGGCAGTTAATTGCCTGAGTGATGTAAAATGCAGCCAGGGGTCCCCAAAATGGCTGAGGCAGGGTTCCCCTCACCTTTCTGGTTCAGCGTCAGTACCCCCACTGCCTGCATAAAATTTTGCCCACAATCTCACTGCATTTGTTTATTTAACTTGTCCTTTTTGGTTGGCTCCTTCAATGCCTTGCTTTCAATGCACTTGAGAAACCCTTTCCCTTGCCAATTCTTTCATTAGAACTTCCATCTTTGAGCGCAAACTGGAGCTTTTCTGATTCATAGAACATAATGCTTTGGGTTGAGCATGTTCAAGTTTTATACTCTCCAACTCCTTCAAAACATCTTCAGATTCCTGTCGGCTTATTGAGTCTTCAGTTTTCTCTGAATGTCATTTCACCCCAAGCTCCAGATTGTTTTCTTTTCCATCAGAATGATATTCTGTTGCTGTCTGTGAGCCACATTGCATGCCATTGTCTGCTTCACTCTCCATTCTCCAGCCTTACATACTCCTTCCCCTCTTATATTTTAAAGGATTTGACCACAAATCCCTACGATCACTAAGGCCGCCTATTTCCACTTTTGTAGGCTCGCTCGACTCCACCCCTGCCTCAGCTCATCTGCCACTGAAACCCTCATCCATGCCTCCAGACCTGACTATTCCAATGCACTCCCGACTGGCCTCCCACATTTACCCTCTGGGTACTTGAGGTCATCTAAAACTCTGCTGCCTTATTCATATTACATCCTGTTCACCCATCAATCCTTTGCCCGCTGACCGACCCTGGCAATGCCTCAATTTTAAAATTCTCATCCTTGCTTTCAATGTCCTTCATAGACTTGGGAAACAACGCTACCAGTGCCACCTGTTACGTGCAGACACGCTTGCAGCTTTGCGAAGAGAAGACCAGTGCTGGAGGCCCAGATTCCTGCCTTGACCTAACGGGCACATGCACGTTGCAATTGTGGCCCCTGCACCCAGAAATTAGAGCAAATGAGTTCCTAGCCTTGGAGTTATAGTGAAGATACTGGATTCAAGTGCAACTGTGATTAACATGAGTTGCACCTGGTGTGATCTGACCTATGGATCTGCTTTAGCCTCCCATAGTAGCGAAATCTAGTTGATTTTAATGTATTAAGGAAAGTTCATCAAATCAAGAAAGTTTATGGCCCTTGGTTAGGTGAAGGTACCTGTTTTATTTCATGTGCTGTTTTGAGAATCTGTAGTATGTAACTATATGTACTTAGAGTCAGATGAGTAAATTAGCCTGCTGTAAATCCATTCGAATACATAGCATAGAACTAACTATATGTAGCAAGGGTCAACAATAGAGATTGATGTAAGAAAGACAAATACAGAGCACGTTTTAGCCACCGCAAGCCTTTTTTAGCTAAATAATCTGTTTTGAAAGAGTGGCTGAAATAAATTTGCCTTGAAACAAAGCTTGGTTCATTGGCCGTTGCCCTTGAGACAGAACGTTACGGGTTTTACCCCATTCGAAGACTTAAACACATAATCAGGACTGACATCTCAGTGCAGTACTTTTACGTGAGATATTATCTGCTTGTTCAGATGGTTCGGCTGTTCCCATGTTAAAGAGCTGGGCGTTCTTTCTCCCAGTATTTCTGCTTGACATTTTTCTCTCCAACTATTGCCACCAAAAACAGATTAATCGATCATTCAATTGCTGTCATACCAATGGTTGCTGCATTCACCTAAAGAACAACAATTTTGGAGTAATTCATTCCATACAAAGTGCTTTGGTATTGGAGAAGGTGGCTCCACAAATATCCCCATCCTCAATGATGGGGGAGCCCAGCACATCAGTGCAAAAGATAAGGCTGAAGCATTTGCAACAATCTTCAGCCAGAAGTGCCGAATGGGTGATCCATCTCTGTCTCCTCCTGAAGTCCCCAGCATCACAGATGCCAGTCTTCAGCCAATTCAATTCCACGTGATATCAAGAAACGATGGAAGGCACTGGATACTGCAAAGGCTTTGGGCTCTGACAATATTCCGGCAAAAGTACTGAAGACCTGTGCTCCAGAACTTGCTGCGTCCCTAGCCAAGCCGTTCCAGTACAGCTACAACACTGGCATCTGCCCGGCAATGTGGAAAATTGCACAGGTATGTCCTGTACACAAAAAGCAGGTCAAATCCAACCCAGCCATTACCGCCCCATCAGTCTACTGTGATGGAAGCCACACCGGCCAAATGGAAACATATTAATTTTGTCATATGGAATACTATTTGAACTTTTACTGGACATTGAACATAACTTGCTTAAAAAGACCACAGAGCTAATGACTGAAAGCATTTTCATCCTGAGAGACAGATGAATAGGGAGACAATGGAAGTGGTCCCTAATTCAATTAGCAAGATGGGTTTTGTCAATGGTGATGATCAAAAGACATTGAGAGCCATTGTGTGTGTAATAGTGAGCACTCCACCCCGCCCCCCCCCCCCCCCCACCCACCTCCACTGAGTGTGACTGGAGAACTTTTGAAATCAATAATCCTGTCAGATGATGCTGTTTCAAACAAAGAGTTGATTCCATGATTAACCTGCTGGCCAACCTGGGGACTTTTTGAATTGTGCCACACAGAGAGGGCAGATTGCAATTGAACTTCAAGAAGAAAGCACCTCTCTCTGTCTCCCACTCTCTAGCAAAGTCCCAGGGACCCACAGAAGCAACTTAAGCCTCAAGACAGAGGACCTCTTCAGCCTTCTGGTATCAACAAAACAAGTTTGAGAGTGTGCACTGGGCCCCAACGGGAACTGCAAGACATAACTCCAATCAAGGACTTTATATCCAAACATGGACAAAAGAGCTGAACTCAAGAAGTAAGGTCAGAGTGACTGCCCAAGACGTCAAGGCAGCATTTAACCGAGTATGGCACCAAGGAGCCCTAGAAAAAATGCATTCAATAGGAATCAAAGGGAAAACACTCCGCTGGTTGGAGTTGTGCCTACCGCAAAGGGAGGTGGTTGTGGTTGTTGGTCAATCATCTCAGCTCCAGGAGATCACTGCAGGAGTTCCTCAGGGCAGTGTTCTAGGTCCAACCATCTTCAGCTGCTTCATCAATGATGTTCCTTTAATCATGAGGTCAGAAGTGGGGATGTTCGCTGATGACTGCACAATGTTCAGCACCATTCGTGACTCCTCAGATACTGAAGCAGTCTCTGTAGAAATGCAGCAAGACCTGAACAATGTCCAGGCTTGGGCTGATAAGTGGCAGGTTATATTCGCACCACACAAGTGCCAGGCAATGACCATCTCCAACAAGAGAGAATCTAGCCAACTCCCCTTGACATTCAAAAGCATTGCCATTGCTGCATCCCCCACTATCAACATGCTGGGGGTTATTATTGGCCAGAAACTGAACTGGAGTAGCCATATAAATACCATGGCTAAAAGAACAGGTCAGAGGCTAGGAATCCTGCAGTGAATAACTCACCTCCTGACTCCCCAAAGCCTGTCCACCATCTACAAGGCACAAGTCAGGAGTGTGATGGAATACTGTCCACTTGTCTGGATGGGTGCAGCTCCAACAACATTCAAGAAGATCGACATCATCCAGGACAAAGCAGCCCATTTGATTGACACCCCATTCACAAACATTCACTGCCTCCACCACCAACACACAGTGGCAGCAGTGTGTACCATCTACAAGATGCACTGTAGCAACGCACCAAGGCTCCTTAGACAGCACCTTGCAAACCCACAACCTCTACCACCTAGAAGGACAAGGGCAGTAGGTGCATGAGAATACCACCTGCAAGTTTCCCTCTAAGCCACACACCATTCTGACTTGGAACACTATCGCTGTTCCTTCACTGTCGCTGGGTCAAAACCCTGGAACTGCCTTCCTAGCAGAACTGTGGATGTACCTACTCCACATGGACTGCAGCGGTTCAAGAAGGCAGCTCACCACCACCTTCTCAAGGGCAATTAGGATGGGCAATAATGCTGGCATAGCCAGCAACACCCACATCCCCCGAATGAATAAACAAAGGTACAGCGTAAGGTGCTCTATAATTGCTCAGCATTCTTTCATTTTGATCATGCAATCCTAAACACTTCCAGTAATTATAAGTCCAAAGTAGAAATAAAAGATGAAACTGTTTGCTCCCCGAATGACAATGGGTAAGTGGAATGCCTGATGTGTTGATGAACTATCCAGTCCAGAACTGTTCTACATTAGATCTCTCAAACGTAGTGATATCAGCAGACCAATGCTGGGGTGGGGCAAAGTGTTCAAGGCAGCAGAGGTGCGGGGCTGGGGGGCCTCCCTAGCCTAGAGACTGATGACATCGGCTTGGGTTCCCCTTGGGATTTCTATCCAGTGACCCCGGCTGTTAAGTGCCGATGTGTAGACCTTGGGGATTGGACAGGACAGAGCTCATTTGTGAGCCATGATGAAGAAGCTGACATTTGCTGCCTGGGCTCACATGAATGCTCACTTGGATGAGGTACCAGAAAGCTCAGGTATATACACACCACCATGCGTCTCTACCTAAGGAGAGAGGACGGGAAAAGACTTTCCAATGAGAACCTGCTGTCCTTCTTCTCATTCACTAACTTCTGAGATAGTCCATGATCGAGTTCATAATGGAACTGAATGAAAGGATTTAAAATTTTAACTTCCATTTAGATTGGGATAAGCAGACTAACACATGTCAGAAATGTAGTGAATTTCTCGAGTGTGTTGAAATATAGGATTACGTAGTATATACAGCACAGAAACAGGCCATTCGGCCCAACCAGTCCATACATTCAAGCTCCACCCAAGTCTCCTCCTATTTTTCCTCATGTAACTCTATCAGCATAAGCCTTTATTCCCTTCTCTCTCATGTATTTACCTCGCCTCCCCTTAAATGCATCTATACGATTTGATTCATCCACTCCCTGAGTTAGTTCAGGACAGTTTTTTGCAACAATATGCCCTACAACCATCATCAGGGAATGCTATTTTAAATTTAGAAATGAATAATGAGCCAGATTTAGTTAACATCCTCATGGTGCACAAGCATTTGTCGAATAGCAATCATAATATGTTTGAGTTCAATGTAATGTTGGAAAGGGAGAAATGCAAAACAGCTCCTAAGATTCTAGATTTCGATAAGACTGATTCAATGCAATGAGGCAATGTCCATTGTAAAGTGGGCAAATCTGTAATGGGTAAAAAGACACAAGATCAGTGGGAAGTGTTCAAAAATATGATCAGAACCAGTTTATGCCCCTAAGGGGCAAGAGCTCTACTTGCCAAAAGAAGCCATGGATGATTAAAGAGGTAGGAGACAACATAAAATAAAAGATAAAGCATACAAAATTACAAAAAGTAGCAAAGATCCGGGGGAATTGCAGAGATACAAGGAACAGCAAAGGGTGACAAAACAGGTAGTAGGAGCTGCAAAAAGGGAGTATGTAAAAAAAGTTGCAAGGGATATCAAAACCAACACTAAACTTTTAGCATTATCTTAGACAAACGAGGATGGTCAGGAGCAATTTGGGCCCCTTAAAATTACCATAAGCAAAATAACAGTAATGAAGAAAATAATGGCACAAAGATTGACAAATCCCCAGGACCATGGTTTCCATCCCAGGGTTTTAAAGATAGTAGTTGAAAGCATTGCTGATGCCCCAACGATGACCTTCCAAAATTCTCTTGATTCGGAAATGATTTCTTTAGATTGATAAATTGTGAATGTCACTGCACTATTTGAGAAAGGAGAGAGAGGAAAAGCAGGGAATTGTAGAACAGTTAGCATAATATCTATTGTTGAGAAATTACTCAAGTGTATAATTAAAGATAGAGTGACTGAACATCTTGAAAGTATTCAGCTGATCAGAGAGAGCCTGCATGGATTTGTAAAGGGTAGGTCATGCTAGATGAACCTGAATGAATTTTTGAAGAGGTAACTAAAACAGTCTCTGGATGTTATTTATTTGGACCTCCAGAAGGCATTTGATAAAGTTCTTCCGTAGAGACTGTTTGTGAAAATTGAAGTTCATGGAATTGAGGACAAAATATTGGCCTAGTTAGGAATTGGCTGAGCGGCAGGAGACAGAGAGTAGAGATAATAGGCAGGTAATCCAATTGACAGAATGTGAATTGTGATGTCCTGCAAGGATCTGTATTGGTGCGTTGATGGGATAGAAAGCCACATGTCAAAAAGGTATGGAATTTCTTGAATGTGTCTGGGATAGTTTCTTGCAGTGATATGTCTTAGAACTAACAAGGGGGCCATTTATATTAGATTTTGTAATGAATAATGAGCCAGAATTAGTTAACAGATTAACGATTTAGGAACATTTATCTAATAACGATCACAATATGATCAAGTTCAACATAATGTTTGAATGGGTGCAAGAGAAACAGCTACTAAAATTCTATCTAAATGCAGGTCAGGCTGACTTGGATGAGATGAGACAGAGACTGTCCACAGTAAACTGGGGAAATCTATTACTGGGGCTTCAACTATTCAATGTATTTATGAACAACTTAGATGATAGAATAGAAAGCCATGAATCCAAATTTGTTGCTGACACAAAAATAGGTAGTAATGTAAGCAGTGGAGATGGAAGAAAAAATTACAAGGAGATATTGATACAATAAGGGAATAGACAAAACTGTGGCAATTGGATTTCAATGTCGGCAAATATGACAGCATCCAATCAGGAGCTAAAAAGGCTAGGCAAAGTACTTTTAAATGCTGAGACTAACACCATCTCCCCCAGGTTTTCAAGGGCCAGCAAGAGCTCGCGGGAGCTCATCGGCGCCGCTGGAACCGCGAATATTTCCAAAACACGGGCCCCTGTCTCAGGGCGAACCCACTCCAGGGCGCCCTGTCCTTCACAAAGAAAAGAGAACTATTCCCAGTGCCGGTGAGAAGCTAGAAACTGTGGAGTTCCAAAGAGACTTGGGTATCCCAGTCCACAGATCACGAAAATGTCATGAACAGGTACAGAAAATAATCAAAACAGGTAATGTAATGCCGGCCTTTACATCGAGAGGACTACAATACAAGGAGGCAGAAGTTATGTTACAGCTACACAAAACGCTGTTGGTTATACCATTCCTGGACTATTGTGAGTAGTTCTAGGAACCACAACTGGAATTTTACCTCTCTTGGCGGCTCTGCGGTCTAGGAGGCGGAAGCAGGTGCCGAGGTCACTCCTGCTCCATGCTCAGCTGCCGCCCCAATCAAGCGCTAGCTAACCAATTAGTGGCTCAGCGTTGAATTGATGGCCGAAAAGGGCATCAGCGGGGGCAGAGCTAGAGCCAAAAGAAGGTGTTAAAAGCCATTTGAAAAGGCGTTCAGCACCCTCAGTGGCTCTGAGAGAGCTACTTACATCAAGGAGCTGGATCTGAGCAGAAGTAATAGAACTAGTTGAGGGGGAAAGGAGTGTAATAGGAATTAAAGGGGTGACCCATCCATTAACCATTAATCTACCAGAGATCTTGGAGGACCAGAACCCGCTTGTGGCAATGTCAGAGACAGGCAACAGCATGGCACCCAGGTTAACAGAAGATTCCCAGCATGTCCTACTCCAGGCAGCTGAGGCAAGGTGGGAGGTCCTCTTCCCAGAAGGCAGAAGGAGGAAGCCTCCCAAGGTCACCAAGAAGGCATAGTTGGAATTGCGGAGGAGGGCAGCAGCCACGGGGTTGTGAGGAGGATATGGCTCCAGTGCTGCAAGTGGGTCAATGACCTTCTGCGCTTTGACAGGGCAAGGGACATGTCGCAGTCATCGCAGCTTTGAACTAATATAGGAGGTGCACCAGGTGTTGATGCTGCAAAGTTGAAGCCATCCATCTGGAGTGAATGGTTGCAGCCCTGTCGTGGGCCATATGTTGGGCACATCTCAGATGCACCATGGACCAGAAGTGTGCCAACCATGCACATTAATGGCAATGGTTCCAGATGCAGCATATGGGATGAGTGGGTGCTCCTTCAAGTCAAGGGACTGAACTAATTGTCATATGTTTCCACAGGGAAAGAGGGCACATAATACCCGGCGAGGTTCCGGTGGCGGGGTAGCCAACATCGCAATTTTCACCAGGGGAGGCCGGCGGATGCTCAGTAGCCAATAGTGAGGCTGGAACACCTGGCCAGGAGGGTAAGTCAGCCGATGCCTCTGACACTTGGAGGACTGTGGGAGGCTAGGCCAGAGCTGAACCCCACGCTGATGTTGAGCCTCTGAAGACATCCATTCACCGGGAGATGCTGCAGGTGCAGCATGCGTGGAGATCTGGCAGAGTTACCAGAGATGATGTGTGCTCTGGCTCGGACTTTGGAGATCTCCATCCAGGCCATGAGTAACACACAGTCCCTGTCCTCTGTGCATCTGGCTTCCTCCATTGACAGATTGGCGGCTGCTGTGGAGGGCCCTATCCTGGAGGCCCTGCAGAACCTCACAGAGAAAGTGAGCTCTATGGAACAGTGCCTCAGCAAGCTGTCGATGAGGCTCCTGCAATATCTGGAAGCTGCTAATCCCTCTGAGGTCAGCAGGGAGGCCCAACTGAGCCTCGCCAGGGCACAGGAGCAACAGTAGAATGCATCTGGGGGCTCCACTCAGGGCACTCCTGATACGTACAGGGGCTCCTTGTCCCCTCTGCCAGTGACATCAGCACCTCATAGTCCCAGGGTGTCAGAGGGAGGTCCTGAGACTGCTCAGGGTCACCTCAACATGCTGGGGCACTCACGGCCTCAGGCAGACAGATGACGCCCGCCAAGGTCATCCAAAGCCACAGGGCATCCTGAACAACCACCTGCCTCTGCTGTGACTGATGGCGAGGGGTCGTCCACACGCGCGAGCACTCTCAAATGTTTCTAGAAATCACATTAACTGCACTTAGGGGTCACTAGTGCAACTTGAATTTATTTATTTGTTGTCAGGCTTCACACAGAAACTATTAAATTTCGCACTTGGCATTTTCATCTGTCTCAAGTCAATGATGATGTTTTAGGTAATCTTATTGTTCTGAATGAGCTGGAGACTTGGGGAGGTGGCACTTTTGGACCTTGTGGTATTTGAGGGAAAGGTGGGCCGTTGCAGCTGAGATTTCCACCTGCAGGAGAGTGCTTTAGCACTTCCAGCTGATGTGAATGCCTCATTTCAGACTGACATGTCAGTCGCTGGGTGCTGAGCCTCTGTTGAGGAGTAATGCCTGAGTATTAGAGCCTCCCGAGTCTGTCTTGCCTTCAACTCCTGCAAACCTCCAGCTCCCTCCCCCTGCCCTTCAGGTGGCTGCGCTCCCTCCTCCTCCTCAACCCTTTCACCATCCTCATCTGAGGATGCCTCATGCTGAACAATGTCCTCATCCTCCAGGGCCTCCACCCTCTGCAGCACCAGGTTATGTAAGACTCAGCAGATGACAACAGTGCAAGATAGCCTTGCTGGCGAATACTGAAGGGCACCACCTGAGTGATCCAGACCTCTAAATTTCATCTTCAGAAGACCTATGGTGTGCTCTATGGTGACTCCAGTGGTTGTATGGCTCGCATTGTAACGTTCCTCTGCTTCATTCCATGGGTTCCTCACTGGTGCCATCAGCCATGTCTTCAGCAGGTAAACCCTGTCATCAAGTATCCATCCTTGCAGGCACACAAGGGGTCTGAATAGTGCTGGCACTTGGGAGTTCTAGAGAATGAATGCGTCGTGACTGCTTCCTGGATAACGAGCACACACCTGCATTATACCCTTACGATGGTCACAGACAATTTACACACTCATTGAGTGAAACTCCTTTCATTTAATGAAGGCCCCTGACTAACTTGCAGATGCTCTAATGGGCACACGAGTTTAGTCAATCATGCCTTGGACCATGGGAAACCCAGCGATGGTGTTGAAGCCTCTGGCTATCTCGGCCTGACTGGCGAAGTCTGTCTGGAACTTGATGAACTGGTTGACATGCCTGAATATGGCATCAGTTACCACCTTAATCCAGTGCTGCGCATGATGACTGCACATGTCTCCTGTGGAAGCCTGGAAGGAGCCTGATGCGTAGAAGTTCAGAGTAACTGTGACCTTTAGTGCGACCAGCATTGAATGGCCACCCATGCAGTTGGAAGCGAGCTCCACTGCCAGCATCTCACACTGTGATGTGACAGTCTCCTGTGACAGACGCAGTCTTCTTCAATACTGGCACTCTGACATCTGCAGAAACTCAACCGCGGGTGGTAGACCCTGCTTACTGGGTAGACTCGTCTCCTCACTGGTGATTGCTCTCGGTGCTGTCTGACCTCTGCCTCTTCCTCATTACCAGACTGCAGTTGGCCAGCAGGTCGCTGATTTCCCTGGTCACTTGTCCTCCTGTCCCTACTTCTGGTGTTCTCTTCCTCACAAGAGCAACCGCCTCCAGAGTAGACAATTCCCATAGCTGAAGTGTCCCAAAGATGTAATGAGGTCAGCTATTTGCTGCCTGTTGCAAGGACAGGCATTCACAACCTCCCTCCCCTAAACAGAATAAATCACTGATGTTGTGGCCCTGCCAGGAGTTTCAGTCACTCAGGTGAACCCTGGTAAGCCAGCAATAACAGCTCCAACCTTGCAAACAATGCACAAATCTAACAGAGATTAATGGAAAATCCGGTACCTCCAACTCCTTCACAGATACACTGGTTGCCGCACTTTTAAAGCTACCCGATTCCCGACTCCTCCTTTGACCTGTTTGTCAGACATAAAATGTGACAGCTGGCATAAAATGGCTGTCAATTGGATGTTAAAGTAGTTCAGTTGGCCCTTAATTGTTTTAAATCGGATGGCGAACAGCGCCTCCATCTCGCCTGCCGTCCTCACATTCCAAGGCATCGAAGCGGAGATGCATGTCTAAAAATCTCCCATCCAGGACCATGGCTTGAACAGTTGAGTAAATTATCTTGTATCACCCTCCTCGGCAAGACATTCCAAAGCCACCATGGAGCATTCACTAGTCGAGACGTACCTTCGGGGGTGGGCAGGTGGGGCATGAACATTGAAGCAGAAAATCTAAGAGAGATTTGGAATTCTTAAACATTGGACCTCATTAAATTAAAAAAAACTGAGAGAGTCTTGTGACAATCTCCCCAGGCTGTGTGAACTTGGAGTTTTTATTACACGCAGCAGACAAGCTTTGAGAGCTAATCAATGGAGGACCCCAGTAGGGCTGTCTCTCTCTCTCTCTCTCTCTCTCTTTCCCTCTCCAGATAGCATTGCAAGTTTCGAACCCTATCCAAGTCTATCATCGGTACAGACAGAGACCCAAGAGAGAAAGTCACCTACATCACTGTCTCCAAGAAAACCCTGAACCAGGTGGACCAGCTGCAAGTACACTTCTACCAGCCAGAGACTTCAGTAACATGAATTCAGATGGAAGACAACTAAATTACCAGATCCCATGGACTGTATACTTTTATTTGCTTTGGACTCTAATCCAACCCAAACTGTTCTTCATCACTCTGTAACCTATCTGTGTGTGTGTGTGATTCTCGTGTGTCTGTCTGTGTGTGTGTATGAAAGTTGGAGCGTAGTATGTTATTTTCACTTAGATAGGGTTTTGATTTTAAGTACAATAAACTAACCTTTCTTGTTTAAACTCAAGAAAACTTGTCTGATTTTATGATCATTGCACATAAAGTGTTAAACACTCACTGAATTGGTAAGCACATCCACTGTTTAAAAAAACAATAAACTGTGTTATGGACAAATAAGGAGAGGGACAAGAGGGGAGTCTTTCGACCACCTGTTCGTAACAATATACTCCATAAGATGTGGGCTGGAATTTTACTTCTGAAATCGGGCATCTTGTGAGGCATCCTGAACATTTCAAGAAATCGCATTAACAGCACTTTGGGGTCACTGGTGCGATTTGAAATTATTTATTTGTTGTTAGGCTTGACACCAAAACTATTAAATTTCTCACTTGGCATTTTCATCTGTCTCAAATCAATGATTATGTTTAGGCAATCATTTTGTTCTGAATGAGATGGAGACACATGAGGGGAGGTGACACATTCGGGCCGTGTGGTGTTTGAGGGAAAGGTGGGCCATTGCTGCTGAGATTTCCACCTGCAGGTGAGCGCTATAGTGCTTCCAGCTGATATGAACGTGAGGTATTTCTATGCAAATTGTGGTGGCCATTAGCTGCCAGTTTTTTAAAAGTTGCCAGCTTTTCTTTTTAAAAGTTTAATATAGGTTTCCGACCGATGAATTAAAAGTCCTCATTCAACATAACATGTTTGCCCAACAATATATTGATCTTGGAAGGAGTGCAATGCAGATTTATTGGAATGATACCTGGACTCCAAATCAAATTGCAAGGCGTGATTACACAAACTAGGATTGTTTTCCCTGGAATTTCAAAGGTTAAGGGGTGATTTGTTTGAAGTTTTCAAAGATATTAAGGTGAACAGATAGGGTAGATAGAGACAAACAATTTCTGCTGGTAGGGGAGTCTTGGACGAAGGGGCACAGTCTAAGAATTAGAGCCAGACCTTTCAGGAGTGAAATTAGGAAACATTGCTTCAGACAAAGAGTGTTAGATGGTTGGCACTCTCTTCCGCAAACAGCAATTGACGATAGATGAATTGTTAGTTTTAAATCTGAGATTGATCGATTTCTATTAACCGAGAGTAGTAAGGCAAATGGGGCAGGTCTGTGGAGTTACCTTGCAGATCAGCCATGATCTCATTGAAAGGTGGAACAAGCTCGAGGGGCTCAATGGCCTACTTCTGTTCTTGTATTCCTATGTAAATTCAGCAAATAACTTGGCCAGCCTGTGGATTTTGTATTTTATGAAACAAACTGAAGATGCGTAGAACAGCTTTTTGGTCATGAGCCAACCCTTTATCCCAAATGCTCAGAATTGTATGCCATTTTGTGATGAAGAGAGCTGACTTCAAAAGTATTTTTATAAGTACTGAAGCAGCTCAATTAGATGGGGTGACATTGTTTTGTTGTTTGGTGATTATGTGGTACTTTTGGAGAATTTATATATGTAAATAAAAACAATGTCTATGTCTGCATTCTGGTACTGTTTGATCACAGACTAGACCAGTGCCTACATATTCCCTGGCAGAGGAAGCAAGTTGTTTGTCCCCATTTCTCAGCTGAGAGGTACAGATCAGTCACAGGTTAGAAAGAAAATAATTAATAGTGGAAATCTGAAATGCTATAAATGCACACCAGGTCAATCAGTACCTGACAGAGAAACAGACTGAAGTTCTAGATCAGGGGCTGAACTTTTAAAGGCTGCTGGGGGCTGGAGGGGGTGCACAAACGGTCTAAAGATTGCATTCTTGGAGGTCGGCACTGGGTGCTGCCGCCACTGGAACGCAAAGCCATTTCTAAAGGGATCCTGGGAGGGAGGGAACGGCAAACCCGCAAGGCTGCAATTGAGGAGCTCGTTAACAGGGTTGTCAGCAGCAGTTTACAATTTTAAAGGAAGGGAATGGGGGAAATTGCCATGTCTGGAACACAGCAGGGTGTACAAGTCATGAACACAGCAGGGAGTCATGAAGGCTATGGGATGGCTGATTAAAATAATGCAGAGGCACAAAATAAAGCTCAGCTGCTCCAAAAGAGAGGGACATGAACCCGCTGATATCACCGGGGAAACTGGGGTTGGCAGGGGAAGGCCTGGTGAGTGCAGAAAGCCAAGCTGAGGGAGTTCAGATGGGAACAGGCAACTCTGACATTGGACAGAGCAGCGAGGATGAGCTGCAGCATACGTAACCTTCTGGACAGCAGGAGGCCAGAGGAGCACAGTGTGAGGCTACAAGGGGAGGAAGATGCTACCCAGGACATCGGGTGCACAGCCAAAGAATCAGCTACCTGCAAATGACAGAGCGCCAGTGCCCTTGGAGCCTGCACCTATCCAGGCAGATGGTCTCGGACCTGTGTGCTCTGATCCACAATGACCTGAGGCCTTGCAGTCCCTCTACCTGCAGCTGTCAAGGTTACCAGTGCCCTAAACTTCTATGCAACAGGATCGTTCCAGGGATCAGCTGTGGATCTAGTTAGGCATCTCGCAGTCGGCAGCTTATCAGGCTATCAGGCAGGTCAGGGATGCAATTCTCAGGAGGGCAGGGACTACATCCACTTTGACATAGATGGGTCTGTGTGGACACAGAGGGCATTTGATTTCACCTCCATTGCTGGATTCCCCAGGTGCAGGACATCATCAATTGTGTCCATGTGGACGTCAAGGCACCCAGTGACCAGCCAGTGAGATCTATCAATGGGAAGGGCATCCACTGCTTCAATATCCAACCAGTCTTCGACTATAGCAAGAGATTCTTCCATGTGTGCACTTGCTTTCCTGGCAGCTACCATGACTCCTGCATCCTCCACCAGTCTAAGCTATCTTGGATCTTCACTCCATCCCTCAAAGTGTGTGGCTAGATCTAAGGGGCCAAAGAAAATCCCTTGAAGACATGGCTACTGACGGCTCTACAGGAGCCCCAGACAAAGGCACAGAGGTGAAACAACCAATGCCACCTGCTCAGCAAGCCAACAATAGAGCAGGCCATCGGGTTTCTGATGATGCGATTCCGATGCCTGGATTGATCAGATGGCACCCTCCAATAGTCTCCTACAAGGGTCTCGGTCATTGTGGTGGTCTACTGTCCTCTCTCTAAATTGGCTCTCCAGAGAGGTGTGGACCTTAAGGTCAGTGAGGCCCTGGAAGGAGACAGCTCAACAGGGGAGGGGCAGGAGGTAGGGGAGGAGGTAGAAGAGGGGGCGGAGGGGATAACACTGAGCAGAGAGGTGCCCCTGTTACACAATGCAGTGGCCTTCTTCTGCCACACTCCAGGAAGAGGACCTCCCTCTTCTCCCTCGTGCCTCCAGCGTTAAATCCAGGTTAGTATCAATGAAGCAAAGATCTGCCCCATCCCTAGTGCCAGGTGTCCAGCTCCCCTGTGACATCTCACCTCCCTTGAGTGCAGTGGAAGATTTTGTCACAAAACACAGATCTCTCTCTCAGGACAACCAGCAGCCTCAGTGGTGGCTGCCATGGGGTGTCTACATTTGATCTGACACTTAATCTGATTACCTCCATTCCTGAGTCTGCTGGTTCCAAGCGGACAGGAAACCCATCTTCATACAATTAAGGGCTTACCCTTTTGCAAATCTCAATCTGAATCAGTTTCTCACAGGAGATGGGTTTCTGACCCAAAACCAGACCCGGCTCCTGTTACCTGCTTCCATAACAAAAATCCAGTCCCAGACCTTTGCTATATGGAAGATTAATTCCATGTGGCAAAACCTACTTAACAGAAAACAATGGAAAATAGATAAGGAAAAGAATGTCACATTGAATGGTAAATCAAAATACTGGATGCTGGAAATATGACATAAAAAGAGAAAATGCTGGAAATACTCAGCTGGTCTGGTGGCATCTGTGGAGGGAGAAAGAGTAATTTTTTTTTCTTATTCGTTCATGGGATGTGGGCATCACTGGCAAAGCCAGTATTTATTGCCCACCCATTATTTCCCTTGTGAATATGGCGGTGAGCCGCCTTCTTGAATCACTGTAGTCCATGTGGTATGTTTCAGGTCACGTTCTGAAGAAAGGCCATTGACTTGAAATGTTAACTTTGTTTCTCTCTCCACAGATAGTCCTGGACCTGCTGAGTATTTCCAGTATTTTCTCTTTTTATTCCACATTGAATAGGACCCAGCTGTAGGAATAAACATCATTTGATTTTACAGACCACGTCAAATTTGGAAACATAATCCAGCATATTGCTTCAGGGTTTTTGGAAGCTTTCCCTGAAACTTAGTTGATTAATTTATGTGAATGTTTTCATTACAAAAGGAACCAAACACAATAGAAAATGTTTTTAGTGAAAAATTTCCAAGAAATTCATCATACAAAAACAACCATAGTTCGCTTTGCGTCTGTCAGGAAATCTTGATGCCTGAAGAACTTCGGATCAAAGTTGTCTGATTCAGGAATATTCACATTAGGCTTGTTTCTGGATGTTGGTTTTCTTTCCAAGAGGCAAGATAATTATTTTCACACAGTGAGTAGAAAAAATGGGACTACACAGTGTAATGAAAAGCTTGAGTTATTGGAGAGCAACAGCAGGGGTGAATATGTGGACATTTTCCTGAGGCCTTTCAGGTTTAATGTACAACAGATGTATTCACCATATCCATTGCAGATAATAGGAGTTGACAAAAATAATCATTCTTGTGTTGATGTGGTTGCTACCCTTTAACCAACTCTAGAACTGGACAGGTGGTGGTGCTGGATATTGGTCTAGGGCGTGTGCCTTAGGAAAATAATCTTCAACGACTGTATGGCTTCACTGATGAACCAATATAGGCAATTATTTCAGTGTTGCTCCACTGCTTAGTGCTGGCACTGAATCTCTTTTTGAGGTGCTTGTGATCTTGCAGCCAGGGCAAAAGTCCAAATCAATCCAGTTTTGATGTTTTAATGAAAATCACAGATGATAAAGATGCACTGAAAACCAAGTGGAAAATGCATGATAAAACAGAAAATTTGGGGTTTCGCTGCCCATGTTATATCAAAAGCAAACAAACAGCTTGTCCCACGAAAAAATTGGATGGGTGGTAACCATAACTTTATAGAATGGATTCTCATAGTAGTCTGAATAACTGTCATGGTTTCAGTAAACCTCCATCCTGCTACCATGGTACTGTATCAATTTCAGTAAAGGACTACTGACGAGAAATGCTGACACATTGGGGATGATTTTCACTGAATACTTTAGGCACTAAATGGAATGAGGGCTAGGAACAAGCGCCTGGAGGCTTGTTAAACAGCCTGCTAGCTCTCATTAAAGAGGCTGCACAGCATTTTAGTGGCTAGCAGTGCAACTAATAATTTCTGCTATAAGTGACCAGCTGCTAGTGAGTAAGCATACATTAATGTTGATATCAAGCACTACTTAAAGGGATGCTCACTATTTCATGGTCATTGCTGCGAGAGTTGTGAAGAGGACTTCTGAAACACATCAGTAGGCTTTCTGGGACACTTTATCAGGACTTCACTAACACTCGAGCAATATTCAGTCCAGAAATTCTCTGAGGGCTTCACCTAAAAAGAGCAAGTGCTGTGCAACTCCTTCTTACAGGAGTCACCAAGAGAAGAGGAGTGCCTGGCCATGGGCATCTTGCTGGGGTTCCTCCTTGATATGTATGAGGAATGGGAGGAGGACATGATGCCAGGCAGACCAGCACCAGCTGCTGCAGGAGTGACAGACAGCAGGGCATGGAAGGCGAGGTGGCCCCCTTCGCCCACTGCAGGTACAGGACATCCCTCCACCTCTGCACCTCCTCCACCAGGAATTCCCATGCCATGTCTGAGAACCTGTGCACTGTGTCCCTCCTCTCTGAGCCATCCTGCAACATGGCAGCCAGAGTATGCGACACCTTCAGTGTAAGTGGGTGCGAGAAGCTCACATATACTGTTCATCGGCACTTGAGAGCTAAACATGCAGGTGTTTTTGCTGCATATCAAGGCAAGATCAAATTGTGGTAATCAGCAATTAGGACCAAAATTGTGTGCTAAATCCATGGCGCGAAAGTAGAATCAGCAGCACCCATTTTTTGGGTACAACAAATTGCCTTAGAGGCCTAAAATGACATGAGTGATGTACACATTTCTGCTGCAAGTCTGGCCGGGTGCCATATTGGTGAGGGTGTTAGCACATGCAGTGAGCATCCGCTGGAATTATACAGAGTGGACAGATCATGATAACAATCAGTGTGTTATGCTGATTTGAGGTTGGCGTTGCCATTTTGGAGCTCAATTGCTCCAGCTAACACCTCTTAATCACACACAGTTGAACATGTGTTCTGCAGCATACAGAGTATGATCATACAGAATAAATCATAGAAATCAACGATTGATATACTGGCAGCAGTCATGTTGCCTTCATTCTGTGGCACTACACTGTACCATCTCCATTTGAGCCACCATGTTAAACCATTTGGTGGCTACTGGGTGGCCTCATGGCTGATGTCTTCAGTGTGCTACCAATGCACATGTGCAGCATGCATACAATGAAATGTGATAGAGCAGACCATTGGCATGCTCAAAGAACATTGCCACTGCTTGGACCACTCTTGAAAAGCCCTGAAGTAGTCAGCAGAGAGGGTGTCTAAATTCGTGAGAGAAATACTGCATGTGCTGGAAATCTGAAACAAAAACAGAAAATGCTGGAAACACTCAGCAGGTGAGGCAACATCTGTGGGGGGAGAGAAATAGAGGGCTTAATTTTAAGGAGCCCTCGACATCAGGATCCATGGTGAAGGGGGCCTGAAGATGGCCCCAGATGAGGCCCACCACAGACCTCAACGCCGGCAGGGGTCCTTAAAATCAAGCCTTAAAATCAAGGCGGGGGGGGCGGGAGTGTTACGGCCAAGGCAGGAGTAATGCACTGTCAATTCAGTCCCATTACTCCACAGGTCACAGCATATTATTAAAGTTTCGCACCTACTTGGCCAAATTAAACACTTTATTAACCCCCAGAATAAAACACACCCAAACCAGGTATTTTTAAACAACAACAAATTAACTATTTATTAATAAACTAAATCTTAAACAATACTGAGATAAATCTATGTCTGAAAAGACTTTAAAACTTCTTATTCATCCTCACCCTCATACCCTCATACCCACACACATACATTCAAAAACCAATGGTTAACCGGTCTGAAATGATGTTTTAAATTAGAGCTGTTTCTTAGGAATAATAAAACAACTGGGTTGTAAATCTTGGTGGGTTACATTCCTGATTCGGTGAGGTGTCCCAGAGTCAAATAGTCAGATGCCACTCCAAGTCTCCAGGCGAATTTGATGAACAGTCTGTAATGGATAGGCATTCACGGTACTTCGGCTGCAGTAGGCATCACACAGATCTTTCAACAAGGAGTATAACAACAGGTCTATTTAGATTTTGAATTAGCAGTCTATCAGTAGAAACTTTACTGAGTTTCCAAAACTCCCAGAAGTACAAAAGACAACAGAAAGTCACTCCTGAAGCAGAGACTTCTTAGAGATGAGAGTAAAAAGGAATTTACTACCTCCAATAATACCAGTATTCCTTTCCATGGTCTTTTCCTCTTTAGGCGAAACACAGCCTGTAGGCCAATGTAAATTTTCTTCTGAGAGAGACAAATTCTTCCTTCCTTCAGGAGAGCATGCTTTACTGGTCTACCAGTTCAAACTGGTTCTAGCCAGTCTTTACATAGTGAAACTGATACAATACTGCATGTGATCTCTCTCTCTTGCTGTTGCTTAGGAAACAGGCTTGCAGCTCACATGCTATTCCTAGAGAATATAAAAACTGCTCTCAGTCTTAAAGGCACACAGACTCCATTTAGTTTTTAACCAGAGAAAAAAAAACTTCTATGACAAGTGGGAGAGGGGAAAAAGAGATATATTTATTTAATTTCATTAAATATTTATTTAAGTATGCCAGTCGGGCTAACAGCCCTTTAAAAATGGTGTCAGCGCCTGCGCACAGGCAGCTGACGCCATTGCCGGGGATGGACAGCCCGCCCCCTCCATGTGATTGGGGAGGGCATCCCACCCGGGCTATTTAAATGAGCCGCCGCACTTGGAATTTTCACGGCTCTTTGGCATGTGTCCCACATGGATGGGCCACCATTTTTTTCGCTCACCACTGATTTCGGTGGCAGTCTTATAACATTCAGCCCAGTTACTGTTTCAGGTCTGTGACCTTTTATCCTGATGAAAGGTCACACAGGCCTGAAAAGTTAACTCTGTTTCTTTCTCCACAGATGGTGCCAATCCTGCTCAGTATTTCCAACATTTTCTGTTTTTGTGTCAAGATTCATGGTGGTCTGCTGTATTCTGCACAACCGCACCATTTTGAGGGCTCAGCTGCCTTCTGAGAGTTTTTACGGAAGGCCTCCAGGCCTCTTGTGGGTAGAACACATCTCTCCTCCTCAACAAAGGTCTTTAGTTGCAATGTCAAAAAATCTTAGAGCCTGCTGTCTCTCCCATGTTGTGCCATTGTGCCATTGACATTATGCCATGACCTTTTCATGTCAGAATGAATTCCACAACAATGTCCATCATCTGCTGCAGCCAAAATGCACCTTCTCTTTAAGAGGTTCAGGCTGACTTTGAGTACTGCAAGCTAGCTTTAAGTGGTTTTCGCTCTCACAATTTTGGGCCCCCTGCTGAGGCATGCAGCCACTCAACGCTGCATTTAGTGCTGGCATCACATTGCAATCATGGTAATTAATGGGCAGCATGAATTTGATGTGCTGCTGGCATCAAAAGCAATGGCGCAGGTTAATCCCGCCTTGCGATCTCCATGCCATTTTTGGGGGCTATTGAATTTAACGCACCCAGACTTTCAAACAGGCTACTCCTATTAGCACTACACCCATTTAGTGACTGTTCATTAGCCAAAATAATCCCCCTGAGTGTTAAAGGGATCATAGCTCCTTTATCTCTTGCCCCAACACAAGAATTCTAACTATAAATGCAGTCTTTTAGCAATTTTGATGATTTGCTGATTTCATTCGTGGGGTAAAGTCTGTTTGCACTTTCTGTTCAGAAGGAAGGAAGGGAAATTTCACATTGCAGCTACCAAAAGATTAAATTACACTGGTTGAGTGCCTGACACTAAATAGTATCACTGCAATAAATGATGTTGGGTAGACTTTGGATGCAATATGCTGCAGTTTCTGTGTGAACGTGGTGATGTGTTCTTGCCCCTGCTTTACTCAGCTCTGTATTTCTGATTACATCCCAGCATCTATGTGAGAGCTGCTTCATAATCAAACCACAGCCCACTTTGTAAAGCACGAAAGACACATGATAAGTAAGAATGTAATCTACAGAGTAAAGTTTAAGTGATGTCAAGTTTGTAACTGTCATCACAATCCAAAATATCACAGACTTTAAATGCTTCCCAGCAGTTTTGGGGTTTATTCCCACACATTTTGTCTCCTTCTCCTGAAGGCAAAGTCTTGTGCTGAGGTGGGTTCTGCCATCCATCTGGTACCTCACTCAAATGGCCATTTCTCATATGTGAGATTGGACACTGAATGTTGGCAAGCTATTGGACTGTGGAAGCATCGTGGCCGTGTCCAGTCATAGTCTCAGCCAATATCTCCACATGCATACTTCCCAGCCAAGATCACTGCAATAGCATTCAGGAGTAGGAATCCCATATGATTTTCTTTCCCATGCTTCAAAGCCCAGCCACACTGCAGCCAATTGTGCATAGAGAATTTTAACAGGAGAGGGCCATTTTACCTGACAAGCCCAACCCTTTTTGATTGATCTTTGCCTTCTAGAAACACATCTAATTATCCGTTGCACCCAATCACATTTATTTGTGAAAATGGCCTTCCCTGTGAATTTACTGCCCACAACAGCATCCCTGCTGAAACCAGCTTGGATTAAGCATCGAGCCTTGCTGGTCCATATGATTCAGCAGTACTGGGCTGGCCTGACCCACTGGGCCAACCGGATGTCCCTATTTTAACTAATATGTTTGGGATATCTGACTTGCAGCCCAATGTTACTGCATGGACAATTAGGTTGTGCTGGTCAAGTTCACAAGTTCCATTAAGAAAATACCCTGCAAACATCATTTGTTCAGCTTTTCTGCAAAAGAATTTAGGATTCAAACTCACCCTGTATGTGATTTTTCTTTCTAGTCTGTCTCTACAAGCCAGAAAAATAGTGGTGCTTTGTTTTTAAGGTCAACAAAAAAGCTCATATCTATTTTCTTGGCTTTAAATCTAGGAGCTGCTATTTGGTGCTGGTGAATATTCTTGAGGTTTCACAATGCACTGAGCATAGTTACTAAATGGCAATTGTTCAAAAATTTTCATTATTTATGGAAATCTTTTTCTTGTAAATTATTTATCAGAAAGCTTGCATATGCAGCACTTTGCATGCAGTTATTTTGAAGTGTGGTAACTATTAGATAGGCTAAAGCTGCTTTTATATTAGCTTTAGTGGGATAACAGGTTAAAAGAATGGTTTCCCGCTGCAGCTAGACTTAGCAAGTCTGCATGGGTCACATTGAGATTGCCATAAATTGGACATTTAATGCAGAAAATTATTCCACACTGCTGCGTAGAGGAATGAGAAAAACTGGTGCCAGCCCAAAGAAAGTAAAATTTCAGAGAGGCGACCAAAAGCTTGGTTGCACTGATGTGTTTTATTTTTGAGCAGAGGTCGGCAGAAAGATGGCGAGGTTTCAGGAGGGAATTCCAAAAGTAGGATCTCAGTGGCTGAAGACATAGCTGCTTATGATGGAATGAAGAGAGAGAGGATGTACAGCAGGCTGGAATGAGTGAAATGGAGTGCTCGGGGGGAGTGAGTGGTGGGGCTGGAGGATGCAGCAGTGCGGATAGCGAAGCTGAGGAGGGATTGAAATGCAGGGACAAGAATTGTAATTTGAGTCATTGGAGGACTGGTAGCCAATGCAGATTCATATGGATAGGGTTGATGGGTAAGCAGGGCTTGGTGCAGAATGTGATGTGTAGCAGTGTTTCTGATGAACTGGATTTTATAGAAGGTGATCATGGAAGGCTAACCATAAAAGCATTAGAATAATTGAGTCTGGAGTAATGGAGAATTTTGGCAGCGGATGGGCTGAGGTAGGGCTGGATGTGGACACTGGGCTTTATTTTATTCCGGCGACAGGCCTCCCTCCAGCGTGACGGAAAGTGGAGAGAAAACTCACTTCAGCACTCTGTCAGACCCCCGGGAGCAAGCTCCGTTGCCAGAGCTGCCATTCAATCAGAGGGGGGCAACTCTGCATTACCAAGTGTGCCACCGGGAATGGTGGGCACTGCCAGTACTGCAGGAGGCATGCACTGGCGAAGATGTCGGAGACCCAGGGTCGCAGGTAATCGGGGTCAGGGTCGCTGGGGCTGGTGAGGAGGTGGGGTGTGGGTTGGTGAGGGTGTGCGGGGTCTTGCCAAGAGGATGGCCATTGCTGCCATCGATTACCCCCTGAAGAGAGACCCCCACCAAGCCCTCTAGGAGGCTACCTGGTGGCCTTGCCACATGGCTGTGGGCCCCTCCAATGTTGGTAAAATTGGAGCAGAGGCAGGAAGCTACTTAGCTACTTAAGTGACTCAATTGACCTTGCAGGAGGGCTGTCCTCCAACTGTCACGCCACGCACAAAATGGAATGGGGCAGGAGGACATCAGCATAGTGCCCTCCTCCACCCCATGCCATTTTGTGTGCCCCCCCCCGCTTCCATTCCTATCTCCCGGGCAGGATAAAAGCCATGAACGTAGCCACCATTATCATCTTTATGATTGAGCGGGGTGCCAGATCTGCACATCAGGAACTGGTGATGTTAGATCCACTCTAATGCCAACCTAAAAGCAGTTTAACTGTACTAAATGTAAAGTACGTTTTCAGATGCTGATTTTCTTTTTTGTCTAGAACTTCAGCCTTGTAATCTTACCCTCTGTGACAATTTGTTTATACTTGTTCTGTTTTACATGGGCTCCCTGTTGATATAAGAAAAGGATACACGGTTTGAGGTTGATGGAGTGCACAGTCATGTGATAGGTACATGGCTATTACAAGACTATTTCATAGCCGTTGAAAGTTTCCTGCATGTTAAATGACTTTTTGTGCTGTTATCCACCTACATCAACATAACATATGAACTTTTAAGCACTCGGTGATTGGATGCTGCAGTCAGTGTATACTCTTCTTTCATTGCCCATTGTACATGGGTTCAAATCCTACCCAGATTAACAGGACTTTAAATCATCTGCACTCTACTGACTGTACAGATTGAAGGCCAAATGAGTTCAGCTAGTTCTTAATGATTGTTAAGGTTAATTCTTAGTGGGGAGCTGTACTCACAAGCAGTTTCTGTCAAATAAGGCACCACGATATGGTTGTCCTCGCTCTGACCTATGCTCCCTTTCAGTGCATGATCAGGGAAATAAGCCTGTTGTTCCATTACCCAAAGGTGCTTATTATTTTGACACAAATTATTACCAAACTAAGAAGCTCATTCAGAGAAGGTGTAAGAATGGTTTGATGGATGGAAAAACTGTAACTGGTGCTGTGGGGAGAAGGGAATGCTGTGGGAAGGAGGATAGATCAGCGTGAGTTTTACACTTCATGTGATGAAGGTCTAATTTGATCCTGGCACCAGTGGGGTAAAAAGCAGAATTACAAATTGAATTTGCATATTTTTGAAGTTAATAACAGCAAATGGCTATTGAGTTAATATATACTTATAATATGTTTCTGTATCACAGCAAAATATCATGTACTTTGCTGAAGTAATGGAAAGGAAAGAAAATGGAAACTAGTGTGGTTGATGTTGTGTATATTGACTTTCAAAAGGCATTTGATAAAGAACTATATAGTAAACCTGTTAGCAAAATTAAATCCCATGGGACAGTGGCTGCCTGCATACATAATTGGCTAAAGGATGGAAAGGAGAAGAGAGTGGTCTGTAATTGTTTTACAGACTGGAGGGAGGCATGCTGTGGTGTCCCCAAGGACAGGCATTGGGACCACTGCTCTTTCTGCTATATATTAATGACCTGGAATCAGATTTACAGAGCTTAATTTCAAATTTTCCAGATGGCACAAAACTCAGAAATGTTGCAGTGAGGAGGATAAAAGAAAGAAAAACCTGGATTTATGTAGAGCCTTTCACAACCACAGTATGTTCCAAAGTGATTTAAAGCCAATTAAGTACTTTTGAAGTGTGGTTACTGTTGTAATGTAGGAAACACAGCAGCCAATTTGTGCACAGCAAGATCCCACATATAGCAATGTGATGATGACCAGACTATCTGTTTTTGTGATGTTGTTTGAGGGAAAAATATTGGCCAGGACACCTGGGAAAAGTTCCCTGCTCTTCAAAATAGTGCCATGGGAACCTTTAAGTCCGTCCGAGAGGGCAGTCGGGGCCTCGGTTTATCATTTCACCTGAAACGCAGCACCTCTGATGATGCAGCGCTCTCTCAGTACTGCACTGAAGTGTCAACCTAGGTTTTTATGCTCAAGTCCTGAAATGGGCTAGTAGTAGACTACAGGAGGACATAGACAGACTGGTGCAAAGGGCAAACACATCGCCAATGTAATTTAATGCAGACAAGTGTGAAGTGATTAATTCTGGAAGAAAGAATTAGGAGAGGCAACATAAACCGAATGGTACAATTATAAGAGGATTACAGGAACAGAGAGACCTTGGATTACAGGCACACAAGTCTTTGAAGGTGGCTGGACAAGGTGAAAAGGCTGTTAAGAAGGCATACAGAATCTTTGGCTTTATAAATAGAGGCATAGTGTACAAAAGAAAGAAAGTTATGCTAGTCCTTTATAAATCCTGCGTTAGGCCTCAACTGGAGTATTGCGTTCAGTTCTGGGCACAACACTTTAGAGATGATGTCAAGACCTTAGAGAGTGCGTAGAGGAGATTTGCTGAAATGGTACCAGGGATGAAGGTCTTTAGTTATGTGGAGGAATTAGAGAAACTGGGGTGTTCTCCTGAGAGCAGAGGAACATTCGAACATACGAATTCAGAGCAGGAGTCGGTCACTCATCCACTCGAGCCTGTTCCGCCATTCAATAAGATCATGGCTGATCTGATTGAAATCTCAACTCTACATTCCCGCCTACCCCCAATAACCTTTCACCTCCATGCTTACCAAGAATCTATCTAACTCTGCCTTAAAAATATTTAAAGACTCTGCTTCCACTGCCATAGAGTCATAGAGTTATTCAGCACAGAAACAGGCCCTTCGGCCCATCGTGTCCGTGACAGCCATCAATCACCTATCTATTCTAATCCCATTTTCCAGCACTTGGCCCGTAGCCTTGTATGCTATGGCATTTCAAGTGCTCATCTAAATACTTCTTAAATGTTGTGAGGGTTCCTGCCTTCAGGCAGTGTGTTCCAGATTCCAACCACCCTCTGGGTAATTTTTTTCCCCTCAAATCCCCTCTAAACCTCCTGCCCCTTACCTTTAATCTATGCCCCCTGGTTATTGACACCTCTGCTAAGAAAAAAGTTTCTTCCTATCTACCCTATCAATGCCCCTCATAATTTTGTATACCTCAATCAGGTCCCCCTTCAGCTGTCTCTGTTCTAAGGAAAACAACCCTAGCCTATCCAGTCTCTCTTCATAACTGAAATGCTCCAGCCCAGGCAACATCCTGGTGAATCTCCTCTCCATCCTCTCCAGTGCAATAACATCCTTCCTATAGTGTGGTGCCCAGAACTGTACACAGTACTCCAGCTGTGGCCTAACTAGTGTTTTATACAGCTCCATCATAACTTCCCTGCTCTTATATTCTATGCCTCAGCTAATAAAGGCAAGTATCCCATATGCCTTCCTAACCACCTTATCTACCTGTGCTGCTGCCTTCAGTTATCTATGGACAAGTACACTAAGGTCCTTCTGACCCTCTGTACTTCCTATGGTCCTATCATCCATTTTATATTCCCATGTCTTGTTAGTCTTGCCAAAATGCATCACCTTACACTTCTCAAGATTAAATTCCATTTGTCACTGCACTGCCCAAATTACCAGCCCAACTATATCGTCCTGTAATGTAATGCTTTCTGCCTTTTGAAAAAGAGAGTTCCAAAGACTCAACAGTCTCTGAGAGAAAAAAAATTCTCCTCATCTCTGTCTTAAATGGGTGACCCCTTATTTTTAAATAGTTATCCCCAGTTCTAGATTCTCCCACAAGGGGAAACATCCTTTCCACATCCATCCTGTCAAGAAACCTCAGGATCTTAAATGTTTCAATCAAGTCACCTCTTACTCTTCTAAACAAGCCTAGCCTGTCCAGCCTTTCCTCATAAGACAGCCTGCCCATTCCAGGTATTAATTTAGTAAACCTCTGAACTACTTCCAATGTATTTACAACCTTCCTTAAATAAGAAGACCAATAATGTGCACATTACTCCAAATGTGGTCTCACCAATGCCCTGTGTAACTGAAGCATAACCTGCCTACTTTTGTATTCAATTCCCCTCATAATAAACAATAAATTTCTATTAGCTTTCCTAATTACTTGCTGAACCTGCATTCTAACCTTTTGCAATTCATGCACTAGGACGAATTCGGAGCAGGAGTTTTCACTCAGCCCCTCGAGCCTGCTCCGCTATTCAATAAGATCATGGCTGATCTGATTGGAACCTTGACTTCACATTCCCGCCTACCCCCGATAACCTTTCACCCGCTAGCTTATCAAGAATCTATCTAACTCTGCCTTAAAAATATTTAAAGACTCTGCGTCCACTGCCAAAGAGTCATAGAGTCTATAGAGTTCCAAAGACTCACAACCCTCTGAGAGATACCTAGATCCCTCTGCATCTCAGAACTCTGCAGTCTCTCACCATTTAAATAATATGCTTCTTTTTTATTCTTCATGCCAAAATGGACGATTTCACATTTTCTCACATTATGCTCCATTTTCCGGATCTTTGCCCACTCACTTAACCTATCGATATCCCTTTGTAGCCTCCTTATATCCTCTTCACAACTTACTTTCTTCCCCATCTTTGTGTCATCAGCAAATTTAACAACTATCCCTTCGGTCCCTTCATCCAAGTCATTTATATAAACTGTAAAAAGTTGAGGACCCATACCTGCCTGTATAACTCTGAGGTTTTGTGAATTGTGCCTCAGAAGAAAGACATTAACTGAACTCCAAGAAAGGAAGATCTATTTTATTTATTTCGAGATACAGCACCAAAACAGGCCCTTCGGCTCACTGAGTCTGTGCTGACCAGCAACCACCCATTTATACTAATCCCATATTCCTACCACATCCCCACCTATACTAGGAGCAATTTATAATGGCCAATTTACCTATCAGCCTGCAAGTCTTCGGCTGTGGGAGGAAACCGGAGCGCCTGACGAAAAGCCACACGGTCACAGGGAGAACTTGCAAACTCCACACAGGCAGTATCCAGAATTGAACCTGGGTCGCTGGAGCTGTGAGGCTGCGGTGCTAACCACTGCGCCACTGTGCCGCTGTTCTCTCTCTTTCCAGCAAAATCCCAGGGAAGCTTCAGTGGCAGCTACGAGGCCTCAAGACTATAGATTCCTACAGTCAACAACCAGGGGACATGGATAAAGCCAGGAACCAGAGAAGCAAGAGTGAATTGTGCATGTGGCCCAGCGAGGACTTCAATACTTTAACTTCAACTAAGGACACTGAAACTTAGTATTTGAATTCCATTGATTACAGACTTTACTTCAACCTCCCAACTCTTTCTTCCCCTTCGTATCTATTTCTGTAAGTGTGTGCCTCTCGTATGAATGTGAGCGTGGATGCATCGCACATTTTAGTCATTTTAACCGGTTTAGAGTGATAAGGTTAATAAACTTACATCTCTCTTGTTTAAACTCACGAAAACCTGTCTGCTTGGTTCATTTGTAATTATATTCGAGGAACAGGAGCAAGTGCTCACTGAGATTGCAAGATAAATCACTGTGGTAAAATAATAAACCCTGTTGCAGTCAAATCAGAGAAGGGGCGAAAGGGAAGCCTGAGACCCCTTCCTCACCTGGTCATAACACTAGCCACTTCTTTTAGGACCCTAGGATGAAATCCATCAGGACCCAGGGACATATCAGCCCGCAGCTTCAATAATTTGCTCAGTACCACTTCCCTGGTGATTGTAATTTTCTCCCTCCCTTCCATTTCCTGATTTACAGCTATTTCTGGGTTGTTACTTGTATTGTCTATCGTGAAGACTGATTCAAAATACCTGTTAAATGCATCTGCCATCTCCTTATTTTCCCTGATTAATTCCCCAGACTCACTTTCTATGAGACCAATGCTCACTTTGTTTACTCTTCTTTTTTTAAATATCTATAAAAACTCTTACTATTTGTTTTTATATTTCTAGCTAGCTCTCTCTTGTAGTCTAATTATTCTCTCCTTATCAATCCTTTAGTTACTCTTTGCTGTTTTTTATATTCTGTTCAATCTTCTGACCTGCCACCCATCTATGCACAACTATGTGCTTTTTCTTTAAGTTTGATACTATCTTTAACTTTTTTAGTTAACCACAGATGGTGGGCCCTCCCCTTGGAATTTTTACTTCTGGTTGGGATGTATCTATTCTGTGTATTCTGAAATATCCCTTTAAATATCTGCCACTGCATCTCTATTGACCGACCTTAACCTACTTTGCCAGTTCACTTTAGCCAGCTCTGCTTTCATGCCCTCATAATTGCCCTTTTCAAATTTAAAATACTATTCTTGGACCCATTCTTCTCGCCCACAAACTGAATGTAAAATTTGACCATATTATGATCATTGCTTCTGAGGGGCGCCTTCACTATGAGGTCATGAAGTAATCCTATCTTGTTGCACAATACCAGGTCTAGTGTAGCCTGATCTCTGGTTGGTTCAGAAGATGTAGTTCTAAGAAACTATCCCAAAAACATTTTATGAACTCCTCATCTATGCTACCTTTGCCCATCTGATTCTTCCAGTCTATATGTAGATTAAAATCCCTCATGATTATCGCCGTAACTTTCTGACAAACTCCCATTATTTCTTCCTTTATACCCAGTCCTACCTTGTGGTTACTGTTAGGGGCCTTGTACACCACTCCTACGAGTGATTTCTTTCCTTTATCATTTTTCATCTCGACCCAAACTGCTTCTACATTCTGGTCTCCTGAACTTAGGTCATCCCTCTCTATTGCGCTAATACCATCATTAATTAAAAGAGCCACCCTCCACCATTTCCTAGCTTCCTGTCCTTCCTAAATGTCATGTACCCTTCAATATTCAGGTCCCAATCTATGTTATCCTGCAGCCATGTCTCTGTAAGGAAGTCAAGGAGAGATTTGATAGAGGTGTTCAAAATTTTGAAAGGTTTTGACAGATTAAGTAAGGAGAAACTTTTCAGCAGCAGAAAAGTCAGTAAGCATAGGACACAGATATAAAGTAATTTGCTAAAGAACCAGAGGCAACATGAGGAAATAAAATGTTATGCAGCAAGTTGTTATGATCTGGAATCTACTGCGAGAAAGGATGGTGGAAGCAGATACAATAGGAACTTTCAGAAGGGAATTAGATAAATATTGGAAAAGGAAAAAATTGCCTGGCTATGGGGAAAAAGCAGGACTAATTGCATTATTCTTTTGTTATGGACAGTTGGGAAATGATAGGAATGGGTTTTCACCTCTCAACTGACTGAAGACAGTGTTTTTTAAAAAAGTGTTTATCCCTGAGCATTTTAATGGTCAACAAACAGACAAATGACAGGTTTTCTCATAAGTTTAAAAGAAAGATAAATGTTTATTATACTACACTCGAAAAGGTATGCAACTTCACCCACTCTCACAAACATACAGATACACAAACACACACAAGAAAAGATAGAGATTAAAATATAACATGCATTTAGGTCTGATGGTGTAAAAGTGTCCTCTGTCTAACTTGTGATTCCCTGGGGTGAAGACTTGGAATGTTAAAGGTCTGTATTCTTTTCCCTTGTTCACTGAAGAAAGACTTGAGGGGGTTTAGGAAGATGGATGCGCTGCTGCAGACTGCTTTTGTTATATTCCAGCCAAAGGTCACTGGCGAAGTCCTGGTATGATTTCTCAGGTAGGGAGTTCAGGGTCAAACTTCAGTCATTGCTGACATATAGTTCAAAGCTGGTAATCGTAGGCAGAGTCCTATCTCTTTGTTGGCATAGATGGAGCTCTCTTTGTTTTTTGTTTTGTTTGCCCAGCACATACCTTTATTAAGCTCCTTATCAGAAACCTTGTTTCTGTAATGTGGCCAGAGTTTCTCTCTCATTGTTCTCACAAATGGTGTCTGATGGCGAGGCCATTGTTAGACAATGTGTCATTCATCTTCATTCCATCTTGTAAAGTGTAGTGTTTTTCCCATTCTCTTGAGTTTGAATATAGTTACCATGTCTGCAATACCATTGTTAACCCAATTCATTGGAGAGAAGTAGCCATTAACACAGAATAGGTCATTTATATTTTAATACCTTCTCCAAAGCTTTCCAGCCAAGAAGATTGGCTCAGGGTTCTTCCAGTTTCCATGTGTATTAGCAGTATAGGATAAGGTCACCTGACCTCTAGACTCCATTTTGCTTTGTAGGAAAAGTGTCTTTTGGGCTTGTTTCATAAGTTCATTATATAGTTCATAAATCCTCCTTGCAGAAGCGTGACACTTCCTCAGAGCCAGCACAGACATGATGAACCAAATGGCCTCCTTCTGTCCTGTATCATTCCATGTTTCTACTCTAGTTGTGTTAACTACCAGGATTTTTGGAACTGCATTTATTTGTGTGTCATGCACACATTTGTATTCCTTCCTGAGATCTTCTTTTTCTCCCTGTTTCACAAGATTTTTTTCAATCTCAATCTGCCTTGATGCTTTATTTTCTTCTATCTTTTTCTAACTTATTTTATTTGTTTACAGACTGCCATTTGGTAACTAGAGTAAGAGAGTTGTGCAGTATCTCTTTCTGCCTGTATCTGGCTACCAGGTGCCAGTCTTTCAGGGGAGTCCCAGTGATAAATATTCTATTAGTGAAATCCCTTGTGTCCCACTCTGTTTGGTCTTCTCCATCCCTATAAATATATATTTGTATGTGCAGACACAGGGGAAGAGCATCTGGTGTGTGCTGACATTGTTTAACTCTGGAATTAACTGCTTACGTATGTTTATCCAGTGAAGATAAAGGTAGTAGATGCATTTTAACAGGCACATTAGCAGCTGGGGAAAGAAAGCAACAAAATAAAAACTGCAGGAGCTGGCAATCTGAAATGAAACAGAAAAGTTTGGACTTAACAGCCGGAATTTTACCTACTGTAATGGGGTCAGTTCGGAGGCGTCTGGGTGGTGAAATGGCGTCCAATGACGTTGGGTCAGGTACCCGGCGTCATCACGCACAGGCGCTATTTCATGACCCAGGAGACGGGCGTGATCGAGTCACCGCTCGCACGCCCGACCCCAAGTAATTTGAAGGTAATTAAAGTAGTTGAGACCCCAATTGACTGCAAATTTATGTGGGCCGTCAGATTTTACGGCCGTAAATTGGGTCACTGATCATGTCAGGGACCCGGCAGCTTTAAAAGGGCGGAAGGCAGGCAATCAGTGAGGGTTTTGGAGGTAAAGTTTTTGGTATTGCTTATCTGTGAGAGTTTTTGTGTGTTATATAAATTGTAGACATTTGTAGCTTGGGCAGCGGGCTCCAACTGAGTCTGACTCACTGCAACTCGGGACATATCTGTTCTGAATCAGTGAGTGGAAGGAAGGAGGTTGCGTGTGTCTGTCTTGACAACTGGAACTTAAGAAATTTAATCATTGAACCTGGTAACCGGTTCAAAAATGGTAGCTGTGCATTCTGGAGGCAGCTCTTCAGAGGAGGAGGACCATGCCCCAACCAAGGACAGAAAGACAGCTTGGCATGGGCATGTGCAGGCAACTGGTCAAGTGGCTCCCTGTTACGTGGGAGGGAGAGCAGATGGCACAGGTATCCAGGATTATTGTTGTTTACTGTGCCTTGCATAACCTTGCGATGGAAAGGGGAGACGCCATTGAGGAGGTTCAAGATAATCATGAGGCGTCATCAGATGAAGATGGAGTTTCTGATGAGGACGATGGGCACCACCCACATGATGGCAGGGGAGAGGAAGCAGAAAGAGCAAGAGAGACACGGGATGCCCTAATAGGCAGGCGTTTCTCTTGAGAGGATCGCTCCATGCAAAGATTTCCCATTGTGGCATGCACTGAGACATTGTGGGATTTTAAGAGGGGAAGGACACGCATATCCAAGGGAAGAGATGATCAGATTAAAAACAACATCATGTCACGGTGAACCCAACCCAAGTGTGTGATATCTCGTATATAACCGCTTCAGCAGCACAACGATGTCTAGTGCAACCTCATGGATGACATATGCAAAGTTAAATGTTCAAAGCACAAATTTATTTACAGTTATCTAATGTCCAATTCAAATAAATAATCGGAAGATAACCCAGTGAACCAGGAGTGATGTTACAGTGATTTCTTAAAATGTTTGCGGGTGCTCTCACATCCCTCGCCACCAGACTCACCAGAGGCAGGTGGCTGATCGGGCTGCCGCCTTGTTCTTGCTGACTTTGGCAGACATCCTCTGCCTGCTCGCGACCGTGTAGGCCGCGGCATATCAGGGTGTTCATCAGAATTATCTAGAGCATCCTCTAATACCCTGGGAGTTAGTGGTTGACATGTCACTAGCGGAGGGAGCAAGGGGCTGCATGATGTATCAGGAGCGCCCTGGGAGGAGCTCCCATGTGCTACCGGCTGCTGCCCCTGTGCCCTCTGGTCCTCAAAGCTGACTTCAGAGCGATGAGCAGCCTCCATTTGCCACATGTGCATCTGAGTTTGCGCTCTGATGGCCTGGTCCAGGGAGGCTACACTCCTCCTGAGATCACAGAACTGGCCACTCCAATGCAGCCACCAATTTGTCAATAGAGGATGCCAGGTGGACAAATGCCTGAGAGTTTGCAGCTGACATGCCCTGGATGTATTATGGCTCACAGCCTCTTTGGCAATTCCACCAGATGTCCATGCACTGCATGTTGAACCTGATACATCTCCCGCCGAATGGATGTTCTCAGAGGCGGGTCATCAACTTGCGGCTCTGCACTGGCCTGGCCTCCCACACTCCTCTGAGTGTGTGAGGCATCGGCCGGTTCTGCCTCTGGTGGCTGGTCTGGTGACTGTGCTGTGCTAACATCTGTAAGTGGCATTGTTTCCACGGAGACAGTAATCCCAACCATGGTGGAAGTCTCTGTGCTGGCGTTTGGTGAGGTGCGATGATGTGACGGTGCACCCTCTGAGGCGATCTCCTCATCCTCAGAGGTGAACTGGCCGCTGATGTGTTTCACCTGCAGGGAGAATCAGATTGATCAGTTTGATCAGCACCACAGATTTAGCCACATGTCCCTTACTGCATTTTGGTCACATTTGTGTGAATCAGCTTTTATTAGCACACTTCAGTGCATGAGACGATCACCACTTTAACTGCCCCCCCAAACCCCCCCCACTCCTTACAACCTCCCACCACATTATCGGTCACTCACTCTGACGGCCAGGGCCGCCAACCTTGCCATCTGCTACGGCACGTCCTCCATCCTCCCCTCCCCAGCATCAAGGCATCCCCCTCCATACTGGTCAGGTATGCCTGATTGCCCTGGCCACCACTGGTCCGGGACCTCTCTCTGGCATTGTGACCCCTCTTCTCCTTTTTAAACAAGCACACCTAGTTTAGACATATGATTTGGTATCTCACACCCTCGCCCATTGGGTTTGTTGTTGCATTTCAGCGCGACTGCAATGTCGTGCCCAATTTGAACACATATGGATCATCATGCACCCCAGACCTCCCCATCTTGTGACCCAATACAGTGCAGCAGGCAAGAACTGCTCATTGCTGGTTTTCCCCTTGCATCATTAGAACAGACTGACCCTTCCCTGACACATTCACAATGAGATTAATGAGGAGTACCCCTTATCCAGGCAGAGCGAAGCAGGTCATTGAGCTGCTTGCGGCACTGGAGCCATGTCCTCCGTACCACACAGCGGCTGCTGACCTCCTCAGCGACCTCCAGCCAGCTCCTCTTGGTCACTTCTGCAGACCTTCTTCGGCCATCAGTGTTGAATAAGATATCATGCCTCGCCTCCACCGCCTGGAGGAGGACCTGCAGAGGTTCCTCTGAGAATCTGGGGGCTGCGGTGAACCTTCTCCCCTTTATCTGGATTTCTTCTGCTGAATGCAAATCTTTTCTCCTTTCCTGCCCCTGGGCACTGTCAGTCTTCCTTAAATTCTTGCTTTACAGTCAGTTGGTCATCTCAGAAGTTCCCACAGTTACTGTCACAGCTCCTCCTCCGATGTACTCCCCTGTACGGGTGCTCAATTGCAATGGTGTAGGCCTTTTACAGGGCTTACATTGGCCCCGCACCCAAATCTACTGATTGAACTGCCCGCGCATGCCCTGTCGGATGCCTAATACGCCAAGAGGCTACTAATTGGCTGCTCCACACATGATGCCGGTGGGCGTGCGGTGCGGACCGGTTTCGGGTTACTCAACTGCTTCTGCCCCGTCTGCCCCGGAGTTGCCGGGAGCCAAAAAATTCCAGCCAACATTTTCTATTGTGGACCCTTGTCAGAAATGAACAGATAAAAAGGATGGAGGTGGGAAGAATAAGCATACGGCCACATACACACAAGAGAAGTAGAATGTCTGTGTGTGTGTGTGTGTGTTTGTTCTTTCCACAGATACTGATTGGCCTGCTGAGTTTTTCCAGTATTGGGTGTTTTTGTTGCAAAGTCATTTCGAGGCAGGATACAGTATAGTTGGCAGACTGCATGTTGTGTTTCTGTCCTTGATTAATATTTGTTGCACAAACTGTGTGAACTAAAGGAGGGGGAAATGTTAACTGATATCCAACTATAGGCCACAGCTGGTTTAGTTTGAGCCAGAATGTACAATTTTTTTCACTCTTTCATGGGATGTGGGCATTGCTGGCAATTGCCCTTGAGAAGATTGTGATAAGCCACCTTCCTGAACCACTGAAGTCCATTCTGTAGCAGTTTAATACAACTGAGTGGCCATTTCAGAGGGTCGTTAAGAATCAAATATATTGCTATAGATCTGGAGTCACATGTAGGCCAGATCAGGTAAGGACAGCAGATTTACTTCCCTAAAGGACATTAGTGAACCAGATGAGTTTTTAATGACAATCGATGATAGTTTCATGGCACCATTACTGAAACTAGCTTTCAATTACAGATTTATTTTATTGGAGAAATTGAATTTATTAATGTAATTCAAATTCCACCAGCTGCCATGATGGGATTTGAACTCCTGTCCCCAAGACATTAGTCTGGGCCATTAGATTACTAGCCCAGTGACATTACCACGATGCCACCATCTCTCCAAGCTGGTATATAATTCACTTCCGCAGTATTAGACATGTAATACACTGCCTGTGGGGACACTGAGCGGTCAGCTGGGAATGAGGAAGTCAATTAATTAATTCTGGAATAAGGATTTCCTGATGGACAAAGGGATAATAGAAATCCCTTTACATAAAGATGTTGAAGTAATCTGCAAGGACTTCCTAAAGAAACAATCTGCTTTGATCTTTGCTGCTGTTACGATGTTTGCATCTGCTGCCTGCATAGCTTCTCCTTTGTGACAATTGAAAGTTGATTAACTAATTCTGGTTGCAACCATCTCCATTACATGACCTTTCAAACCTGTACAGTGGTCCATGTTGCACATGTACCTAATCAGGCCAGCTTTAACCAATGCTGAGCTCCTGTGACATGATGAGGCTTAATAGCACAAGTGCTGCTCCATAACTGTCAGGTCTAGGCTTTAAATCAAGTTGCCATGTCATTGAATAATCTCTCACTTGTATTTGCCAGCCTCACAAAAATGCAACACTAAAAGGATCGGATAATAAAATAGAATATGCTACTGAAATTCCTCTGCTGTTGCAAGTGCAGTGAAATGGAGGTTCGAGCTATAATGTTGGTACTCCTTCTCCAATCTTTGTCCTCTCCCTGGAATTATGTGCTGTTTTGTCCTGCAAAAGACAAAGTGAATGTTGGTGAGTCATTGTTGAAAATGTAAGTGAAGATGTGTAGGGCATATACTGAGGATTGAAGAAGAAGCAAGATGTAATGAGGTTGGGAAGATGATGATTGGAAAGCTGAGTGGGTGGAATGTGAAATAAGGAAGGAGTTGCTAGTTGTGCAAGTGTTTGGATATGAGAAGAGAATGTGTGGTGTGAAGAGAGAAAAGGAAAAAGAGAAAGAGAGACATTGCACTGTTGCCCTTGTGAGTGTAAGCTGAATGATGCCATGAAAGGAAGTGTTGATGAGTGATGGGGGAGGGATGAAAGGAGGATTGTTAGGCAAGTTGAGAAAGATGAAGAGTTGTGTTTGTGCTTGCTGCTCCTGAGAGGTGACTGAACCTCTTCCTACACTTAAGCCAGGTTCTGGGGATGATGCTGCCGACAGTAATCCAGTCAAGGCCCTCTTTCTAGGCCTGCTGAATAGTGTCCCTGTGGCTGTTCCTGTCCATGCTAGGAAACAATAAACCCCTCTATTTCCTGACCTCCTCCACCAGGACCTCTAGTTAGGCCTCCTTGAAGCAGTATGACAGCAAAACCTGAAAATAGGGACTGTAACCTCATTTTAACAACCATGTATCTATTTCTTCTTTTGGGCCTACTTATCTCGAGAGACAATGGATATGCGCCTGGAGGTGGTCAGTGGTTTGTGAAGCAGCGCCTGGAGTGGCTATAAAGGCCAATTCTAGAGTGACAGGCTCTTCCACAGGTGCTGCAGAGAAATTTGTTTGTCGGGGCTGTTGCACAGTTGGCTCTCCCCTTGCGCCTCTGTCTTTTTTCCTGCCAACTACTAAGTCTCTTCGACTCGCCACATTTTAGCCCTGTCTTTATGGCTGCCCGCCAGCTCTGGCGAACGCTGGCAACTGACTCCCACAACTTGTGATCAATGTCACAGGATTTCATGTCGCGTTTGCAGACGTCTTTAAAGTGGAGACATGGACGGCCGGTGGGTCTGATACCAGTGGCGAGCTCGCTGTACAATGTGTCTTTGGGGATCCTGCCATCTTCCATGCGGCTCACATGGCCAAGCCATCTCAAGCGCCGCTGACTCAGTAGTGTGTACAAGCTGGGGATGTTGGCCGCCTCAAGGACTTCTGTGTTGGAGATACGGTCCTGCCACCTGATGCCAAGTATTCTCCGGAGGCAGCGAAGATGGAATGAATTGAGACGTTGCTCTTGGCTGACATATGTTGTCCAGGCCTCGCTGCGATAGAGCAAGGTACTGAGGACACAGGCCTGATACACTCGGACTTTTGTGTTCCATGTCAGTGCGCTATTTTCCCACACTCTCTTGGCCAGTCTGGACATAGCAGTGGAAGCCTTACCCATGTGCTTGTTGATTTCTGCATGTAGAGACAGGTTACTGGTGATAGTTGAGCCTAGGTAGGTGAACTCTTGAACCACTTCCAGAGCGTGGTCGCCAATATTGATGGATGGAGCATTTCTGACGTCCTGCCCCATGATGTTCGTTTTCTTGAGGCTGATGGTTAGGCCAAATTCATTGCAGGCAGCTGCAAACCTGTCGATGAGACTCTGCAGGCACTCTTCAGTGTGAAATGTTAAAGCCGCATCATCAGCAAAGAGGAGTTCCCTGATGAGGACTTTCCGTACTTTGGACTTCGCTCTTAGACGGGCAAGGTTGAACAACCTGCCCCCTGATCTTGTGTGGAGGAAAATTCCTTCTTCAGAAGACTTGAACGCATGTGAAAGCAGCAGGGAGAAGAAAATCCCAAAAAGTGTGGGTGCGAGAACACAGCCCTGTTTCACGCCACTCAGGATAGGAAAGGGCTCTGATGAGGAGCCACCATGTTGAATTGTGCCTTTCATATTGTCATGGAATGAGGTGATGATACTTAGTAGCTTTGGTGGGCATCCGATCTTTTCTAGTAGTCTGAAGAGACCACGTCTGCTGCCGAGGTCAAAGGCTTTGGTGAGATCAATGAAAGCAACGTAGAGGGGCATCAGTTGTTCGCGGCATTTCTCCTGTATCTGACGAAGGGAGAACAGCATGTCAACGGTCGATCTCTCTGCACGAAAGCCACACTGTGCCTCAGGGTAGACGCGCTCGGCCAGCTTCTAGAGCCTGTTCAGAGCGACTCGAGCAAAGACTTTCCCCACTATGCTGAGCAGGGAGATTCCACGGTAGTTGTTGCAGTCACCGCGGTCACCTTTGTTTTTATAGAGCCCCTGGGAAGGACAGCATTACCCCTGAAATAATCAAGAGTGCCAAGCCTGCTATACTCTCATCACTACATGAACTGCTATGCCTGTGCTGGGACGAGGGAGCAGTACCACAGGACATGCGCGATGCCAATATCATCACCCTCTATGTATCTATAGAGTGCCTTTAATATAGTAAAACATCCAAAGGTGCTTCACAGGAGTGTAATCAGCAAAAAGTTGACATTGAGTTGAAGAAGGAGATATTATGACAGGTAACTAAAAGCTTGGGTGACAAGGTCAGTTTTCAGGAGCATCTTAAAGGATGAGAGAGAGGTTGACAGATGGAAATGTTTAGGGAGGCATTTCTAGAGCTTAGTGTCTAGTTGACTGAAGACACTACTGTTAATGGTGGGGTGAAGCAAGTGGGGCATGCAGTAAAGGCCAGAGTTGGTGGAAGCCATAGATCTCGGAAAGTGCACGGGTGGGAGGATTTTTTTAAAAATTCTTTCATGGGATGTGAGCATTGCTGGCTGGGCCAGCATTTATTGCCCATCCTTAATTTCCCTTGAGAAGGTGATGATGAGCTGCCTTCTTGAACTACTGCAGTCCATGTGGTGTACGTACACCCACAGTGCTGTTAAGAAGGGAGTTCCAGGATTTTGACCTCACAACAGTAAAGGAATGTTACAGAGAATGGAAGGGGTGAGAACATGGTGCATTTTAGAGATGCCTTCCTCCTTTAAACAAATCTCAGGAAGCCTGATGGAAATTATGTGGAACAAATGGAAGGGCTGTCTGTTTTACAACACAGTTGGCAGGCAACCTGTCAATCAGATTAAAATGAGGTCCGAGAATTAAAATATCCCGAGCCCCACACTGGCGAGATCATGAAGACTTCTTGCCCATTAGCCCTGATTTCAAGTCAGGGTTTTGCAGTCTTAACCAGAATGTACCAGTCAGACAGTGCTATGCATTGTGTCTTTCAAAGTGACAGGATACCATGGGGACCATGTCACCTCCAGTGCAAATGATTGAGTTAAAAGAGTATTCAATAGTCCTTTGGCACACAAATTCCATTCCCATTTATATCACAGATAATAGAGCATCATTCAGTTCACAGGAGATACAGTTTGTTTATCAAATCTTCCTTTTTACCATGAGCTCAAGTTTCAACTGTTGACAGAAAGCCGGAATTGTAATCCTAACCTGCAGCACTATCCATTCCCTCATAAATACTTTTGTTTCTCACATGATGTATTTAATGCAGCAGTTTGCAAAATAAAGGGAACCATCTGTTTTTTTCTCTTTTGCATAGTCTGAACTAAATTAAAAACCGAATTAAAAAGTTCTAATATATTTGTGCTGACCAGTAAAAAAGAATCTGATAACTAAAATTGTACTGCACAATTATGTACAACAGTCATGCTGCTGAATACTCAAACTTGTGAATGATAAAAGGAGTTGCAATAATATAGTGCTTTTTGCAACCTCAGTGCATTGCAAAGCAAGTTCCACTGTAATTGCAGTGGAACTTGTTCATCAGCAGGTGTTTTACGTAATGATGTTGATTACCATTTGCTCATGCCATTAGTTCATGTTGAGACCTGAACAACCGTGCCAAATAGGCATGTCTACATCTTTTAAATTGTAACGAAAGTGAAAACACAGCAGCAACCATGACTTGCATTTATATCGTGCCTTTAACATAGTAAAATGTCCCAAGGTTCTTCACAGGAGCGTTAGCAGACAACATTTAACATTGAACCACATAAAGAGATATTAGGATGGGTGGTAAAGAGGTAGATTTTAAGAAGTGCTATGAAGCAGGAGTGAGAGGCAGACAGACAGAGAAGTTTAGGCAGGGAATTCCAGAATTTATGGCATAGACAGTTGTGAACACATCCGCCAATGGGGTGTGAAGGGAATCGGGAAGGTGTGGAATTCCAGAATCGGAGGACTGCAGAGATCTCGGAGTATTGTAGGGTTGGAGGAGGTTACAAAGATTGGGAAGGCAAGGCCATGGAGGGATTTGAACACAAGGATAAGAATTTAAAATTTGTGGTATTGCCAGGCCAGAAATCAATGTAAGTCAGCAAGTACAGGAGTGATGGGTGAGTATGATTTGGTGAGAGTCAGGATTTGGGCAGCAGAGTTTTGGACAAGATCAAGATTACAGAGCATAAAAAGTGGGAGCTTGGCATTAGAATAATCGAGTCTGGAGGTAATAAAAACATGGATGAGGGTTTCAGCAAGAGATGGGCTGAATCAGGGGCAGAGACAAGCAGTGGTATGGAGGTAGAAGTAAGCGGTCTTAGTGATGGAGAGGATATTGGGTTGGAAGCTCAGCTCAGCATCAAATAGGATGCTGAGGTTGCGAACAGTTTGGTTCAGCTCAGACAGAAGCCAGGGAGGGGGATGGAGTAGATGGCTAGGGAACAATGTTTGTGGCAGGAACCAAAGACCATCTGGTCATCCAATACTGGATGTTGAAGAAGCAACATGACATATCAGAGATAGTAGAAGGGTCAAGAGAGGTGCTGGTGAGCTAGAGCTGGGCATCTTCCGTGTACATGTGGAATCTGTCATTGGGTTTTTGGATGGTGTCGCTGAAAGGCAGCACATAATTGAGAAAAAGAGGGTGCCAAGGATAGATCCCTCAGGGGACTCCAGAGGTGACGGTGAGGGGTGTGGGAAGAGAAGCGGTGAGGGGTGTGGGAAGAGAAGACATTGCACGAGATTATCTGGCTATGACTGCATAGGTCGACACAGAATCAGGCAAGGACAGTCTTACCAAACTGCACAATGGAGGAGAGATGTTGGAGAAGGATGGTGTGGTCAACTGAGTCAAAGGCTGCAGATAGTTTGAGAAGGCAATATATATTGCCCTGTTTCCAAGCTGACTTTGAAATTATAGTTTAGGAAGATTTGAAAAGGAACTGCACATTAAACAGAAACCTGTTTTTTTATAAGAAGGACTTTAGGAAAGGATGAGACCTTCAGGACTGAAAATCTACCACCTGCAACATTTGGGACACAGGTGAAATTTGCTGCTGCTTTAGCAGTGCTGCTATTGTTCTGAAAGTCAGGCTCTAAGTTTTGGGGTTTGTTTTGTTTCCTTCCTTGTTCTTGGAAATACGATGTGGTTTCAAATGAGCTGACTACCTTTCTTTGACATGCTGCGTGCTGTAAGTCTTCAATCCATTAGTGCAGCTATCAGCATAACCTCATTGATATGTCTTGATTAGACTAAGACAGCATGACATAGAAAAATGACTGGAGTTTGTAAAGAAGTCAATTCTAAATACAACTGTCATGGGCCTCACTGTCTGACATTTCACAAAACCTGTCAGTTGAACAAAAAGCAGCTGTAAAGAGTTTCTGCTGTTATGGGATCCTGGAAAGCACCAGAGCCAAATCAAAATGGCACTTATTCTATTTGTCCCTTTGTTTTACTGTTATATTTGTTGGTGACCATCTTCTTAATTTGTTTCTCCAATTCAATTAGTTTTTATTCCAAATATATCTCCTTTTCCTCTCTGAAGACAGTGGCGTAGTGGTAATGTCACTGGGCTCTGGGGACATGGGTTTAAATCCCAACATGGCAGATGGTGAAATTTGAATTCAATTAATAAATCTGGAATTAAAAGCTAGTTAAATGATGACATTGATGTAAAAGCCTATCTGGCTCACTAATGTCCTTTAAATCTACCATCCTTACCCGGTCTGGCCTACTTGTGACTCCAGACCCACAGCAATGTGGTTGATTCTTAACTGCCCTCTGAAATGGCTTAGCAAGCCACTTAGTTGTCAAGGGCAATTAGGGATGGGCAACAAATGCTGGCCTAGCCCGCAATGCCCACCATCCCATGAAGAAAAAAAAAATTCTGATGTGGTCTCCAAGCAACAGTTGTTTTCAGATTCCTCATTTGACTTGGAGCTGTTCTAAATGTGTGAGCCTATCAAGTAAATCTGTGAATTTCTTTTGACTTGGAGGCAAACAGAAGGCTGATCCTGTCCTCACCCAATGTTCAAACATGAACCTTCAGGCAGCGGTCACTGGATGGCAGTAGGGAGAGTGTACTCTGGCTTGCACTTGGAAACCCTGACTCCACTGTTCTCACAACCCAAAGAAGTTGAAGCCAACTCTGGTTTCCATAGAACAATCCCAGCTAAAAATAACCAAATCATCTGCATAGCAAAAATTCAGGCATCAGAATTTGATATTCATTGTAAGAATTCAATTAAAATCAACCACAGTTGGCAGACATGGGGCCTTATGGACACTTGTGTAAATTCCATAACATGAACATTTCCTGACTTAATCAACATAAGATATCTCCAAAATAGAAAATCAAGTGCGCATTATGGATTCTTTTCTGATGGACTCAAACATCAGACAGCTCCTAAGAATACATTTACAAGTTTGCCAGGAGCTGTCTAACTTCTAGCTCGGCCTTGAAAACTCTCCTAGTGTCCTAAATTTGATTTTACCAACTTTTCCTATCTTCCCAATGGCTCCTTCTTCTGATCTTTACATAGGAAAGTTGCATCAGTGTTGTTTTTCTGATAGGTTCTCCAGATCATCTGCCATGGTTTTGCAAACACCATTACTGAGTGTTTCTGTGGATCTTCTGCTGCAGTTCTACCAGACCTTCAGGAGGACTTTTCTTGGTGTTCATTCAACCCCTTTCATCCTCCACATATTACAGATCTTTTCTTTGTAAATAATAAAGGTCCTGGTTTCCATGGTGCTCATAAATTGCCCCAAATTATTTCAAGCTCCTGTAAATTTTCACCATCTCAAGGTACAGTTATAAGTCGAGTATTTTTGAAGGGGTCTTATTCAGTAACCGATCTTATCCTCGTGATATCTGTATCTTATCCTAATAACTCCACCTTCCTGCTCATGAACTTTTCAAAGTTGGCTCTCATCCCAGTGTAGTGCATTTGATTTCTTTGCTTTAATTATCATTATTCTACAGACTACTTGTGTCTTTAACCAGTTAGTTTGGAAATATAAACAATGTGATGCTGCTTTCTACATGCAGCCTAGCCTCTTGTCAACCTTGGGTCAGTGGTGGCAATCTCAGCTCTGAGTTCATCTCCTCCCATAGCGCATGGTTTCAGTCTGCCCTCCAGCTTTCGATTTTTTTATTTGGCTATCCCTTCATACCTTGACCTACAATCAGCAAACAGATCACATTGTCTTGCAGAAGGTTTATTGTTTTTTTAATCTCTTGGTGCTGTTCTGGAGCAGAAATGCTTTGAAAAATTCCATCCACATATGCTCTCACCTCTGCCTTTGATCCATTTCGGTAGCCCCTGATGCTGCAGCCTGTGACAGGTTGTCTGCTGCTACAAAAAATCTGATGAGAATTAGACTCTCTCGAAGATTGATCGATGTTTTAATAGCCTAGATGAGGGATCAGTGGTTTATGATCTGTATCAATATGATATCTATAAAATCACTTATGCCCAAGTAACAGCAAGCTTTTTTTTTTAGCTCTGTTCAGGTAGATTTTTTTTTAGAGATACAGCACTGTAACAGGCCCTTCAGCCCCCAAGTCTGCACCAACCATCAACCACCCATTTATACTAATCCTTCATTAATCCCATATTCCTACCACATCCCCACACCACCTACCTATACTAGGGGCAATTTACAATGACCAATTTACCTATCAGCCTGCAAGCCTTTGGCTGCAGGAGGAAACCAGAGCATCTGGCGAAAACCCACACGGTCACACCCACATGGTCACAGGGAGAACTTGCAAACTCTGCATAGGCAGTACCCAGAATTGAACCCGGGTCGCTGGAACTGTGAGGCTGCGGTGCTAACCACTGCGCCACTGTGCTGCCCTCTCCCTATGTGATGCCCACAGATTGTGAAGTCTACACTGCTAAACGATGCTAGAGGCAAAATTGGGCTCAGTAGCACCCTTTTTATGAATGCTACAAGTGCCATTCAGCGTTCCAGAATGCCAAGTGTGCTGAGCGTCATCTTGGTAAAGACATTAGTGCACATGCACTTCTGGAAGCATGCAAAGTTACAGATCATGACATCAGTAAGTGAGCAACGCTGATTTGATGCCAGTGCTGCCATTTTGGAGCTTCATGCTCCAACTAAAACCCTCTCTTAACCAGCTGAATATGCATTAAGCAGCAGGAAAGATCTCCCACCACTGCTATTTAAAAGGATCATCAACTATTTGCAGGTTATTTGCTGATTGATTTCTGCTGGTTGTTGATTTGATCCTACAAGTGTTTGGTGCTTCCGATAGTTGTTTCAAGTTGCCAAAGTCTGCAGGGAGTGGTGTGGCAGGTGGTGAAGGCTGCATAAACCAGTTGCTCCCAGAGATGGGTGCACTAGTAGCCAATCCCCTTGGAATACAGCGTGACTTGGAGAATGAACAGATGGTACACAGAGCAGGACAAACTACTGGAGGATAAAGGAGGAGGAAGAGGAGAGGGCTTTCAGAATGAGATTATATTTGCCAAGCATGTTCAGGGACTAATGCTCCTACCTGAACTTCAGCAATGAACAATGTGCGAGACTTCTGCGCTTCACCAAAGAGATCCTCACTGAAATCTACCACCAGCTGCAGCTGCAACTGCAACTTCAGAGCAAGCGAGGCAAGGACCGCATTGCCAGTGGCTGTGAAAGTGATTGTGGTGATAAACCTTTATACATCTGTCTCTTTCCAGGCTGGAGCTGGAGATATTAGCAACATCTCACAGTCTGCCATCCAATGTTGCAGAAGGAAGGTAACTGAGGCTCTCTATTCAAAGAGAGATAGCATCATTTTATTTCCTCTTGCCGAGAGCAGCAGGCAGAGCAAGCACACAGATTTGAAAGGTAAACAGGGCGTCATTGACTGCATGTACATTAGATTGTGGGCACCATGTGTCAACTCTACCATGTAATGGAACCAAAATGGATCCCACACCCTCAAATCTGGCTGATATTTGACCATAGGCAGTGCATCATGCAGATCAAAGTCCAACATCCTGGCAGCAGTCATGATACATTCATTCTGCAGCATTCTGCTCTGCCAGCTGCATTTCAGCTACCATGGCAAACCAAAGGGTGGCTACAGGGCAACAAAGGCTTTAAGAGGTACATGCTACCACACCACTAAACGCGTCTTCCCCTCTCTTCCCCTGTCAGCATTCCAAAGGGATCACTCCCTCCGCGACACCTTGGTCCACTCCTCCATTACCCCCACCACCTCGTCCCCGTCCCATGGCACCTTCCCCTGCAAGCGCAGGAGGTGTAATACCTGCCCATTTACCTCCTCTCTCCTCACTATCCCAAGCCCCAAACACTCCTTTCAGGTGAAGCAGCGATTTACTTGTACTTCTTTCAATGTAGTATACTGTATTTGCTGCTCACAATGTGGTCTCCTCTACATTGGGGAGACCAAGCGCAGACTGAGTGACTGCTTTGCAGAACACCTCCGCTCAGTCCACAAGCAGGACCCTGAGCTACTGGTTGCTTGCCATTTCAACACTCCCCCCTGCTCTCATGCTCACATCTCTGTCGTGGGATTGCTGCAGTATTCCAGTGAGCATCAACGCAAGCTCGAGGAACAGCATCTCATCTACCGATTAGGCACACTACAGCCTGCCGGACTGAACATTGAGTTCAATAATTTCAGAGCATGACAGCCCCCTATTTTACTTTCATTTTTAGTTATTTTTTCTTTTTTGCTTTTTTACATTTTTTACAATTTTTTTTTGCATTTATTTCATTTCATCTTAGTTTGTTCAGTTTGCTTACCCACTTTTTTTTTCATGTTTGCACTTGCTGCTGTTCAATATTCTGTCCGTTAACACCTTATCTGTACTAATGCTTTGTCTTTCAACACACTATTAACATATTGTTTGCCTTTGCTCCATGACCTTTTGGTCAGCTATGTGGCCTTGTCCAATCTACACCTTCTCCTTTTTTATCTCTTGCCCCACCCCTCACTTGCTTATAACCTGTGACATTTTTAATATTTGTCAGTTCCGAAGAAGGGTCACTGACCCGAAATGTTAACTCTGCTTCTCTTTCCACAGATGCTGCCAGACCTGCTGAGTGGTTCCAGCATTTCTTTTTTTTATTTCAGATTTCCAGCATCCGCAGTGTTAGCGGGAATGAATCTGGAAGAATCACTCGACACTCAGGTCTGCTCCAATGTCAAACAGTTTATTTAGTTACGCCAGCGGGGAGCAGGTCACTGGTCTGTCCAGATGCCTCTCCACCGAACAAAGGAAAATCATGCATACTTATACATTTTTCAAACAGTTACTCAGCCCATCCTGGCTGGACTTGATCCAATCATAACGGTTATTGATTACATACATTACACATATTACCAATTAGATTACTCATTAGGCATCATGTGGCTACGTGATCAGCTCATGCAAGCCCCCTGATCATCTTGCGATGTTTCCCAGACCCCCTTATCAACTATCCTTGAGTCTTCACAATGAATCCTTCTACCTTTATCAAACTTGCATTCCTGATTGCTTCATGCAGTCTGCAGTTACACAAAGCAACTGTCTTATACACTGATATGAGGGGCCTCCTTGGTCAGCCTAACTGTCTGGGTCTCATGGTACCATTCCCAGGGATATGACTTAGCCAATCTTGTTCTCACAGTGCATTGGATGAGTACTCCATTTTATAACAATATGTGGCTATACTTTCAACTTGTATATGAGTATATATATATATATATATAGAGTTTCAAGAGTTCACCTACCTAGGCTCAACTATCACCAGTAACCTGTCTCTAGATGCAGAAATCAACAAGCGCATGGGTAAGGCTTCCACTGCTATGTTCAGACTGGCCAAGAGAGTGTGGGAAAATGGCGCACTGACACGGAACACAAAAGTCCGAGTGTATCAGGCCTGTGTCCTCAGTACCTTGCTCTATCGCAGCGAGGCCTGGACAACGTATGCCAGCCAAGAGCGACGTCTCAATTCATTCCATCTTCGCTGCCTTCGGAGAATACTTGGCATCAGGTGGCAGGACTATATCTCCAACACAGAAGTCCTTGAAGCGGCCAACACCCCCAGCTTATACACACTACTGAGTCAGCGGCGCTTGAGATGGCTTGGCCATGTGAGCCGCATGGAAGATGGCAGGATCCCCAAAGACACATTGTACAGCGAGCTCGCCACTGGTATCAGACCCACCGGCCGTCCATGTCTCCGTTATAAAGACGTCTGCAAACGCGACATGAAATCGTGTGACATTGATCACAAGTCGTGGGAGTCAGTTGCCAGCATTCGCCAGAGCTGGCGGGCAGCCATAAAGACAGGGCTAAATTGTGGCGAGTCGAAGAGACTTAGTAGTTGGCAGGAAAAAAGACAGAGGCGCAAGGGGAGAGCCAACTGTGCAACAGCCCCAACAAACAAATTTCTCTGCAGCACCTGTGGAAGAGCCTGTCACTCCAGAATTGGCCTTTATAGCCACTCCAGGCGCTGCTTCACAAACCACTGACCACCTCCAGGCGCGTATCCATTGTCTCTCGAGATAAGGAGGCCCAAAAGAATATATATATATATATATTCACTAGGATTATATGAATCTACTTACTCAAATAACATTTAAACAGTATGATATTTACTGCAGGTGCCTCTGCACTTGGGAATACCCTACAACAATCCCCCCTTTCGGTAGGAGACTAACCCTAATCTCCTCAACCGACACCATTTAATGTTGGTTTTTACCCCTTTAAACTCGCCCGGTATTCCCTGCCTCGGACGTGCTGGCCAGTCACGTGATTTCAGGAATTCCGGTCATATTATATCAAATTAATGTGATCCACCTGACTTAGCCCTTTAGATAGACAAATTGTCTCCCTTGCCTTTGCTCTGGTTTTCATCCTCCTTCGCTGCACATGGCGCCTGTATGATCGGCAAGCTAGTATGCCCCATGCTATGGCCGGTATTAACTGTATTCCAACTAGCACATGAGAAATTATCCTAATCCAAGGGTGGATATTCAAATTCATCCCCCAATCCCAAATTTTCTCCCACCAACTCTGTTCCTGCAATTCTATGTCTGTATCTTCCTCTAGCCTTTTGATTGTTGTCTGCAGTTGGTGGTAGATTTTTACGGATTGGCCCACCCTGAGCCTTAATTCCCTCAGTACCTCAGCTAGGTGTGGGATGGGGGGCTGCCTCTGGTTCCTCGTAATCCTGTAGGTGGTCATGGAGATAATCGGTGACGTTAATGGTTTTGGTACCTCTGCGCCGAACCTGGATAATTCGGGCTTGCCCTATCGTGACTGGTCATAAAGGCGTAAAGCAAAAATTAGAAAATGGGATGGGGCACTGTAGATTATTATAACGGTCGGAACTTTCTGTAGTGGAAACACAATATTTCCCTTTACCTCCATAGCCTGTCCTTGCAAAATGCTTTGGGGCAGGCGTGACCTCTACGACACAACCATCTGTTCGATTAAACCCACATTCATCCAATTTTCCCTGTCCCACTGGGTGGGGACAGACTGTCATATCTCCCCTCTGCTTACATCCCGTAAGTGAAATTCCATACAGCGTGTTATTTCTAAGGATGGCAGAGGCTTCAGTTAGATAGTATCGGAGGGAGGTGTTATCACGTACAACCCCAATATTTTCCACTTGGTAGTGGGGGAATGGCCCAGAGTCCTGTGTGACTATAGGGATCATCAGGACCATTCCCACTCCGGTGGATTTACCCAACTCACAGTCTGGGATCACTGGGTACACTCTGGTGAGTCCCTTTAGCGTACAGTTGTCCAGTGTCCCCTTCCTCTTGGCCAGCTGAGCCAAATGTAGGCTGTCTATCCAATCGGGCACCTCCCCCCTTTGGATCTGATCGAAATTGTGTCGTATTTGTCCGACCATCCATAAGCCATAAGCGTGGCAGAGTTGCCCCTGTCTTAATTTTCCGACATCTTCCCGTTCTCTATCTATGAGGTGGTTGACGGTTCTGGCGTGTGCCTCTAATATCGTAATTCCGTCTAATTGTATCTCCATGCCCTCTTCTCCCAGATTGGCCTGATTCTCCTGATTTTTCTCTGCTCTCTTTAAGAGTCCCTTCATTACTCCTTGAAGATGTTCTATCTTTTCATTCAGACCTTTATATCTAATGAGTTTACTATGGAGGCACCGGTATTGAATCCGGTAGCAACGTCATTAACTATCCCTCTCTTTGTCCTATAAAGTTGATTCTGACCTTGAAATCTGACGGCACCAATGGCATCGGCAGCCTGCTACATTACAACCTTACTTAATACACCATACATAGTTCTTGCCTGTTCCGTACAATATCCTGGCATTTGCATCCCTGAGATATTGACCAGGACAGGCACAATTTCATGTTTAACATTATCATGTAACATCTCTCCTTCATTAAAAAGCACAATTCCGTTTTTAGGCCCTTCGATAATTAAGGGGCATGGTAATTCCTCGGGTTGTGTGGTGGTTATTACGGGGGGTGGCATTAAAGGGGGAGGAAAACACACGTATAGTGGTAGCAGTGACCCTACTTCCCCATAGAACCCACATACTCCCTCTCCTCTTTTATACGTGGTCGCAGCCTGAGGTTTGGCATACCACTTGGTGGCTAGTTCGCACACGATCCTGAGTAAGCACTTCTCAGTTTTTCTCAAATCTCCCCGCCTAATGCAGCACCTCTCAGTCTTTCCCCGTCGGATGCAGCGGGCCCATGCTGATCTGATGGTTAACCCGGCCGAACACTGTACACATATCTCATCCCTTCCCGGGTGAGCACGTAGCCATGCAGCAAAAGTGTTCTCGTCACCTGGTTCCATTGTCGCTGGGATACACACACCATCAGCAAAATTGTACAAAGCCCCAAAGTTCATATAGTCCATATTAATACTCCTTTCATTAATCCGTTGTGCATCCATTACCGGGTCTTTGTTCTTCCTCTCCGGATATTAGCATCAAGCCCCACAGCCACTGCAGTCCGGTTCTTTCCCATTCGCCACTAGTGGTTATATCTGTAATTTAAACACACTGCCCTGGTGGTCACCAGGTGTTAGTACTTGTCCATGTTGTGAGTATCCCCTGATGAGGGATACATGTCTACCTGTGGGGACCGAACATGTCCTGGGGAATCCAGGAGTTAATTTATATTCTTATCATCTCTACTCTTTCAAAATTATCTATATGGTCCCGTTGTGCTCGGGTTTCATTCCCCACAATTCTTACCCAGTTAGTAACCCATCTAATAATAATACAAATGCCTATCCAGACTACCATTATTCCCTTGATTATATTTTTTCAGTTGGGATCATGTATTTCCATCGGCCCTTCCCTTTACTATTACTTTGTCTCCCACAACAGGCACCTTTGGCTGTTCCTCTTTCATATCTGTGTCTATAGAATCTCCTGCCTCAGCTCATGCAGTTGTCTGCACAGCTCCTTCACAAATCTTTTAACCCTTTCTCTCGTGGGTCCTACTTCTTCACTACCTGCTACGACATACCTTGACAGTCTCATCACCCTTCCTGTCATTAGTTCAGTTGCTCTCCATGTAACAAATCACATCTGCACATTTACACTGGTATGCCAATGTCATGCCACATATTCTGAACTCTCAGGTGATCTTATCAAAAGATCAAATATCAGCGGTGGGGAAAGGGGGGCGCTGGTGGTGTCTATCTGAGATCTTTGCTTACCTCCCCCTGCAGGGTCCTGATGTCTCAGGTTATGGCCAGACTTTCAAATGTAACTCTCTTAAAAACTCATATCTCCAAGAGAAAACTATCAATTGCTCTTCTTATCTACACTTTCCTGACTTTCACTGGAAAATTCTAGACTTCTTGGAAATTTCACACGATATTATTTTAGCTGTTTGAATTCTAATTTCACCATTTGTTTATACCCAGAATTCCTTTATTAGCTCTTGCATCAGCCAGATCTAATTGCCAATTCCTATTAATTATAATTCTATTTCATTTTGAGCCCTGGAGAACCTTTACAATCAATATTCATAATTCCTTAAAACAGAAATCAAACATTTCCATTTAATTCCAGAATTAGTGTATATTGTTTGTGGGTTTTTTTAACCTTCGATGACATTTTAATTCCTTAAATAACTTGTCAAATTAAACTGGGTTTTCGACATCTCAGATTATTTCAAATTCAAATAACAGTAAATTTCCCTTTGAATGCTTTAATTAACCACTCATATCAATTTAATTTTGTTTATCGATTCCAATTTCTTATGCCCAGACTTGGTAATATTGCATTTTTTTTTTAGTAAAGACAGAAGTGCTTGCAACTATTTCTCCTTCTCAAGCACTTTGTCTCATTGATAAAGATAGTTGCAGCAAGGTTAATTTCTTGCTTGTCTCCAAATGGGTGGAGCAAAGCATTCTCCGCTGCGTCGCTTTATGTAACCCTTTTTTTATCAAAAAGAACTAAACTCCATTTTAAATGGTTTTTGGTATCCTTAGGATTTTCAAACAACAAAATCTTTAGTAACATTATCAACTTCAAAGGAAACCATCTCCATCAGGAAAGACAGCATTTTAGATTAAACTCCAATTGTTCCCAAACTTTTAGCATCTTTTGTAAGAGGTTTCTAATCCAAGGATTTTTTATAAAACAAAGATGATTCCAAATTCCAATTTACTGCAATAAATATTTAAAAATCAAAACTGCCGATGTTATATGAGTGAGTCCTATGTCCGGAACCTAAGACTCCCCCAAAACTCGACATGCTAAACTTGAAAGTTCATTGTGGTTGTAAATGACATTTCCAGTTTTTTTTTTAATTTAACAGGTCAATTAACCTTAACAGTATTAATTTAATTCAGACTTATTAACTTATAATCCTTATTAACTACACACAGAACAGAATAGCACGTGCTTTTTAAAAAAAAATAGGTAAATTACGTCATTTTTCTTGTTCTTCAGGTGCCTTTTCAAATGGCTGTAATAAAACCAAAAACTAAAGAAAAAGTTATTTAACATTCTTACAACAAAAGACTTAACACCAGCTCCTTACACAAACTTTAATCTTTCCCATTATCTCCTTTGCTTATCCTTCTCTCCCTTAAAACCAATATCCAATTCCTGACATTTGCTACTTAAAACAGTCAGTAAAACATGTCTTTAATTTAAACTCCAAAAAAAACAAGAACAGATTTTAAACTGGAACTCCAATTAAAGCAGGAGTTGTAAACTTCAAATTGGATTTCTGCCAAACATCTTCAGACCTTCAAGGCTGAAGCTTATCTCTTAGAAAATTGTTCATTGCCTTTTCACAGTTGCAAAACCAACTTTTAAAATCAAAATAAAATTTTAACTTAAAATATAATTCAATTTTATATCCCATTCCTGGGTGCACAATCTTAAATCGAAATGAACAGACTCAACAATCACTTTTCACACTCATTCAATTCCAAACAACTTAATAGACTCATGCTTTCAACATTAAAGCCAGACAACAAAGAGTTAACGACAGTCAGTTCTACAGATCATAAGCTGTACAGAACACAAGCTGTACATCCCAGACATTCAATTCATTCGTGGATGCTTCCAACAATCATACATTCGAATCAAAGACACAGTAACTTGTTTTTACTCTAAAACATAGTCCTTTGTGTCACTCTGCCATAAACTTAGTGAATGCTTTTTTTCTTTTTGTTTCTCTGCCAGTTGGCAGGTAATGGCCCCCTCCGGTCCCCACTCGAGCTCTATTTTTTCACTGGCCATACTTGGGTAGGATTAGAACCATTAGAATCTACTCTCAGAGGTCCGCTTTTAACCTAGCGCAACTTGTAGTAGACCGTCTCCTGGCTATCTGTCGGGTCACAAGTCTGTCCATATTTCATACAACAAACTTATGATATATATACGCATACATATATTCCAAACCCTCCTTGACAGTGCCTACGTCTCTTAACTAACTACCTACCACCGTTTGACCATTGGTCAGATCCTGTTCACAAACTTGGCATTCGTCGGTCGCGAAACTCCACCTGGTCCCGGGATAAGCTTCTGTTAGATACTCACCCGGTATTCCTGATGGCATCAAGCGACCGCCGAATCCTGTTCTCAAGTTCGGGATCAGGCTCCAGCCAACTCTCCCTTGCCCCCTTTGTTCCCTTCGCCCACTTAATTCCTGGCCTTCAAGTGGGAATCAATTGTCCTCTTAATTCCGGCTCAGGCTGGGTGATTGGGATATCAGGGTCGCAGAAGAGTTGACTTACCCCTGATCCTGCCGGGAATGAATCTGGAAGAATCACTCGACACTCAGGTCTGCTCCAATGTCAAACAGTTTATTTAGTTACGCCAGCGGGGAGCAGGTCACTGGTCTGTCCAGATGCCTCTCCACCGAACAAAGGAAAATCATGCATACTTATACATTTTTCAAACAGTTACTCAGCCCATCCTGGCTGGACATGATCCAATCATAACGGTTATTGATTACATACATTACACATATTACCAATTAGATTACTCATTAGGCATCATGTGGCTACGTGATCAGCTCATGCAAGCCCCCTGATCATCTTGTGATGTTTCCCAGACCCCCTTATCAACTATCCTTGAGTCTTCACAATGAATCCTTCTACCTTTATCAAACTTACATTCCTGATTGCTTCGTGCAGTCTGCAGTTACACAAAGCAACTGTCTTATACACTGATATGAGGGGCCTCCTTGGTCAGCCTAACTGTCTGGGTCTCATGGTACCATTCCCAGGGATATGACTTAGCCAATCTTGTTCTCACAGTGCATTGGATGAGTACTCCATTTTATAACAATATGTGGCTATACTTTCAACTTATATATATATGTATATATTCACTAGGATTATATGAATCTACTTACTCAAATAACATTTAAACAGTATGATATTTACTGCAGGTGCCTCTGCGCTTGGGAATACCCTACAACACGCAGTATTTTGCTTTTATATTTCTGTCTAAGTTTGGATGTCACAGCAATTATCTACGTAACATATCCCATTACTACTTTGTGAATATAATTATTATTTCACTGTGTATAAGTGCATGGATTGCCTCAGGTAATAAAAACTATTCAAGAGGTGAAAAGAACAACCACAAATGCTGGAAATTTGGAATAAATCGGTAGTAATGGAAGAACACAACGAGTCATGAAATGCTTTATGACTTTAACCCCTTATAGCGACTAAACCAAATCAGGAGTACATCGCTATGAATGTCCTTTAATTAAGTTCAAACCAAACAAACTCTTATAGCCACTTATTTGGGTCCAAAGAATTGAACTAGTTTTCCCTCAAAGAAAGAAAACTAACAGAGAATATTACCATCTTTCGGATAGCCTATTTTAAAAATAATTTTGGCTAAGTCATAAATATCCCAGATATTATAAGGGTCTGGGAAACTCTCTTCAATACGTATCTCTCCACTTAAAGAGACACAAAGAGGGGGTTCTTGTAGTTGTATACAGAATGCGACATGAGACGATTTATTAACTTTTATATATGTATTAGAGAATTTAACATGCAATACACTTTTAAGTGGATAGGTATACTACAATATCAAAGATTACTGAGAGATGTAAAACATAATCTTATGTCTAAAATAGAATCCAAAAGTTCAACCTTGACAATGTTATAGCAAAATATCTTAGAATATCCATCAAAATTCAAAGTAAACTGTTAGCTTAAATTTACCGAGTAAGCTTCCTGCCTAACAAGACAAAACACTCTCATTTAAGAGGAGAATTCTCTTGTCAGTCAGTCAGCTGTTCTTACCATAGGTCAAGAAGTATTGGTGAGGAATTTCAATACTCCTGATTTTCTGATTCAAAACTCTGACGTTTATACTGTTTCTAATCTATTAACTTATCTTTTGGAATGTAGATGTTACCTTTCTGTGTGTGTTTTCCCCTCTTCCGTTATCCATATGTAGTAATATCATTACTTATTCCCAATTAATTATCTGCTGAGAATTCCCTTCTCGTGAAGTTGTGAGTTTTTATCTGGTCAAAATGTTTGTGTGTTTTATAGTAACAGTAAGACTTAACTTTATGAATGTGTTCTATACTTAAAAAAGATTTTTAATTAAATTTGTGCAATAACTGTTTTTGTAGGTAACATTCCATTTTGTGATTGATCATCTGTGATGGTTCTTTGATAGTACCTTGTACCATCTCCTTCAGTCAGTCTGTCTATATCATTAACATTATCAACTAATTAAGATTATAGTTATCAGTACGGACTATGTGTAGCTTTTCTCATTTAACTTAAAAGGCGTTTCTGGTACACATTCCATTGTAACAGGGATGTTCATGGATTTTTAACTCTGCCCTTAAAGGGAATTTCAGTGAGTCTTGAAAACTGACCATTTATTCAATCTTTAATTTTAAAATGTATAAATTATATCTAAATTCTACTTAATTAAGCCTATTTTTCCTATATTTAATCACAGTCAACAGCTGAAAAAGAAGAATGGAGTAAACATTTTGGATATATCCTCACAGAACACTGAAAGGTCCTACTCAAACATTCCAACCTAATTCTTTTAGGATGCCAACTGACCATCTATATATTTCCAACATGCACAGTGGCGCAGTAGTTAGCACCGCAGCCTCACAGTTCCAGGGACCCAGGTTCGATTCTGGGTACTGCCTGTGCCGAGTTTGCAAGTTCTCTCTGTGTTTGCGTGGGTTTTCCCCGGGTGCTCCGGTTTCCTCCCACAGCCAAAGACTTGCAGGTGACAGGTAAATTGGCTGTTGTAAATTGCCCCTAGTGTAGGGAGGTGATAGGGAATATGGGGTTAGTATAAATGGGTGGTTGTTGGTTGGCACAGACTCGGTGGGCCGAAGGGCCTGGTTTCAGTACTGTATCTCTAAATAAATTTAAAAAAAAATAATAAATTAAAAAAAATTTCCAGTATTGTTTAAATGATCAATCTGTCTGCATATTAATAAGAGGAGCTCGTTGTACAGCTTGAAACAATGTAACGTTATTGCAAATTCTGATTGTGCAGAAGAAGCTGTAGTTAACTGATATAATAGCAAATGATAATCGAAGGTGTCTGTGCTTTTAACTTTCAACTTTTCATTTGCTTAAACTAGATGTATTCATTTTGAAATTGATTCTGAAGTTTTGATGAATTATATTGAAGTGATCTTAAAGGTAGGAGTTATTATGTATAAATAATGTGCTAAAGGCTTCATGTAGGCACTGAGCCTCTTATGTCGAATCTTTTGCTGACATGCATTATTCAATTGAGCTCAGAGGAGACCTTGAACCTGTTAGCTCTCAACAGAATTTGCTCACATGCAGGGACTGGGTTTACTAGCTGAATGCAAAGCCATATTTTCATGATCTGTGTCACTGGCTTGGGTACAGAAAACCAGACCAAGTTAGCACAGGCAGTTGGACAACATGTGATATTTACAATTTGTAGTCCAGAAATCAAATAGAGAGTCCATGACACATAATGATCCTGGTATTAATGTTGGCTCTCCTTAAAGCTGGGGACCTTGGCTTTGGAAAATGCAGTACTTCAGTAATTAGAAGAAAGGAGAGCACACATTGTTCTTCATTCAACTGGAGAAAATTGGGTCTGCCACAATACATTTTAGAAAGCTGAATTTAATTGAACTGACTGGTATTAATCACCGAGTTTAGTGCATTTGCGAGTTCTTTATAGAAATGGAATTTATCTTTCCTCACCGCTTTTTAGTCAAGATTCTTATGATCTTCAACCAAGCATGATATCGAGGTTTGAACAATAGGCTTCACAACAGCTGAGGCCAATACTTTGCTTTGCTTTCCTTGTTGGATTTTTTCTTTAAAGAATAGTTATGTAAACTCTTGCAAAAGTATTAGATTTTTACAAACTTTACATGAACACATTTGGGCCCCTAAATTCCAGGGTGCAGAACTGTAATTGAGCAGGCTACCATTTTGTACCAGTCCATTGACCTGGTCCCATACATGGGGAACAGGGTTGTTTTAATATTTGGCAGGTGTGTCTTACCAGTTGGAAGAAGCACTGAGAGTAACAAGGGCACAGAATGTACTCTGGGTGGGGAAACTCAATGCCCATCACCGAGAGTGACTCGGTAGCCCCACTACTGACCAACAGAGCTGGCCGAGTCCTAAAGGCCATATCTGCCAAACTGGGTCTGTGGCAGGTGGTGAGGGAACCAACAAGAGGGAAAAACCTGCTTGGCCTCATTCTCAGCAATCTACCTGTTGCAGATGCATCTGTCCATGACAGTATTGGTAGAAGTGGGCACCGCACAGTCCTTGTGGAGACGAAGTCCTGTCTTCACACTAAGGATACCATCCATTGTGTTGTGTGACACTACCACCATGCCAAATGGGATGGATTTCAAACAGATCTAGCAATACAAACCTGGTATCCATGAGGCGCTGTGGGCCATCAGCAGCAGCAGGATTGTATTCAACCACAATCTGTAACTTCATAACCTGGCACATCCCTCACTGTACCTTTACCATTCAGCCAGGGATCAACTCTGATTCATTGAGCAGGCAGGAGAGCAGGCCAGGAGAAGCACTAGACATACCTAAAAATGAGATGTTAACCTGGTGATGCTACAGTATTGGACTTCATGCATGCTAAACAGCAGAAGTAGCATGCAATAGACTGAGCTAACCGATCCCACAAACAATGGATCTGATCAAAGCTCTGCAGTTCTGCCACATCAAGATAATTAAACAACCAAACAGAGTAGGCGAATCCACAAATATCCCATCCTCAATGATGGGGCAGCCGAGCATGTCAGGGCAAAAGACAAGGCTGAAGCATTTGCAACCAACTTCAGCCAGAAATGGCCTCCTCCTCAGGTCCCCAGATCATAGATACCAGTCTTAAGACAATTTAATTCGCTTTCGAGGCCTGCTCAGGTCGGGAAAAAAGAACCCGACCCGAACCCTACCGAACCGCAGCAGACCCGGGCCCAATCCGACCTGGACTCGACCCGAACCTGCCCCGACTTGACACGACCCGAGCCCAACCCAATCATCCCTTTACTTACCTTCCGACTGAGAAGCTCCACAAAGCTGCAGCGCATGCATGATGACATCATAGTGACGTCACTCGCTCACTGCGCAGACTCAGTTTCGTCCCGAGTCCCAGCTCAGATAAGTTTTAAAATTTTAATATTTACCAGCAGAGCACTTACCGTGTGTGTCCGGCCCAACCTGACCTGACTCGACTCGACCTGGACTCGGCCTGACCCGAACTGAACCTGAAAGACGTACCCTGAAGATGGACCCGGCCGACCCAAATCCGACACATGTCATCGGATCCCGTCAGGTTCGGGTCGGATAGCAGGCCTCTAATTCACTTCACATGATATCAGGAAATGGCTGAAGGCACTGGATACAACACAGACTATAGGCCTTGACAATATCCTGGCAGTAATACTGAAGTCTTGTGCGCCAGAACTAGCTGTACCCCTAGCCACGCTGTTCCAGTACAGCTACAACACTGGCATCTACCGACAATGTGAAAAATTGCCCAGGTATGTACTATCCACAAAAAGCAGGACAAATCCAATCAGGCCAATTACTGCCCCAACAGTCGGCTCTCGATCATTAACAAAATGATGGAAGGTGCCGTTGACAGTGCTAACAAGCGGCACTCACTCAGCAACAACCGACTCACTGATGCTCAGTTTGCATTCTGCCAGGGTCATTGGCTCCTGACCTCATTACAGCCTTGGTCCAAACATGAATTCCAGAGGTGAGGTGAGAGTGATTGCCCTTGACATCAAGGCAGCATTTGACCGAGTATGACATCAAAGAGCCCGAGCAAAACTGGAGTCAATGGGAATCAGGGGAAAACTCTCCACTGGTTGGAATCATACCTCGTGCAAAGGAAGATGGTTGTGGTTGTTGGATATCAATCACATAAGCTCCAAGATATCACTGCAGGAGTTCCTCAGGGTAGTGTCCTAGGTCCAACCATCTTCAGCTGCTTCAGCAATGACCTTCCTTCAATCATAAGGTCAGAAGTGGGGATGTTCGCTGATGATTACACAATGTTCAGCATCATTCACAACTCCTCAGAAACTGAATCAGTCCATGTAACAATGCAGCAAGGCCTGGACAATATCCAGGCTTGGGCTGATAAGTGGCAAGCAACATTCACGCCAGGCAATGACCATCTCCAACAAGAGAGAATCTAACCATTTCGCCTTGACATTCAACAGAATTATGATCACTGAATCCCCCACTATCAACATGCTAGGGGTTACCATTGACCAAATACTGAAGTAGAGTAGCCATATAAATAACATGGCTACAAGAGCAGGTCAGAGGCTAGGATTCCTATGGTGAGTAACTCAACTCCTAACTCCGCAAAGCCTGTCCACCATCTACAACGTACAAGTCAGGAGTGTGATGGAATACTGTCCACTTGCCTGGATGGGTGCAGCTCCAACAACATTCAAGAAGCACAACATCATCCAGGACAAAGCAGCCCGCTTGATTGGCACCCTGTCCACAAACAAGCACTGCCTCCACCACCGACAAACAGTGGCAGCAGTGTGTACCATCTACAAGATGCACTGGAGCAGTGCATCAAGGCTACTCAGGCAGCGCTTTCCAAACCCGCGACCTCTACCACCTAGAAGGTCAAGGGCAGCGGATGTGTGGGAACACCACCACCTTCAAGTTCCCCTCCAAGCCACACACCATCCTGACTTGGAACTATATTGCCGTTCCTTCACTGTCACTGGGTCAAAATCCTGGAACTCCCTTCCTAACAGCACTGTGGGTGTACCTACCCCACATGGACTGCAACAGTTCAAGAAGGCAGCTCACCACCACCTTCTCATGGGCAATTAGGGATAGGCAATAAATTCTGGCCTGGCCAGCGAAGCCCACATCCCATGAAATGAATAAATAAAAAAATACTGGCCTTTCCAGCAATGCTCACATCCCATGAAAGAATAAAACAAAAGGTACAACCACGATTCTTGTAAAACCTCGGAACAGCGTCCTGCTTTCTGGGGAAAGCGGGACCTAATTGATACCAAAAAAAAATTTCAAAGCCTTTAGTTCGGAGACAAAGGTCACCTCAGAAATGATAATTGTATCTTCCGAGAACAAATACCCTGCACCTTCTGTATTTTAGGCCTCACTTTAGGCCTATAACAGACGCTGCTCTCAGCAAGCATGAGATCTGCTTGCCTTAACATCGGTGAGAAAATTCCAAAAATTCCCATCCCCACAACACACCTGAAATGTCGATGCGCATTTGGAAGATGACGTCCACACGCCCTCAGAGGCCTGATGCAGGGCAAATCGGATGAAAATTCATAATATCCAGGTTCACCCCAAATGGCAGGCTCCACCCTTCACTGGGATGGGATGGTACTGCATATCTACATTCATTAGAGTCATAGAAAGATACAGCACCAAAACAGGCCCTTCAGCCCAATGAGTCCATGCCGACCATCAACCACCCATTTATACTAATCCTACATTAATCCCATTTTTTCCCTTTCACATCCCCACCTTCCCTCAATTCTCCTACCACCTACCTACACTAGGGGCAATTATTACAGTGACCAATTTACCTATCAACCTGCAAGTCTTTGGCATGTGGGAGGAAACTGGAGCACCTGGAAGAAACCCACGCAGTCACAGGAAGAACTTGCAAACTCCACATAGGCAGTACCCAGAGCTGAACCTGGGTCGCTGGAGTTGTGAGGCTGCAGTGTTAGCCACTGTGCCGCCCACAATCTAGCCCCTAGAATTTTTGGCTCTCCAGAGTCAGACAAGTAATAGAATATAAAATCTGTATAGAAAATTAGTCAGTTTGTTTTGTTACTTCTGATCCAAGAATGCTCCGGAAAAGTGAACAAAATATTTGCTGAAAATGGGCTTAACCAAAATTGAGGTCAAAATCTCAAGTGTTTTCTATGTTCAGCTGGAGAGGAAACCATTCCCTTCTGCTAACTGTACTGCACTTTTATGTCAGCCTCGTTCAATTTGGGGTCTGATGTAATCCAAACTTGATACATTTTATGAAAATTTCAAGACTGCTAAATCCTACAGGGTGCTGTATTTGCAGTGCAGAAACAGATTACTGTAACCCTTTTACTTGTAATAATCATTGCTCAGTTCATTGTCTACAAAAATTGACAACCAGTTCCAATTGTGGAGCAGATGTTCTCGTGTGTTTTCGAGCTGTTGGCCTTCAGCATATTTATGAAGTGTTTATTGGCACCTTTGCACAACAGCTAATTGTGTTCCATGTTTTTGTTTTAGAATTTATTTTGCTGTCACTGATAACCGCGTCATGTGCATCTGACAGGCAGGTTTTAGTTAACTGAATTACGTGATGGAAAAGGGTTGCTAATTGGATATCAAGGGGATTCTGTACAACTGAATAAAAACTTTGCATCGTATGATGACTCCTTGTCCTTCACACCATTATCTTCAATCTGGACAATCTGTAATTTTCTACTACTCATATTGAAAAAGATGGCAGTATTGCCCTTTGCATTTTGAAATGTTGATCTCATAGTATTTCTTCTGTCTGCAAGGTTTCTACATTGACTGTATTTCATTGGCTGTAAAGTGTTTTGGGGCGTCTGGAGGTCAGGAAAGGAGCTATATAAGTCCAAGTCTGTGTTTTCCTCCTCCAGTTGAATTATCATCGAACTGCAGTGAAATACTGTGCAACAGTGAAATCACTGCTTCCACCAACCCTATGTCATGATTGTATGCATGGGCTTGGGTATTGAGACGATGTGGAACTTGGAAGTAAAACTGAAAGGAACTCAGAGTTTTGGGAAAAACACCTGACCTGGGGATTTTTGCAAGGTCAGATAAGCATATGCTCCTGTAGTAAGCAGCAGTAAGCAAGAATTCTACAGAAGTGTTTAATAAAGCTTGTTAAATCTTTGTTAAAGTTAAATCTGTGACTTTGTGCGATTTTTCAGCCTGAAATGTGACACCCTACCATTTAGATTCCAAAATGTAATGACAAGACTGGCCAAACAAGGCTTTGCTTTCATGGATAGTTAAATTATTGCAAAGAGAGCAAATATACTTCTGGATGATTTAAAATGAAACCTGATGTGATTTAGTAGTTAAACAAAGTGACTTTTGGTGCATAATTTATTAGCTTCAGTGACAGGTTGCTAGTTGCACCTTTCCTCTGATTTATTTTGTTTATACCACACACTGGGTTGTTATAAATTTATCCCCCTCCTTTAGGAAGATGTTCCATGAGTTTCAGCCATTGCAGGAAAGGCACTGTGTACTCCCTGATTTGTATCTCCGAGTATGATCTGGTAATACAGGAGTGAGCTCCGAAGGTTGCATTGAGACACACTGGGCTGAATTTTGCTTGAAGGCCGCAGGTTCTGGCGTGCTTCTGCTCAAGCATCACGCAGACAGTGGAAGCCGATCACTCAACAGTCAGCCAGTTAACTACTTGGGCTCAAGCCGACCAACTAATGAGCGGGGGGTGGAGGGCTGGGGTGGGGTGGCAATGAGGGACTGACGACAGAATCACCTGTCTCAAAGGCAGGTACTGGTGCCATATTTAATGGGCTGCCAGCCCTGCATGCAGTGTTGCCTTGCTGTTAGTGATTGTCTCAGCAACATTGTTGAAGAGCCCTCCAGCAAAATTGAAGATCCCTTCACCCATGAACCAAAATTAAAGACCCCTGCACCCCTCCACCAGGACACAAGACCCAAGGAGCTCACTGGGACCCTGCTGCCATCATAGCAGAGGGAAGACGACAGGTGACTCCATGGTTTAGCGATGCCCTTCAGCAGGTACTCCTCCAGGCCGTAAGATCAAGGCAAGAGGTCCTCTTCCCAAGGGATGGCAAGAAGAGACCATCCTGGCTGACCAAGTAACCCTGGATGAAGATTGCAGAGGACATCAGTAGCCATGGGGTCATCCCATGAACATGGATGCTGTGCCACAAATGGGTCAATGAGATCCTTCACTCCTCAAGGGTGAGTTCTCCATACCGCTCTCCTCTTTGGGATTTACATGTGGCAGTGTGAGTTGGTGCACTAGTGACCACTGAGTCAGTGGTGAGGGGGCAAGGCAACAACTTATCTTATCAGATGCATGGTTGCATCTCAGTGAGAGGCAGCCATCTGTCTTTCCTGACGCCCACCACGGCCCATGGAGAATGGACGTATGGAAGAGGCCTTTGTGAGCCTCTAGCATGGGCCAAAAGGCTGCCACCAGCATGATTGTTGTGCTAGTCTTTGTGGGGAAACTCACAGTGTTCAAAATTCTGCTCGCAGGAGAAACGGGCTATGACCGGTGGAGCCCTCTCAGACAGCCATGTTCTGACCCCAGCAGAGGAGGAGGCCCTGCAACTGCCCTGGTCGTAGGGGGGCTCTGCAATTGCTGATGGCAAAACTGGAGTGTCAACCCAAGAGACTGAGTGAAGGAGTGAAGGGACACAAGGTGCATCTGGATGATATATGAGGCTGACATACCAGTATGCTTTATTAACTGCTCTCTCAACCTGTCCTGCCATCTTCAATGACTTATGCACATATACACCCAGGTCTCTCTGCTCCTGCACACTCTTTAGAATTGTACCCTTTATTTTATATTGTCTCTCCATGTTCTTCCTACCAAAATGAATCACTTCACTTTTCTCAGTCTTGAACTTCATCTGTCACCTGTCCACCCATTCCACCAACTTGTCTACATCCTTTCAAAGTTTACATTCAGTTTGAGGAAGAGAAGAATGGGTCCAAGACTAGTATTTTAAACTTAAATAAGGGCAAGTATGAGGGCATGAAAGGAGAGCTAGTTAAAGTGAACTGGCAAATTAGGTTAAGGGATAGGTCAGTAGAGATGCTATGGTAGACATTTAAGGAAATATTTCAGAATTCACAGAATAGATATATTCAAACGAGAAAGAAAAATTCCAAGGCAAGGACCCACCATCCGTGGTTAACTAAAAAAGTTAAAGATAGTATCAAACTTAAAGAAAAAACATATAATTACACAAAGATGGGTGGCAGGTCAAACGATTGGTTAGAATAGAAAGACAGCAAAGAATGACTAAAAGATTGATGAGGAGGGAAAAATAGAATACAAGAGAAAGCTGGCTAGAAATATAAAAATAGATAGTAAGAGTTTCTATAGATATTTAAAAAAGAAAAGAGTTAACAAAGTGAGCGTTGGTCCTATAGAAAGTGAATCTGTGGAAATTAATAAGGGAATATAAGGAGATGGCAGGAGAATTGAACAGGTATTTTTCATCGGTCTTCTCTTTTGAGGATACAATTAACATCCCAGAGATAGCTGTAAATCAGGAAATGGAAGGGAGGGAGGAACTCAAGTAAAGTACAATCACCAGGGAAGTGGTACTGAGCAAATTGTTGGAGCTGCGGGCTGACATGTCCCAGGGTCCTGATGGACTTCATCCTAGGATGTTAAAAGAAGTGGCTAGTGAAATAGTTGATGCATTGGTTTTAATTTTCTCAAATTCCCTAGATTCGGGGAAGGTTCCATTAGATTGGAAAATAGTGACTGTAACTCCTTTATTCAAAAAGGGAGGGAGACAGAAAGCAGGAATCTACAGGCTAGTTAGCTTAACATCTATCTTCAGGAAAATGCTAGAAGCTATTATGAAAGATGTTATAGCAGGGCACTGAGAAAAATTCAAGGTATTCAGGCAGAGTCAACATGGTTTTGTGAAAGAGAAATCATGTTTAACCAATTTATTGGAGTTCTTTGAAGAAATAACATGTGCTGTGGATAAAGGGGAACCAGTGGATGGACTGTACTTAGATTTCCAGAAAGCATTTGATAAGGTACCACGTCAAAGGTGGTGTAGGAGGTAACATATTGGCATGGATGGAAGATTAGCTAGCTAACAGGAAACAGAGAGAAGGCATGAATGGGTCATTTTCTAGTTGGCAAGATGTAATGAGTGGTGTGCTGCAGGGATCTGTGCTGGGGCCTCAAATTTTTACAATTTATATAAATGACTTGGATGAAGAGACCAAAGGTATGGTTGCTAAATTTGCTGATGACACAAAGAAAGGTAAGAAAGTAAGTTGTGAAGAGGACATATGGATACTGCAAATTAATATAGAAAGGTTAAGCGTGTGGGCAGAGAACAGGCAAATGGAGTATAATGGGGGAAAATGTAAAATTGTCCATTTTGGCAGAAAGAATAAAAAAGAAGCTTATTATCTAAATGGTGAGAGATTGCAGAGCTCTGAGATGCAGAGGGATCTGGGTGTCCTAGTGCATGAATTGCATAAGGAGAGTATGCAGGTTCTGCAAGTAATTAGGAAAGCTAATAGAATGTTGTTGTTTATTACGAGGAGAATTGAATACAAATGTAGGGAGGTTATGCTTCAGTTATTCAGGGCATTCATACACATCTGGAGTACTATGTACAGTATTGGTCTCCTTATTTAAGAAGGATGTAAATGCGCTGGAAGCAGTTCAGAGAAGGTTTACTCGACTAATGTCTGGAATAAGTGGGTTGTCTTATCAGGAAAGGTTAGACAGGCTAGGCTTGTATCCACTGGAGTTTAGGAGAGTAAGAGGCGACTTGATTGAAACATATAAGATCCTGAGGGGTCTTGACAGGGTGAATGTGGAAAGGATGTTTCCCCTTGTAAAAGAATCTTGAACAAGGGGTCACTATTTAAAAATAAGGGGGTGCCCATTTAAGACAGATGAGGAGAAACTTTTTTCTCTCAGAGGGTCGTGAGTCTTCGGAACTCTCTTCCTCAAAAGGGAGTGGAAGCAGAGTCCAGGAATATTTTTAAGACAGAGGTACATAGATTCTTGATAAGCAAGGGAGTGAAAGGTTATCAGGGGTAGGCGGGAATGTGGAGTCGAGGTAACAATCAGATCAGCCATGATCTTATTAAATGTCAGAGCAGGTTCAAGGGGCCCAGGGCCTACTCCTGCTCCTAATTTGTATGTTCATATGCTCGTATGTACACTATCCTCCTCAGAGTTCACAATGTTTCCAAGTTTTGTATCATCCGCAAACTTTGAAATTGTGCCCAGTACGCCAAGGTCTAGGTCATTAATATGCATTAGGAAAAGCAAGGGTCCCAACACTGACTCCTGGGTTGAGCACTACATAGAACTGTACTCCAGGGAGAATGTTGTCACTGAGACTGCCCTCAATGCAGCCCAGCCTCTACCAGTCATGGATGAGCTGGACATACAGCCAACCAAATCGGAACTCAGTGATGCCATTGATTCTCTAGCCAGCGGAAAAGCCCCTGGGAAGGACAGCATTACCCCTGAAATAATCAAGAGTTCCAAGCCTCTATACTCTCAGCACTACATGAACTGCTATGCCTGTGCTGGGACAAGGGAGCAGTACCTCAGGACATGCGCGATGCCAATATCATCACCCTCTATAAAAACAAAGGTGACCGCGGTGACTGCAACAACTACCGTGGAATCTCCCTGCTCAGCATAGTGGGGAAAGTCTTTGCTCGAGTCGCTCTAAACAGGCTCCAGAAGCTGGCCGAGCACGTCTACCCTGAGGCACAGTGTGGCTTTCGTGCAGAGAGATGGACCGTTGACATGCTGTTCTCCCTTCATCCGATACAGGAGAAATGCCGCGAACAACAGATGCCCCTCTACATTGCTTTCATTGATCTCACCAAAGCCTTTGACCTCGTCAGCAGACGTGGTCTCTTCAGACTACTAGAAAAGATTGGATGTCCACCAAAGCTACTAAATATCATCACCTCATTCCATGACAATATGAAAGGCACAATTCAACATGGCGCTACCTCATCAGACCCCTTTCCTATCCTGAGTGGCGTGAAACAGGGCTGTGTTCTCGCACCCACACTTTTTGGGATTTTCTTCTCCCTGCTGCTTTCACATGCGTTCAAGACCTCTGAAGAAGGAATTTTCCTCCACACAAGATCAGGGGGCAGGTTGTTCAACCTTGCCTGTCTAAGAGCGAAGTCCAAAGTACAGAAAGTCCTCATCAGGGAACTCCTCTTTGCTGACGATGCTGCTTTAACATCTCACACTGAAGAGTGCCTGCAGAGTCTCATCGACAGGTTTGCGGCTGCCTGCAATGAAGTTGGTCTAAACATCAGCCTCAAGAAAACGAACATCATGGAACAGGACGTCAGAAATGCTCCATCCATCAATACTGGTGACCACGCTCTGGAAGTGGTTCAAGAGTTCACCTACCTACGTTCAACTATCACCAGTAACCTGTCTCTAGATGCAGAAATCAACAAGCGCATGGGAAAGGCTTCCACTGCTATGTCCAGACTGGCCAAGAGAGTGTGGGAAAATGGCACACTGACACGGAACACAAATGTCCGAGTGTATCAAGCCTGTGCCCTCAGTACCTTGCTCTATGACAGCGAAGCCTGGACAACGTATGTCAGCCAAGAGCGACGTCTCAATTCATTCCATCTTCGCTGCCTCCGGAGAATACTTGGCATCAGGTGGCAGGACCGTATCTCCAACACAGAAGTCCTCAAGGCGGCCAACATCCCCAGCTTATACACACTACTGAGTCAGCAGCGCATGAGATGGCTTGGCCATGTGAGCCACCTGGAAGATGGCAGGATCCCCAAAGACACATTGTACAGCGAGCTCGCCACTGGTATCAGACCCACCAGCCGTCCATGTATCAGCTTTAAAGACGTCTGCAAACGCGACATGAAGTCCTGTGACATTGATCACAAGTCCTGGGAGTCAGTTGCCAGCGTTCGCCAGAGCTGGCGGGCAGCCATAAAGGTGGGGCTAAAGGGTGGCGAGTCGAAGAGACTTAGCAGTTGGCAGGAAAAAAGACAAAAGCGCAAGGGGAGAGCCAACTGTGCAACAGCCCCGACAAACAAATTTTTCTGCAGTACCTGTGGAAGAGCCTGTCACTCTAGAATTGGCCTTTATAGCCACTCCAGACACTGCTCCACACACCACTGACCACCTCCAGGCACTTACCCATTGTCTCTCGAGATAAGGAGGCCAAAGAAGATGTACACTATCCTCCTCAGAGTTCACAATGTTTCCAAGTTTTGTATCATCCGCAAACTTTGAAATTGTGCCCTGTTCGCCAAGGTCTAGGTCATTAATATGCATTAGGAAAAGCAAAGGTCCCAACACTGACTCCTGGGGAACTCCACTACAAACCTTCATCAAGCCCGAAAAGCATCCATTAACCACTACTCTTTGTTTCCTGTCACTCAGCCAAATCCCTGTCCATGTTGCTACCATCCCTTTTATTCCGTGAGCTATAACTTTGCTCACAAGTGTGCTGTGAGGAACTGCATCAAATGCCTTTTGGAAGTCCATGTACATGACATTAACTGCATTGCCTTCATTAACCCTCTCTGTTACCCATTCAAAAAATTCCAGCCAAGTTAGTTAGACACGATTTTCCCTTAAGAAAGCCATCTTGGCTTTCTTTAATTAACCCGCATTTGTCCATGCGACGATTAATTTTGTCCTGAATTATTCTTTCTAGAGGTTTCCCCACCCCCAAAGTTAAATTCCAAGGTATTGGGACCAATTTGATATTTGGACCATTGCTTTTTGTGATATAAATTAATCCCCTCGACTTGAGTGTACAGGGCACAAGTTCAAAATTTGCAAATGACGCAAAACTTCCAAGTGTAGTGAACGAGGAGGATAGTGATCGACTTCAAGAGGACATCGACAGGTTAGTGGAATGGGCAAATACATGGCAAATGAAATTTAACACAGAAGTGCAAAGGAATACATTTTGGTAGGAAGAACGAGGAGAGACAATATAAGCTGAAGGGTACAATTCTAAAGGGGGTGCAGGAACCGAGGGACCCGAGGGTATATGTGCACAAATCATTGAAGGTGGCAAGACAGGTTGAAAAAAGGAGTTTAGAAAGCATTAGAAGTCCTGGGCTTTATAAATAGTTACATACAGTACAAAAGCAAGGAAGCTATGATGAAACATTACAAATCACTGGTTTGGTCACAACTGGAGTATTGTGTCTAATTCTGGGCACCACACTTTAGGAAGGATGTGAAGGCCTTAGAGATGGTGCAGACAAGATTTACAAGAATGGTTCCATGGATGAGGGATTTCAGTTACCTGGATAGATTGGAGAAGCTGGGCCTGTTTTCCTTGGAGAAGAGAAGGTGCAGAGGAGATTTGACAGAGTTGTTCAAAATCATGAGGAGTCTAGACAGAGTACATAGAGACAAACTGTTCCCATCGGCAGAAAAGTCGAGAACCAGAGGATGCCAATAAAATGAATGGCAACAAAACTGCTCACTCAATAGTGTTAGAGAATTCCAGGATATCGATCCAGTGATGGTGAAGTAATGGTGATATGTCTCCAAATCAGGATGCTGTGTGACTTAAAAGGGAACTTGGAGGTGATGATATTCCTATAACATTGCTGCTGCTGTCCTTTTCAGTGGAGGTGCTGTCAAAAAAACCATGATGAGTTAGTTGCTCCAGCGCATCCTGTACATCATAAATACTGCAGCCACAGTTTACCATTGATGGAGTGGGTGGAAATTGAGTCCCTGCAGCAGAGGCACCAGTCAAGTGGATTAGTCTGTCCTGAATGTTATTGTGACTGTAGCCAGCCATGTGGGAGGGGAGGATTGGGTCACAGTCCTTTCTTGATATGACTTGACATAATTGCTCCTGGAGCCTTGGAAAAGTCTCATCAAGGAAGATGATAGTTTGGGGTTTTTCTGTATTGTTGGGGCTGAGAGAAATGAGCTCAACTCAGCACTTGTTGTGCAATACCCTATCTAGGTGTACTTGAAGGGGACAGGAGCTCCAAAAGTGAGTTGGTGGGGATAAAGGCTGGAAGAAACTAGAAAAACGATGTATCTAAATAACCCACATTGTTACCTCTGGTGTTCCCCAAGGATCAATCCTCGGCTCCCTCCTATTTCTCATCTACATACTGTCTCTCAATGCCATTCTCTGAAAATACAGTGCTATTTTTCACATGCACCCTGACTACCTCACCACCACCTCTTTCAACTCCGCCACTGTTGCAAAGCCATTGTCTTCAGTCCCCGCTCCAACCTCCATTCCCTAGCTACCAATTGCATCCCTCTCCTTGTCAGCTGTCTGAGGCTGAATGAAATTGTTCACAACCTCAGTATCATATTTGACATCAAGCTGCACTTCCGACCACATATCTACGCTGTAGTATTCTGAAGCTGAATAATCTTATTACAGAATATCTGAGAGATTGATGGTTACAGGATCAGGACTTTATTTACATGCATCTGACATCTATGGCTTCCAGTTTCACTCTACACGAGGTTCTGTACATGTTCTGTTACATCACTTCCTGTAATGACACTCACAGACTATTTACATATTCTGCCAAGTAACAACCCTATATTACATTATACTACATATGCCATCACTAACACCTATTTCCACCTCCATAACATGTCCCAACTCTGCCCCTGCCTCAGCTCATCTGCTGCTGAAACCCTCATTCATGCATTTGTTACCTCTAGACTTCACTATTCCAATGGACTCCTGGCTGGCTTCCTACATTTTACCCTTTGTAAACTTGAGGTCATCCAAAACTCTGCTGCCTATGTCCTTGCTCATGCTAAGTCCCATTCACCCATCACCCCTGTGCTCGTTGACCGACATTGGCTCCTGGTCAAGCAACTTAATTCTCATCCTTGTTTTCAAGTCCCTCCATGGCCTTGCCCCTCCCTATCTGTGTAATCTCCTCCAGCCCCATAACCCTCCAAGTTATCTGTGCTCATCTAATTCCAGCCTCTTGAGCATCCCCGATTTTAATCACTCCAACACTGGTGGCCGTGCCTTCAGTTCCTAAGCTCTGGAATTCCCTTTCTACATCTCTCTGCCTCTCTACCTCTCTTTCCTCCTTTAAGGCATTCATTAATATCTACCTCGTGACCTAGATTTTGTCCGTCTGCCTTAATGTCACCTTATTTGGGTCAGTGTCATTGTTTGCTTTATAACACTCCTGTGAAGTGCCTTGGGCTGTTTTGTTACATTAAAGGTACAATATAATTTCCAGTTGTTGTTGTGTCATTATTGTTGTTTTGTTACATGTAAATGATGCAAGAATGAGGGAAGAGGGGGAAGATTTGTGTGCTAATTATAGAAAATTCATGAATGTGTCATTTAAAAACACATTGATCCAGAATTTGGTGAAAAAATCTGGCCTGTGAAATATGCATGGCATTATTAATGTGCCAATTGGCCAGCAACTTGTGGTGAGGAACAGATGTCCAGTGAATTGTGAATGACCATAAGTTGCTGACCCATTTGTGTCCCTCCACCATTAGATTCCTGGAAATAGGCTCACAGCCTTATCCCCCACTACCTCACCCCCACCACCTCCACCCCCAGTCTGTGGCTTTCATAAATTTGCTGCATTTGTACATTAATTGCCAAAGAAATTCGCCACAGAAAATTAAGTCTAATAACTAACAGCATAAGCACCATTTTAACAATGTGATAACTGTTAATGACTGCTAGACAAACTCTACGGCCCAGAATGTGAACAATTCAAAGTGTGGAGTCTGTTATAGTCAGGTGAGAAGGGGTCGAAAGGCTTCCCTCTTTTCCCTCTCCTTGTTTGACCACAGCAGGTTTAATTCTTTTTTACGGTGGATGTACTAGCCAAGTCAGTAGGTGTTTGATTATTTACTTTCTATAATCATAACATGACTTGCACTCCAGAAATAGCCATGCCCCTAATCAAGCTGTTCCAGGGCAGCTACAACACCTGGCAATGTGCAAAATTGCCCAGGTATGTCCTGTCCACAAAAAGCAGGACAAATCCAAGCCAGCTAATTATTGTCCTATCAGTCTACTCTTGATCATCAGCAATGTGATGGAAGGGGTCATCAACGGTGCTATCAAGCAGCACTTGCTCAGCAATAACTTACTCACAGAAGCTCAGTTTGGGTTCCGCCAGGGTCACTTAGGTCCTGACCTCATTACAGCCTTGGTCCAAAAATGGACAAAAGAACTGAACTCCAGAGGTAAGGTGAGAATGACTGCCCTTGACATCAACGCAGCATTTGACTGAGTATGGCATCAAGGAGCCAGAGCAAAACTGGAGTCAATAGGAATCAGGAGGAAAACTCTCTGCTGGTTGGAGTCATCCTAGCATAAAGGAAGATGGTTATGGTTGTTGGAGGTCAATCGTCTCTGTCTCAGGACATCACTGCAGGAGTTCCTCAGGGTAGTGTCGGAGGCCCAATCATTTTCAGCTGCTTAGAAACATAGAAAATAGGAGCAGGAGTAGGCCATTCAGCCCTTTGGGTCTGCACCACCATTCATTACGATCATGGCTAATCATCCAACTCAGTCACCTGTTCCCGCTTTCCCCCCATATTCTTTGATCCCTTTAAACCCAAAAGCTAGATCTAACTCCTTCTTGAAACTTACAATATTTTGGCCTCAACTGCTTTCTGTGGTAGTGAATTCCACAGGTTCACCACTCTCTGGGTGAAGAAATTTCTCCTCATCTCAGTCCTGAAAGGTTTACCCCATATCCTTAGACTATGACCCCTGGTTCTGGACTTCCCCACCATCGGAACATCCTTCCTGCATCTACCCTGTCAAGTCCTGTTAGAATTTTATAGGTTCCTATGAGATCCCCCCTCACTCTTCTGAACACCAGCGTATATAATCCTAACCGACTCAATCTCTCCTCATACATCAGTCCTGCCATCCCAGGAATCAGTCCGGTAAACCTTCGCTGCACTCCCTCTATAATAAGAACTTCCTTCCTCAGATAAGGAGACCAAAACTGCACACAATATTCCAGGTGTGGCCTCACCAAGGCCCTGTATAATTGTAGCAAGACATCCCTGCTCCTGTACTCGAATCCTCTCGCTATGAAGGCCAACATACCATTTGCCTTTTTTACCGCCTGTTGCACCTGCATGCTTACCTTCAGTGACTGGTGTACGAGAACACCCAGGTCTCATTGCATATTCCCCTCTCTCAGTTTATAGCCATTCAGATAATAATCTGCCTTTCTGTTTTTGCTACCAAAGTGGATAACCTCACATTTATCCACATTATACTGCATCTACCATGCATTAGCCCAGTCACTCAACTTGTCCAAATCACCCTGAAGCCTCTCTGCATCGTCCTCACAACTCACCCTTCCGCCCAGTTTTGTGTCATCTGCAAATTTGGAGATATTACATTTAGTTCCCTCACCTAAATCATTAATATATATTGTGAATAGCTGGGGTCCAAGCACCAGTCCCTGCGGTACCACACTAGTCACTGCCTGCCAATCGGAAAAAGACCCATTTATCCCTACTCTTTGTTTCCTGTCTGCCAACCAATTTTCTATCCTTCGCAATACATTAGCCCCAATCCCATGCACTTTAATCTTACACTCTTACGTGGGACTATCGAAAGCCTTCTGAAAGTCCAAATAAACCACATCCACTGGCTTCCCCTCATCAACTCTACTAGTTACATGCTCGAAGAATTCTAGTAGATTTGTCAAGCATGATTTCCCTTGCGTAAATCCATGCTGACTCTGTCCGATTCTACCACTGTTCTCCCAGTGCTCTGCTACAAAATCTTTGATAATGGACTCTAGAATTTTCCCCTCTACTGATGTCAGGCTGACTGGTCTATAATTCCCTGCTTTCTCTCTACAGCCCTTTTTAAATAGTGGGGTTACATTAGCTACCCTCCAATCTGTAGGAACTGTTCCAGAGTCTATAGAATCTTGGAAGATGACCACATGCTCGGGCCACTTCATTAAATACTCTGGGATGCATACGATCAGGCCCTAGGGATTTATCGGCCTTCAATCCCATCAGTTTCCTCAACACCATTTCTCTACTAATACTGATTTCCTTCAGTTCTTCTTTCTCACTGAACCCTGTGTTCTCCAACATTTCTGGTATGATATTTGTGTCCTCCTTTGTGAAGACAGAACCAAAGTATGTATTTATTTGGTCAGCCATCAATAATGCTTCATTAATGACCTTTCCTGCATTGTAAGCTCAGAATTGGGGATTTGCGCTGATGATTCTACAATGTTCAGACCACTTGCGACTCCCCAAATACTGAAGCAGTCCATGTCCAGACGCAGCAGCCCTGGATAACATCCAGATGTGGGCTAATAAATGGCAAGTAACATTCATAGCACACAAGTGCCAGGCAATGTCCATTTCAAACAAGAGAGAATCTAACCATCTCCCCTTGGTGTTCAATGGTATTACCATTGCTGAATCCCACACTATCAACATGCTGGGGGTTACTATTGCCCAGAAACTGAACTGCACCAGCACCATAAATACTGTGACTACAAGAGCAGATCAGACACTGGGAATTCTGCGGCGAGTAACTCACCGCCTGTCTACCATCTACAAGGCACAAGTCAGGAGTGTGATGGAATACTCTTCACTTTCCTGGATGGGTGCAGCTCCAACAACACTCAAGAAGCTCGACACCATCCAGGACGAAGCAGCCTGCTTGATTGGCACCCCATCCACTACCTTCAACATTCACTCCCTCCACCGCCAATGCACAGTGGCTGCAGATTGTACCATCTACAAAATGCACTGCAGCAACTCACCAAGGCATCTTCAAAAGCACCTTCCAAACCTGCAGCCTCTACCACTTAGAAGGACAAGGGCAGTAGATGCATGGGAACACCACCACCTGCCATTCCTTCACTGTCACTGGGTCAAGATCCTGGAACTCCCTTCCTATCAGCATTGTTGATGTACCTACACCCCAAAGACTGCAGCAGTTCAAGAAGGCAGCTCACCACCACCTTCTCAAGGGCAATTGGGGATGGGCAATAAATGCCGGGCTAGGCAGCGACGCCCACATCTCAAGAACGAATTTTAAAAAAATCATAAGAACCAATCGGACAGGTTTTCTTGAGCTGAACAAAGAAAGAGTTTTACTGACCGAACTAAATAAACTGATAAACTAGGCTCCAACTTCCACACACACACACACTCACACATATGCACACAGACACACTAGAGGTTCACACACAAACAAATAGGTTCCAGAATGGGGAACAGTAGATTGATCGAGTTATAGTCCATAGAGAAAAGGGGTATACAGTCTGTGGAGTTTGGTGATTTGACTGGCTTCTAGCTGAATTCAGCGGTACTGAGGTTTCTGGTTTGAACAGACAGATGGCTGATTTGGTGGGTTTCTTGGAGATAGGGATGCGCATGATTTCCTCCAAGGGGTTTCTAGTTGTAGCCAGAGTATGCAGAGGTGGTCAGTCAGCAGGCAGGGGTCGAATGGAGAGAGAGAGAGAGAGAGGAGGGACCCCCACTTGAGTCTGCACTCGTCAGAGTCCAGATGCTTCTCAGCCTGCTGCATTGAAACACCAGCTTCAAACACAGATGGGGTGGGGCGGGTGGGGAGGGGAGGGGTTGCTTGTCACATGACAGTCACCCAGCGATTCAAACATGGTAGTTAGCAGTGTATCACTTCTTGCAACTAAAACAGCCCATGCCTGGGGATTTCTTTCTCACAACCAGGGTCCCATTGTTCAAGTAATAGTCTTGATGCCTTGCTAACAGACAGTTCCCTTAAATGTCCCAGGTCTTGGTTTTTGCTGGGACAGGGCAGACTCTTTGCCTCCAGTCTCACAGGCCTTGCAATGTAGGATACAGTGTTACAAATTAGCTGGCCATCGTAAGCTGCTAGCAAAGTCCCCTTTTATCTGTTACTTTTTAAATTTCTTTAAAAAATATAATTTGAGGTCTCCAAGCCGATGGATTAAAAAAAATTATCATTCAACATAACATGTTGGCGTGACAAGTCTCATTTCTTCACGTATTGGTTTGTTGTTGGAGCTTTTAAAAATACTAAATTAAGATATATACATCAGCTTTCTTACTTTTCCTTTCCGTCTCTTTTTTCTCTCTTTATCTCTCTTTCTCTCTATTTCTCTTTTGTGCTGATTTGACATTGGATTCACCCCGGGTAATTCGTCCTCTTTCTAATCCTTCCCCTGTTTATTTTTCAATCCTTACATATCATTGGTTAAGGAGATTGTTGCTCCCATCATTCACCATGGTCCCAGATGCCCCATTGCCCTCACCATGCTGTGATCATTTCGCACTTCCAGCAATTTACAGGGCAAAAATATATTGAACTGAAGTGTGCAGGAAAAAGTCTAACTAACCTGGTACGCAGCAAGCTACTCCACTCCAGCAAACTCTGGGCCATTAACAATTTTATTATGTCCAGTGCTAGGGTGAAACCTCCACACAGTCTTAACCTGCAGAGAATTATGTTGTTCCATGCTTTTAGACCCTACGTAATATCTTTGAGTGGCTGGTGCTTCTTAATTTTTTTTGAGGTAGTATAAATATTTAAAAGTTTTTCATGGATTATCAGGTACAGTTACTGAGAGCTATTAATTTAGGAAAGGGAGAATGTATTTTTAACGTCAGCTTGCTCCCATTTCACATTCCATGCAACCCACTCACTTACTAGTCTGTCATCCAGCAGGCTAATACCTTCTGGCTGAAAGCTGCCACAAGCCTGCAATAGGAAGCAGAAACATCCTCAACATTAATTGGCTTTCTCTAACCGCAGAGGAAAAGAGATGACCCCTGAACACTGACAATTAAAATGATGTATGTGATTTAAGTCCAAAACCAGTACTTTCTTGTTACTCTTCAGCCCCCCAGGCGCCCTCCACTTGTTTAAAAAGGTATACATTGCTCAGTTCAACATCTCTTCATCTGTGCTGGAAAATGTGAAGTGCCTGTTGTGTATCAAGGACATGTCATGTGTTCGTGTTTAATTTAGAACCTGCAAATATTGGACTGTCCCTTAGGGCTAAAACCTTCAGTGAATGACCTTAAATGTTATATATGTGACTGAGGGGTTGGGACAGAAACTCCCATTTTAATGAAAAGCAGGAGCATGCCTGTGATTTTTGTCTGTAATTAATGATACCCTAACAAAATCGCTTTCTCAAACAATGTGCATTTCCAAGTTGTGCGCTTCAGTGGTTTTGTTTGCAAATCATTAATTATAGAGAACATGCGTTCTCCCCCTTTTCATTAACAGGAGGAATTTCAGCCCCTGGGCTTGCAGAGTCTGGATTCAAAATTTGAGGGCAGATATTGCGCACTGAAGGTCAATATTTTTAATTACACAAAGACCACGTGTAGTTTTACTAATTAAGCCCCAATACTACTGTCTAGGCCTAAGTCAATATTTTCAATCAGAAAAAAAACTGCATTTTTATGATATTGGACTCAATTCTACTATCAATTCATATAAGTTCCAAAAGAATGGGGTAATTGGCGATGGGTTGGGGCAGGCTCCCTTTATAAGGTCTCTGGTAAAATTTTCTGGAGTTAATTTACATGCTAAAACAGCACAGGTACTGCAGTCCATAAGCATATAAATTTCAGCTGTTGGGAGTGAAGCTTAGAACACATGTGGAATCATGCATGCATTGTGGGCTGTATGAGGCAGGAGAACTAGAGTTCATGTCAGGCAGTGTAAATAAGATACAGTTAGGAACCGACACTGCAGCTGTTTGTCTGAGAATGGTAGACAGTGCAAAGGTGGCATTATACACCTTTATAAGGTTCTCTCTCAATTGCCTCCTTTCAAAGCAAAAGAACCACAGTTTCCCAGTCGTTCTCCATCAGTCAATTTTCTGACACTTGGCATCAGCCTTTCAGTTCTTTTATGTACTCCTTTCAATTTTAAAGTTCCAGCACAGAAGAGGGCAGCTCAGTCCATCATGCTTGTGGCAGTACTGTGACTTCAACTGGAATGCCATTTACTTGCCCTTTGTCCGTGTCCATTTATATTGTTCCTTTTCAAATATTTATCCAATTTCCCTGTTCATGATATTATAGCCTCTTCCCCAATAGCTTCTTGTGGTAATGCATTCCATACTTTAATAATCTTTCAGGGCTTGAATATTTTCCTTGTGCTTTATTTTCTGAAATATAGCATTTATGGAGGTAGGGGGTGAATTTCCATAAGGGGCTCTCTTACTCATTCACCATAATGTCAGCGGCAGAGCTGTAGAAAAATGGAATAATTACCTTTAAGTGGTTTATCAGAGTTTCCAGGGCTCTTCTGAAGTCATGGCAGATGGGCAGGAGAACCCCCCCAATGAGATTCACCCCATCGAGAAGTGTGACCAGAGATACATTTGTAGCATGCCATCTTCTGATTTAACAATATAATTCAGCATGGCATCTGCTGTGTCCAAAAGAAACACCAAATTTTCAGACAGATGGACAGACTGTCACATGATTGTCTCAGTGTATTCACTTTTTCACGTCAATGAGATCCAAGTCTAAGAATTCCAATCTCTCTCAGGTCTTATTGTTTCAATGTTTACCCTTGAGGTTCATCTCCACTTGTGTTAATGTTCCAAGATGGCTTTGAATGTCTTGCTAATGAAAGCGATACCAGGTAGCATTAAAACTGCTCAAGCCATTGTTCTGGATAAGGGCTATTCAGACATGCATCTTCATCTTGATACCTTGGAATGTGAGGTATTTTAATGCAAATTTCAGTAGCCATCTTACTTGCTATCTTTTTAAAAGTTGAATTTAGGATTCCAGCTTTCCTTTTAAAAGTTCAGTTTAGGTTTTCAAGTATTGGTTGTTTCTATTTATTCAGCCAATTTCATAACAATGCTTAAGTTTACCTTTCAGTTTCCACCATTTTCAACTTTTATAGAAGCCTGTCATGCAAAACTTTATCAAAGCCCTAGAAATCTAGGTCACCTTCAATATCTGGTTTTCCACTCTCCACTTGTGTTGTCAGTTTCTCAGAGAGGTCAAAGAGGTTGGCTTGGTGAGATTTTCTTCATCTGAAGCTGCTTTGACACTATTTTTTTTACAAAATTATTAAACAGGTCATCAAATTTTCTCTTGATAATTTTGATATTGCTTTCTCAATTGACTGTCCTGCATTTAGCATTAGTACCACTTTAGTTTGTTTTAATCCAATGTATTTTATCCAACATTCAGTAACTTCTGGTGATCAAGAGGATTGCACAAATCTCATCTTTCAGCTCTCTTAGTCCCTGGGATGAAAAGTTCATTGTTCCATAAATTTTAACTGATATTGAAGCACCTCCCTTTTAAAGATATTAGTTGACCACATATCGGTTACTTTCTCTGGGAGTCTCCTCCATAAGTTCACTATCATGTGGTTGAAGAAAATTTTTAACTTGTGGCTTTGTTTTAGGCTTGTAAATACCATTTGAGGAGACACTGGAAGGGAGGAGAGATTAAGACAAAAAGCTATGAAATTAAAGTGGCATCATAACTGCTGCAAATTCTGTATTAAACATGGGATTCAGTATAATGTACTGATTAATTCAATAGCCTTGACCTTATCTCTGAGACGCATTCCTTGTGGGAGTTAGGAACGTCCTGAATGTCCTGCAGTTTTTAACTGCAGGGCACCTTTAATTTTTTTTCTGTAGGCTTCCTGCACACAGCCAGCCTGCTTGACAGCATAAGGCTGCAGCTGAGCTGAGAGCAGGTAGGTTTAATGAAGAGATGGGAGAGATCATGGAGGTGGTGGGTGGGGGACAAATGGTAGTCAGGGCAGAGCAAATGGTTGTTGAGGGAAGCATGTGGTGGTCGGGAGTATGTCCAATTGTGGAGTTGGGGGGAAGGGTGATGGGAGAGACAGTTTGTGGGAAGGAGGGGTTTGAGTTTATTGGTAAGCTTGTTGAGCCTGGAGGAAATACTCCAGCTCCTCCTGGTTCACAAAGCACTGCTGCAAAGCCACTTATCTCACAGGTTTAGACCTTCACACCTCCCTCCAGGTGTTGGATTTCCTGAGGCCAAGGAAACCCACTGACTGTGATTAACTTGTACTTATCAAAGCTGATAGTGGTTGAGTAAAATAGTACAATAAAATACCTTGGTTCTTGCTTCAACATTGTAATCTAAACTTTCACTTTTCAGGTGAAGTGCAGCAGACTACAAGAACATAATTTGCATTTTCCTTTCTGATGATGACTGGTAGAGACATTGGCATTGTTCTCCTTGGAGCAAAGAAAGTTAAGAGAAGATTTGATTGAGGTGTTCAAAATCAAGAACAGTTTGATATGGTAAATGAGAAGAAACCGTTTCCAGTGGTAGAAGAGTCAGTAACTATAGGACACAGATTTAAGGTGATATAAAAGAACAAGAGGCAACATGAAGGTTTTCTTTTACGCAGTAAGTTGTTATGATTTGGAAAATACTGCCTGAAAGGATGGTAGAAGAAAATTCAATAGTAGCTTCCTGAAGGGAATTGGATAAAAATTTGATGGGGAAAAAATACAGGGCTTTGTGGAAAGAGCAAGTGAGTAGAACTAATCTTTCAAAGAGCCAGCAGGGGCATGATGGGCTGTCTGTCTGGCTTATGTGCTTTTTCATTCTACAATTCTATGATTCTTTGATGTGTGTGTTTGTGTGTGAGAGAGAGGGAGGGAGAGAGAACAGGAGAAAGAGAGGAAAAGAGAGACCTAAGGCATAGACATCACTTCAGAAATGTTAAAGTACGCTACCAAACATATCCTCCTCCCTGTCTCAGGCTGAACCAGACTGTTCACAAGCACACAATCTTGTTTGACACTGAACCAAAGACTGCCTAGTCCACCTCCGTAACATCACCGATCTCACCCCTCCCTCAATTTATCTGCTGCTGAAACCCTCATCCATGTTTTGTTTGACTATTCCAATGCTGTCCTGTCCAACCTCCCATCTTCCACCCTCCACAAACTTGAGCTTTGCTGCCCATATCCTATCGTCCTGTTCTCCCATCACCAGACATTTTTCTACTTTGACGGCACTATATAAATGCAAGTTGTTGTTGTACCTGCTCTTAGCTATCTTAATGGAAAGCAGTTTGATTGCTTGGCCATCAGTTTCTGAACTAGAGCCAAGTAATTATTAAACAATCGTTTTTGGCAATTTTCTCCTGGATGTTAAGTGCTTTACAGCCAATGAAGTACTTTTTGAAGTGTAGCCACTGTTGTAATGCAGGAAATATCGCAGCCAGTACGCATACAGCAAACTCCCACAAACAGCAATGTAATAATGACCAGATAATCTGTTTTTATGATATTGATTGAAGGATAAATATTGGCCAGAACACCAGGGGTAATTCCCCTGCTCTTCTTCAAAATAGTGCCATAGGATCTTTTACATGCACCCAAGCAAGCAGAAGGGGCCTCAATTTAATGTCTCATCCAAAAGACAGCATCTCCAACAGTGTAGCACTCCCTCACTATTGCACTGGAGTGTCAGCCTTAATTTCTGTGCTTAAGCCCTGGAGTGGGATTTGAACCCATAGCTTTGTAACATAGAGACACGAGTACTAGCAACTGAGCCACAGCTGGCATTCATACCCACCTGAGAAAGTGAGAATGAGAAAGACAGTAAGTGACTCTCTTCAAGGCCTTAGTTAGAACTTACCTGCTGGGTACCTGTATTAACCATTGAATTCATTACCAATTTTATTTTATGTAGATTTCTGCTACTATTGAGTTGCTGCTGTGGATGAATAATCTCTAATTGAGCTCTCCTCATTCCCCTATTTAAAAAGGACTTCGCTGAACTTGTGAATAGCACAATAGAGCGCAAATCTAATGTTGTGTAACTAACTGTTTGCCCACTAAAACTGATATAAGCTAGTCACATTTCGTCCATGTCCATTGTTGGCAAAATTTATCCTGTGGCTCCTGTTCTTCAAAGAGATGATTAGATGTGTTTTGTCATCAGATTGTAGCAAGAACCAGCAACATATCACACAGATGTTCTGCAATGAGCAAAAGATTGATGCCCTTGATCTCTGAGACAGTGTCTAATGGCACTTGGGTGAGCTGGTCAGTGTATATGATATATTTAACTATACTCCAAGTTACCCATTAGCCTTCGGCGAAGAATCCACAGTCAGCTGACAATCTAAATCAGCCAAGGGCCACAGATGAGGGACAATTGAGCTACTGATGATCATTAACTTGAGTACATAAGTACTGGGGGAAAAAAGAGTCGTTCTTTTCTGTCTTTTCTACACCTAACTTGCCACCCTTGTGTGTATTATGATGGCACCTTGAATTGGGTCAGGCAAAGACAAATCATCTGCCTAGTCAGGAGGTTGTTGGGAACCGAGAGCTACTTTTTCATAGATCAAAAATAAAGGAAAAAAGAGATAACCACACTGCTAAAAAATCCCAGCAATCTAATTTAGGGCAAAGAATTGTCAGCAAGATTAAATAAATATTGGAAGGCTCTTCCGAGGTGTGCAGAAATGGAATTTTCTTTTTCCTATGAAAATGTTTTCAGTGTAGTGGACTCCTATTTAATTTTATTATTCCAAATATGAAACTAGATTTTATATTGGTCTTGAAAGTCTACTGTGGATTAATACAGTTAACACATTCCTTTGAGATCTATGCATTCGCTATTTTATCAGAGCCAATAATCCACTTAAAAATGTGGGTTAATATCTTCATTAAAATAGCAACAAAGGGACTTTCTCCCTTCCATTAGCTCATGCTGGTTATATTCCCTGCAGGCAAAGCTGGCTTTCTGGTATTCTACAACAATTGCTCGTGGATGAATCTAGAACAGCAGGTTATTCAGCCATGGAGAATATCAGAACTGAACCCGATCCCCTCCTTATCTACCACACACATATGCAAGGCTTCTGGCAGGAAACACTAGATAAATGGAAGAGTTAATCCAGGATGGTTTCCTTTATCTATCTATCCCCCATCACGCTCCCTCCCCCAACTAGGGAAAGCTAAACTCAATTGCAGCCCCTGTCATTTCTATCCCGCTGTTATACTTTTAATGAAAGGCACAGTCAGGGATGAATTTGAGTCAAAGTTAACAATAACACAATCTCACGCCTTCTGTTGCATCCCCCCACCCCCTGCCAAATATTTAACGAAAGTTTATTTTTTAACTTGGTGACATTTTCAGTAGAATCACTGGTATTGATCCTGCTGTCAATAATCTGTCAAAGGGGGAAAAATGTATAATTTATTTTCTTTTAAAGCCATCAAAAATATAGTAGCACTCATACTATCCTTTCCGAGCTATTGTTATACACAGAAGCAAATGAACAGCAACAGCTGCTTCAGTCCAAGTCAATGAGAGATTCATGGCAGGAATCCCAGGGACAAAGTGAAGTCAAGAAGAATTGACTGAAACAGGGCACTGAATTACCCATCAATCAATTAATAAAAATGCTTAAACAATCCAATCGATGATTGAGAATATATTAAACTTACATTAACAAAAATGCTTTAATCCATTATCTTGCCTGAGTAAATTGCATCAAAAACTCACTGGGCTTGTTCATGAAACTATGATTGACATGCATGTAAAAGGAAATACCGCTGCTCCTAATTTTATCCTGTAGAAAATTCAAATGGGGGAGTGGAGGTGGTGTGGGTGGTGTAATGTCTGCAATTATATCTCATGTTAATCAGATTGTTGTTGTCTTTAAGCTGAGTGATTAACATTCTTAAACATCTGCTCCAAAATGTTTACACGGGTATTTACACTATAATATTCTGTGGGGCTGGCTTCATGGTTGCTTGATTGTTAATTGCTATCAATGATTTTCTCCTTCTCTATTGTCAGTCAGTAAAGTTTGGTTCCTTTTACATTGAACAGCCGTCGCTCTGTAACCTCAGGCTGAAGTTTGTCGAATGGATATTTTGCCTCACAGTGTGTTTTTAGTGGTGGAAGATGTCCCATTTACATGGAGGCTATTAAATCTGTTTTAATGGAAATTTGCCATCAGTGAGCTCACTATAATTTTCATTCAATGCAATTGTTTAAAAACTCATTGTTCCAAGCAAGGTGTCATTTAAGAACAGCAGATGGTCAGGTGGATTAAGAGATGTCCATCCAATTCTTATCTGGGATCATTATGAACCTGACTGCCAATTCCATGAATGCAACCAAAGGCCCAAAAGAAACAAAGGACCCCAAGATGCCCAATTCATCCTAACTGGCTGTTCTTTATCATGGATAAAAGGTCTATGTTTTTTCCCTTTTGCTTTGCCATTAGCAGTGACTGATAATATATGAGATTGTATTACAGGAAAAAGGCAAGAAGCTATTGTTGATGAGGGATTTTGGGTACATGAATTGCAGGTGCAGCAGTAAGTGTATCAGTATTGGAGGTGCAGAATAATGAAAGACTGTTTTCATTTTCTAGGCATGTGGAAATTATTGGGATATAATTTCAAGAAATCATAGCGTAGCTTGCCCGAGGTTTTTAATCTCAACTATATCCGTACCAGAAGCTTGAACACAGATTTCAATTTGTTAAAGTTTTGGAAGATTTTATCAATAGAGCTGAAGGTTTACACTAACCAGTGGGACTATTTGCTTAATATATAATTTTATATGAACCCATCACTAAGCAGTAGGTTGTAGAATGTACATCTGTGTTGTGCACTGTCAGCTCAATGGCCTTAAAATCAAGTGAAAGCTCATTTGGTCACTTCATGGGACATTGTTGAGAGTCTGTTCAAACTCCTTTGGTGACCACAAAGAGGAACATTCGCGCATTTACTGAGCTTGATTGTATGAACTGATTTTTTGAAAGAAGAAGGGGTTGATTTTTCAACAAGTCTTCCATTGTTCCTATGGTTCAGTTTTGGATGTATAGGGCCAGGAGTTGATATGGGATATGGTCCTGCACTTTTCTGGCTCTTTGCTCTATTTATGCATTGCATGATTTCCCAGAGATCCTTTTACCTGTGCAGTCAGCACACTCTCACAAATAACACAAAAGTGTCACTACTTACCTGCTTTGCATGTCAGCTCTGACTCCATGATAGTACTCTCACCTCTAAGTCAGAAAGTTGTGTGTTCAAGTGAGTTGAGCACAAAAATCTAGGCTGACCTTTCAGCCTAGTATTGAGGGAGTGCTGTAGTAGGCACCATTCTTGGATGACACATTAAATTGAGGCACTGCCTGCCCTTTCAGCTAAAATTTTATGGCACTATTCAAAGAAGAGCATGAGGTGTCCTGGCCGACATTCACACCTGAACCAACATTTAAAAACAGGCTATCTGATCATTTATTTCATTGCTGTTTGTGGGAGCTTGATGTGAACAAATCACCTGTCATGTTTCCTGCATTACAACAGTGAGTACATTCCAAAGTAATTAACTGTAAGGCACTTTGAAATATCCTGCAGTTGAGAAGGGCACTATATGAATGCAAGTTCTTATTTCTTTATGATGGTAATGAAGTGTTACATGTAGTAACGGTGACAGCTGATTCGCACAGTGCACTCATCCCTTTCACCTATCATGAACAGGAAAGGCTGGTTACATTTCGCCTTTTAAGGAAGCACTCATCGACAGGTTTGCGGCTGCCTGCAATGAATTTGGCCTAACCAACAGCCTCAAGAAAATGAACATCATGGGACAGGACGTCAGAAATGCCCCATCCATCAATATCGGCGACCACACTCTGGAAGTGGTTCAAGAGTTCACCTACCTAAGCTCAACTATCACCAGTAACCTGCCTCTCGATGCAGAATTAAACAAGCGCATCCAAAAGGCTTCCTCTGCTATGTCCAAACTGGCCAAGAGAGTGTGGGAAAATGGCGCACAGACACAGAACACAAAAGTCCAAGTGTATCAGGCCTGTGTCCTCAGTACCTTGCTCTATGGCAGCGAGGCCTGGACAACGCACGTCAGCCAAGAGCGACGTCTCAATTCATTCCATCTTCGCTGCCTCTGGAGAATCCTTGGCATCAGATGGCAGGACCTTATCTCCAACACAGAAGTCCTCGAGGCGGCCAACATCCCCAGCATATACATCCTACTAAGCCAGCGGCGCCTGAGATGGCTTGGCCATGTGAGCCACATGGAAGATGGCAGGATTCCCAAGGACACATTGTACAGTGAGCTCGTCACTGGTACCAGACACACCGGCCGTCCATGTCTCCGCTTTAAAGACGTCTGCAAACGCGACATGAAGTCCTGTGACATTGATCACAAGTCGTGGGAGTCAGTTGCCAGCGATTGCCGGAGCTGGCGGCAACCATAAAGGCGGGGCTAAAGTGTGGCGAGTCGAAGACACTTAGCAGTTGGCAGGAAAAAAGAGAGGCGCAAGGAGAGAGCCAACTGTGTAACAGCCCCGACAACCAATTTTATCTGCAGCACCTGTGGAAGAGCCTGTCACTCTAGAATTGGCCTTTATCGCCACTCCAGGTGCTGCTTCACAAACCACTGACCACCTCCAGGTGCTTACCCATTGTCTCTCGAGACAAGGAGGCCAAAGAAAAAAGAAAAAAGAATTTTAAAGGTGAACTGTCTTGAATTTTGAATATTGCAACATCTGAATGACAACATACTGCAAAATACTAAAAACAGGTACAGAATTCATCAGTCATCTGGCCGAAGAAAGAGATAAATGAAGGAATGTCAGGGATGGGTTTGGGTGTATAGAAGACAGTCTGAATGCACTCACCATTATACACAGAACCTGTGTGTACATACCTAGTTGCGGGTATCTGAGACTGTCAGGAGAGAACTGTATTCACAGGCTAAGGTTGATTACGAAGTGACTGAGTTATGCCATCTACTGCAAGCTGACCGGTAGACAAAATAATAACAAGGACTGCAGTACCAGTGGGAATCTTGAATCATAATGGTCCTAAATTTGTATTCCTCTGGGTCTTTCCAGACTACCACAGGGGACATCTGCAAGATCAATGAATCAGCAATGTACAGATGCATCCAGCAGGTCATTGATGCATTATTCACAATAAAAATATCTTCATCACTTTCCCCAGAGAAAAGCAACAGCAGAATGACAATGTACTACAATTTTTCACGATTGCAACACTCCCCAGAGTCTAGGGTGTTATTGATCGCTAGCATGTGACCCACCAGATTGCTAAACACAATGCCATGATGTTCAGGAACAGTAAGAACTTCCAGGCCACTGATATCCAGATACTCAACAACCAGCAGCACAGGATTATGCAGGATGAGTCACAGTTCTTTTTATTTTATTTTAAAGCAATCCTCTATATCTGGGTTACTTGAAGGAGAAGATAGGCTTCAAGCATGGTTCCTAAGAGACCAAGGCTACCTCTGCAGCCCTAGGAAGTACCACCCTTATAAGATCCAGTCAGAAAGTGGATGGGTATGCAATACACACGCCTGTACCAGAATGATCATAGGACAAGCCATTGGCATTATGAGAAAATGCTTCAGATACTTGGATAAGGCAGCGCAATCCTACCACAATCTCCAAGTTCACTGTTGTCAGCTGAATGCACCACAAGCTTTCCATTCCAAGAGGCCTGTCTGTATTTAGCACCAGAGGATGATGCTTTAAAATAAACTGAGGATGTCACGACAGAATTAGCTTTGCAACCAGCAAAATCAGTCTGCCAAGTTCTCATAGACGAGTCATTTGCCTGCATGCCTCTTATTAGCACTTTCCCCATCTTATCAATATCCTTTTACACTTTTCTTCTCCTAAAGAGTTCATTGTACTTTCTGTTCTGATATCTATGTTTACTCCAGCCATACCCCTCCTGCTGAGCAATCAGGAGCATTTTAGGATCCACTGTAGGTAGGACCTCTATTGCTAAAGACTCTACTACAGATGCCAATCATGCTCCACAGGCAACTGCAGTACCAATATGTTTCGCTGTATGACCACACAGTTGTGGTTACTGGAGGCTCTACAGCTTGTAAAGTGCTTTGTGTATTCTTAAAAAAAACCTACACAAAATGATTATACTTAGATAGCCACCTCCTACAAGCAAGCGTCATGATGTCTGAAGGACTTGAGCTGATCATCAAGCCAGCCTATTCCAACCTATTCCTCCACTGTCAGTCTCACTTGCTGCTCTTCACGTGCCGAGTGCTTCAAACAGTGTTACCTTCCACAAGCTCACTACCTAAATGCAATTTTGTAGGGGTGGGGTTGGGGGTGGGGGGGAACACTTATAGAATGAGAAGAGTTTACGGACCATTCTATAGAACTGACGAAAGCCGATGAACAGCTCCAAAAAAGCTAATAATTTAGGTGATGTAAACCATGGCGCGGAGTCAACTCCCCCTTGGCCCCTTTATTCCCTTCACCCACTTGATCCTGGCCGTCACGTAGGACTACGTCCTCTTAATTCAGGCTCAGGCTGGGTGTCTGGGATATCGGAGTTACAGGAAAGCCACCCTCCACCTAATCCACCGGCTATGGTTAATGGCTTAGTACAAAGAGGAGGAAACTCAGTCCTTTCTTTAACTATCAATTTACTTTATTCACGTTGTTGTACAATGGCTTATACACTTGGTTGGACAAAAGCATGCAACTCAAACTGGGTTATACAGTTAATAGCAAAGCTAGCTAGAATTGATAAGCACACCCACTAGGTGCCTCTGACCTTTCCCTGACTTAGTCACAGAAAACAAAGGATAATATCCGAAAAAGGGGAGAGCTGACGCTGGCCTGGCGTTCCGTTCTCTCTCTCTTTTACGCCTTCGCCGCGTTGCTGAAGCAGGGTCTTCCACTTCCGCGATGGTTGGTCTCCGAAGTTTCTCGCTGGCTCTATGCCTGAGATTCTCTATACTTATTCTCTTTCTTATCTCTTCAAAACTGTGCTGTTTCTTTCCAGTTGGTTTAGGCCTGCTCACCTCGTTCGTATCTTCTCCTTATTGGCCCAGGCCCAAAGACCCCAGTATCACACAGTGTCCAAATAAGGCTCGATTCCTGTGATCTCTCCCTTGTCTTGTCACAGGCCAGTGCCTGAACTCAGGTTACTATAGTTCATGAACTATCCAGCAGTTTGTAACAGATTCTGTACTTCTTGCAGCCCCTGGCCAACAGTGACAATCTGCAACTTAAAAAAAATCCCTGAATATAACTTTCTGACCAGTGTCACTGCTTTAAGGTGAACAAACTAATTAAATTCTGCTTTATTTCATGGGATCCAAATTTTCACCAACATTTCCTAATTTGATCTCTTTTTCTGTGGCAAAGACTATCTCTGTGATGTGAAAACAAGTAGTTACATTGAGAGTGCAGTGGGACATAAGCTTGTTGAAACTTCGGTTGTAAGTTTTCCCAATATATTCATTATATGTACTGCAGAGAAGCAGAGCACACTAATTCAAAAGGAAAGTGAATTTTAATCCACTTCACTATCTGGGCTGAGCCAGCAAAGGACCCATATGATTCCCCAATCTCTGTAAATACACATAATTTTTAGCCTTTCATGTATGCACAGAACTTCACCCATTAACACATGCATGACACACCATTCAGAAAAACTTACTAAAACATGCCTTGGTTGTCAGATCACTGATTTCTATCAGCAAGCACTGACAGGGCAGGGGAAAGATTGAAATGCTGACAGTTGGCATGTGTGGAAGTGGAACATCTGTTAGAACACTAACAGCATGACACCACTTCAACTATCATAACATGTGCCATTGTGTTCATTTGAGTATATGCTTGACTGATTGAATGGAGAAACAAGAACATGTAGAGGCTGGCATTAGCTCTCAGCTGGAGGAAAGCTTCCATTTTCAGTCTGCTCTCTACTTCTCGGTTCTCAATTGCAATCAAGAGGCAATCAAAAGTGTCTAGTTCTTCTTCTAGATCTGATCTGCACTTTTCTCTGTTTGCTACCTTACCCTGTGTTGAGATGTTGGAAGTACGACCATATACAGTGACACCCAAGTGATCATCCTGCAGCCCATAAATCCATCCTGTCCGTATGTGTATGAACAAACATGATGCAGATAAGTTTTGTCAGAGGATTTCTTTTGGTTGTCGCCTTTTTAGGAAGTCAGAATGCCAATTGTTTCACTAGTAAGTGGCAACAAGAGTTAAAGCCCTGCTGCATTGTGGCCAGGCATGGTAAGGAATTAATGGGCTGTAAAAAAATGAAATCTGGAGACTCTATTTAAACTCTAGGTGTAATTTCAATGTGTGGGGACTGGGCAAGTGGCCTATTCACATGAGTTGTGAAGAAATGTTAACTCTTGGGGTCTCATTTCCATGTGGGATGTCGGACTCCTGCCCAAAACCAGGGGGATACACTACCTGGCTGAGTGGGAGAGGGAACAGGAGACCATCACTGAGGATCATAAAGTAAATGATGAGGGAGGGAGGGCATGTCCAGAGGGCATCAGAGTCAAAGAAGTGCAGAGAAGCCTAAGGCGGGGAAGGCCCTGTTTCCCTGCTGTGGTGGGAGAAACACTTCTGCTCCCCTTGGCCCCACAAGAAAATCATAATAAAAGCAAAACTACTAACCGTCCTGGTCCTCCTCTGGTTCACTCCTGCTTGCCGGTAGTTTTCATTGGTGAGTCTGGCACTGGGCACAACTGCCACAATCTCCAGATAAAATCCAGTTGGCATCTTAATTACATCTTAGCACCCCATCTTTCATATATTAATCAGGCACTGCCTGCCTGTGGCGGGTACCTTCCTTGAGACTGAAAATAACATGTTTCAAATGGCAACATGCAGATACGTGTTGGAAATGCAGCACAAAGCCACGTTTTAATCACCTGCCTCCTCTGTTCCTGGTTGGGATTAAAATCAAGCTGCGAGTGTTTTTCATGGGGCAGCAACCAATGTATAACAGACGGTGAGGAAATATTTTTGTGATATCCATGCTTTGCCCAGATGATTGGAATAGAGCACTGGGCAATGGTGTGCTGCCTTACCTTGGCTATTTTATACAGGTTTAAAAACTTCTGGTAGATTTGGCACCAGTATCAGGTAGAATTAGTGTCTTGAGCCACCTCCTGCCAGCCATTGTTGACTGTCATTGTATGGGTCAAGTGCCATGTTGTGCAAAAGAGGGCAGCCATCCTTTCTCCATCTCTTGCAGTATAGTTTGGTTACAGCATCAGATGATATGTGGGCTCTGTCTTGCCACAGCTGTAACATCCCCTGGCAGACATAAACAAAAGTCAAGATATCTTCTACTAATGTTTTACGAAGAAAAATGTAGCTGCCTTTGTGACTGCTGAAATGCTTTCAATAGCAATGCTAAACATCCTGGCTTCTAATCAATAAGCTGCCTTTGAGTGGTGAATTACACATTAATAGTGCTTTTTTGAATGCTCAATTAGGTCTGACGGTGAAAGGTACATTGGGGTCAGACACGCATCACTCAGGCAAACCATGCCATGCAACATTCCCCTCCCATCTGGAACCATTGTGGTGACTTAACACTAGACAACAACATCAAATCAAAGTTTTCTCACCAACATTTTGTTGCCATTTAATGTTGAGGTGCACCAAAGGTAAATGAAAAAGAAAAACAGAAATCTTCATTGTGGTCCCCTTCATCCTTTGAATGGACTTTATCCTCCACATGCTTCTATCCCACCATTTCAAACAGGAATTAGGATGCTGAATTTATAGAGCATTGTGCAGATTGTTTCCTTTGTTTAACCATAGGTCCTTGAGCCACTTCCTGCAGTTCTTTATCCCTGTCTTTGTTTATTATAGTTCGGCAATTTACTCAAACCAGTTCCCCAACTATCAAATTTCCACCGTAAGTGCTGGAAATACTCAGCAGGTCTATCAGCATCTATGGAGACAGAAACAGAGTTAGCAGCCAGGATTTTATGAGTCCCACAACATTGCCAATGGCGGGACCGGAAGTTGGCGTAACTTCTGATTCCACTATTTTTCCCATTTCACACACGATTTTATATGTAAATGAACCACGTGGCGATGGGCATGGGGGACACGTGGGATCATGCGGCGGGGATGGTCTTTCCTTGGTGGAACCCGCCATCACTGGGCCAACCACCATGATCGCCACAGATATAAAACATTCTGTGCTTGCAGCCTCAAGGATCAGCAGCCTTCCTGTCATGTAAGTCTCTGCATAGATTCCTGAAGTAAAGCCTGTACTTAATTCAAAATGCTATTGTCTCACTTATTTTTTGTAATCCAGCATCAACTTCACATCATTTATTTTTATCTGCATCAACAGCAAAGAAAATGTCAGCTAGCAGGCAGCATCCTACCCCATGGTTCAGTGATGCCTCCCTGCAGGTTCCCCTCCAGGCCATCAGAGAAGTACAGGAGGTCCTCTTTCCTGCAGATGGAGTCAGAAGACCCTCCCGCCTGCCAAGGCGGCCTGGATGGAGGTAGAAGAGGAGGTCTTGAATCGTGGGGTAATACAGCGAACCTGGGTGCAGTGTTGCAAGTGTATCAATAACTTGCTCAGATTGGCAAGGGTAAGTAGTCTTGGTGAGGCTGTTCCATTGTTCTTCTCCCTGGATCTGTCTTTTTGAGACAGAGGACAGATGAAGCAAGCCGTGGAATGCGTGAGCCGCCTTGGTGCCCTACACTTTCTGATTGTGGGCAAAGTTGACCATTGACATTGTTGATGTGTTTGGATGTGTCGTGCAAAAACCAGTCCTGAATGAGTCATGTCGATGCATGTTTACAACAGTTCTGATTCAACTTTTGATATGTCATTAAATCTGCACTGTCTCCTGCAGGATAAATTAACCCACAACCAGCTCGAGCACACAAAGAATTAGAATTAGAATTAGAACTAGAACATTACAGCGCAGTACAGACCCTTCGGCCCTCGATGTTGCGCCGACCATCTGACCTACACTATTCCATTTTCATCCATATGTCTATCCAATGACCACTTAAATGCCCTTAAAGTTGGCGAGTCTACTACTGTTGCAGGCAGGGCGTTCCACGCCCCTACTACTCTCTGCGTAAAGAAACTACCTCTGACATCTGTCCTATATCTTTCACCCCTCAACTTAAAGCTATGTCCCCTCGTGTTTGCCATCATCATCCGAGGAAAAAGACTCTCACTATCCACCCTATCTAACCCTCTGATTATCTTGTATGTCTCTATTAAGTCACCTCTCCTCCTCCTTCTCTCTAACGAAAACAACCCCAAGTCCCTCAGCCTTTCCTCGTAAGACCTTCCCTCCATGCAGGCAACATCCTCGTAAATCTCCTCTGCACCCTTTCCAAAGCTTCCACATCCTTCCTATAATGCGGTGACCAGAACTGCACGCAATACTCAAGGTGCGGCCTCACCAGAGTTTTGTACAGCTGCATCAGCTGAAGACAAATGAAGGTGTCCCAGATATCAGGGTGCTGACACCGGCTGAAGAGGAGGCTGCAGAAAGTGCGAGAGGGGGGAGGCAGGGTGATCGCAGATAGCGAGGCAGGATCCTCAAGGCGTAAGGATGAAGTGTTCTCTTCAGTCTAGCAGCCATATGTACACACCAAAGGATCCATGTTCAGCTGATGCTTAATATGCCTCTGTTTGTGTTTCAACTGCAAGTGCCTGCAGTTGAGTCTCTGAACACTGCGAGGCCCAGGACTCCGCCTCTGGGGAGGAAGATGAAGCCAATGCCCAGAGTGTGCACCGTCACCTGCTTCATCTGCCACCTCTACCAGCGCAGATACATCCACACAGTCTGCGGGGGGTTTAAGATTAGAATCTGGGTCACAAGCTGGTGGTCATGACACAGACACGTCCCGGCAGCTGAGGGACCATGTGCCAGCTGGGTCCCCTGACAATCAGAGGACTGCTGAGGACCAGGCCCCTGCTCAGTCCCACACTCATGATGATCCTCTGTTTGTTGCTACGAGATGTGTCGATGGATGTGCAGCACAGCCATGTGGAAAATATGGAAGAGATCATAGAAAGAGGCCACTTAGCCCATCATGTCTGCTGCGGATGAAAAACAAGCCACCCAGCCAAAACCTCACTTTAACATCTCACCCAAATGATATCTCTGACAGAGCAGCATTCCCACAGTACCGAACTGGGATATCAGCCTAGATTATGCACTCAAGTCTCTCTGGAGTGGGACTTAAACCCACAGTCTTCTGACTCAGAGGAAAGAGTGCTACCAACTGAGCCATGATTGAGATGCCAGAGGTCACATGTGGCTTTGCACATGCCATGGAGGAGTCCATGCAAGCCATGACATCTGCCATGTCCCAGGCATATGAGTGCATGGCTTCCTCAGTCGAGAGTTTGGCGAGCTCCATGACGAGTCTGGTTGAGCATTCTAGTCATATGCGATCTGACCTGGACTCCATTGCTGTTGCCATGGGCTCCATGCAGCAGAGTCTAAGCGTGATGGGGACCTGGAACCTGGACCTCCCTCCAGGTGCTTCTTCCCCTCAGGGAGACAAATGCCATTGTGCGCCCAGGTGGAGGAGGAGCACTTGCCAGCTGCCCCAGGGCCTTCTCAGGACACTCTGAGGGTAAGCAGCGTCTCATCCTCTACCCAGACATTGACCCTCTTACCTCCAGCAGGCGAGCACATTGCTGCAGGTCCCCTGTAGGATGGAGCCATCAAGGGCCCATTCTTCCTGAGGATGCCCGCCACAGTCATCCACAGCAAAGGAGCAATGCACTGAGCAGACTGCCTCCACTTCAGCTGCTAATGTTAGGATAGCACCTAGATATAATGGGAGAAAACATAAAAAGAAACAGTTTTGAGCAAAAAGGTGGCACGGGTACTCTAAATATTGTGCACATATTGCAGAAGTTTAAATACATCTTTATTTACTTTAATATTTGACGCACTCTCAAAAATCATTTGCATTGTTTTGGATGAAAGGGAAAATGTCTATTGGAAGCCTATGGTAGGAATGCATTGATGCTTCAAAAGCATTTCAGAAAGTGTCCAGTGTCCATCTATCATTGCTATTTGAGCCTTTGGTCTTCAATGATGTCTGTTTATCGTTTCATGATTTTTCACTTTTTTCACTAACAACATTCCTCACATTTGCGGTTCTGCATTCACACCCTTACTATCCTTGCATTGGTGTGTTTTCAGTTCCATCAGAACCCAGAGAAGATTTGATCTGCCAGTCATATCAAAATACAGCAAAGTTGTAACTTTTTACATGTGCAGGTTAGCCAATTTCTGATCCAAAGCTCTAAATCACCTTCAACCCCATACTTCCGTATTTTCTGCAACAGCCTACCGTGGGGAACCTTATCAAACGCCTTACTGAAATCCATATATACCACATCCACTGTTTTACCCTCATCCACCTGTTTGGTCACCTTCTCGAAAAACTCAATAAGGTTTGTGAGGCACGACCTACCCGTCACAAAACCGTGCTGACTATCTCTAATGAACTTATTCTTTTCAAGATGATTATAAATCCTGTCTCTTATAACCTTTTCCAACATTTTACCCACAACCGAAGTAAGGCTCACAGGTCTATAATTACCAGGGCTGTCTCTACTCCGCTTCTTGAACAAGGGGACAACATTTGCTATCCTCCAGTCTTCCGGCACTATTCCTGTCGACAATGACGACATAAAGATCAAGGACAAAGGCTCTGCAATCTCCTCCTTAGCTTCCCAGAGAATCCTAGGATTCTCTTCAGCAACACTTTGGGGATGCCGCACTGGTGTCATCAACCATGTACAAAGTGGGTAATGCCCTTGTCACCCATGATCCAGCCGTCTACTCTGTATACTTCGGCTGGTTCATCAAAAACTACTGGCAGCTGTAAGTTCCTCAAAATGTATGAGTTGTGGCAGCTCCCTGGGAAACATGCGCAAACATGCATGATTCTTCTCCTGTGGTCACAAACCTGTTGTATGTTCAAAGAGTGGAAGCCTTTGTGAGTGACAAAGACAGCATGCTGGTCCCAGAGAGCTCTAATGGCCACATGAGTGCAGTCAATCACTTCTTGCACCCTAGGGAACCCAGCAATGGTGCCGAATTGCTGCCTGGCTGTTCTCATCTACAAGTTAGTTAAATCATTGGCACGTTGAAAAAGGGCATTGCTCACCTCTTTGATATACCTATGCATCACAGACTGTGATATGCCACATATGTCACCCGTTGATCCCTGGAATAGCCCACGAACAAAAAAATTCAGTGCAGCCATCACCTTGAGGGAAACTGGCATGGGATTCCCACCGCAGCCAAGTGGTTGCAGGTCATGCCGCAGGATCCTACAAATTTCTGTGACCATTTCACATGAGGTCCTTAGGCATCTCTAGCATTGCCTCTCTGATATTTGAGGGTAATTTCACCTTGTCCTGAGGATGCGATGATGTGCCAGTGCCCAGATGTCTTCGATAATGCCATTCCTGGATGTTATCATTCTGAGCACCCTCATCGTCTTGTTCTGCCTGTTGCTGGCATTCAGGCATCATGCACTGAGGGAAAGGAACCCTCCTTAGTCACTCCCTCTGCTCATCTTCCCATGGTACTAGACAAATTGAACGTATGAGATCCGTGTCGCTTTTCAAATAATGAAATAAGCAGAGCGTTCCACTTTTGCCAGTCAGCTGAACCATTGAGGCAATGACTAATTCATTTTTATCTGCCTTAAAATTGCAGTCAGGTGGAAATCCCATCCACTATCATTTGTCTCCTCCCACTCACCTGGCAATCCTTGAGTGGCCACGTGGTTTGCATTATCATTGGAGAAAATGGTGCATGTAGAATTTAGGGCAAGTCTCCCCACCTTGTAATCTCCTCCTGCACCTTCCAGCCTGAACCCATCACCTTTGTCTCCCCAGTGGAACTGTAATCCTTTCTTCCACTACCATTGGACCTCCCCAAATTACCGTGCACAGTGTCATAATCAATTTATTCAGGCCATCCCTACCCCCCATTCCTACTCCCGTTACCATCGACATTCCGACTCTGACCCTTGATCCTCCTCAAATCGACTGCCGAGTCCCGTTCCCTTCCCTATGATGTTGTAGAATACCCAACCCTAAGTCTCGACCTTCGCCGCCTACAGAATCCATTTGCCCCCATTGACTGTGACTGTTCTCTCTGCTAGCCAGTACCCTGAATTCTCCCCATAGGATCCCAACGTTGACAGCACTCATCCTTCCCTTTAGGCCCTTCATGACCATCTGCTGACTGTAAAAATTAAATAAACTCTCCAACCCCACAGCCACCCACATCCAGCTTCAACAGCAATAACATCCACAACACACCCTGGACGCTCCGTTCCTCCCTCCCCTGCTGCTCCATGGAGACTTTCCATGCCTTTGCTGGCATCCCCTGAGAAGAATCACCCTTGCTGGTACTGAGCCCGGAGCCAAACATCCATTCCAATGCTGGTGTTCATTTTGCCAATGAGTTCAAGACAGAAAAACACTGACCTCAGACTCAACTGCACAAAGCCGAAGGTTGTGTGTCAAATTGAAACAAAGGTGAACCAGGCAGTACAGGAATAGCGCTCACCATTCACGTAATCTGGCAGATAGCACTTAATTGCAACTAAGTGTAGGGTAAGGAATATTCATTGCATGTAAATGAATGTAAAGCTGCAATCCTCCACCATGCGGAAGGAACCCCGGAAAGCCGCAAACACACCGTCAACTTAATTTCAGAAAAAATCCCAGAGTCAGGAATTTGAGGAAACACATCCTGCCTAATTAAATCACCCTACATACCACCAAAGCTGCTATTGCAGGGCCATAAAATTCCACCCAGTGTTTCAGGTCAATAACCTTTCATCAGTGTTAAACCTGTTTCTCCACAGATGCTGCCTGACCTGCTGATTATTTCCAGCATTTTCTGTTTTTATTTCAGATTTCCAGCATCCACAGTATTTTGCTTTTGTATCAAGTTTCCACAACTGGTTTGCTTTAGAACATAGAACATAGAACAGTACAGCACAGTACAGGCCCTTCGGCCCACGATGTTGTGCCGAACCTTTAACCTACTCTAGGATCTAAGTAACTACCTACCCTTCATTCTACTATCATCCATGTACCTATCCAAGAGTCGCCTTAAATGCCCCTAATGTATCTGCTTCTACTACCACCGCTGGCAGCGCATTCCACGCACCCACCACTCTCTGTGTAAAGAACCTACCTCTGACATCTCCCCGAAACCTTCCTCCAATCACCTTAAAATTATGCCCCCTGGTGATAGCCCTTTCCACCCTGGGAAAAAGTCTCTGGCTATCCACTCTATCTATGCCTCTCATCATCTTGTACCCCTCTATCAAGTCACCTCTCATCCTTCTTCGCTCCAATGAGAAAAGCCCTAGCTCCCTCAATCTTTCTTCGTAGGACATGCCCTCCAGTCCAGGCAGCATCCTGGTAAATCTCCTCTGCACCCTCTCTAAAGCTTCCACATCCTTCCTATAATGAGGCGACCAGAACTGAACACAATATTCCAAGTGTGGTCGAACCAGGGCCTTATAGAGCTGCAGCATAACCTCGCGGTTCTTAAACTCAATCCCCCTGTTAATGAAAGCCAAAACACCATGCACCTTCTTAACAACCCTATCAACTTGGGTGGCAACTTTGAGCGATCTATGGACATGGACCCCAAGATCCCTCTGTTCCTCCACACTACCAAGAATCCTGTCTTTAAGCCTGTATTCCGCATTCAAATTCGACCTTCCAAAATGAATCACTTCACACTTTTCCAGGTTGAACTCCATCTGCCACTTCTCAGCCCAGCTCTGCATCCTGTCAATGTCCCGTTGCAACCTACAACAGCCTTCCACACTATCCACAACTCCAGCAACCTTCGTGTCATCGGCAAACTTGCTAACCCAGCCTTCCACTTCCTCATCCAAGTCATTTATAAAAATCACAAAGAGCAGAGGTCCCAGAACAGATCCTTGTGGAACACCACTGGTCACCGAGCTCCATGCTGAATACTTTCCATCTACTACCACCCTCTGACTTCTATGGGCCAGCCAATTTTGTATCCAGACAGCCAACTTTCCCTGAATCCCATGCCTCCTTACTTTCTGAATGAGCCTACCATGGGGAACCTTATCAAACGCCTTGCTAAAATCCATATACACCACATCCACTGCTCTTCCTTCATCAATGTGTTTTGTCACATCTTCAAAGAATTCAATAAGGCTTGTGAGGCATGATCTGCCCCTCACAAAGCCATGCTGACTGTCTCTAATCAAACCATGCTTTTCCAAGTAATCATAAATCCTGTCTCTCAGAATACTCTCCAATAATTTGCCCACTACCGACGTAAGAATGACTGGTCTATAATTCCCAGGGTTATCCCTATTCCCTTTCTTGAACAAGGGAACAACATTTGCCACCCTCCAATCATCTGGTACTACTCCAGTGGACAGTGAAGACGCAAAGATCATCGCCAAAGGCGCGGCAATCTCTTCCCTCGCTTCCCGTAATATCCTTGGGTATATCCCGTCTGGCCCCGGGGACTTATCTGTCCTCATATCATTCAAAATTTCCAACACATCCTCCCTCTTAACCTCAACCTGTTCAAGCATATCAGCCTGTTCCACGCTGTCCTCACAAACGACCAGTTTCCTCTCACTAGTGAATACTGAAGCAAAGTATTCATTTAGGACCTCCCCTACCTCCTCCGACTCCAGGCACAAATTCTCTCCACTATCCCTGATCGGCCCTACCCTCACTCTGGCCATCCTCTTGTTCCTCACATAAGTGTAGAACGCCTTGGGATTTTCCTTAATCCTACCCGCCAAGACTTTTTCATGTCCCCTTCTAGCTCTCCTAAGTCCATTCTTCAGTTCCTTCCTAGCTACCTTGTAACCCTCTAGAGCCCTGTCTGATCCTTGCTTCCTCAACCTTAAGTAAGCTTCCTTCTTCCTCTTGACTAGCTGTTCCACATCTTTTATCATCCAAGGTTCCTTCACCCTACCATCCCTTCCCTGCCTCATCGGGACAAACCTATCCAGCTTTGTGCAGTAGTTTTCTTTCTTCAGTTAATGACCCCCTACATGGTGATTAACTGAATGAAAATATGAAGCTCCTGCTCTCTGAAATGTGGCATATACATTAGTGAGATCTTGCATATTATTTCCTTTCAATTCCCACTGCTGGAAACAGTCACACTTGCTCCCAAAGGTTAAGTAGGTGTCTTAGGATTCTTGAGCTGTTGTGATTGCATCATTACAACTTACATTTGATTTGAATGGCTTGAATTACTTGCATTAATAAATGAACATGCAAAAAAGAGAGAATTTGCATTTATATATTACCTTATCAAATTCTCAGTATGTTCCAAGATTTTACAGAGCCAATGGATTATTTTTGAAGTGCAGTCATTTTTCTTACTTAAGTCATATAAAAGGGCAATCAGAATGCAAATAGTTGGCATCAACTGTATATAATTACTGAATTAGCCTTAGTATCTCCAATGTTGGTCATTACTGAGGTGCTATGCTAGGAGCTTTATACCTCAGTCATACTGCACCAATAATTGATATATTGAATGCATTTTAACAGGCGTGCAATGCACATGCCAAAGGTGCACTACCAACCTGCATACTTATCAGTAGGAAAAGTTAAAATACCATGGATGTGCATTCAAAGCTCATCTGCAGGGCTCATCTCACTGGTTCCCAATAGCCAGTGAAATTCCCAGTGATTGAAGGGAGGATAATTTATCATCAACCCTTTCCTGTCATTAGAAATCGATGGTGAAGAACAAAATGAGTTTGCACAAGCTGTAAGTGGCAAGGACTTCTTCACTAAGCATCACAATAAAGCTAAGTCAAGACAATTAATGAAAGAAAGAGAAAACTTGTATTTATATAGTGCCTTTCATGATCTCAGGACATCACAAAGCACTTTACAACCAATGAAGTACCTTTAAAGTGTAGTCACTGTTGCAACGTGTGAAATGCAACAGCCAATTTGCACACAAGAGCACACAAACAGCAATGAGATAATGACTAGAAAATATGTTTTTAATGATGTCAGTTAAGGGATAAATATTGGCCAAGACATCAGGAAGAACTCTAAAATAAAAGCAAAATACTGCGGATGCTGGAAATCTGAAATAAAAACAAGAAATGCTGGAACCACTCAGCAGGTCTGGCAGCATCTGTGGAAAGAGAAGCAGAGTTAACATTTCGGGTCAGTGACCCTTCTTCGGAACTTCAGATGCTGCCAGACCTGCTGAGTGGTTCCAGCATTTCTTGTTTTTATATCAGGAAGAACTCCCCTGCTTTTCCCTGAATAATGCCACTATTACTCACTAAATGTTATATTAGAGCAAAGTGAAAGATCACACCACCCCAAAGCAAACCTGGGCATATATGTGTGTGTGTGTGTCTGCTGTAATTCATCTAAAAGTACTTGATGGAAGAAACTGTTTCATTTCCCAGCACCAATGTTTTTCATCTTGGTGAACACCTTTAGAAACAAAGAAGAGATCTTGTCCTGCTGATTTTTGATCCTTAGTAATGATTGTGGGTATTAAAGCCAGCTGGTAATGAAAAGCTACAGACTCCCCATTCCCACCATGGCTGAAAAAAATCATAGCCTTGGGCAAATTACTTCCAATTTAGACAAAGATGGACTAATTACAATCTGCTCCTGGTAATTCAAAGTCATTTGTTTACTCCAAAAAACCTGAAATAAACAATAACTTCAATTGAACAATGTAAACAACATAACAAAATATGAATTTAGTGCTGGAAAATAAAAAAAAGTAATCAGATTATTGGAATTAAACAACTTTGACTTAAGAATAGACTCATCTTTCAACCTTCTGAAGAAGGGTCACTGACCTGAAACGTTAACTCTGCTTCTCTCTCCACAGATGCTGCCAGACCTGCTGAGTGGTTCCAGCATTTCTTGTTTTTATTTCAGATTTCCAGCATCCGCAGTATTGTGCTTTTATTTTTGCTTTCATCTTTCAATCTAATCCTTTCAAAGCCATCTGGAATTCTTTTCTGTCATGCTGATAGTACTTTGGTTGAAGGTGCAATTTACTCCTGTTTGAGAAATTCTTCTAATTAAAGTTCCAGTGAGCTAGTGAGAGAAAAGTTGATTTAGATGAATTGACCAAAACATGGGTACACACACATCAGGAACTGTTGCAAACATGTCTGGAACCTGGTAAATGTGCATAGGGTAACACAAAGTACAATTAAATTAAAAGATTGAATTGTCACTTGAACAGGCATTCTGTAACTTGAAGTTGCTGTTGAAGAGATCCGAAACTGTACCGCTCACAGAACTGCGATACAAATTGAACCTGTCTTTGTCACAATTTAAAGCTGTGAGTTATCGAGCATAATTTTTCAACAAGCCTGTTCTGTCTGCCAGCCTCAGTTTCTTAAGAAGATAATAAAAGAGCTGGTTATTAAACATTATTTCATACCTAGACTTGAAAAGAATGGACAACTCAGCCTTGAAGTATGTAAATTATGACCACGTATGTTTACAATCTGTAGTCCTCTGTTGCTATCGTAACTGCCAGTAGTCAGTATTTTCAGTTGACATCAGTGATAAGGAGCAAAAAATTGTCTATGAGGGAAATAAAGGAAACCAGATCCACAGGGTAAGTTGCTGGGACCCAGGATGGATCCTAACTATTTAACTTAATACCCCTGTATTTTCAATGCCTCCACATTAGTTTTATTGTGGCATTATGTGAAATGCATTTTTAACACTAAATATAGAGATTAATTTGCTCTGGGCTTTTTCCCAGCTCTTTTGTTCACTTTGGGGCAATAATGTCTATAAGCAGAGTGAGTCCCTTATGAACTGAAACTCGTGTTGTTGTTCCTTAAGCGTGCAGGACGCTCTTCCCATGCCTAACAGTTAGCTTCTAATGATGGTAAGCTGCTTATTGGTGGATAACCAAGATGTCTACTATGTTCTCCAATTCTCCTGCCACCCTTGGAAAGTAACGTCCTGCCATACCTATGCTTGTTAGTGCAGGCTAAAGCTATCTGGTCAGATGTATTTACAGGTAAAATAATACATAGAAGCAAGAAACCATATAAAGATAGTAAACTACACTAAGGTACAAATTGTACGCAAGGGATTACTAAATCTTATTTCATCATAATTTTTCTTACAGTCTATGATGTGCGATAGATCCTTTTAAAAGCTTTTTCTCTGTCGATATTGCTGGTATAATTTCTGTCTTGTCGATAAGAATTCTGATACATTGAAGCTCTTTCATATTACAGTCATTACTTTTGAAATGAACTAATAAACTGAGAAGCAATAGTCTTTACACCTAGGAGATGAGATAATAATGGCTGCAAGCTGCATCTTCTTTTATATACCAACTACCCCACAAAACTAGGTGGGAATGTGAGCTGTGTGGAGGATGCAAAGAAGCTTCAAGAGGATTTAGACAGGCTAAGTGAGTGGGCAAGAACGTGACAGTTGGAATATAATGTGGAAAAATGTGAAGTTATCCAATTTGGTAGGAAAAACAGAGTATTTCTTAAATAGTAAGAGGTTGGGAAGTGTTGATGTCTAAAGGGGCCTAAGTGTCCTTGTTCATAAGTCACTGAAAGCTAACATGCAGGTGCAGCAAGCAATTAGGAAGGCAAATGATATGTTGGCCTTTATTGCAAGAGGATTTGAGTACGAGAGTAAAGAAGTCTTTCTGCAATTATATAGAGCCTTGGTGAGACTGCACCTAGAGCATTGTGTACAGTTTTGGTCTGCTTACCTAAGGAAGGACATACTTGCCATAGAGGGAGTGAAACAAAGCTTCACCAGACTGATCCCTGGGATGATGGGATTGTCCTTTAAGGAGAGACTGAGGAGACTAGAATTCTCCAGAATTTAGAAGAATGAGAGGTGATCTCATTGAAGCATGCAACATTCTTACAGGGCTCGACAGGGTTGATGCTGGAAGGATGTTTCCCCTGGCTGGGGGGGTGGGGAAGTGGGGGTGGGGCGCGGTTCTAGAACCAGGGGACATAGTCTCAGAATAAGAGGTAGGCCATCTAGGACTGAGATGAGGAGGAATTTCTTCACTCAGAGGGTGGTGAATCTTTAGAACTCTCTACCCCAGAGGGCTGTGGAGGCTCAGTTATTGAGTATGTTCAAGACAGAGATCGATAGATTTCTAGATAATAAAAAATATCAAGGGATATGGGGATAGTGCAGGAAAATGGCATTGAAGTAGAAGATCAGCCATAATCTAGTTGAATGGTGGAGTAGGGTCAAGGGGCCAAATGGCCTACTCCTATTTTCTATAACCCCCCAGACTGGGGCTTGTACCTTATAATGGATTTTCCTGCCAGCTGCTGTTCCATTGTTGTTGCATGTTCTTAATGAGTGGATCTATTTTATTTTAACCAGATCTTAATGGCACCCAGTCTCAGCGATGATAGGAAGTTGCCTTTGAGATTTCCGTTTAGTGAATGAAATCCATGGATCAGGCAGCAAAAGCACCCCTCTAAGGCTAATGTAAATGCAACATGTGGTCTCGCAACTTTCATTTGTACCTTTGAAGTAAACTGGTTCCATCATTGAAGTAACTAACCTCATTTATTTCTGAATGCAGTCATTTGCAAATTTTCTGACTTTCTGCAGTCTTCCACTTGGACCTTTTAATGAGGGCTGACCATTTTCATTTAACTCTAGCCATTCAAGAAAAAAGCAAAACAAATAACAAAAGAAACAGAGATTTCAAATTCAGTCACCGAGACCTAGGGCAGGATTTTTAGGCCCTGCTGAGGCCAGGAATGGAGGCAGGCAGGTGCCGGTTCCCCGACTCAAGCCTGCCCCTAGTCATTTTTCTGGAGGCAGGTTGGCGATGTGGCAGGGCTACCCACCCACAAGCAGAGGGTAGCCAACTGAACTGATTAAAGACCTATGGAGGCCTATTGTTGGAGGCCAATTAGAATTTTCCAGTTGGCCTCCAGGTCCCTGCAGGCCATGGGGGAATGTACAGCTGCCTGGAAGCAGCCTCCCAGCAGCAGATCAGGGGACAGCACGCCAGGCAGCCATAGAGGCCATCCCTGTCCCATCCCTGCCTGCCTGGCAGGAGCTGCAGTTGCCGGTTGCCCTATGTGGTGGGCCACCCCCACAGTGGTGGCTCAGCTGAAAGGGCCTTTTTCACTTTAAATTTGAAAACGTTGGAGCGAGGGCACCTCCATTTTGGGGCCCTCTCTCTCACTTACCTGCATTGGCACCCTGTTACTGCTTTCAAGATGGCAGGCCTCTTATTGGTCCTCAGGCTTCAAGAGCCCACACACCATTCTTAGTTGATGGCGAACTCACACTCTGGCCACTAACTGGCCAATCGGGGAAAATCACAGCTGAATGGCCGTTCCCCACACAGTGTGGGGTCTGACCACCAATTGAGTCCAATGGCGGGGTCATAAGTCCTCAGGAAAAGTCTGCCCCTAAACTTTCACAGTAGGCTGGTATGGTTTGAATTTTTTCCTACTATTGAGAGCTGTTTATTAAGCATATCGGATTACCATGAGCTAGGATGATTATTACATTAATATTAATAGTCCAAAATTTAAGCCCACCACACAAGTTGGCTGATGGAATGAAGTGAGTTACAGATCAGCATGAGAATATTTCTCTAATTAGCTCAGATACTAAAGCATTATCAGGAAAACGTTTTTAGGAGCTAGTCTCTTTTCAGGACACATTAACAAAGAACTGTTTAGTTTGCAAGATTTATTTTTATTCATTCATGGAATGTGCGCATTGCTGGCCAGGCCAGCATTTATTGCCCATCCCTAATTGCCCTTGAGAAGTTGATGACGAGCTGCCTTCTTGAACCGCTGCAGTCCATGTGAGGTAGGTACACCCACAGTGCTGTTAGGAAGGGAGTTCCAGGATCTTGACCCAGCGACAGTGAAGGATCGGCGATATATTTCCAAGTCAGGATGGTGTATGACTTGGAGGGGAACTTGCAGGTGGTGGTATTCCTATGCTTTTGCTGCCCTTGTCCTTATAGTTGGTAGAGACCATGAGTTTGGAAGGTGCTGTCGAAGGAGCCTTGGTGCATTGCTGCAGTGCATTTTGTAGATGGTACACACTGCTGCCACTGTGATTCGGTGGTGGAGGGAGTGAATGTTTGTGGATGGGATGCCAATCAAGCAGGCTGCTTTGTCCTGGATGTTGTCGAACGTCTTGAATGTTGTTGGAGCTGCACCCATCCAGGCAAGTGGAGAGTACTCCATCACACTTCTGACTTGTGCCTTGTGGACAGGCTTTGGGGAGTCAGGTGGTGAGTTACTCACCACAGGATTCCGAGCCTCTAACCTGCTCTTGTAGGCACGGTATTTATATGGCTACTCCAGTTCAGTTTCTGGTCAATGATAGCCCCTAGGATAGTGGGGGATTCAGCAATGGTAATGCCATTGAATGTCAAGCGGAGATGGTTAGATTCTCTCTTGTTGGAGATGGTGAGGTGAGAGTGACTGTCTTACAAGAGTGACTTGTGTGGCATGAATGTTACTTACCACTTATCAGCCCAAGCCTGGATATTGTCCAGGTCTTGCTGCATTTTTACCCAGACTGCTTCAGTACCTGAGGAGGCACAAATGGTGCTGAACATTGTGCAATCATTTGCGAACATTCCCACTTCTGACCTTATGATTAAAGGAAGGTCATTGATGAAGCAGCTGAAGATGGTTGGGCCCAGGACACTACCCTGAGGAACTCCTGCAGTGATGTCCTGGAGCTCAGATGATTGACCTCTAACAACCAGTGGACCATTTTCTTCTGTGCTAGGTATGACTCCAACCAGTGGAGCGTTTTCCCCTTGAGTCCTATTGACTTCAGTTTTGCTTGGGCTCCTTGATGCCATACTCAGTCAAATGCTGCCTTGATGTCAAGGACAGTCACGCTCACCTCACCTCTTGACTTCAGCTCTTTTGTCCATGTTTGGACCAAGGCTGTAACGAGGTCAAGAGCTGGTGGAGCCCAAACTGAGCATCACTGAGCTGGTTATTGCTAAGCAAGTGCCACTTGATGGCACTGTTGATGACACCTTCCATCACTTTACTGATGATTGAGAGTAGACTGATGAGGCGGTAATCAGCTGGGTTGGACTTGTCCTGCTTTTTGTGTACCATTTTGAAACCATTTCAAGTTCTTGATACCAAAATTGTCTCAAAATGAAAAGAGAGCAAGAATTAACAGCTTTAGAAGAAGTCTTTAATCGCTCCACCATTGGTGGCCATGCCTTCAGTTGCCTCGATTCCAAGCTCTGGAATATCCTCCCTACACCTCTCCTCCTCTCTACCTCGCTGTCCTCCTTTAATATGCTCCTTTAATCCTACTTCTTTGACCATGCTTTTGGTCATTTGACCTAATATCTTCTTGTGTGGCTCTGTGTAATATTTTGTTTTATAATGCTTCTGTGAAGCACCTTGTGACATTTTATTACTTTAAAGGCACTATATAAGTTGTTGTCATACATTTGGTGGAGGGTGCTCTGTGCAAGTTTTTAATGTTTCTGAAGGATCCTTGTCACGGTGGTAACATGCCTTGTCCGACATTTCAATCCCTTTATATGAGGAGATTGTAATAGATGATGTGGTGTGACATCTGATTGCATCTGCTGCTATATATTACATTTATTCAAAGTATAATAAGAACAAAGATTACAGATCTACAGATTTAGAGCAGATACGTCAGTTGCTGTGGCACAGACTTCCTCTGTCTGCTGCCAAGGCAGCATTTGAACTGAGTTTTCAGAACAGGTGTTCTTGGACCTTCACTTGACTCAGACCTATGGCCCCATCCCCAAATGGTTCACCACTGCATTTTGGTTGTTTACCGCTATACAATTGCAAGCTATTGTTGCATTTGGCGCTGCACTCTTCTTAAAATAGTGGAAGAGAATTATTCTTCAGAGTTTGCCTTTTATACCAGGGTTTGATTATAAAGCTATTGAAAGAAAGGGCCGGGTAAATCAAGCTGAGTTTAAACATCTTGAGAAAGTATTTTTCTGGGTATGAGAAACAAATGACTTCAGACTGAAACCAATTTTCTCTTGAACCTCTCTGTTGAATTAAGATTATATGTAGTACGCCCATGCTATATATAATCTGATGAGGGATCTTTTTATGCAGGCATTGTGTTATGAAAGTGCTTCCATGGCCATAATTTTACACCAGCCCAACGAGCGGGATGGTGGCGGGTTGGGGGCTAGTGGCATAAAATGAAGCGGGAGGCTCCGGGAGGCTTTCCCGACCCGCTTTTGCCTCTGTCACCCTTTATGTAGGGCGTGGGAGGGGCCCGCCCGCCCCAAGCCAATCAAGGCCCTTAAGTGGCCACTTAACGGCCACATAAGGGCCTTCACTCACCTCCATGCAGATTTTACGCATGGCAAGCAGGCGTCCTGGAGCCGGGAAAAGCCACCTGGGGGGGGGGGACCCTGCTCGTCCTGGGGGCGGGGGACCCTGCTCATCGGGCACAGAGTGCCCAATGAAGGGCCGCCCCCACTACCCCACCACTCCCAGCACCCAACATGCTCCCCATCCCCACAACCGACCGCACTTGCCTCACCGGGCCCGACCAATTACCCCCCGCAAGGCAACCAAAACTTACCTTTCCTCCCGGCTCCACAACTTCTTATATCTTTGGCTGGGCTGCAGTCCCAGCAGTGGCCATCACTGCTAGTGGCACTGCTGGAAATAAGAGTTTCCAGCCGTTGATTGGAAGTCCCGCCCTGGAACAATTTAAGCCGAGGGACCCATAAAATACGGAACAGATCGCCAGGCGAGGTGGAAGCGGGTTCGCCACCAACTTTTACGTCAGAGGCTTGCTCCTGTCCGCCTACTCTAAAATCCCGGCCCATGTTTTAATATTTTTTAAGGACGTGTGTGTAAAAGTTTGTGGAAATCTGAGGAGCTGCTGGACTTTGTTTTTTTTTTAAAGTCAGTGGAAGGACTTTGGGACTTGGTTTAGAAACACACTTATTGAAAGTCACATGTCTTCAGCTATGTAAACATCAGGAGCCTTGGTGACTAGGGGGAGTTGTTTTTTTACAGAAAAGTAACATGTCAAGATTTATGGAGGCCAAGAGTTCGTTTTGTTTTGGATTGTATTGAGTCAGCTGGGATTGCAGCTTGCTGAGAGAAGCACCCAGCTCATCCTTTCTCTACCTCTCTGAAAAACCCTGAGAATCCAGTGTGAGAAATAGAGAAACTGATGCCGCATTTCTCCTGGAAATCCTGCCAGACTGATGCTCAATGTCGCCTGAAGCGAACTGCTCCAAAAGGATCACAGTGACAGCCGTCTAAGCTTATTTGGGACGCCATAAAAAAGAGACAGCTGATATCATTCCATATCTTCTCCTTTTCCTTCAAGAACTAACAAGTAGTTGGCCAAAGTTGTTTGTTTCTTTTGTCTTTTTGCAGAGAAAACCTCTTTATTTTTTCTTTAACCTGTGTGTGCGTGTGTGTTGGGCTAAGTTAGAAGGGAACTTTCATATTTCAATCGGTGCTAATGCTTTGCATCTTTACTGAATAAGTCTTGTTTTATAATCAATTGATAATTTTGTTGTTTATTAAACAAACCTGGTTGGTGGATTTTATTCTGAAATAAAATAGAGTATATAATCGGCCACATCACTAACTGGGTAAACAATTAACAAAATGTTGTGACTCATAGGGAAGTGGAACTAGAGAAAGACAGTGCACTCTTCCAGCCTCGGTTGTAACATATAATTGGGGGCTCTGTGCGGGATCATCCAAAGCCAACTACATGCAATTGTAAGTGGGTTAATACTAACTGAAAAGGGGAAAAGGAAAAAAACAGGTTTCTTATGCATTTGAATAAAGCTTACACTACAGGAATGGCTACTTTTGATGCAAATGCGTTTTTGCAGCAGTCTGGTATAGATTATGGTTCTTTAAAGGCATTGTCCATTGGCGAGCTGTTAATTATGGTGGAGCACTTGAAGGTACATATTAGATCAAAAGCTAGGAGACCTGAAATTCAGAGACTAGTGGCCAGACAGCTGAAGATTGAAGAGAAAGAGCCCTCTGGCTCGGAATCGGAAGAAGATGTGGTAACATTGGCACAGGTTCAGTTAGACATGAAGAAGTTAGAGCTAGAATTTCAGGACAGAGAAAGGGAACAGGAAAAATGAAGAAAGAGAGGAAAAGGAAAAAAGAAAGAGCATTTTGGAAGCTGAAACTAGAATAGCAAAGGAAAAGAGAAAAGGAAAAAGAAGAGGAGGAGAGAGAAAGGGAATTGCAATTAAAAAGCTAGAACTAAAAAAAGAGTGGCCTTGACCTCGATGAAAATTCTGGTGAGGAAACACCCGACTCCAACCCAGGACCCAGTGGAGAGCTGTTTAAATTTGTGCAATCCCTCCCAAAGTTTGAGGAAAAGCACATAGAGGTATTTGTCATTTCTTTTGAAAAATAGCTAACTGTAGGAGTTGTCCATAGATGTCCTGTAGATGAAGTTGAGCTACTCCTGGGGAATGATTTTGCCGAAGCAAAGGTAGGAGCTTCTCCAGTAGCCACAGAAAGACCAAGTGAAGTCAAAGGGACAGAGCAGTTGCAGGATAAAGTTCCAGCAATTTTTCCTTCATGTGCAGTGACTCAAGCAATGGCTAAACAAGTTCCATTGTCAGAGGTCAAATTAGCACCACAGACAGATAGCCGAATATCTGAAATTTTCTTTGGGGATGCGGATAATCCGAAGGAAATGTTCAATAAGTCTTCTCTGATCAAGGTTCAACAAGCCGATCCAGAGAAAAGTAAAGTGGCATAATCGGCTCTAATTGAAGCTGAAACAAAGGGAGTTCCAGAAGGCTACTATATTAAAAATAGGATACTGATGTGGAAATGGAGATCTCCTCAAAGACCTGCAGAATGGATGGGGGTTCACCAGCTAGTGGCAGCACCCAAGTATTGCTGGGAAATATTAAGAAGAGCCCATGAAATTCCTATGGCGGGGCATGTGGGGATCCGAAGACCTTGATAGGATACATTGCTGACCAGAACAGGTTCGGAGAACCCACAACTTTGATGACTTCACTTGTGATTAACCTTTAAAGAGCTGAATTTTATTTCAGCAACGGGGGTCCTGGTGATGGCCTGAAGGCAAGGGTGGGGGGTGGGGCGACCCCTCCTTGGCCCTCTATTGGACTTCCTGGCCGAATTCAGCAGCAGGCAGAAATTAATTGTCTGCCCTCAGTGACTCCATCGCCTTTAAGGGACAAGATCCCACCCAAGATCTGCCGAACAATCAATACCAGGACTGGTGGCCACTGCTGATATTGCAGGAGGCCCAAAGCAGTGAAGATGGAGGAGGCCCCAGGACCAAGTGGGTGGGTCAGGGCTCTGGGGCCAGTCAAGCATCCCCCTAATAGGGGGTGGGGGAGTAATTGGTGAGGGTGGGGACCTTGTCACTGCCATCCATAAGCCATGTGTTGCCCCCAGTGGAGGTGCCCTCCATGGGCCATGTATTGCCCCCAGTGGAGGGACCCCTCTACAAGCCCACTAGGAGGCTGCCAGATCTCACCTGGTGGTGTCTCCATGCAGTGGCAGGCCCCGACGTTGGCTAAATGACAGCAGAAGCTGGAAGTGGCCCTTAAATGGTCCTTAATGGGCCTCTTAAGGGGCTTAATTGACCCCCAGCAAACTTCCCGCCCGCCACAGTGTCCGCTGCGGATAAAATGGCATGGGGCATAACAACATCGGGCATGTCGTCCAACGCCACCCGTTGCCATTTTGTCTGCCACTCCACCTCCCAGCCCGTCTCCAAGGGCCAACTAAAATCCAGCCCAAAGTGTCAGCGCTTCAAGGAAACTTAGTGCTTCTACATCTCTCCCTTTTATTCCTCCCCCCACCAGCACCTTCTTTATACTCACAAATAATAAATGAAATGTGTTTCTGTCAAACTGGACAGAGTTCCTAATGGGTGAAAGACCACAGATCAGAGCTGCTCATAAACTGCTTCTAAGCCTTATTCAGAGAGGCCACCTTTTGATCTGACAGACAATTGCCTTGGTTTGATAGTCAAACATTTTGTCTGTGCACTGGATATTGAACTGGTATAGCTCTCGTGTATTCTAAAGATTCTTAATGCAAGTCACAGAAGATAATGTCTGATTCAGTGGTGTGGCCACCAGAGTTTCAGGCCAGTCACATGAAACATAGTGTTGTCATAATTCCCAAGATAGTCTGACTTCAGCTTTTTGTTAGATGAAAAAGGTGAAAGAGTTAATTGTGCACCCACGCAGTACAACCCATTCAGTTTGACACCTAGTGATTTCACTTGCCTTGTAATCTATTTCAGTGTCTGTGTAGTATGTTGCATGGATTGAGCTAAAGATTGAGCCATATCCTGCAAGTCAGCTATGTGTGGGACTGGAATATACACAGAAATAAAGAATGTAAATGGAATGCGAATGAGTCAAATAGAATCAGGACATTGGGCAAAACATGGGAAAAATATAAGGTCTGATTCACCAGGCTCTGATTGTCCTCATCATCAATAGGAAGAAGACCTTCCAGTTGAACAGCTTTTCTGTATTACTTTTAGTAAAGGCCTCAAGAATTAAGTTTATCTTTTTATTCTCACTTAAATGAACATTAAATGTGGCTATACCACTCCAAAGATTGGCATTATTGTATATTATAAAACCAGGCATTTTTGGCAAAAGATTTTCACTGCTTCTGATTGACTCATGTAATTCAAACTTATGGCACACAGAAATATATTCCTTTCATTCACCTATTATTGTCACACACCACTGAATATATGTATTTATACATAAAGCTCTGGACAAAACCTGATTGAATGTCAAATGTTTATAACTTCCTAAAGCTATTTTTTCCCCAGCAGAATCTGATGTTTAAGCAAGAATATGAAAAAGACCAGATGTATGCAATTTGTTTTGGGTTTCTCCATCAAAAAGCTGGCACATTGAAACATAGGAACAGCAGTAGGTCATTAAGCCCCTTGAGCCCGCTCCGCCATTCATTGAGATCATGGCTGATCCACGAACAATCTCCATATACCTGTTTTTGTCCCATATCTCAACACCTTAGGCTAACAAAAATCTATCACTCTTAAATCTAGCATCAATTGCCATTTGCAGAAGAGAGTTCCAAAATTCTACCAACCTTTGTATTACCTAATTTCACTCCTGAAAGGGCTGCCTCTATTTGTTTGACTCTGTTCCCGTTCCTATATTCCCCAAACAGCAGAAATAATTTCTCCTAATCTATCCTATCTGTTCCCTTGAATATCTTGAAAACTTTGATAGCAAACAGAGGATGCGATGAGTAGCTTCCTGTGCTTTAAACGTGTATAAATCTATTAATAAAGATTTTTCAAAAGGTTATTTAACCTTGTCTAACCATGGTTTAATTTTAATACACAAATTAAACTTTCATTATTATTTGTACTTTTCCAGGATGTATCGGAATATTATAAACTTAGTGCAACTTGTAGAAACAGCATCCTTCATCTTTTCCTCCTGCATTTTCTCTGCTTTTGTTCCAGTGTTGATTAATACTGGAGCATAGTTGGCAAAAGAGCTAGGATCTCACCTAAGTGATCATTCCTGAGTTGTGAGCTCTGATGCCGAGCATTGGCAGGTAACTGAACTAGAACATCGAACATTCCTTTGAGATTAGATAAATTTACCCAAACCATGGCAGTGCACCTTAGACATAGTCTGTAGCAAAGATTGGGCTCTGTGGTTCAAATAGCATTTTCTTGGTCCAAGTTATCTTGAGCTCTTAAAGGAAATAATAATTTGTTTCAGTGCAATCAGTGGTAAATACTAACCACAAGAGGTTTTTTTTCCAGCATTAAATTTCCAAAAGGATGAGGGGGACATGATTGAGGTATACAAAATTATGAGGGGCATTGATAGATTAGATAGAAAGAGACTTTTTCCCTTAGCGGAGGGGTCAATAACCAGGGGGCATAGATTTAAGGTAAGGGGCAGGAGGTTTAGAGGGGATTTGAAGAAAAATTTTCACCCAGAGGGTGGTTGGAATCTGGAACGCACTGCCTGAAGTGGTGGTAAAGGCAGGAACCCTCACAGCATTTAAGAAGTATTTAGATGAGCACTTGAAACGCCATAGCATACAAGGCTACGGGCCAAGTGCTGGAAAATGGGACTAGAATAGGAAGGTGCTTGTTGGCCGGCACAGACACGATGGGCCGAAGGGCCTGTTTCTGTGCTGTATAACTCTATGACAAACAAAAAGTGCTCTAAAATGATTCCAGTTTTGTAGGGCTCTGAAGCATCATTTTAGGGAATGGATGAACGAAGCAGAGAGAATTGATTTCCCTTACAACTTTCTTGCTGGCATTGGTGCATTTACTAAAATCCAACCTTATTCACTACTTATTAATGGTCTGCTATTCCAATTTATTGAGTACTCTTAATAGATTAGGAAATGTAACTGGCTACAGTCTTAAAACAAGCAAAGTTATCCTAATGAATTGAAATGTTGCTAATTGAAATCGTTCTAATTGGGAGTTGGCCACTCTACTTTCATTCACTGATCCAAAACATTTGCATAAGATTTTTCCTCTTAAATGCATTTAAGACTGCAGCACTCAGTAGTGCCCTCACCACATATACTTTTTGAAATATTTTACTGCTGCTATTTGGTTAAGATGTTCCAGTTTGCACAATGCAGTTAATTTTTGGAATGTTTAGTCTGTATATTATATCAAATTCCAGTCTTTGTTCTAGAGTTCCTGTCTGTCAAAGAGCAAGAACATGTTTCTTACAAAGCTATCAGCATAAAATTATTGCAACAAGTCTGCTTTAACAAGCTGTAGCCTGTAAGTTACAATAGCAAAGGTCTCTTTTAATAGTTAAGCAGGAAGGTACACTGCCTATCATGGTACAAAGTCATGCAGACAAGGAAGTCACCTGCAGGGCTAATTTCCCCACTGTTACACTTTTAAATTAGGCACTAAAGAAGCTCCAAGCTGCTCAAAATGGGGTCTTGAGCTGAAACACCTAGTTAACCTGCCTTTAGCACAAGACATGCTAATAATGGCTATCCTGAGGATGATTAAGCCTCTGATTACCATTTAAAGTGATCCTGAACTGTCATTAAAGAGGCTGCACAGCTTTTTGCTGGCAACTAGGGCAATTAACGACCTCTCCGAACAGCAACCAGATGAACAGGAGTAAAGAAATCATTGGTGAATACTGGGAGTGCGACTTAAAGTCATGCTCAGCTTTCACTGTTCACTTACTGATTGAGATTGACTGACTGTACTGCGATTGAAGAGGTCTTTTGAAACACATTCGGAGATTTTCTAGGAAACTTTGTCAAGACATCAGCAACATTCTATCAATATATTTTCTTGAAATTCTGAGAGATCTTCACCTAAAATGAGTCAGTGCAGTATATATGAACATACGAACCCTATTGAATTGGATAAACTTAAAGGCCAAAAATCCAACAAATCCCCAAGATTCAGTGGTCTACAATCTAAAAGAGGCAGCTGCAGAGATAGTGACCTGAATTTAGTGACCCCATTGTGGGTCCCGGCAGCGGACCTGGAAGCGGGTGCCATCGCCGCCTGTGACATGTGTGGCCAGCCTACCATGATCCCATAGCAGGCAGCCATTTACCATAATGAAGGTATGGGACCCTTCCAATTATGCGACAGGGATGGGCTCCAAGGTTGTAATTGTGATATGTTGGCTCTGTGCACTGCCACCTTATTTAGTCAAGCCAGAGAGATTCTTAGTCTGTAGTTACACATTAATCTCCTCCAAAAGTCACACTGTATCTGTACTCGAGTCTCTCTCAAATGATCTCTTACATCATCATGGTGGGAGGTATTCTTTACATTAGCTCAAGATTAACCCTTTCAGATCCTTATACTACAGTGATTGCAATGTCTGTGACTCTAACACAGGTGCTGGTGCCATATTTAAAGAGCTGCCAGCCCTGCTTCAATGAGGCAGTGAACCTGGAGTGCTGCTGGACCCAGCTGAAGAGATGTTGGAAGTCCTGGACCCCCTCCCCCTGTACAAAGACTTATCACTGATGGGACAGAGCAGGAGTGACCTGGCACCATGGCTGAAGCAAGACACTGGCTGGCCCCACAGTTCAGCGATACCTCCCAGGAGATTCTCCTCCAGGCTGCAAGGGAAAGGCAGGAGGGCCTGTTCCAAGGGATGGCAAGAAGAGATCCTCCCACCTGACCTAGCAAGCCCGGGTGGAGATCACAGAGGAGGTCAGCAGTCGTGAGGTCAGTCCACGTAACTGGGTCCAGTGTCAGAATAAAGTCACTGACCTCCTTCGTTCTACCAAGGTGAGTCCTCCTCACCTCTCTCCTCTTTGGGGCTTGCATGTGCCTACATGGGGAGGGAGGTGTTGGCAAGGGACTAGGTATTACCACATCTTGCCAGATGCATGGTTGTATCTCAGTGACAGGCCACCTTCTTTCACAGCTCAGCCACATTACGTCCTCTAAGAGCACATGTGGGGAGGAGCCATTCAGGAGACCACATCAGGGGATGAGAGGCTGCCACTAGCATAAGTGTTCTGTTGCTCTTGCTGAAAAGTCTGACTGTATCCATTTTTCTACTTCTGGGACAAACAGGCCCATAACATGAAGGAGACCTCAAGGACTGGCAGAGGGATTCCAAATCTACAGCCTCTATCATCGGCTGAGGAGGTGGCACTGGAGCTAGCTAGAGCTCAGGGCGGCTGTTCAATCATGGATGGTGAGTCAGGAGTCTCTGCACAAGAGAGTGAGGATCGTGTTCATGTGTCCTCCACCACACTTCTGGAGATTCACATCACACATGATTGGCATGAGGAGAGCTAATCAACCTAACCCACAGATGTTTGTGCTTGCTCATGCAGGTTGTCATCCACAGGAGGCTAGCACTGATGCTGTAACAGGGAGACAGCCGTTGACCTCTGAGCAGGAGGGACAGGTAGATGAGGCACCGTCACATCATTCCCCTGCACCTTCCACCAGCACAGATACTTTCACCTTGGTGGGTATGCATTCAGGATTTGATTCAGGTTCACAAGCTGGTGAGAGCTCTATAAATGTGTCCAAGCAGCTGACGGAGACTGTGACAGCTGAGGCCATTGACCGTCAGAGGACTGTGGGTGGCCAGGCCCAGACTGATCCCCGGGCTGATGATGAGCCTCTGGTGTCAACAACACAGGGCGTACTGGAGTTGTAGAGAGAGGTATGGCAACATCTGATGGAGCGGTCGGGCAACTTACGGCCATGAGCAGATGAAGGAGGAGTCCATCTGTGCCATGAGTGCTGCCTTGTCTCAGGCATGTGAGCGCATGGTTTCCTCCATCGAGAGGTTAGTGACCCTCATGGAGAGCCAGATCCCACAAATGCAAGCAGACCTACACACCATCATCTTGGCCATGAGCTCAACTCAGCAGTGGCAAGGCGAGAGAAGGACAAGGCCCCTGGAGTCTTCTCCAGCTCCTTGTCCTTCTCTGGTTAGCAGGAAGGTTCAGGTGAGCCTTGAAAGGGAGGCGGAGAGGGTGACCTCCACAGCTTGGGGCTCCCCTCAGGGCACTGAGTATGGACAGCGGCTCCTCAGCCCCTCCGCCAGTGAGTCCAGCTCCAGTAGCCATGATGAATTAGGAGAGTCCTGCACCTGTGAAGCAACCCCTCAGCCAGTCAGGGCCCTCCAGGCCTCAGGCACCCAGAGGATGGCTGCTGAAGTCATCCCAGGCCAAGGGGAAGTTTGATCAGCAGTCTGCCTCTACCACAGCTGCTAGCGCAGGGGTCACAGTGTAGGAGCACTCACAAACGTAAAAGAAGAGCACCTGGAAGCACTTGGGGATTCACAGGTGTATTAGATCTGCCCTTTTTATTGTTTTCTGCACTTTTTTCATATTCATTGTTGTCAAATGCTCATTCTTTCATGCCTAAATTGTGAGATGCCGCCATCAGCCTTGCTCCCTCAATAGGCTTCCGGTGTAGGTGCAGGCCGTGTTTGGTTAGCATCTCAGATGTGCCAGAGGGTGTGGTGCAACTGGGTGCATGGAACAGAATCGAGAAAGAAAGGAGGGATCAGTGGAATACAGTGAGGTGAGTCTTTATGTATGAGATTATCTCTTGCCTCCCTTGCGTGTCTCCCTATGGCCGTGGTCTCCACTGCAGTGGAATCATTATGCTGTGGTGCCTGCTCATTATCCACCTCCATATCCTCCTTGTTGGATGAGGACTGGCGATCAATCATGCCCACTTCATGCAAGGCCTCCCCCCTCTGCAGTGCTAGATTGCGCAGAGCACAGCAGACCACCATGATGTGCAATCCCTCACTGGGGTATACCACAGGGCTCCACTGGAGGAAAAGGAGAGACAGGAGGGCAAGGAGGGCTCTCAGCAGGAGGCCTTATCCATTGTTACAAACGCTGGACCTTGCTGCGTGATTATGTTTTAAAATTGTGACTTTTAATGTAATGTCAAAATGAGTCAGAAGAAATGTGACCTCACATAACTCTGCTTAAGGACAAGGCAGGGATCTTGGTTACCAGAACAACAAGGAACGCAGATCAAAGATAATGCAGAAGGCAAGGTTGTAACACCTGAAGAATAATGGGTTTCACTGTCCCAGATTCTCAGATCGTAAACAAGGTGTCAGTGACTCTAAAAATGTAAATGCAAATTGCAATTGTTAACACCTGGAAACAAAGGAAAGCCCAGTTGGCTCCGCCATAGCCAGACTTGTGGGCTCTGCATATTGGAAATGATAACGATTATTGACTTTTGTTTCTGGATAAGTTCTACAGATTGAGAAGTTTGCAGGCTGTTATGGAACAAAGACAAGAGCCACGGTGGCAGTCTCAAGAGAAAGAGAAAGGAGGGGAATACTTGCTCTCTGAACATTGACACAGTGTAAGGTTGCAAAGACTTGAACCCAATTTGAAAGTTGAAGTTTACATAGAAGAAAAGATTAACTGGATCACCAGACATCCCCTTATTTACAGATGTCCATGTCAAAAGTGCTCGGAAGAAGTGAGCAGAGAGGACATTGACTTTGAGAAACACTGGGAGATCCAACCCATTGCAAGTGGGAGGACTTTGGGACTTATAACTGCAAGGATATTGCTTCAATGAGAATTGTGTAATGTATAAATATGGTGTGGGGTTTTCAAGTGTTTTTTAATAAGTGAAGGAAAAATACCTTTCTCTGTAATTTGGAGTATTAACTACTTACAAAGTACTGTTTAATTATTGGTGATTTTCAGTTTTGTTATAATTAAAGTCCGAAAATATGAAATCTGGTTAGGTAATTCTTTAAATTGGTCTGGGGATTTTATATTTCATGTTTTAAAGTGAACGGTCTCACTGAGTTTGTAACATTACCCAGGTACTTCAGAGTGTCCTGCTCCTGTGTACACTTGGCCCAAGCCCAATGCATGAGGAGACTGCACTTTACCAAGAAGGTCATTACACAGAGCTGTGTCCTCGAGAAAAGGAAGACTAGGATGTCACAGCACAGGCAGCAATGCATTGTCTGTGCCAGTCAAGATCACAGAAGCACTTAATTTATTTGTTACTGGAACCTTCCAGACGACCACAGGTAATATAAGTCACATGTCATAATCAGCTCATCACCACCTTCTCAAGGTTAATTAGGGATGGGTAATAAATGCTGGCATAGCCAGTCATGCCCATATTCCCTCGAACAAATAAAAAAACCTCTGTGAAATTCTGTATAGGGCAGGTTTCTGCAGTTCTAAATGCTCTTAAGAATGACTATACATCAATCCATTTTACCAGAGAAGACCAGAGGCAGAGAACAAGATCATGGGATTCCTGATGGTCCAGGGAGCCATTGACTGTATATATGGCAATGTCAACCCTTCATTTAAACTTGGAGATGTTCAGGAACAAGAAGGAATTCCATTCCCACAATGTACAGCTTGTCTGCGACCACTGGCAGCACATCATGTAGGTGAATGCCTGCTATCCAGGAAGCTGCCACATTCTGTTTATAATGAGACAGTCAACTGTCACACAGATCTTTAAGCTCCAAAACTATGTGCATGGCTGGCTTATAGGCGACAAGGGATACCCTCTGATGCCAGGGCTCATGACTCCCTTGAGAATGGCCCAGACACCATTTGAACACTCATCCAATGAGAGTAACTCAGCCATTAGCAATATCATTTCACAGACTATTAGGGTCCACAACCAGAAGTTTAGATACCTTGAGTGGTCAGGAGATTCCCTGCAGTACTTGACTCAGAAAGTCTCCAGATTTGGGCCGACTTGCTGCATGTTCCACAATCTGGCGATCATGAGAGATCAGCAATTATATCAGAGGCTGCAGCTTGGAAGTCCTAAGGGAAGGAGGAGGAGAGAGACAGGAGGAGGATCAAAGGGTTCCAACTAGATGGCCCGTACAAGGGAGGGACACTCGCCACCATCTAATTAAGAAGTGTTTTTGAGAGACATCCTCCACTGTCAGACATGCCTTACATGCCAGGACTGAGGATCCATCAAGAAGTCCACCATCTATACTCAATCCTTTCAGCCCCTTCCCCATCAAGACTCAATGAAGAAAACAACCAATTCCACCCCTATCCAAGTACCATACTCACTCTTTATACCAAAAACAATGAAATCATTACACTTACAAATATTAAATTATTCACCCTGATACTTACCCTTAGTGGCTATCCTATAAGTGCTTTTGGCTCCTCTGGTGCTTCTACAAAGTGCATCCTGAGCGGTAGCAGCAGGCGAGATGGATAGCTGCTGAGAATCTGAAGAGAGCAGTTCAGATGTTCTCACGGGATGTCCTCAAAAAGCTCTGGGCCATGGTGGTCCATATCAGACTGCACCATCTCAGCATGGGCTTGAGCAGTCTGGGCTGCCTGGCATTGCAATACCTGCAATGGTGGAGTGGTGGGGAGGAAACAGGAATGCAGCCATCCAGAGAGGCCAATAGGTTCCTGCTCCATGATTCTCACTCACTACCTTAGTATGTCTTTTCAGCCAGCTCAGTGATCTGCAGGAGGACATTTCCTGGCTGTGACCTCCTCAGCGATCTCTTACCACTTTTGCTTCTGCGACCTCGTTCCCTCTCTACTCCCACCCACAGGTACAGGACATCCCTCCTCCACTGTACCTCCTCCACTAGAACATCCAGTACCACCGCTGAGAGAACCTGGGAGACCTCTTCCTCATTCCCTGAGCCATCTTGCAAATGCTGTTGTCCTGTTCGATCAGTTTCACTGTCAGCCAGCAGTGCGTGCATGCATGGGGCTATTAATGTCACACTATGAAAATGGCTCCTAATCAGCGCTTCAATGCTAAATATGCAGTTCTTTGTTTTTAACTGCTCCAGCCACATTTAAATCATGGTAATCAGCCAACTGCCCCAAAATTGCAGACTTTACGACAGGCACATCTTATTAGCACAGCACTCACTTAGTGCCTGTTTTCACCCTCTCTGCCAGTTTGGACTTGGTTATCCAGACTCTGTTAGACTAGCGACAAAGATGCTAGAACCTCAGAATGATACCAAACATGGGAAGACTTCAGTTATGTAGAGAGACTAGAGATGTTAGGATTGTTTTCCTTAGAGTAGAGAAGGTTAAGGAAAGTTTCAATAGAGGTGTTCAAAATTATGACGGGCCTTGATAGGGTAAATAAGGCGAAATTGATTCCATTGGCAAGAGGATCAGTAACCAGAGGACACAGATCTATGGTAATTGTTGTAAATTGTTGTTGAGGTGAGAATCTTTTTAACGTAGCGACTGGTTATGTTTTGGAATGTACTACCTGAAAAGGTGGTGGAAGCAGAGCAATAGTAACTTTCAAAAGGGAATTGGATATATACTTGAAAAGGAAAAAAATTGAAAGCCAACAGGGAAAGAGTGGGGGAATGGGACTAACTGGATCACTCTTTCAAAGATATGACATAGGCACAGTAGGCTGAATGATCTCCTTTTGTATTGTATGATTCTATATATTGTCATTGACATCCTAGAGTAGGGAAGAGAGATTTGGCCACGCTACTGCAACTGATTGCTGCTGAGTAACCCTCCTCACTGGATGTATGTGAGTGTGGACATTGAGTGAAGACTAGATTGGGTTATACAAACATATGTATTAGGCCATTCAGTCCTACGAGTCTACTCCGCCATTTGATAAGATCATGGCTGATCTGATTGTGACCTCAACTCTACTTTCCTGTCTACCTGCTATAACCTTTGACTCCCTTGTCAATCAAGAATCTTTCTAACTCAGCCTTAAAAATATTCAATGACCCAGTCTCAACTGCTTTCTGGGGAAGAGAATTCCACAGACCAACAACACTCTGACAGAAAAAATGTCTCCTCATCTCTGTCATAAATGGGAGACTCCTTATTTTTAAACTATGTCCCCTAGTTCTAGTCTCTCCCATAAAGGTATATATAAATGAAAATAACCTTACATCATCTACCCTGTTAAGTCCCCTCAGCATCTTATATGTTTCGATAAGATCACATCTCATTCTTCTAAACTCCAATAGATACAGGCCCAACCTGTCCAACCTTTCCTCATAAGATAACCCCTTCATCCCAGGAATCAGTTCAGTAAACCTTCTGTAAACTGCTTCTAATGCAAATGTATCCTTTCTTAAGAAAGGAGACCAAAACTATATGCAGTACTCCAGATGTGGTCTCACCAACGCCCTGCACAACTGTAGCAAAGTTTCCCTACTTTTATATTCCATTCCCCTTGCAATAAATAACAACATTCCATTTGCATTTCTAATCACTTGTTGTACCTGCAAACTAACTTTTTGTGAATCATATATCAGGATACCTAGATCCCTCTGTACTGCAGAGTTCTGCATTCTCTCTCCATTTACATAATATACTGCTTTTCTATTCTTCCTGCTGAAGTGGACAAGTTCACATTTTCCCACATTATACTTCATCTACCAAATTCACTTAACCTATCTATCTCCCTTAGTAAACTCTTTATGTCCACTTCACAACTTACCCTCCAACTATCTTTGTGTCATCAGCAAATTTAGCAACCATACATTTGGTCCCTTCACCCCAGTCATTGATATAGATAGTAAATAGTTGAGGTCCCAGCACTGATCCCGGTGGCACTCCACTAGTTACAGCTTGCCAACCTGAAAACACCCCAGTTATCAATACTCTCTGCTTCCTGTTAGCTAATCAATCCTCTATCCATGCTAATATGTTACTCCCTACACCATGAGCTCTTATTTTCTTATTTTACCTTTGATGTGGCACCTTATCGAATGCCTTTTGGAAATCCATGTACATTACATCTACAGGTTCCCCTTTATCCACCTTGCTTGTCTCTTCCTCAAAGAACTCTAATAAATTGGTCAAATGTGATTTCCCTTTCACAAAACCATGTTGACGCTGCCTGATCTCAATCAGAGTTTCTAAATGCCAGGCTATAACCTCCTAAATAATAGATTCTAGCATTTTCCTTATGACAGATGTTAGGCAAACTGAACTGCAGTTTCCTGCTTTCTGTCTCCCACCTTTATGAAATAGAAGAGTTACATTCGCTATTTTCCAATTTGATGGGACCTTTCCAGAATCTAGGGACTTTTGGAAAATTACAACTTTAATGCCTTCATGGTTAGGATATACACTTTCATGGATGTATTTGTTGCATGGGGTTTGAGACGTCCTTTAATAAATTTTATGGGGCTGGATTATCAATCCGGGGTGGGGAACCCGACAGCAGGGGCATTTCTAGGTCCCGACCATGCACCACCTCAGTTTCAGTGATGCAACACAATTTTAAAAGGGAAAGGCCCTAACTGGCCTGGATGCATGTTTGGTGCCCTCTTAGGAGCGACAGGTGAGGTAAAGAGGCGGGAACTAGGTCTGGAGGCACTTTTAAAAGGCAAAATGGCAGCCATTACTGGGCTTGCCATTGACTGGAAGTACAGAGCAGGCAGGAGAGAAGAAGGTGCCCAAATGCTCACTCCTCAAGTACTCAAACCACTCTGCTCAAGCGCTGGCAACTTTGTGGCATTGCAAGAGCACCTCAGTTTGACTTACCTTTTTTGTACAAGATTTTTCATCAGCAGCCATAATCAAGAATGATGCCCTGCTGTGCTCCTGATAGCTGTGCACTGACGTGTCCCACACCATCCGCTCTTCCTGTTATTACCTTTGAAAATTTGATTCTGTCCCTTTCCAGCCTGTTAACAAGCTCATCAATGATCTTAACAGCAAGTTAATGGGAGGCATGTGGATTACCAGCACCCCCCACCCACCCGCACTTTAAAAATTCCAGCGCGTCACAGAGGCATCGGAACGCTAACATACCATCCGAGTGCACCTGCACCCGACTGTGCCCCCACAGGCAATTGAAAATCTAGTTCATGGTTCTCTTGACTTCATGCATTTTTTGCAACAAATATAGCTTCTGAAATTGTTCAACAGGCCACTAACAATCACAGGAGGCATGACATGCATGAGGTACTAGAAAGCCTTTGAGATCTTCAGTAGGAATCATCATCTTCTGGAGCAGACAGGAAGGATAGTAAAATCACATTGAAGATGGAAAAGAGCTTTTTGGAGCTGAGACCAAGGCATTTTATTCCCTAAATATTAATTGCTTAATTAGTACTACCAGAACAAGATGCACTCCTTTGCAAATAAGTTATTCATGCCTTCTTACTGTTTTACAGGTAATTCATAGTTCAGACTCAAGAACAAGATGAGAAGGCTGATTGTACCTCTATTTAGTGTTTTAAATGGACACTTAATCTGCATGTTAGTTTGTCAAATCCAGTATCCATTTGGAAATTGTTTTCAATATCACAATTGGTCCAGAGCCATCCAAACCTCTTTTTGCAGCTGGAGTCATGAACAGTAAGCAGACCTGAGGGCTCCCTGCACAAATCTGTGAGTTATAATAATGAGGCTGTTGGTACCCCCAATTATACCATTTCCTCTGTAACCAACTCCAATTCTCACACACTCTTTCATCCTTAGTTACTTTGCTGCTTGTGGAGAGGCTGAAAAATCATAAATAGAAATAGGTTTAAAAATAAACATTAAATGCACACCAATATGATAATGCATGAAAACTCACTGTGCTCAGCAGCACTTTAAAATGTATTTCCTTTCCAATTGAAGATTTCTTCAGCTTGTCACTGTGCAGCAGTTAAAGTAGTCAAGGTAAAATTCACCACACATGATGGCTTGAGTGGTCAGGGTCAATAGAAGACAATTTTCCTTACCTGTGAGCCTGAGAAACAGGCTTGGTAAATAATTGGGAAAAGTTAATATACCATGAGGTTATTAAATGACAGTTGGATTCTTCAAATTAATCCTGTATCCAAACTACAATACAACCAGATTACAAATCAGCCCCTGATAATGGTAAATGCATGCTGACTTGAGTTATCTAACCTAACTAATGTTCATTATAACCTTATAATGTATTATCAATGTCAATCTTCAAAATTGGCTGAGCAGCAAGAGACCAAGAGTAGGGATAATGGATTTTAATTGATAGAATGTGACTAGTGATGTCCCAATATAATCTGTGTTGGGGCCTCAACTATTCACTATATTTATTAACAACTTATATGATGGGATAGAAAGCTACATAGTCAAGTTTGCTAATGACACAAGGATAGGTGGCATTGTAAGCAGTGTAGATGGAAGCATAACATTACAAAGAGGTATTGATAGATTAAGGGAATGGTCAAAACTGTAGCAAATAGATTTCAATGTAGGGTAATTGAGGTCTTCTACTTTGGACCAAAAAAGTATAGAACAGGGTACTTTCTAAATGATGTAAATCTAGAAACAGTGGAGGTCCAAAGAAACTTGGGAGTACAGGTACACAGATCATTAAAATGTTATGAACAGGTACAGAAAATAGTCAAAAAGGCGAATGGAATGGTACCCTTTATATCTTGAGGGCTAAAATACAAGGGGTAAAAGTTATGGTTCAACTATATAAATGGAGTACTGTGAGCAGTTCTGGGTACCACACCTTACGAAGGAGATATTGTCCTTGGAGGGAGTGCAGCAGATTTACCAGAATGCTACCTGGACTCCAAGGGTTAAATTATGAGAAGCAATTACATAAACCAGGGCTGTATTTCTTGGAATTTAGAAGGTTAATGGGTGACTTGATCGAGGTTTTCAAAATATTATGGGGTACAGATGGGGTAGATAGATAGAAACAATTTCCGCTGGTTGGGAAGTATAGGACTAGGGAGCATAGTCTCAGTATGAAAACCAGACCATTCAGGAGTGAAATTAGGAAACACTTCTACACACAATGGGTGATAGATGTTTAGAATTCTGTTCCACAAATGGCAATTGATGCTAGATCGATTGTTAATTTTATATCTGAAATTTATAGACTTTTGTTAACTAATTAAGGGATAAGGGGCAAAGACAGGTATATGGAGTTAGGTTGCAGATCAGCCATGATCCTAATGAACAAGCTCAAGGGGCTAAATAGCCTACTCCTGTTCTTAAAGAGCCTTTAAAATGCATCTATGTAGATGCTTAACAGAATTCTTTATTTGATTGGCTAATAACTTCTGATCAATTTTTTAAACTCCAAGCAAGCAAACCGCAGGCTATTGGTTCTAGATTTAGATATCGGAGCTACAGTGGACAAGATAATTCCAGATTCCAGCAACTCATGGCTAATATATCTACATTTCAACAACTTGCATTAATATTGCGCCTTTAGCATGGTGAAATGGCCCAAGGCGCTTCACAGGAGCTTAATCAGACAGAATTTGACACCAAGCCACGTAACAAAATATTAAGACAGGTGACCAAAACCTTGGCCAAAGAAGGAGGTTTTAAGGAGAGCCTTAAAGGAAGCAAGAAAGGTAGAGAGATGAAAAGGATTGGGAATTCCAGAGCTTAGGGCCTAGACAGCTGAAGGCAAGGCCACCAATAATGGGGTGCAGGAAGTGATTGATGCACAAGAGAACCAGAGTTGGAGGGACGTAGAGTTCTCAAAGGGTTGTAGGGATAGGATGGTTATAGAAATAGGGAGAGGCAAGCATTTGGAGGGATTTGAACACAAAGATAAAATTTTAAAATTCAGCTTTTGGTGGATTTGGAGCCAATGTAGGTAAGTGAACAATAGGTAGATGGATGAATGGGACTTGGTGTGAATTAAGATATACGGACAGCAGAATTTTGGATGAATTCAAGGGTAGATAATGGGAGGACAGCCAGGAGTTGAGTCTGGCAGTAATAAAAGAATGAATGAGGGTTTCAGCCGGAGATGGGCTGAGGCAGGGATGGAGATGGGCAATATTATTTCCTGCAACTACAGTCAATTTAAATAGATGTGCAGACAAACTTGTAATCCTGTTCACTATAACCAAAACTAAAACACACACAATACTTTTAATAAATTTGAATTTTGAAAACTGTGCTGTTCACCAGTTTAGTGAAACCAATGGTACTTCAAGTGGAGTGCATTGTATTACAGTACAGCAACTAAATAGGATTACTAATATTTATTTTTTTATTCAAGTTCAATGGTGTAAAAAGGAGATAACATTTTTTGCATCCTCCAATTTGCTCTCAAGGCTTTAATTTAAAGGTAAAAATTATTGTTTTTGCATCCTTGCTGCGACAGTGGGAGACTGCTGTTCATATTTCGAATCCTATCACTTTTGATTGACACTTGTAAGATGCACTACAAGACATCAAAGGCATTCTATTTTAATGGACTGAGAATTAGTGTCCCAGCAGTCCATCCAACCGATTATACAGCTGATGACTTGAAGATTAGAACTCTAGGCCTTTCGGTGATGCAATCACATGAAATCTTCAGAGTAAACTAATAAGAATGCACAAGGTCCCAGTGGCATCTTTAAATAAGGGCACCAGCTGTACAAAGTGTATTGTATTAATTTCAGCTCAGAGCTTAGGTTGCCATGATGTTGCTTGATTTGATGACTGGCTTCTCTATGATTCACTAAAATGCACTTGCGGTTAGGTATTTTAAAAGCATCCCAGGATCACTGTGATTAACCCTACAGTGTTCCACTATACCTTCTTATCCCCATAGGATTAGCCTGCTGTTTAATGGGTTTCAAGAGCTCTTCTGACCCTCACTGACTGCATAATGCTTTCTATTGGACTAAAACGTTTTGTAAATCATTTTCACTTGAAGGCAGCCATTCCTGCTTGTCATCGCAGCAGCAGCTCTGCAGTATTGCTCCTAAATGATGGGTCATCACAGTTGAACTCAATCTTGTCCTAACTGACATTATGGGCACAGTTCCAGTAGGGGTCACTAAAAACTGCCAGAAAAAAAGCAGGTACCTGTCTGACTTCTTTTTTCTCTCACCTTTACCTTTGAGACAACTTTGGATGTTGAAACCTATTTAATGCAGCTTCGCTCAGATTGACTAATTTAGCACAGACCATTGATCAGAACTGGGACTTTCCTGGTATGTGCATCTGAGCAATACCAAGTGCTGCATTTATCTGGTCAGGCAATAGGGGAGGCCATCTCTGAACTTTTAATAATCAGGATGAAAACCAGCAGGATGAGGTTTGCTAACATTTTCTATCACTTACAGGCGTACCTACCCCACATGGACTGCAACAGTTCAAGAAGGCAGCTCACCACAACCTTCTCAAGGGCAATTAGTGATGAGCAATAAATGCTGGCCTAGCCAGCAACACCCACATCCCATGAATGAATTATAAAGTTTGGAGCTTTTCATTGTTTTGCTCTCCAGCTTTCACGTTTTTTTTCTTAATTTGAGTAATTGGTCAGGGTATTTTTGGACACCAAAAGCTATGTAAGTAATTTGGAAGCCTTGGTGCGTCACAGGTTTAAAATGGTTATGTAATGTGGGTTCCTCAAACAGAGGGACAGGGTAGAAGGAGAAATTGAGAGCCTTGTTGGTTGAAGAAATGAGCCAACAAATCATGAAGATCTTTTAATTGGTGAGAAACGTCTCGTCTACTTGTGGAAACTTTTCCAAGGGGGGATTGAATTGTAAAGTTGTGAGTTTTGCCATTTTCGTACAAGGCAGCAGTTAAGTACCCTTGGAGATGGTGTGAAGCTTCAAAGAAGGGAGGGGAAAATTAGTAAGAAACTTTCAAATAGTTTTACTTTATGTCACAAAGAAGTCTCGTCAGTGAATGGGTTATATATTTTAAAATGGAAAACGCAAATAGGGATCTAAAATTGGAAACAGGGGACCTAGAAAAGAAACTGGGTCAACAGTTAAATGAACCGAGTGTGTAAGAGCCAATGGGAGAGAGAGAGAGAGAGAGAGAGAGAGGGAGAGCAATTCACCTTCATCTGCAGCTTTGGAATTGCACTGGGAAGTAAGAAAGAGCTGATGTGACAAACATTGAAAGAGGTTTGAATTATTTATTGTTGTTTGCCACAGAAAAACTTATAAACACTGCATTGTCTAGAACTCTTTCAAATTTGCAATATCTGTTTTAAATTCTCAGAAGTAAGAATGTATTTTAAGACTAAACTATAACATTTCCATATTTTTTGTTCATAACTAATTTTGTATTTAGCCCCTCGAACAGGGTGTGGATATGTTATCATAGTGGTTATGCTACTGGACTGGTGATCTGAAATTCAAATCTCACCATGGTAGTTCAAGAATTTGAATTCAGTTTCTTAAAACATTGGGAAAATAAAATAGCAATAAAAAGTGACTGTGAAGCTGCTGGAATGTCATAAAAACATAGAGAAGGAAATGTGCTGTCCTTAACTGGTCTGGCCTATATGTGACTCTAGTCCCACACCAATGTGATTGATGCTTAACTGGACTCTGAAATGGCAAAGCAACCCAGTCAATTGTAGTTGTTCAAGAAGAAGGCCCACCACTACCACCTCAAGGCAACCAGGGATGGGCAATAAATACAGACCTTGTTTTCAATGCTCATGATTGAGTCTACCTCTGTGAAGTGCCTTTCTTTACATTAAAGATGCTAACTATTCATTCATATGAACTCAGTTCAGTGCTGCTCATTTATGTTTCCAAACAGTTACTTTACATATATATATCATATATCTATTACCATGTATTCTGCTGGTAGGACATTCCCCCTTTGCTTTTCTCATTGGTCTGCACTTGCCCATTTATAATTGCAGACTGAGAGAGAAATCATGGCAAAGCCCTGAGATAATAATGTATCTATCGGAGAGGTATTAATAAATCATAGTTTAGTAATAACCTTCAACATTCCTATGGTTCCAAACAGTTGTAAGGCTATTCTTATTGCCCATTTACATTCGTTATGAAACTCAGCTCAATTACACAGAGGGTTTCTTATTAATATTTAAAAATGTATTCTTTTTCTCATTTCAAATTTATTCAGAAACCCAAAGACTATGAAAATATATATCTTGAAAGATGACTATTTTTAGTCATTATCTTTTTGTGAGAAAATTGTCTCAGATTGAATGAGTAGACATGTCTATTGTTCAAAGCACTTTACACTGCTGATACTATAGGTTTACTGTGTGAAATCTGGATGCCCCACAGGCTCAGCCCAATACTTTTAATCACTAGAGTGAATGATGCATTTGAAAAAGAAATAGTTCAGAGCCAAATGGTTTGAAGTAATACATCATACAATAATGAAAATATATTTAGGTGTGGGAACTGTGGACACATTTGCGTAGAAAATCTGAATAATCTATCATTTTTATCGCATGACTTTGCTCCCTGGAGCTTTATTATAATGCATTTGAACTTATTTTTTGAGAATTTTTGCAGACCTACATATAGATAGTGTTAATGTGAAGCAGTGGCTGATAGCTTACGCAATGTATTTGAACCCAGTCTTCCAACAAAATAATTTCCTCAGATAATTTTGCATTTTTTACAAGTTCATTTTCAGCTTCACTTACACTCTCCATTGCCTCTCAAACACTTTTTCTTTCCCTCCAGCATATTCTCTTTCTTCCACTCATTTCTCCATCTAGCTCTCTGTCTGTCTGACTAATCTTCTCCTCTTGGCACAAATTGCTTCCTGGAACTCAGGACATGAAAGTGCTTAAAACAATAACAGCGGACACAAGTTCCAACTGCCAAGCATCATCTGGGATCGACTTCTAAAGCCACTGGAAAAATATTTTCTTGGGACGTGGCAATACTGGCAAGATGCCAAAACTGCCCATCACTGGTTGCCTTGAAAAGGTGCTGGTGGACCTTCTCTAGCATTGCCAGACTGAGAGTCAATGTGCATCAGTGAGCACAGTAATGGCCCAGAGTTTGTGGTCAGTGGCGAAGTAAGGGCACTCACCGTTGACCTCGAAGACAGCCTCACTGAGAGAGTTGGCAGTTTCTGTGGTGAGATCATTAACTCCCTCGATGTGCAACTGATTGTAGCATAGTTTAATAGGGATTCCAGGTGTGGAGCTGCAATGATGTCATCAAGCCTTCCAAGCAGCCAAACACATTAAAGAATTCTCATGGACTGTCAACCAGGAAATGAAAAGCACTAAACTCAAAACACATTTTTTCTAAAATTATGTAAGCAAAATAAAGATTGGGACATACACAAGGGTAAAGGTAGGAGCTGAAATATCATGAAAAACTGTTTTTAAAAATTAGTTTAAAAAATCTAGTATTCAGGGAGATACATAACACAACTCCACACATATAAAAGCATTTTTTCAGAGCCAGCTCTGTTGTTCAGCAATTACTTAGATCACCATTAAAAACCCAGTTACACCTGATTGATCAAGATGTAACTTTTTATAGGGTTTCTAACAGCAATGTGATAGTGGTAAAAGGGAAGTTCTTGGCAAATCGGTCCACAGTGAAGCCGATAATGGAACAGTGAACAACAGACCACAATTACAGGATTTCTGCATTAATCTGCCCATGCGTTAAATCCTGAAATTGTGGTCTGTTTCAGAATAGTAATGACAGTGAGAACTGGCAGTTTGCTGTCAGAAACCCCCCCCAAAATGCAGGCCAATAACTTCACATTGGCTGCACATAGGGTAACCAAGAGTTTCTGCTTTGGGCACAATCGATGATCTGGACACAAATTGCACTAGTTTTGCAAAGTAAATTTTTTGCTCAAGTTTCTACTCAAACTCATTTGCATACCAACAAATGTAAAATCTGCCATGAACCAGCTCAATCGGGTAGTGCTTTAGAAGATAGATTTTTTTTAAATTTGCTCTAAAAATATTCCTTGATGTATTTAAGAATCGTAGCCTGGTGCAGTTTTCTGAATACAGTGTATCACAAAATATATGCATTCTAATCGGCATCCAGTCCACCATCTGTGAGTTAACAGAATTTTAAATAATTGAGAATTATTTTAAAGTCTTTCACCTTCTGGATAAAAGGGAACATTGAGTTCTGTGACTATGAGACTGTGACTATGAGATACCATTCTTGATTACGTGTGAATAAATCGGCTCCTACAGTATGTCATGGTCTCGGTGGTACTTCAGTAGCTATCATCTCCTCTTTCTGCTGTGCGTTTCTGTACTTCTGGCATACATTGCATATAGACACCATATGTTCAATGTCTTTATATATGCCTATCCAGCACACAGCTGATCTGGCTCTGAGCTTACACTTCTCCATTCCCATGTGACCTTCAGGTACCTTTTGGAGAAGTTCTTCCCACATTGTTTTGGGTATGATTATTCTGGATCCGGCTCGCAGAACACCATCTTCTAGTGAGATGTCATCTCTGATAGACCACTACTGCTGTATTGCTGGCTGTGTTTGCTGTATCTTATCAGGCCATCCCTGGATCACTTGCTGAGATAGCATCTGTAACTCCTCGTCTTTGCTGGTCTCGTCTCCAATTTGACTAAGTTTTGGTGGTGTTACATTCACTAGGTGATGAATGTTTATACCTAGATCTTCTATCTCGTGTTTCTCCTGTGGCGATAACCAAGATAGGGTATCTGCCAGCACCATTTCTCTTCCTGAAATCGTAACTCTTAAGCCTCAAGAGTAATCTCTGCAGACTTGCTGGTGCTTTACATAGATTTTTCTTGTAGATTTGCTCCAGTGGATGATGATCGCTCTCCACTATGAATTTTCTCCCATAGAGATATGTATGGAACTCCTCACATCCATACACGACTGCCAAAAACTCTTCTTCTATGTTGGCATATCTGGTCTCAGCTGAGGTTAGAGCTTTGGATGCGAATGCTATTGGCTTTCCCTCTTGCACCAGGGCTGCTCCCGGTCCTTTTGTAGAAGCATCTATTTGCAGAGTGGCAGGTTTCTTGCTGTCATAGTATGACAGCATACTACCTTTTTGAGTTTGTTGAAACTCTTGTTGTGTGACTCTGACCACTGGTACTCTACATCTTCTTCCATCAGCTCCCGTAGGTTTGCTGTGTGTTCCGACATGTGCGGTTATGAAGGATCTTACGTATTGGATCAAGCCAAGGAAACTTTTCAACTCTTTCTTATCTCTTGGGGCTTCCATCCCAGAGATAGCCATGATTCTTTCAGGATTTGGCTTGATTCTGTCAGGTGTGTGGACCATTCCGAAGAACTGACACTCTGTAACTTTCACAATGCATTTCTCTGCGTTTAACTTGATCCCAGCTCTCATAATTCTCTCTACACTTCCATCCCCCACCAGGACGGTTTGAGGGCTTTCCACTTCTTCCTTGAACAGAGGCCCAACTAGTCCTCATCCACCACCTGCCTGGCTGAACTTGTTCACTCATTGAACAACTTCTCCTTCAACTCCACTCACTTCCGTCAAGTAAAAGGGGTTGCTATGGGTACCCGCATGGGTCCTAGTTATGCCTGTCTTTTTGTGGGATATGTCGAACATTCCTTGTTCCAGTCCTACTCAGGCTCCCTCCCCCAACTCTTTTTCCAGTGCATTGATGACTGTATTGGTGCCATTTCCTGCTCCCGCCCCGAACTGGAAAATGTTATCAACTTTGCTTCCAATTTCCACCCTTCTCTCACCTTTACATGGACCATCTCTGACACTTCCCTTCCCTTCCTCGACTTCTCTGCCTCCATCTCTGGGGATAGGCTGTCTGCTAATATTCATTTTAAGCCCACCAACTGCCACAGCTACCTTTACTACGCCTACACACCCTGCTTCCTGTAATGACTCCATTCCATTCTCCCAGTTACTCTACTCCGACGTATCTGCTCTGATGATGCTACCTTCCACAACAGTGCTTCTGATATGTCTACCTTTTTCCTCATCCGAGGATTCCCTCACCACTGTGGTTGACAGGGCCCTCAACCGTGCCCAGCCCATTTCCCACACCTCTACCTCACCCCTTCCCCTCCCTCCCAGAACCGCGACTGCATTCCCCTTGTCCTCACTTTCCACCCCACCAGCCTCCACATCCAAAGGATCATCCTCCACCATTTCCGCCACCTCCAGCATGATGCCATTTTCAAACGTATCTTCCCCTCCCCTCCCCTGTCAGCATTCCGAAGGGATCATTCCCTCTGCGACACCTTGGCCCACTCCTCAATTACCCCCAACACCGCATCCCCTTCTCACGGCATTTTCCCATGCAATCACAGGAGGTGTATTACCTGCACTTTTACCTCCTCCCTCCTCACTATCCAAGGCCCCAAACACTCCTTTCAGGTGACGCAGTGATTCACTTGTACTTCTTTCAATTTAGTATACGGTATTCGCTGCTCACAATGTGGCCTCTTCTACATTGGGGAGACCAATCGCAGATTGGGTGACCGCTTTGCAGAACACCTCTGCTCAGTCCGAAAGCATGACCCTGAGCTTCCGGTTGCTTGCCATTTCAACACTACCCCCTGCTCTCATGCCCACATATCTGTCCTGGGCTTGCTGCAGTGTTCCAGTGAACAGCAACGCAAGCCTGAGGAACAGCATCTCATTTACCAATTAGGCACGCTACAGCCAGCTGGACTGAACACGGAGTTCAATCATTTCAGAGCATGACGGGCCCCCTCCTTTTTATTTTCAGTTATTTTTTATTTTTATTTTATTTTAGTTTGTTTCATCATTCATTTTTTTTACCATGTGCCTGCCCACTGTTTTTTTTTTCATGTTTGTGCTTTGGGCCAGGGCTGTTCATTTTTCTGTCAATTAACACCCTCTCTACACTAATGCTTTGTCTTCCAGAACACAATTAACATACCATTTGCCTTTGCTCCATGACCTTCTAGTCAGTTATTTTCTATGACCTTGTCCTACCAACACCTTCCATTTTGTTATCTCTTGCCCCAACCCCACTTTATTTGCTTAAAACCAATTACATTTCTAACCTTTGCCAGTTCTGATGAAAGGTCAGTGACCTGAAACATTAACTCAGCTTCTCTCTCCATAGATGCTGCCAGACCTGCTGAGTATTTCTAGCTTTTCTTGTTTTTATTCCTGGTTCTCTCTGCAGCTTCATGTAGATGGTAGTCATGATCTTTTCCATCTACGCCATATGTCTGGATATTATCAGCTATGCTGACTGAACTTTTGCATCCCCTGTATGTCTCAACTACTTTCTGTTGGAACACATTCTGGCTCACTTTAAGACAGAAAGGTAGATGCAGGAATTTGTACCGTCCAAAGGGTGTGTTGAATGTTGTCAACAGCGAAAATTTTGTGTCTAGCTTCACATTCCAGTAGCCATTTCTGACATCAAGCTTGCTGAAAACATTGGTCCCTGCCAGTACTAGTGTGATCTCTTCCAGTGTTGGAATGAGGTAGTGATCCCTCTTTATTGTTTGATTAAAATCTTTGGGATCGAGGCAAATTCCTAGCCATCTATTTGGCTTCTCTCTCACCACAATGGAATTTACCTCATCTCTAGGCTCTGTGACTCTGGCGATCACCTTCTTTTCTTCCATTTCTTGGAGCTCTCTTGCAAGCTTTCCTTTTAGTTTTATTGGTACTTTACGTGGGGATGAATCACTGGTTTCATCGTTGGGTCAATAGTGATGTGATACTCAAATTCTTCAAAGCATTCAACCATCTCATCAAAACACTCTGGGTACAATTGTACCAGATCTTCTTTGCTTCTGATCGGAAGGCGTTTTTCAATGGGTGTACTGTCTTCAATCCTCAGTGTCACCTCCTTCACCTCATGGTTTACTGAGATAATCTGCAGCTCTTCACAGCTGCTCAACCCCAGGATAGCAGGACCCATCTGTTTCAGTGACCTTGAACATATAGTTAACATCTTTTCCTTTATGTGTCCTTCTGATTTGGGTTGCTCATAGCTGTCGAATCTCAGTTCCCCCGTATGCTGTTAGCATGATGTTGTTTGGTTTCAGAGCACCTTTCCTTGGATAACCATTTTCTTCCAAATTTTCAGGAAAGATCTTCTGGTATAGTCTGAGTGGGATGATGTTACTCTGTGCTCCAGTATAAATCTTCACCTTCAGATTTATCATTGTGGGCTTATTTATCACCCTCTTCCTGATCTGAATGGTTGTATGCATTTCTTTTCTCTAAATTAATTCATGTGGTTGTCCACAGCTCCTGCACATCTTTCTCTCCATTTGGTATACATTCTTTTGTTGTTTTACTACTTCAACCCTCCTGCCGTTCTCTTGGCTTAACTGAAGGCTATCTGTTTGGGCAGTGTCTTAATCTGTCTGCTCGTGGATTCATGTGCTCTGGCAGTGTCTATAGACTGCGGTATTGTCAGCTTATCCTTTTCAATTAGTGCTTTCTGTACTTCCAGATGTGCTGAACCCCAAATGAACTGATCTATCAGCCTTTCAACTATGTCCTCAAATTTACATTTTTGGCTGCCATTTTCAATCTTGTATTATGAAAACCTCACATACCAAATGGAAATATTAATTTCATTGAGTGGAACTTTGCCTGAGGTTTTTACTGGAGATTGTTACAGATAACTTTTTAAACAAAAAAAGCTAGCAGCCAAGATGGCCACAGAAATTTGCAAATGAATCAGCAACAGAGCAGACTGGTGACAAACATGATTGGCTCAGCCTAGCCAGAACAATGGGGTGCTCTCTGATTCAATTATCTGAAATAACCTCATCAATGGGGTCATCAGAAGCCATCAACACCCATTGACTTTGAAAGAGCCAACCTGCACCCCCCCCCCCCCACCCCCCACCACCAAGTATGGCTGGGCAGCCTGAGGGAACAGCCTTGAATTTCAAAGAAAATTGCAGAAGAACCTTAAAAACACAAAGAGGTGGTCATATCATGTGACTGCTTGTGCAACTCTGGGAGTTTGTGAGTTGTGACTCAGAAAACAGACTATAACTTAAATCAATCAAGGGAACAGCTCTCTCTCTCCTCTCTCCTACTTTCCAGTAAAGGTCCAGAGAAGCCTCAAGCTGCAGCTGGTGAATTCAAGTCTACAAATCCTTACAACCAACAACTAGGTTACAAGTAAGTCTGCAACTGTGCACGTGGCCCAGTGAGGACTTCAGGACTACAATTTCAACTAAAGACACTGAAACTACTGAACTTGATTTCAGTTCCATTTATTACAGACTCTACTTCAACCTCCCAACTCAATTTTTCCCTCTGTAATCTATTTTTGTGTGTGTGCGTTGCTCTTGTGTGAATGTGGGCATAGATGCGTAGCGTATTTTTAGTAATTTTAACTGGTTTAGTGTGATAAGGTTAATAAACTCACATCTTTCTTGTTTAAACTCAAGAAAACCTGTCTGATTGGTTCATTTGCAATTATATCAGAGGAACAGGAGTAAGTGCTCACTGAGGTTTTAAATTAAATCACTGTGTTGAAAAAGGATAAACTGTTGCAGCCAAACCAGAGAATGGGAGAAAGGGGAGCCTGAGATCCCTTCCTCACCTGGTCATAACATTTGTTACAAAATTGTCAATAGGCTCACCTAGTTCCTGGCTGAGGCCTTGAAATTCATATCGGTATATTCAATGTTTTGATTTTGGCTGAATATGGGTGCTGAATCTTTCGAAGATTTTGTCTGGGTTTCTGCTGTTCTGTTCACTCAGCTCCCAGCTGTTAAAGAAATGTAATCCTTTATCTTCTGCCCATAGAAGGACCCTCTTCGCTTCAATCGTGCCTCTTAGGAACTACTGAATGTCAATCTGTACTTTTGTTTAAACTTTTCAAATGCCTCTACAACATTTCAGCAATGGCCCAATTCATTAAGGGCCATTGCTGTGCATTCATTGCTGTGCCAGCCGACATTTCGTTATGCATTTCATACAATTTTCTTTCTCTCTCTCTGGCCCTAATTTGGGTCAATTTTTCTCCAATTGAATTCAGCAGTAAATTAGTTTAAAATGTTTTACTGCTACTCCCAGACACTCACTGCCACCATATTATGTCTCCCGGTTATCTTCTGGTACCTACATGTTGGAAATAATCACACTTTAGACTTGGAAAGGCTGGAATTCTTGGTTTTATTCATTCAGCTTCGATGCCGCCTCTGGTAGGGACTGCCCTTGGCTGGTGTCCTGTTACACATCACATGACTCCTTAGTGCAGCCATGAATGTGGTCCCCGGAACACTTGTACATAACAATTAGTTCCTAGCTAATTAGTTTCTAGCACTTTACAGATAGTATAACAATATATAACACCCGCAAATAGATGCAATTAATGGAAATTTGCCATGGTGATTAATTTGATCTGGGGGTTTGGCCAGTTTTATGGGCTGGACTGGCTTCTAGTGCATTTTATTTTAGAATAGTGCAAAAGATTGCAGCAACTCGATTTGCACTGAAAGCAACTTGGGCTTGAAATTCCTCAAACTTTTGTGCTGGTATTTTGGGCAAATTATGCATTGTTGTGAAGTTGGAAGAATATAATCTTTTATTACCAATTAGTAAATACTTGATTTTGAAATGATTTCATTTTCACAACATTTGTGAATCAAGCAGGAGTGATTTTTTTTTCTAATTATTCTGCATTGTTCTCAAGAAGTGATACTGTTTGTTTGAAGGCCACTACTAGTTCTGAAACAGCTGAAGGGTGTTAGGCATTGTGCTGTTCATAATTTATGTAAAGGAGGCTGCAGACTTATTATTAAGTGAAACTTAGGAAGTTTTCCTTTTTCTTCTTTGCTGCTCAAAACTTGCCTCTTGAAGAATTGTCTTGCCTTTAGTGCATTTGCCACGTAGCTACTGGGCTGAGATCAGCAGATGCAGTTTGAGTTCCAGTTAGGCAGAACCCTTGGCTTCTGCCTGGCAAAAGCTTTTATTGCTGGCTTAGTTCTGCACATGCCTAGGTACATGAATGAATACTGCTTTCTTCAGACAGTTAGAAGGGATGAGAGAAGGCTTTCTCTCTAAATGATTAAATTCATGTAAGGTAGGTTTTGAAAGTCCAACAACCTCCTGGGGGCACTTACAACCAGATTCTCCATGCAATGTCAAGCCAATATGGGACCTGTTCCTTCCATGACTCTCACTCCACTTTCCTTCAGTCAGTTTGAAACATGACACCCAATTCACCTTCCAAGTTTTGTTTGCACAGCACCATTTAAATGTCACACAGATGTCAAACTTACGAAGAGTAGTTGCACCAGAAGAAAACTTGCGTTACTGACAAGTTGTTGAGAGAAACAATGGTGGTGTAGTGGTAATGTCACTAGGTTAGTAATCCAGAAGCCCAGAATAATGCCCTGGGGACATGGGTTCATATCCCACTGTGGCAGCTGGTGGAATTTAAATTAATTTAATATATTCAATTATTTAATAAAAATCTGGAATTGAAAGCTCATCTCAGTAATGGTGCCATGAAACTATCAGTTGTTAGGGAAGGAAATCTGCCGTCCTTACCTGCTCTGGCCTACCTGTGACTCCAGATCCACAGCAATGTCGTTAACTCCTAACTGCCCTCTGAAATGGCTTAGCAAGTTATTCATTTCAAGGGCGATTAGGGATGGGCAACAAATGATGGCCTTGCCAGTGACGCACACATCCCATCAACAAATGAAAAAAGCATGCGCGTTAGATTTGGTAGTAAACTAAGTCTGTAACATTATTATGAACTATCTGCTCAGTTTAGGTGCTCAGCTACACCTCACTGAATCCCCCAGATTTAATATAATTGGCTGAGCAATGAGACAGGTCTCAGTGAACTGGCATTCTTTCAGCTTGTTTCTCCTATAGAAAGTCTGCAATTAAAACTCTGAATTGTTCACTAATCCTAAGTGGATAATTGTAATTATTTGAATTGACAAATGGGGAAATGGGAAGAGTTAGATATGAATACCATTACAGATTATTGTCACCGGTTTTCAAAGATCCATGGATTTTTCACGGCTATGATTTTTCTGTAAATTGCTTCTTTGAAAGAGAATGTAAAGCAACCAGAATCATTTTGCAATGTTGCATTTTAATTCCTCTTGTTAATTTCTAGACATTATCAGTTGCAGCTGTCCTTTAATCCTGGAATTACATGCCTATTTAGATGATCAGCTTGTTTTCCTTTAACATTTTCTATTGTCACAAATGTTCTTGCATCTTATACAACACAATTTGATGCTCCCCTGATAATCCAGAAAGTTAATATACTGCATGGCTGGGTAATGACCCAAAGAAAACCCCCGTTTTGATCCCTGGTGAACGCTTAATAAACTTATCCCACCTAGGTTAGCATTTGGGTGCTACAATTAGCCTGTCTATCTCAAAGGGAGAGAACAAAAAATCAGTCTGAGTGACCCTTGCACATACACTGGCTGAGGAGAAGCTCGACAGTGACATCAGGCTTGTCAGTAATTACTGATGAGATTCAGGCATGAAAATTAACCAGTTCCTTGACGTCAAGGATAGCTGCTAACATCTGCAGAACTATACCTCAGTAGGAGTCAGTGCCTTCAGGACAGGAAGGAAGAAAATTTGAAAATAAATTTTTTTAAATCCCTTAAGGTAATCATTAAGATTCCAGGAATTCAGTCTAAATTACGGTCTATATTTCAACCTAGATTGTCTGTTTTACAAATTACCTCTTTGCGGTCCCATCAGGACTGGTGCCATTTTACTCCATGGAGTATTTGACCACCTATCTCTACATTTATTCTTGCAATGTTCTTAAGCAAACGTTTATCCAGCATTGTGTTTTTTTTTTCAAAAAAGAGGTTCTGGTCTTAATTATTTTTGATAGGAATCTATACCATATATATTTGTCATAGAGTCGTACAGCATAGAAACAGGCCCTTCGGCCCATCGCGTCCATGCCAACCATAATGCCCATCTATATTAATCACACCTGCTTGCATTAATTCCATATCCCTCTATGCCTTGCTCATTGAAGTACCTGTGCAGATGCCTCTTAAATGTGGCTACTGTTCCTGCCTCCACCACCTCCTCAGGCAGCTCATTCAGATACCCACTATTCTTTGTGTGAAAAATTCACCCCTTTGATCTCCTTTAAACCTCCTCCCTCTCACCTTAAATCTATGCCCTCTAGTTTTAGTCACCCCTACCATGGGAAACAGACTCTGGCTATCTACCCTATATATGCATCTCATAATTTTATATACCTCTATCATGTCCCCTCTCAGCCTCCTTCGCTCCAGGGAAAACAGACCCAGCCTATCCAATCTCTCTTTATAACTCAAGCCCTCCAAACCAGGCAACATCCTTGTGAATCCTTTCTGTACCCTCTCCAGCTTAATCACATCTTTCCTGTAGTGCAGTGACCAGAACTACACACAGTACTCCAAATGTGGCCGAACCAACATTATGTACAACTGTAACATGACGTCCCAACTCTTGTGCCCAATGCCTCAGCCGATGAAGGCAAGCATGCCATATGCTTTCATCACCATCCCGTCTACCTGTGTTGCCACTTTCAGGGAACTATGCACTTGCACCCCAAGGTCTTTCTGCTCAACAACACTCCCTAGGGCTCTGCCATTCACTGTATATGTCCTGCCCTGGTTTAACTTCCCAAAATGCATCACTTCACATTTGTCTGCGTTAAATTCCATTTGCCAATACCTTGCCCAATTTCCCAGTTGATCTATATCCTGTTGTAACCTTAGACAACCTTCTTCATTGTCCAATAGAACATCAATTTTGGTGTCATCTGCAAACTTACTAATCATGCCCCCTACATTCACATCCAAGTCATTAATATATATGACAAACAACAGAGGGCCCAGCACCGATACCTGCGGCACACCACTGGTCATCTGCCTCCAATCTGAAAACAATCCTCCACTACCACCCTCAGCCTCCTATCACCAAGTCAATTTTGTATCCAATTGGCTAGTTCACCCTGGATCCCATGTGTTCGAACCTTCCAAACCAGCCTACCATGCGGGATCTTGTCAAAGGCCTTGCTAAAGTTCATGTAGACAACGTCCATCGCCCTGCCCTCGTCAATCCTCTTGGTCACCTCCTCAAAAAACTCAATCAAATTCGTGAGACATGATTTCCCACACACAAAGCCATGCTGACTATCCCTAATCAGACCTTGCCTTTCCAAATGCATATAAATCTTGTCTCTCAGAATCCCTTCCAATAACTTTCCCACCACTGATGTAAGGCTCACTGGCCTATAGTTCCCTGGCTTATCCCTGCTGCCCTTCTTAACTAAAGGCTCAACATTAGCTATCCTCCAGTCTTCCGGTGCCTCACCCGTGGCTAACGATGATACAAAAATCTCTGCCAGGGCCCCAGCAATCTCCTCCCTTGCTTCCCATAGCATCCTAGGATACACCTGGTCAAGCCCTGGGGATTTATCCACCTTAATGCGCTTCAAAACCTCCAACACCTTCTTCTTTGTAATGTTGATATGCTCCAGGATATCGCTGTTCCCTCCCTTGAACCCACTAGCTTCCATGACCTTCTCCACGGTAAATACAGACGCAAAGTATTCATTTAAGACCTCGCCCATTTCCTGTGGCTCCACATATAGATTACCACACTGATCCTTAAGGGGACCTACTCTCTCCCTAGCTACCCTTTTACTCTTAATATACTTATAGAATATTTTAGGATTCTCCTTTATCTTATCTGCCAGGGAAATCTCATGGCCTCTTTTCGCCCTCCTAATTTCCTTTTTAAGTTTACTCCTACATCCCCTATACTCCGAGGGCCTCGCTTGATCCCAGCTGCCTATACCGGACATATGCCTCCTTCTTTGTCCTGACCAGACCCTCAATATCCCTCGTGTGTGTTTGTTGAGGATGAATCATTTAACCTTTAGATTTGCTTGAGCCTTGTCAATTTTGGTACTCTGTTTAATTTAAATAATCTGCTTACATGTATATTATATTCATCACAGCATTTTAAAGATTTGGATAAGGTACTGTCAATCTTTCCCTGCACACTCCACACCACCACCCCCCCCCCCCCCCCCACCCCCCCAATAGAAATGTCAGCCTCTCATCATAAGCCTAGTAATTATCCTTTGCATTTTTCTCTGAACCCACTCAGAAGCATAAATCTAATTTTGAACTAAATATTCAAGACTCTAGATGACATTTCAAGTGTGGCCTTGGCACTGAATTATAAAGGATTGACATGGCCTGATCCAAATCATCAAAGATCACTGAGGCATGATTCAATATTTGATTAGCACTGTTCGAAGCAACCTCATATTAAGTGGCTACTCACAGTAAATAGTTAATAACTGTACTCAAATCTCTAACCTTTCTCCATTTTTGTCTCCATCTGTTTTGCACATATTTCACCTCTCCTCCTACCTCAGTTACCATATGAAGTTGCAGTTGCCATTCCATAGCACAGCCATTTAATTTTTCCACATTCATTTTTAGCCAGATCGATTTCCTCTGCAGCAGTTGCCATGCCACACAGTTTGGTGTCAGAGAAATGTAATGTTAGCACTAGACTGCCCTTCTCTCTATCATTTATGCATTGTGTAGAAACAGGGGATCCAGAACAGAACCTTGTGAGATTCCACCAATCCTGGCACCACCCATTCATCACTGTCTACTTTCAGCTGCCAAGCCAGTATTTCATTCCAGCTGGATCATTTGTCATGAAATGCTTCTATTTCTAACTTCTACCAAAATTTCACTTGTAGAACTTCAATCTAATGATTTGCAGAATATCTAAGTTAGATCTATATTCACTACAAATTCCTAAAGATTAACAAGGTATGACCCAATACCATGCCAACAATTTCCATGGCATTTGAATGGAGTCCTATGAAATGTACTGGCTTTCAGCTAACTGGTCCCTAATGCTCATATCTCACTTGTTTTTTTTTTAAGTGTTGGTGTTAGACCAGCTCGCTTTTATGCTTCAGGAAACTGCTGACAATCATGTAACACCTAAAGCTATTGTCCCAGAAATTGTTGGAATGTCACATCTCGCAGGGAATTGAATTTATTCCTCTCCTTTCAGATCCTACAATATTTGAATCTCATATTGCTGGAAATGACATTAAAAATGGAGCAGCCATGTCATGGTCACATCTGAGAGTTCATGAACATCATCTCCAATGATCTATCTTCTTAACCAATGAAAGTTAAGAATGGAAGGAGACAGGGCAGGAAGTGGGGTGAACTAGAGTCAAATTAGATACAGAAAGACAAGAAGAGTCTGGATTAAGACAGAGAAAAAAGATGGAAAGGAAAATTAAGAATATTTTTCAAAATGATCAGAAGAGGGTATTGTAACACAGTTGTGTTTGGGAATTGTTGTATTGGTCCTTGAGAAGTTAATGAGTGTATGACCACATAGGTCTGTGAAATGTACAAACATCCTTACTTATCCTTACATCCATCCTGTATCCAAAAATGTTTTTGCAAAACAATCTGTCTAATTTGAATCTCTGGGTGTCAGAACAGCATTGCATCCTGCAAATTATTTCTCTTTGACACTAACAGGAGTGTGGATTGCAAAATTGGCACAAAAATACTGCCAAGAAAGATATATAATAAAGTTTTAAAAATCTCCTGGAACAATTCACTACCTGTTGGAGTGAAACGCCATAGCTTCATTTTTTCCCTTTCTGACCTCCGAGGTTGAGTTTCATATCAGGACCATAAATCATGCCATTAACTGGCTTCTTATGACATGAATTATCAGTCCTAATAAATGGCATGCCTCTTCTTCACCACAAATTGATTTTTTTCAGAACTAATAATGGTGGATGTTGTTAATTTGCCATTATTTTGGCAGCAATTTCTGGGTCACTAAATATGTTTCCTCAGTTATTTCTTTGAGAATTTAGGGTTGTTACAATGCCCAATTGTTGTCCATCTCTGACAGTGATGACAAAATGGTGGGACAAAATGTCCTATGTATATATTCTAAAGTGAAAAGAATAAATGGACCTTAAGTATATGAATTCCAAGTATAATTTAAATCCAACTGCTCCAATCCAGGATGTTATGGGCTCTTACTTCAATTTGATACTTATTCACCATGGTGTCTCTCATTCAGGATGATACATTGATATTAAACGAAACCAGGACAACTAATTCCTGCCAGAAAGATGAAGGGATGGAGTCTACAATGATAAAGCAACTGATAAAATTAGAAATCGTTGGCAATAGAGTTGGGAGGATTGAATGTCAGAAGTTTAAATCACATAAAGCATCGCAAATTTCAGCTTCCCTCCTTTTAAGCACACATGAAGCCATTTGGGCTCTGGGGGGGGGGGGGGGGGGTGCCTATACCATAATTACAAGAGAGGCAACCAAGGCAGACTGAAAAACCATCAATCAAAATTTTGGTTTGTATTTTACACAGCCTCTTTTCTAAATCTATGGCCCTAATTTTTACTCCTCTTTGAAGTTCTTGGTGGGGCTACTTTAAAATATTTGAGGTCGTCAATAACTCAATTGACTAAGATTGCACTATAATCTCGATCAAAAGAAGTAAAAGCCTTCTCTTGGCTTGGCTTGCTTGTAACCTGCCACCTCCTATAAAATCAGGAAAGTAATAATAAGCTCTGTAAAATGTAATGCGCATATGCAGAGGGCTATTTCTCGATAAATGTGTGCTGCAGTTTTTGTTAACATTTTTTGCAACTGTGTTCCTTAAGGCAAAGGATGGGAGTGCAGGGAATTCATTTCAGACCCCCAGTATCAGCATCACTCTTTCCCAGGCTAGGAATAGTACAGTGTAATGCAGAATACTCTTCCTGTACTCTTCTGTCTCTACTCAATGTGCCTTAACCCTTATCATAGAACAGCACCTCTACCACAGCAATGGAACAATTTTCTATTTCCCCACCAGCCCTCCTGTGGCCTCTGAATGGAATAGCCTAATTAATTCCAAATTAGAGGTAGTCTTGTGTTGTGAGCCCATGGCCACTAAGAACCCTACACCAACTACTTAAGCTCTCTTTGCACAGGACCAGTGGATCCTTTAATCACTTTGATCTCAACTTGAATGTAGGTCCAAGGGTGAGAAGTATGTTTCAACCTGTGAAACAAACCATGTGCTCCCCCCACCCCATCCAATCAAGAAAAATATTTGAAAGACTGAACACTCCAAATATACAGATTTCAAGTGTTGACAATTAATCTGAGCTCACATCAATTCTGGAATATGGTTCGACACTTAATCATAGTTGTAATCCCCTCTTTAGCCATGTGTCACTGAAGTTTGCCATGCAGGTATGTGATCCACTATTTGACCATGTGACAGAGATTTATCACATGGACTCAGTAAGTTCCAAGCTAGTAAAAATTCCCATGCAGACAGCAAAAAGATAGCAACAGGAGTGGGCCATTTAGCCTAAAGAAAGATATCTAATAATATTGCAGAGTTCTATTGTATGTTGTGCACAATGAATTAGGAGTATTTTCTACCATTCCACTTGTAGTTTTTTTTTTAAATCAGGATTACTTTGTTAACCTGTGTTGTGTTATTGCCTTCAGCAATAAAGGTACCAAATGGTACCTTAAACAGCATGGTGGTATATAGTCGGGAGGGAGTTGCTCTGGGAGTTCTCATTGACTCCGGACCCCATGAAGTCTCATGGCGTCAGGTCAAACATGGGCAAGGAAACCACCTGCTGATTACCACCTACCACCTCAGCTGATGAATCAATGCTTTTCCATGTTGAACACAAATTGGAAAAAGCACTGAGGGTAGCAAAGGCACAAAACGTACTCTGGGTAAGGGACTTCAATGTTCATCACCAAGAGTGGCTCAGTAGCACCACTACTGACTGAGCTGACCGAGTCCTAAATGACATAGCTGCTAGACAGGGTCTGCAGCAGGTTGTGAGGGAACCATCAAGGGAAAAACCTACTTGACCTGGTCCTCACCAATCTACCTGTCGCAGATACATCTGCCCATGACAGTATTGGTAGGAGTGACCAATGAACAGTCCTTGTGGAGACAAAGTCCTGTCTTCACACTGAGGGTACCCATCATTGTGTTGTGTGACACTACCACCATGCAAAATGGGATAGATTTTGAACTGATCTAGCAACTTAAAACTGGGCATCCATGAGGTACTGTGGACCATCAGCAGCAGCATAATTGCATTCAACCACAATTGGTAACTTCATGGCCTGACGTATCCCCCACCCTATTACCATCAAGCTGGGGGAACCAACTCTGGTTAAAAGAAGAGTGCAGGAGGGCATGGAAGGAGCAGCATCAGGCATACCTAAAAATGAGGGATTTTACATTAGGCGAACCCACTTCCACCTAGCCCTGGGATCTGACCTGCATTTTACGGGTTCTTGGGCTTTAATTGTCCCGAGGTGGGACTTCCAACCACTTGAGGGAGGAGGTTCCGCTTCAGTGAGCTGCCGGCCAATCAGCGGGCAAGCAGCACCACTGGGAGCAATGGCCATTGCTGGGACTGCAGCCATAGAGTCAGGACTTCAGGTAAGTTGGGCTTGCCTCACCGGGGGGCTGGGGGGCATGATAGGTCGTGCCGGCGAGGCAAGGGTAGTTGATTGGGGGGAGGGGGTGCATCTTGGGTCCCGGGGCGGGTTGTGAGGCGGGGGCAGACCTCAATCGGGTACCCTGTGCCCGACTGCCATAGCACCCCCACAGCACGCGGAAATGTTGGCAGCTATCGCTGGGCAGCCTTTCACATCCCCAGCATATCTGCTTCTCATGGGTAAAATACCCATGGAGGCAGGCGAGGGCTCTTAAGTGGCCGTTAAGTGGCCACTTAAGGGCATGGATTGGCCTCGGGCAGGCGGGCCATTTTATGAACATACGGATTAGGAGGAAGAATAGGCCACGCGACCCCTCGAGCCTGCTCCACCATTCACTAAGTTCATGGCTGAACTAATTACTCCACATTTCCACCTCCCCCCTATAACCTTTCACCCCCTTGCTGAACAAGAATCTATCTACCTCTGCCTTAAAAATATTCAAAGACTCTGCTTCCACTGCCTTTTGAGGAAGAGAATTCCAAAGATGTACGGCCCTCAGAAAAAAAATTCTCATCTCTGTCTTAAATGGGTGACCCCTTATTTTTAAACAGTGACCTCTAGTTTGAGATTCTCCCACAAGGGGAAACATCCTTTCCACATCCATCCTTGTCAAGAGCCCTCAGAATCTTATATGTTTCAATCAAGTCGCCTCTTATTCTTCTAAATTCCAGCAGATACAAGCCTAACCTGTCCAATCTTTCCTCGTAAGACAGCCCATCCATTCCAGGTATTAGTCTAGCAAAGTTTCTCTGTACTGCCTCCAACGCATTTGCATCCTTCTTTAAATAAGGAGACCAATGCTGTACACAGTACTCCAGATGTGGTCTCACCAATGCCCTGTATAGCTGAAGCATAACCTCCCTACTTCTGTTTTCAATTTCCCTCGTAATAAATGATAACATTCTATTAGCTTTCCTAATTACGTGCTGTACCTGCATACTAACCTTTTGCGATTCATGCACTAGGACACCCAGATCCCTCTGCATCTCAGAGCTCTGCAATCTCTCACCAATTAGATAATATGCTTCTTTTTTATTCTTCCTGCCAAAGTGGACAATTTCACACATTATACTCCCGATCTTTGCTCACTCACTTAAACTATCTACATCCCTTTGTAGCCTCCATTTATACTCTTTTTAAAAAAATTTATTTGGAGATACAGCACTGAAACAGGCCCTTCGGCCCACCGAGTCTGTGCCGGCCATCAACCACCCATTTATATTAATCCTACACTAATCCCATATTCCTACCACATCCCCACCTGTCCCTATATTCCCTTACCACCTACCTACCTATACTAGGGGCAATTTATAATGGCCAATTTACCTATCCACCTGCAAGTCTTTTTGGTGGTGGGAGGAAACCGGAGTACCCGGTGAAAACCCACGCAGACACAAGGAGAACTTGCAAACTCCACACAGGCAGTACCCAGAATTGAACCTGGGTCGCTGGAGCTGTGAGGCTGCAGTGCTAACCACTGCGCCACTGTGCCGCCCTTCACAACTTACTTTCCTACCGATCTTTGTGTCATCAGCAAATTTAGCAACCATACCTTCGGTCCCTTCATCTAAGTCATTTATATAAATGGTAAAAGATTGAGGCCCCAGCACAGATCCCTCCGGCACACCACTTGTTACATCTTGCCAACCAGAAAATGACCCATTTATGCCTACTCTCTTTCCTGTGGGCTTACGGCCCGACCGCAGTAAAATTGGCCAGAGGTGGGAGGTGCGCAGGAAGGCCTCCCGGAGCTTCCTGCTCGATTTTACACTGCCCCCATGCTACCATCTGACCTACTGGGGTGGCGTACAATTCAGCCCGAGGTGTCAACCTGGTGAGGCTACAACCCAGGACTACTTACATGCCAAACAGTGGAAGCAGCATGTGATGGACAGGGCTGAGCAATACCACAACCAACAGATCACATCTATGCTCTGCAGTCATGCCACATCTGGTCGTGAATGGTGGTGAACAATTAAGCAACTGACAGGAGGAGGAGGCTCCACAAATATCCCATTCCTCAATGATGGGGGGCTCAGCACATCAGTGCAAAAGACAAGGCTGAAACATTGCAACAATCTTCAGTTAGAAGTGCTGAGTGGATGGTCCATCTCAGCTTCCTCCTGAAGACCCCAGCATCATAGATGCCAGACTTCAGCCAATTTGATTCACTCCGTGTGATATCAAGAAACGGCTAAAGGCACTGGATACTGCAAAGGCTATGGGCCCTGGCAACATTCCAGCAATGGTACTGAAGATGTGCGGTCCAGAACTAGCCATGCCCCTAGCCAAGAAGTTCCAGAACAGCTACAACACTGGCATCTACCCGGCCATGTGACAAATTACCCAGATATGACCTGTACACAAAAAGCAGGACAAATCCAATCCAGCCAATTTCCGCCCTATCAGTCTACGCCCGATCATCGGCAAAGTGATGGAAGGTGTCGATGACAGTGCTATCAAGCGGCACTTGCTCAGCAATAACCTGCTCAGTGATGCTCAGTTTGAGTTCCACCAGGGCCACTCAGCTCCTGACCTCATTACAGCCTTGGTCCAAATGTGGACAAAAGAGCTGAACTCCAGAGGCGAGGTGAAAGTGACTGCCCTTGACATCGATACAGCATTTGATCGAGTATGGCACCAAGGAGCCAGAGCAAAACTGGAGTCAATGGGAATCAGGGAGAAAACTCTTTGCTGGTTGGAGTCATACCGAGCCAAAGGAAGATGGTTGTCATTGTTGTAGGTCAATCATCTCAGTCCTAGGACATCACTGCAGGAGTTCCTCAGGGTAGTGTTCTAGGCCCAGCCATCTTCAGCTGCTTCATCAATGATCTTCCTTCCATCACAAGGTCAGAAGTGGGGATGTTAGTTGATGATTGCACAATGTTCAGCACCATTCGCAACTTCTCAGATACTGAAGCAGCCCTTGTTCATATGCAGCAAGGGCTGGACAACATCCAGGCTTTGGCTGATAAGTGGCAAGTAACATTCGTGCCACCCATTGCCAAGCAATAACAGAAACAAGAGAGAATCTAACCACCTCCCCATGACATTCAATGCATTACATTGCTGAATCACCCGCTATCAACATCCTGGGCTCACCATTGACCAGAAACTGAACAGGACCAGCCACATAAATGCTGTGGCCAGAAGAGGAGGTCAGATGCTGGGAATTCTGTGGCGAGTAACTCATCTCCCCAGTGCCTGTTCACTATCAGAAGGCACAAGTCAGGAGTGTGATGGAATACTCTCCACTTGCCTGGATGGTGCAGGTCCAACAATACTCAAGAAGCTCGACACCATTTAGGACAAAGCAGTCCGCTTGATTGGCACCCCATTCAATCCCTCCACCACCAATGCACAGTGGCAGCAGTGTGTACCATCTACAAGATGCACTGCAGCAAATCACCAAGGCTCCTTCGACAGCACCTTCCAAATCCATGACCTCTACCACCTAGAAGAAAACGTGCAGCAGATGCATGGGAACACCACCACCTGCATGGTCCCCTCCAAGCCACACACCATCTTGACTTGGGACTATATCGCCGTTCTTCACTATCACTGGATCAAAATCCTGGAACTGCCTTCCGAACAGCACTGTGGGTGTAGCTAAACCCCAAGGACTGCAGTGATTCAAGAAGGCAGCTCACCACCACTTTCTCAAGGGAACTTAGGGATGGGCAATAAATGCTGGCATAGCCAGCGATGCCCACATCCCCCGAACAAATAAAAATCTTGAGCTGAAAGGTAATCAAAGGGTGGGTTCTTTATCATTAAGTAACAAATTTACGAGAGCTGTATAATGCACGTGCGACTAGATGACTAACACTCCAACTGAGCTATCACGTGTTGTTTGATGCCATTTCCAGTGACGATGGCCAGGATTTTACGTTGGGCAGACGGGAGCTGGCAACCAACTGAAAAATTGGTGGTGAATCCACTTCCACCTAGCCTGGGGATCCGTTCCATATTTTATGGGTTCCCAGGCTTTAATTGTTCTGAAGCGGGGCTTCCACCCACTTGAGGGAGGAAGTCCTGCCTCATTGAGCTGCTGGCCAATCAGTGGGCCGGTTCCTCTTAGTCCCAGCAGCATCACCGGGAGCGATGGCCACTGCTGGGACTGAAGCCCAGTCGACCAAGGAGGAAGATGTGGAGCCGTGAGTTAAGGAACTTACGGGGGTAATCAGTCAGACCCTGGTGAGGCAATCAAAGCTTACCTTAAGGACATTGATTGGCCTGGGGTGGGCGAGCTGTTCTTCGCCCCCTCCCCCCCCCCGATTTTAAGGGTGGCGGAAGCAGGAGAGTATCGGGAAAGCGTCCCGGAGCCTCCCGCTCCATTTTACGCACCCCCTGCTACCATCCCGCTCTTTGTGATGGTGTAACATTCTGGTTGATGTGTGAAGTACTCAGACTGTTAAAGTGGTATCACAACATCTCCCTTTTCTAAAATGGAAACACACAAAAGATAAACTATGTACATGTTGAAAGAAAAAAAAATTTTGAATATTATTTACATATGAAATAAAAACAGAAAGGGCTGAAAATACTCAGCAGGTTTAGCAACAGCTGTGGAGAGAGAAACAGTTAATGTTTCAGTTCTGTGACCTTTCATCAGAACTTGCATCAAAATATTTCCATACTCACTGACTTTCAAGTCCTTCAGTCAATTGTCTCTAACGTATTGGTGATTTCCTGACTCGACCTGATCTAGTCACTGTGTGGCTTGGTTGAGAACCTGACTTGTCAACTTTTTTCTCTCGACCTGCCTATGTTCTGTGCTTGAGCAGTTTGTCACTTCATTACTCCACAGGAAACCACATTCCCTCGGTGGATGGATCACTCGAACCTTCTGTCCAATCTGTAACGGTAGAAGTTGCACACCTGCATGTTTGTCATGTACAATTTCCATCTTCTCCGAATTCATTATCAGCTTGTCCTGTATTGATGAAGATTTAATGAAGTGATGACTTGGTAGAGTCATCTTAATTTGTCTTCCAAATATAATTTTCACAGGTGATGCTAATCCTGTGCTGATTGGTGTTGCCCTTAAGTGTAACATGGCTACATGCAGATCTTGCTTTGTTTCCTGACCCTTCATGATCAGTGTGGTACCATTCTTTTGGCTAGGCCGTTCAAACTGGGGTAATGTGGTGAAAGTGGGGTATGGTTCACTGCCCATTTCTTACACATATCTTCAAACGGTTTGGCAGTACATTGTAGTCCATTGTCCAATATTATCTCCTCTAGATGGCCAAATAAGCTGAATATTTTGCTGATAGTGTTAGCAACTGATTGGCTTGACATTTCCCTCAATTGTCAAATTATGAGGAACTTGGAGAAATAATGAGTTAGCAAAAGATAGTCATGACTTTTGATAGTGAAGAGATCAGTGGTGACCCATATCCAAGAATGTGACGGCACTTCATGCGGGAGAAGTGGTTCTTTATGCTGGCTTGTTTGATGCTTTTGTCTTGCATCACATGACTACACTACTCACTCGATGTCACTGTTAGCTCCTGGCCAGTAATTTTTTTTTTATTTAGAGATACAGCACTGAAACAGGCCCTTCGGCCCACTGAGTCTGTGCCGACCAACAACCACCCATTTATACTAACCCTGTAACAATCCCATATTCCCGACCACCAACTTACACTAGGGGCAATTTATAATGGCCAATTTACCTATTAACCTGCAAGTCTTTGGCTGTGCAAGTCTTCTGGATTTCTCTACACCCATATATGACCTAGTTGCAACTGTGAAAGAATGTCAAGGTGAAGCAATTGTGGAATTAACACTTGCTCTCCCTTGAAGATCATGCCACTCGAAACCCCCAATTCATCCTAATATGGCCAAAAGATTCTAAGTTCTGCAGGAACTTCTTGTATCATGTCAAGCCATCCTTTGACAATGAGTTGCCATAGCTCAATTAAGGCTGGGCCTCTCTATGTTTCTTCCTGTCGTCCCTCATGCTTGTTTTGTCAAATCTATCTGGTATACATCTTCCAATTCTATGTTGGCTTTTCATGCTGTGCCCCCACCTGCCAAGAATGAGGCACATTAACTTTGTCATGAATATTGATTGTAAAATGTTGCTGGAGCGAGGAAATAACTTGTTAAACAGATCAGCTGTGGCTGGAAAATACATTTGCATATTTACAGAAAGTGTTTGGAAGGAAAAGGACCATTCCCTGACACATGTAATCCACAAGGGGCAGGACTGGTTAGACCAGCTGGTCACATGACTAACTGGCTTGGCTGTTCCAGGGTTTTCTTTTGAACTGGCCACAGAGCTTTTGAACCGAGAAAGACTGTATGCTCCTGGACTAAGAAGATCTCTCCTGTCTGCTCCCATCTGTACAAGAAGGACGGGTTGCATCTGAACTGGAGGGGCACCAATATCCTGGGCGGGAGGTTTGTTAGAGCTCTTCGGGAGGGTTTAAACTAGTTTGGCAGGGGGATGGGAACCGGAGCCACGGATCAGTGGATGGGGTAGCTGTTGAACAGACAGATACCGAGTGCAGAGAGTCTGTGAGGAAGGTTAGACAGTTGACAGGGCAAAGTTGCAGCCAGTATGATGGGTTGAAGTATGTCTATTTTAACGCAAGAAGTGTCAGGAATAAGGGTGATGAACTTAGAGCATGGATCAGTATTTGGAGCTACGATGTTGTGGCCATTACAGAGACATGGATATCACAGGGGCAGGAATGGATGTTGGATGTTCCGGGGTTTAGGTGTTTCAAAAGGAATAGGGAGGGAGGTAAAAGAGGTGAGGGAGTGGCATTGTTAATCAGGGATAGTATCACAGCTGCAGAAAGGGAGGTCGTCGAGGAGGGTTTGTCAACTGAGTCATTATGGGTGGAAGTCAGAAACAGGAAAGGTGGAAGTCAGAAACAGGAAAGGAGCAGTCACTTTGTTGGGAGTTTTCTATAGACCCCCCAATAGCAACAGAGACATGGAGGAACAGATTGAGAGGCAGATTTAGGAAAGGTTCAGAAGTAACAGGGTTGTTGTCATGGGTGACTTCAACTTCCCTAATATTGATTGGAACCTCCTTAGTGCAAATAGTTTGGATGGAGCAGTTTTTGTCAGGTGTCCAGGAAGGTTTCCTGACTCAATATGTAGATAGGCCGACTAGAGGGGAGGCTATTTGGACTTGGTGCTTGGCAACGAACCAGGCCAGGTGGCAGATCTCTCGGTGGGAGAGCATTTCGGTGATAGTGATCACAACTCCCTGACCTTTACTATAGTCATGGAGGGGGACAGGAGCAGACAGGTTAGGAAAATATTTAATTGGGGGAGGGGGAATTACAATGCTATTAGGCAGGAACTGGGGAGTATAAATTGGGGACAGATGTTCTCAGGGAAATGCATGACAGAAATGTGGAGGTTGTTTAGGGAGCACTTGCTGCGACTGCTGGATAGGTTTGTCCCGATGAGGCAGGGAAGGGATGGTAGGGTGAAGGAACCTTGGATGACAAGAGGTGGGGAACAGCTAGTCAAGAGGAAGAAGGAAGCTTACTTAAGGTTGAGGAAGCAAGGATCAGACAGGGCTCTAGAGGGTTACAAGGTAGCCAGGAAGGAACTGAAGAATGGACTTAGGAGAGCTAGACGGGGACATGAAAAAGTCTTGGCGGGTCGGATTAAGGAAAATCCCAAGGCGTTCTACACTTGTGAGGAACAAGAGGATGGCCAGAGTGAGGGTAGGGCCGTTCAGGGATAGTGGAGGGAACTTGTGCCTGGAGTCGGAGGAGGTAGGGGAGGTCCTAAATGAATACTTTGCTTCAGTATTCACTAGTGAGAGGGACCTGGTCGTTTGTGAGGACAGCGTGGAACAGGCTAATATGCTTGAACAGGTTGAGGTTAAGAGGGAGGATGTGCTGGAAATTTTGAATGAGATGAGGACAGATAAGTCCCCAGGGCCAGACAGGATATACCCAAGGATATTACGGGAAGCGAGGGAAGAGATTGCTGCGCCTTTGGCGATGATCTTTGCGTCTTCACTGTCCACTGGAGTAGTGCCAGATGATTGGAGGGCAGCAAATGTTGTGCCCTTGTTCAAGAAAGGGAATAGGGATAACCCTGGGAATTATAGACCAGTCAGTCTTACATCGGTAGTGGGCAAATTATTGGAGAGGATTCTGAGAGACAGTATTTATGATTATTTGGAAAAGCATGGTTTGATTAGAGACAGTCAGCATGGCTTTGTAAAGGGCAGGTTATGCCTCACAAGCCTTATTGAATTCTTTGAAGATGTGACAAAACACATTGATGAAGGAAGAGCAGTGGATGTGGTGTATATGGATTTTAGCAAGGCGTTTGATGAGGTTCCCCATGATAGGCTCATTCAGAAAGTAAGGAGGCATGGGATTCAGGGAAAGTTGGCTGTCTGGATACAAAATTGGCTGGCCCATAGAAGTCAGAGGGTGGTAGTAGATGGAAAGTATTCAGCATGGAGCTCGGTGACCAGTAGTGTTCCACAAGGATCTGTTCTGGGACCTCTGCTCTTTGTGATTTTTATAAATGACTTGGATGAGGAAGTGGAAGGCTGGGTTAGCAAGTTTGCCGATGACACGAAGGTTGCTGGAGTTGTGGATAGTGTGGAAGGCTGTTGTAGGTTGTAACGGGACATTGACAGGATGCAGAGCTGGGCTGAGAAGTAGCAGATGGAGTTCAACCTGGAAAAGCGTGAAGGCATTCATTTTGGAAGGTCGAATTTGAATGCGGAATACAGGCTTAAAGACAGGATTCTTGGTAGTGTGGAGGAACAGAGGGATCTTGGGGTCCATGTCCATAGATCGCTCAAAGTTGCCACCCAAGTTGATAGGGTTGTTAAGAAGGCGTATGGTGTGTTGGCTTTCATTAACAGGGGGATTGAGTTTAAGAGCCGTGAGGTTATGCTGCAGCTCTATAAGGCCCTGGTTCGACCACACTTGGAATATCGTGTTCCGTTCTGGACGCCTCATTATAGGAAGGATGTGGAAGCTTTAGAGAGGGTGCAGAGGAGATTTACCAGGATGCTGCCTGGACTGGAGGGCATGTCCTACAAAGAAAGATTGAGGGAGCGAGGGCTTTTCTCATTGGAGCGAAGAAAGATGAGAGGTGACTTGATAGAGTGGTACAAGATGATGAGAGGCATAGATAGAGTGGATAGCCAGAGACTTTTTCCCAGGGTGGAAAGGGCTATCACCAGGGGGCATAATTTTAAGGTGATTGGAGGAAGGTTTTGGGGAGATGTCAGAGGTAGGTTCTTTACACAGAGAGTGGTGGGTGCGTGGAATGCGCTGCCAGCGGTGGTAGAAGCAGATACATTAGGGGCATTTAAGCGACTCTTGGATAGGTACATGGATGATAGTAGAATGAAGGATAGGTAGTTAGTTTGATCTTAAAGTAGGTTAAAGGTTCGGCACAACATCGTGGGCCGAAGGGCCTGTACTGTGCTGTTCTATGTTCTATCTCTTACTCACAAGCCTCTGAATCCACTGAAGCAACATGAACCCCAAGAGAGAAAAGTCTCCTCCAGTGAACAAGGTTTAAGCAGAATTCTGGACCCCAACGAAAAGAGAGATCTATCTACAATCAAGGACTCTACAGTGAGCTCGAAGAACCATAACAAAAACTCTTCAGATATTGCCTCAAATTTTTCCATGTTATTTTTTTCTGCTCTTCTCTGTTTATATTTGCACGTGTGTATCGCATATGCTTACTAGTGTGGGTGCGTCATGTATCTATAGGTGTCAACCGAATTAGAGTTTAAGTTCAAGTTTAATAAATTTCAACTTTTATTCTTTAAACCTAAGAAAACCTGGTTTTGCTGGTTCCTTTCCCTTATAGGCGGCACAGTGGCAAGATCACAGCTCCAGTGACCCGGGTTCAGTTCTGGGTACTGCCTGTGTGGAGTTTGCAAGTTCTCCCTGTGACCACGTGGGTTTCCACTGGGTGCTCCAGTTTCCTCCCATAGCCAAAGACTTGCAGGTTGATGGGTAAATTGGCCATAGTAAATTGCCCCTAGTGTAGGTAGGTGGTAGGAAAATTGAGGGAAGATGTGGTAGGGTATATGGGATTAATGTAGGATTAGTGTAAATGGGTGGTTGATGGTTGGCACAGACTCGGTGGGCCAAAGGGCCTGTTTCAGTGCTGTAAAAAGTGGTGAACAAGGATTCACCAAGGGGGAGCTAAAAACACTGAGTTTAAAAATAAAAACTTGTTATGGTAAGACCAGGTGAAGGCTGAGAGGAAACTCTAGACACATTTCTCACCTGGTCATAACAACCTGCATGTCAAATGGAATGTCTTCACACTTTCTGGGACTGAGTAGTCTGCTAAGGGTGTCTGAGATCTCCATAAGATTCCTAGGTTTATATCTGACCTTGCAGTCATATCCTTGTACTTTTATCACTAGCCGCTGTAGTTGGGGTGGTGCACTGGGAGTGATTTCTTCCATATTATCGCCAGTGGTTTATGATCCATCTTGACTATGAAATACTTTCCAAAAAGATAAGTGTGAAACTTTGGGATTCTAAATGCCAGAGCTAGAGTTCCCTTTCCATGTTGGAATAATTTGCCCAACAATAATTTGTGGCTCACAGGCTCTTTGATGCAAAAACAATTGAATGACTCTCTTGGAGTAAACATGCTCCCAAACCTTTCAAACCATCTACTTCAAGAACAGTATCCTTATTCAGTTCATAATACTGCAAATATGCTTTTGTTGACAGCAATTGTTTCAGCAAATCAAATGCATGCTGTTGGTTCTCATGCCACAGACAAGGTGTACCCTTTTTAAGGAGTTCCCATAGAGATGAGGATATCTCTGCAAACTTTGAGATGCAGGGAGCTAGGAAATTAAGTAGACCGAGGCACCTCCATAAGTCTTCCTTGCCTTATTGACTTGGCATGGACAGGATATCCACTACTTTATCAGGATCCGTTCTTATGCCTGAATCAGTGTAAATGGAACTTAAAAAATTGATGCAATTCATGTTCACAGCACACTTCTTGCTGTTGAATACAAGACCTTCCTTTCTCGCTGTTTGGATGAGGGTATGTAGATTCTTGTCATGCTCCTCCTTTGTGCTGCTGATCACTGCTATATCAGCAGCAATACAGCCACATCCTGCAACATTCTCTGTGACATGATCCATATGTTGCTCAAATAAATCCTAGCTTACTGATAAACCTAACAGTAGACGCAATAAATAATATCTCCCAAATTTTTTTTTTTATATTTGTTTCATGGGATGTGGGTTGGCACAGCCTTGGTGGGCAAAAGGCCTGTTTCAGTGCTGTACCTCTCTGAGGTGGTGGTGAGCTGCCTTCTTGAATCGCTGCAGTTCATGTGGGATAGGTATATCCACAGTACTATTAGGAAGGGAGTTCCAGGATTTTGACCCAGTGACAGTGAAGGAATGGCAATATAGTTCCATGTCAGGGTGGTGTGTGGCTTGGAGGGGAACTTGCAGGTGGTGGTGTTCCCATGCATCTGCTGCCTTTGTCCTTCTAGGTGGTAGAGGTTGCGGGTTTGGAAGGTGCTGCCAGAGTAGCCTTGGTGCACTGCTGCAGTGCATCTTGTAGATGGTACACACTGCTACCACTGTGTGTCAGTGGTGGAGAAGGTGAATGTTTGTGGATGGGGTCCCAATCAAGAGGACTGCTTTGTCCTGGATGATGTCAAGCTTCTTGAGTGTTGTTGGAGCTGCACTCATCCAGGCAGGTGGAGAGTATTCCATCACACTTCTGACTTGTGCCTTTTCGATGGTGGACAGGCCTTGGGGAGTTAGGAGGAGAGTTACTCGCCGCAGGATTCCTAGCCTCTGACCTGCTCTTGTAGCCATGGTATTTATATGGTTGCTCCAGTTCAGTTGCTGGTCAATGGTAACCCCCAGGTTGTTGATAGTGGGGGATTCAGCGATTGTAATGTCATTGAATGTCAAGGGGAGATGGTTAGATAACATCTTGTTGGAGATGGTCAATGCCTGGCACTTGTGTGGCGCGAATGTTACTTGCCACTTCTCAGCCCAAGCCTGGATATTGTCCAGGTCTTGCTGCATTTCTACATAGACTGCTTCAATATCTGAGGAGTCGCAAATGGTGCTGAACATTGTGCAATCATCAGCAAACATCCCCACTTCTGACCTTATGATTGATGGAAGGTCATTGATGAAGCAGCTGAAGATGGTTGGGCCTAGGACACTACCTTGAGGAACTCCTGCAGTGATATCCTGGAGCTGAGATGATTGACTTCCAACAACCACAACCATCTTCCTTTGCACTAGGTATGATTCCAACTAGCGGAGATTTTTCCTCCTGATTCCCATTAACTCCACTTTTGCTAGGGCTCCTTGATGCCATCTCAGTCAAATACTTTCTTGATGTCAACGGCAGTCACTTTCACCTCACCCCTGGAGTTCAGCTCTTTTGTCCCTGTTTGGACCAAAGCTGTAATGAGGTCAGGAGCTGAGTGGCCCTGGAGGAACCTAAACTGAGCATCACTGAGGTGTTTATCGCTAAGCAAGTGCCGCTTGATAACACTGTCAATGACACCTTCTATTATGGAGTTCTGAAAGTCAGTAACTCTCGCAAACTTTGAGAGATGGACCGACCAGCATCCGTACTTTGCATCAAGCTTGGAAAAGAATCCAGCCTTTGCAAACTTACGATTAAATTCCTCCAAAGTGGGGATTTTATGAGGACATTGTTTTTAACACCTGATTCAGCCTTCTAGGGTCTTCGCATACCCTGATCTTGCTGTCTTTTTTTTTTAAATTGGCTATCCCCAATGAACTCCACTGCTGAACCTCTCTGCTGTCCTGCTACTTTGATACGTTCTACTACCTCCACGCTCTGGTCTTCAACTATACCTCAACGCTACCAGATATGGATGGTGTGCCCAGATCTCGAAAAACTTCAGAAACCACAAGCTGCCACCATATTGTGCTATTGCCTTCTTCAGCAATAAGGTACCAAAAAGTCTTGCATTGAAAGGTAATCAAGGAGTGGGTTCTTTATTATTAACTAACAAATTTACAAGAGAAATCTATAATACAGGTGTGACTAGATGACTAACAACTCCAACTGAGCTATCATGTGTTGGTTAACGTCACTTCCTGTGATAATGTGTGAAGTACTCAGACTGTTAAAGTGGTATCACAACAACCAGCAGCCTAAGATCCATCTCTGTCAAGCAGTGCAGATGTACACATTCATCAGGGGATGATTAGTAATTATTCCCAGTGACAGCAAAATTCAATGCACCAGTAAGTATGTGCAGGCAGTTTGCAAAAGAATGTTTTTAATTTCAATTATCAGAAACATTAGCTGCGCTAATATTGTTAAAAAAAACTACACTGGTTATATTCCAAGGGCTCAGGTGATTCTGTTCCTCATTAGCACACTGCTTCCCCGATTAATGCCATTTATATACAGGCTGCCCTAACAATCCCTTAACAATTATTCTGATTCTTCCAAGAAAGGCATCTAAACAGATTCTTGTTTTCTGTCTTTTGTTGTTCTGTTTTTGCTCAAGTCAGTATTAATTTATACAATGACTGAAAACTTTGGGTTAACCTCCGACAATAAAAAAAAAGTATGTTGATTTCTTTTGTTGCGTTGAAAGCTTTCAATAGTCAAGTCCCTGTTGACATCAGCTCAATATTTATTGAAGCCTCTGCCCAACATGGACTGGTGACTCTCCTTGGGGGTATGGCATGTGCTACAAAAAAAGACTTGGCCAAACATTCTGCACATTTATATGAGTAACATGGTTCAATTTTAAAAATAGACAAATTCTTCACACTGAAAGAACTCTTTTCCGGATAGAATTTCCCCATGCATAATCATTCCCTTTAACCCTTAGCTGGAAAGGTCAACATAGAAGAAATCCTAGGTGTGATAATTCCATTGGTAAGCCTAAGAACTTCAGAAACCTTTTTGTCGAAATGTAGAAAACCTTCTGTCTCATTCAATCTATTTTTCTGTTTCCTTTAATGTTGTTTTTTCCTCTTCACTGCCTGGCTGCATAATATTATGCACCCACCAACAACAACTTGCATTTAAAAAGTGCCTTGAAAGTAGTAAATCATCCAGTGATAGAAAGCAAGAGATAACCATGAAAGTAATAGCATTCCATGGTTCAGGGTCTGTTGTTTTACTTGAGCTAAGTGTTTGTGTGATTGAGAATACAGTTGAGGGTTATAAAGGAAAAGTACAGAGACAAATAATTGAATGTCAAAGAACAAAGAACGGTACAGCACAGGAGCAGGCCATTCAGCCCTCCAAGCCTGCGCCGATCTTGATGCCTGCCTAAACTAAAACCTTCTGCACATCCGGGGACCGTATCCCTCTATTCCCATCCTATTCATGCATTTGTCAAGATGCCTCTGAAACGTTGCTATCGTACCTGCTTCCACCACCTCCCCTGGCAGCAGGTTCCAGGCACTCACCACCCTCTGTGCAAAAAAACTTGCCTCGCACATCCCCTCTAAACTTTGCCCCTCTCACCTTAAACCTATGTCCCCCAGTAACTGACTCTTCCACCCTGGGAAAAAGCTTCTGACTATCCACTCTGTCCATGCCGCTCATAACTTTATAAACCTGTATCATGTCACCCCTCCACCTCTGTCGTTCCAGTGAAAACAATCCGAGTTTATCCAACCTCTCCTCATAGCTAATGCCCTCCAGACCAGGCAACATCTTGGTAAACCTCTTCTGTACCCTCTCCAAAGCCTCCACGTCCTTCTGGTAGTGTGGCGACCAGAATTGCACACAATATTCTAAGTGTGGCCTAACTAAAGTTCTGTACAGTTGCAGCATGACTTGCCAATTTTTATACTCTATGCCCCGACCGATGAAGGCAAGCATGCCGTATGCCTTCTTGACTACCTTATCCACCTGCGTTGCCACTTTGTGACCTGTGGACCTGTACGCCCAGATCTCTCTGCCTGTCAATACTCCGAAGGGTTCTGCCATTCACTGTATACTTCCCACCTGCATTAGATCTTCCAAAATGCATTACCTCACATTTGTCCGGATTAAACTCCATCTGCCATTTCTCCGCCCAAGTCTCCGACCGATCTATATCCTGCTGGATCCTCTGACAATCCTCATCACTATCCGCAACTCCTCCAACCTTTGTGTCGTCCGCAAACTTACTAATCAGACCAGCTACATTTTCTTCCAAATCATTTATATATACAACAAACAGCAAAGGTCCCAGCACTGATCCCTGCGGAACACCACTAGTCACATCCCTCCATTCAGAAAAGCACCCTTCCACTGCTACCCTTTGTCTTCTATGACAGAGCCAGTTCTGTATCCATCTTGCCAGCTCACCTCTGATCCTGTGTGACTTCACCTTTTGTACCAGTCTGCCATGAGTGACCTCGTCAAAGGCTTTACTGAAGTCCATATAGATAACATCCACTGCCCTTCCTTCATCAATCATCTTTGTCACTTCCTCAAAAAACTCAATCAAATTAGTGAGACACGACCTCCCCTTCACAAAACCATGCTGCCTCTCGCGAATAAGTTTGTTGATTTCCAAATGGGAGTAAATCCTGTCCCGAAGAATCCTCTCTAATAATTTCCCTACCACTGATGTAAGGCTCACTGGCCTATAATTTCCTGGATTATCCTTGCTACCCTTCTTAAACAAAGGAACAACATTGGCTATTCTCCAGTCCTGTGGGACCTCACCTGTAGCCAATGAGGATGCAAAGATTTCTGTCAAGGCCCCAACAATTTCTTCCCTTGCCTCCCTTAGTATTCTGGGGTAGATCCCATCAGGCCCTGGGGACTTATCTATCTTAATGCTTTGTAAGACACCCAACACCTCCTCCTTTTTGATAATGAGATGACAGACTATCTACACTCCCTTCCCTAGGCTCATCATCCACCAAGTCCTTCTCTTTGGTGAATACTGATGCAAATTACTCATTTAGTACCTCGCCCATTTCCTCTGGCTCCACACATAGATTCCCTTCTCTGTCCTTGAGCGGGCCAATCCTTTCCCTAGTTACCCACTTGCTCTTTATATACATATAAAAAGCCTTGGGATGCTCCTTAATCCTGTTTGCCAATGACTTTTCATGACCCCTTTTAGCCCTCCTGACTCCTTGCTTAAGTTCCTTTCTACTGCCTTTATATTCCTCAAGGGATTCATCTGTTCCTAGCCTTCCAGCCCTTACGAATGCTTCCTTTTTCTTTGACTAGGCTCACAATATCCCGCGTTATCCAAGGTTCTCGAAACTTGCCAAACTTATCCTTCTTCCTCACAGGAACATGCTGGTCCTGGATTCTAATCAACTGACATTTGAAAGACTCCCACATGTCAGATGTTGATTTACCCTCAAACAGCCACCCCTAATCTAAATTCTTCAGTTCCTGCCTAATATTGTTATAATTAGCCTTCCCCCAACTTAGCACCTTCACCTGAGGACTACTCTTATCCTTATCCACAAGTACCTTAAAACTTATGGAATTATGGTCACTGTTCCCGAAATGCTCCCCTACTGATACTTCGACCACCTGGCCGGGCTCATTCCCCAATACCAGGTCCAGTACAGCCCCATCCCTCGTTGAACTATCTACATATTGTTTCAAGAAGCCCTCCTGGATACTCCTTACAAATTCTGCCCCATCTCAGCCCCTAGCACCAAGCGAGTCCCAGTCAATATTGGGGAAGATAAAATCACCCACCAGTACAACCCTGTTACCTTTACATCTTTCCAAAATCTGTCTACATATCTGCTCCTCTACCTCCTGCTGGCTGTTGGGAGGCCTGTAGAAAACCCCCAATATCGTGACTGCACCTTTCCTATTCCTGAGCTCCACCCATATTGCCTCACTGCACGACCCCTCCAAGGTGTCCTCCCGCAGTACAGCTGAGATATACTACTTAACAAGTAATGCAACTCCCCCACCCCTTTTACATCCCCCTCTATCCTGCCTGAAGCTTCTAAATCCTGGAACATTTAGCTGCCAATCCTGTCCTTCCCTCAACCAAGTCTCTGTAATAGCAACAACATCATAGTTCCAAGTACTAATCCAAGCTCTAAGTTCATCTGCCTTACCTGTTATACTTCTCGCATTGAAACAAATGCACTTCAGACCACCAGTCCCGCTGTGCTCCACAACATCTCCCTGCCTGCTCTTCCTCTTAGTCTTACTGGCCTTATTTACTAGTTCCCCCTCATTTATTTCACTTGCTGTCCTACTGCTCTGGTTCCCACCCCCCTGCCACACTAGTTTAAACCCTCCCGAGTGACGCTAGCAAACCTCGCAGCCAGGATACTTATGCCCCTCCAGTTTAGTTGCAACCCGTCCTTCTTGTACAGGTCCCATCTGTCCCTGAAGAGATCCCAATGGTCCAGATATCTGAAACCCTCCCTTCTACACCAGCTGTTCAGCCACGTGTTTAGCTGCACTATCTTCCTATTTCTAGCCTCACTGGCATATGGCACAGGGAGTAATCCCGAGATTACAACCCTAGAGCTCCTGTCTTTTAACTTTTTACCTAACTCCCTAAACTCCCCCTGCAGGACCTTGTCACTCTTCCTGCCTACGTCATTGGTACTGATGTGTACCACAACATCTGGCTGTTCACCCTCCCCCTTCAGAATGCCCCCTGTCCGTTCAGAGACATCCTTGACCCTGGCACCAGGGAGGCAATATACCATCCTGGAGTCTCTTTCACATCCACAGAAGCGCCTATCTGTGCCCCTGACTATAGAGTCCCCTATAACTATTGCTCTTCTGCGCTTTGTCCCTCCCTGCTGAACAACAGTGCCAGCCATGGTGCCACTGCTCTGGCTGCTGCTGTTTTCCCCTGATAGGCCATCCCCTGCAACAGTATCCAAAATGGTATACTTGTTAGAGAGGGGGATAGCCACAGAGGATTCCTGCACTGACTGCCTGCCCCTTCTAGCGGTCACCCATCTATCTGCCTGCACCTTGGGTGTAACCACTTCTCTAAAACTCCTGTCTATGACGGGCTCTGCCACCTGCATGCTCCTAAGTGCATCCAGTTGCAGCTCCAACTGATCCTTGCGGTCTGTGAGGAGCTGCAACTGGGTACACTTCCTGCAGATGTAGTCGTCCGGAACGCTGGAAGCATCACAAACCTCCCACATCTCACAGGTGAAGCACTTCATCCCTCTAACTGACATTTCTAGCACTAATTAATAAATTAATTTAAGATAAATACTTATTAAATCCTTACTAAATTGTTACTATGTGGTCCCTCGTGCTAGATTCCTCCTATATATATTAAATGCAAACTAAATACAGTAATCTCCTCCCTCTGGTTTAGTTACTCTACTTATTAATTAGTTAATTAGAGTTTTAATCAATTTTTATCAATGTTTCATTTTCAAATTCAGTAAAAAAAAATTCCCTGCCAGCCAATCAGGTCACAGCTTTCCTGTGACATCACTTTCAATATTTGTTCCCAGAAGTAATTGTTTTATAGTTACCGGTCAGGAACTCTGCCCTCCAAGTCTTCTCCCAGTCAGCTGTGCTCTTTGGAAGCTCTGGACTCCCCTCACTCTGAGGACAGGTAGGAAATGAAAGGAGCTCCTCACTCCCTCCTCACCGAACTTCCACTGGAGCACTCTATTGCAACCCAAGTCAGCACTCCAGTACAAACAAAGTCAGTACTGTAAGATGGTTCACTTTTATACTGACTCACTCTCGCCCCCTGAAAACTGGTTTAAACCAATTCTCTAATTAACAAGAAGCAGTTGCAAGCAGAGCCTGAGTGAACCCTGTTTAAAACTGGTCTGAAACTCACCTTCCCCAACCCTAACAGCAACTGTTAAGTTGATCTGCTAAATAAAAGACAGATTAGATTTAAGATAAAATTAACCCTTAATTATCCTAACTTACCAAACTTCCACTGTAGCACTCTATGGCAACCCAAGTCAACACTCCAGTGCAAACTTGTCTTGTGGAATGTGATTGTCCTTGGCCAGGTGCAACCTCTGTGAATGCTGGGATAGCCCTGCCTCCTTGTTGATCTTCTTGCTGTCCATTGGGATAAAGGGCTGAATTTTACGCCCCTCCCCAAAGAGCGGGAAGTTGGTGGGTGGGGGCATAAAATGGAGCGAGAGGCTTGGAAAGCCCTTCCCGACCCACTCCCACCTCCGCCACCACTTTACGCAGGGCAAAAATGTCCCGCTCGTCTCAGGCCAATCAAGGCCCTTAAGTGACCACTTAATGGCCACTCGAGGGCCTCCGCCCGCTGCCATGGGGATTTTACCGAAGCCCAAGAGAAGCGACCTGTTAAAAGCCTGGGGGAGCCTTATGATCAGGCACCCTGTGCTTGATAGAGGACCGCCCCCACTGCCCCAACCACCCCCAACACCCAATACAGCCCCCATCCCCCCAATCAACCACCCTTGCCTCTCTGGGGCCCTTACGATCACCCCCAGAGAGGCAACCAAAACTTACCTTGGTTCCGGGCTCTCCGTCATCTTCTTCGGGTAATTGGGCTGCAGTCCCATCAGTCACCACTGCTCCCAGTGATGCTGCTGGGACTAAGAGCTGATTGGCTGGCAGCTCTATTAGGCAGGGCTTCCTGCCTCAAGCGGGTGGAATCCCACCTCAGAGCAATTAAAGGCCGGGGACCCGCAAAATACGAATCAAATCCCCAGGCCAGGCGGAAGCAGGTTCGCCACTGACTTTTGAGTCGGTGGACGGCTCCCATCCGCCAAGGGTAAAATCCTGGCCAAAGTTAGAGAAGCAATGGGAATTATTGAGAGCTCTTGCCAAATGCAGGAGAGTTGGTTGGCCTGCTGAAAATGCATTTAAATATGAGCAAAGATTCATCCGTATAGGCCATGAATCAAGATACCCTTAAGCTGTATAATAGTACAAATTCCATCTCTCAATTTTCATTTACTATTGCTTTCAGAACCTTTCACCTCTTAATAAAACCATTTGGCTTGTCCTCAGGAAAATATTTATAGTTTTGTTAGCGGGAATGAATCTAGAAGAATCACTCGACACTCAGGTCTGCTTCAATGTCAACCAGTTTATTACGCCAGCGGGGAGCAGGTCACTGGGCTGTCCAGATGCCTCTCCACTGAACAAAGGAAAATCCACAACAGATATACAGTTACTCAGCCCATCCTGGCTGGACATGATCCAATCATAACGGTTATTGATTACATACATTACACATATTACCAATTAGATTACTCATTAGGCATCATGTGGCTACGTGATCAGCTCGTGCAAGCCCCCTGAGCATCTGTGATGTTTCTCAGACCCCATCAATTATCCTTGAGTCTTCCTGTCACCTCTACCAAACAACTTGCATTCCTGAGTGCTTCGTGCAGTCTGCAGTTACCCTGATAAGAGAGGCCCTGCTCAGAGTCTGTGCTATGCTGTACCATGCTCAAAACTGCAATCTAAGTAACTTGTCCCACAATGCCTCGGGTAAATACTCCATTTTGTACCAATATGTAGCTATACTTTCAACTTGTATATGAGTGTATATATATATATATATATGTATATATATATTCACTAGGATTATATTAATCTACTTACTCAAATAACATTTAAACAGTATGATATTTACTGCAGGTGCCTCTGCGCTTGGGAATACCCTACAACAGTTTCAATTTACTTTTAATTGTATTTTCCCAAACTGTACATTTTTCATTGTTTTGGCTCCCAATTTATTGGAAAGAATAACCATTGATTATCTGAGGATATTTCTTATCAGTAGCAGTGGTACTGGGTAGCGTAATCATTGGCCTCGAGATGGCATTGACGTCATCAGGATAACATGTATAGAAATGGCTATCTGATCTAATTAGGATCAACTGTTCCTTGCAAAAATAAAAAAAGGACATTGAAAATGTCAGTCTGGAATATATTTGCGTACATTTTAAAAAGAGACTTCTTATTCATGCCACTTTGTGAGGTACACAAATTTCTGATCAATTTTAACTTGCTGAATTTACATCAGAAGCAATAACCATTTACCTAGGGTGCTTCAGCTCTTTCACAAAGTGAGGTCAGTATCTTTATCAAGTCAATTCACATGACAATGTAATTAAATGCTCAAGGATTTGAATCTCATTTGGACAGTTATCTATTCATTATTATAATTTTTAAAATACATATATGTACATTTGTTCAAATTTTGGCAGAGATGGGCAGTGGAAGATGTGCAGGTCCTGCAGGAAAGCTAGGGCTTCATCAATGAGAAGCAAAGAGATATGCCATGTCTTGGAAGACATACGAGAATTGCTGTTTTATGGAATGGAGGAACAAAACAAGGATGGATCCTTTGTCTTAGAGGAGATAGTTGCAGAGGAACAGGAGACAGGCAGTAGGACAGATCACTTGAGGAATAGATGTTGTGAGAGCTGAATGCCACACCCCAGCATACTGCATTAGTATACCCACAGCGGCTGTGTGTTCAGGGGTTGTTGCTGCTCAACAATTGATCCACCCTTCTCCGTACTTACCCTTTATAACTAGATTCTAATTCATTTAAATATCTAGCGTTTCCTTTAAGGTTATTAGTCATTGCAGCAGTTGTTTTAGCTATTCCAATCCTGAAGAATATTTTGCATATTTGGGTTTGTTGCATTCTGTGTAATTTATCATTAAATAAATGAAAGTAATTTGTTATCATTTTAAAAATGATACTTATAATAGCACTTCACATTTCCAACAGAAAATTATGCAACTCCAGGCACAGTAACTCCTTTGGGCCATTATTTGCTATAAGAGTGAATCTAATGGCATCTGCTGTAGTTAGGTTTGCTTTCGCACATCTAGACTTAAAAAAAAAATGTCTTGGTATATTGCTGAAATTACATGCTGATAACATCCCAGTGAGGAACACTGGACATTTGGGACCTAACTGATAGAGCAACAAACTGTCTCTCTCCTTAAAATATCATATTGAAAGATTGTGAAATAGACAGTGGAAGGACTAGGCAGGAAATGTAAATTAGAGTGGAATTATTCAAAGACACATCATGTACAGAAGAGGAATAAAGAGGGAAAGAAAGGTTGGATTAAGAGAAAAAATATCATTGATGAAGCAGCTGAAGATGGTTACACTACCTTGAGGAACTCCTGGAGTGATATCCTGGAACTGAGATGATTGACCTCCAACAACCACAACTATCTTCCTTTTTGCTAGGTATGACTCCAACTGGCGGAGAGTTTTCTCCCTGTTTCCCATTGACTCCAGTTTTGCGAGGGTTCCTTGATGCCATATTCAGTTAAGTGCTGCCTTGATGTCAAAGGCAGTCACTCTCACCACACATCTGGAGGTCAGCTCTTTTGTCCATGTTTGGACCAAGGCTGTAATGAGGTCAGGAGCTGAGTGGCCCTGATAGAACCCAAAGTGAGCATCAGTGAGCAGGTTATTGCTGAGCAAGTGCCACTAGATAGCATTGGCGATGGCCCCTTCCATCACTTTGCTGATGATCGAGAGTAGACTGATAGGTGGTCATTGGCCGGGTTGGATTTGTCCTGCTTTTTGTGTACAGGACCTACCTGGGCAATTTTCCACATGGTGGGTAGATGCCAGTGTTGTAACTGTACTGGAACAACCTGGCTAGGGGCACAGCTAGTTCTGGAGCACAAGTCTTCAGTACCATTTTGCGGAATGTTGTCAGAGCCCATAGCCTTTGCAATATCCAGTGCCTTCAGTCATTTCTTGATATCACGTGGAGTGAATCTGATTGGCTAAAGAATGGCAAGTGATGCTGGGAACCTCAGGCGGAGGCTGAGATGGATCATCCACTCGGTGCTTCTGGCTGAAGCTGGATGCAAATGCTTCAGCCTTGTCTTTTGCACTGATGTGCTGGGCTCCCCCATCATTGAGGATGGGGATATTTTTAGAACTTCCTCCTCCTGTCAGTTGTTTAATTGTCCACCAACATTCACGACTGGATGTGGCAGGACTGCAGAGCTTTTATCTGATTCTTTGATTGTGGGATTGCTTAGCCGTGTCTATTGCAGGCTGCTTCTGCTGTTTGGCATGCCAGTAGTCCTGTGTTGTAGCTGCACCAGGCTGACACCTCATTTTTAGGTATGCCTGGCGCTGCTCCTGGCATGCCCTCCTGCACTCTTCATTGAACCAGGGCTGGTCCCCAGGCTTGATGGTAACGGTAGAGCGGGCAATATACCAGGCCATAAGTTTACAGATTGTGGTTGAATACAATTCTACTGCTGCTGATAGTCCAGTTTTGAGTTGCTGGATCTGTTCAAAATCTATCCCATTTAGCGCAGTGGTAGTGCCACACAGAACAATAGTGGGTACTCTCAATGTGGAGACGGGACTTCACCTCCACAAGGACTGTGCGGTGGTCACTCCTACCAAAACTGTCATGGATAGATGCATCTGCAACAGGTAGATTGGTGAGGACCAGGTCAAGTCGCATAACAGATGGCACCTTATGGATATTTGAATTTAACCACGCATCTGCCCTCATCTGAAGTTGCTGTACTGTTTGCAGTAAATAACAGTGGGCAGAATTTTGTGCCAGTGGTGAGTCTCCTGGTTCCAGGCCGAAAATATGGAGGGAACCCCAAATCGGCCATTTGGAGCCCCCACCCAATGAAATTGTATGGCGCCAGGTCAATTAACAGCCCGCGCCAGGATCCCCATCCTTTAAAGATGAGGATCCTGCCTCCAGGAGTTGCTGGTCAATCAGCAGCGCCACTGGGAGCGGTGGCCCAGTACTACAAGAGGCCTTGGAACCAGGCCCAGCACTGGAGCCTGGACCCAAGGTCAGTGAGGCAAGGTCGCCGGGGCCTGCCAGTTTGCCCCGACTAGGTGGGGTGAGGGTGGGTGTTTGGTGGAGCGGGAGGGGTGTTCAGGGAGGTGTAGGTTTTCCTGATGGGGGCCCTCTGTAGGCCACAGATTGCCCAGGGAGGAGGTCCCCCCCACCACCCCCCGCCAAGCCAATAGGGAGGTTATCTCATTTTACTGGGTGACCTCCCCGCATGGCAGTGATCCACTCCCACCACTGGGTAGATCCTGGCAGTGGCAGGAAGTGACCCTTAAGTGTCTAGTAATAGGCCTCAATTGTCTTCTGGGTGGGAAGGCTGCCTTCGCCAAAAATTGCATCACAACAGGAAGGTGGCGGGTCCTCTCTCCCCTGTCTCCCGTCGCAATTCTAAATCCTCTCCGGGAGTCAATAAAATTCAACCAGGTGAGTGCCACCTTCTCAAGGGCAATTAGGGATGGGCAATAAACGCTAGCCTAGCCAGCGATGCCCGTATCCCGTGAAAAAATAAAAACAATTAGCTTCACCGCTATTTTGACGGAAAATTAGGCCCAATATATATTTTGAGAAACTAATTGCACTATTGCTTTGACAGAACACTAGCCAGTTTCTTACATACTTGGCTATGCTCAGTTGTGTGCCAAGAAATATTAATGATAACATTCAGTGACTTTTATTTTTTTTCCTTAATTGCAATTACAAGGTTTGGTTTTAGTTATGGCATTTTACATGAAATGGCAAATTGAACTGAATCTTTTTCAAATAAACAAGCATTCAAAGGGTCATTTGGTGACATCCTTATCCCAGCTGGGAACTTTACCATTGAAAGTCCTTTCCAGAAATTCAGGAATATACTTGGTAATGATTATCAATGACTGGTTGTTTGCACAAATTTCCAATAATGCTTGCAGCGTGCCAAACTTCAAATTTGAAGTGAGCAATCAGAAAATTACCCATAAATATTTTGTTTTGAAATAACTCAGAGTTCTGTGTATTCAACTTTGCAAAGAAAATTTGGGTTTAACACTGAAGCTATATCCCTGAGTTATATTTTCAATTTTAATGAGGTAGAGGAAGTGTTTCCCAATTTAAAAATCTATAACTTAAGGATTCCCCTGTTAGGCAGTATATTAAACTGTAGTTGTAACTAGATAAATGAATTTATTTCACATGTAATGAAGGAAAATGTATTTTTGTACCAATTTCACAATCTGTTTTAAAGCAGTTGATGTTTGGAAGAACATGTGAAGTGCAGCTTAATTGACAATACTATATAAATTTGATAATCTCATTAAGGAGAATGGTCACTATTAGGAAATAGGCTACTACTTTTAGAAGTTGGGATTAATAATTAAGTACTCACAGATAAAGCATCTAAGTGAGCTGCAATGCATTTTGCACATGAAGTTGGATTGAAATTAGTAAATTAATATTTAAAAATAGAACTGAAAGGTTCAGAATGTGCTACTACCAAACAATACTTCACTAAAATTGCTTCTCATTCTCATTCAAACACAATAGCAATTTGCATTTATATAACACTTTTAATGTACAAAATGTTCCAAGACATTTTACAGAGTAACAGTAAGATGAAAACTAACATTGAGCCGGGAAAGAGAGTTTCAAGGGAAGAACAACAAACAAAGAACAAAGAAAATTACAGCACAGGAACAGGCCCTTCGGCCCTCCAAGCCTACGCCGCTCCAAGTCCTCTATCTAAACCTGTCGCCTATTTTCTAAGGGTCTGTATCTCTTTACTTCCTGCCCATTCATGTATCTGTCAAGATACATCTTAAAAGACGCTATCGTGCCCGCGTCTACCACCTCCGCTGGCAATGCATTCCATGCACCCACCACCCTCTGCGTAAAGAACTTTCCACGCATATCCCCCCTGAACTTTTCCCCTTTCACTTTGAACTCGTGTCCCCTTGTAATTGAATGCCCCACTCTGGGAAAAAGCTTCTTGCTATCCACCCTGTCTATACCTCTCATGATTTTGTACACCTCAATCAGGTCCCCCCTCAACCTCCGTCTTTCTAATGAAAATAATCCTAATCTACTCAACCTCTCTTCATAGCTAGCGCCCTCCATACCAGGCAACATCCTGGTGAACCTCCTCTGCACCCTCTCCAAAGCATCCACATCCTTTTGGTAATGTGGCGACCAGAACTGCACGCAGTATTCCAAATGTGGCCGAACCAAAGTCCTATACAACTGTAACATGACCTGCCAACTCTTGTACTCAATACCCCGTCCGATGAAGGAAAGCATGCCGTATGCCTTCTTGACCACTCTATTGACCTGCGTTGCCACCTTCAGGGAACAATGGACCTGAACACCCAAATCTCTCTGTACATCAATTTTCCCCAGGACTTTTCCATTTACTGTATAGTTCACTCATGAATTGGATCTTCCAAAATGCATCACCTCGCATTTGCCCTGATTGAACTCCATCTGCCATTTCTCTGCCCAACTCTCCAGTCTATCTATATTCTGCTGTATTCTCTGACAGTCCCCTTCACTATCTGCTATTCCACCAATCTTAGTGTCATCTGCAAACTTGCTAATCAGACCACCTATACTTTCCTCCAAATCATTTATGTATATCATAAACAACAGTGGTCCCAGCATGGATCGCTGTGGAACACCACTGGTCACACGTCTCCATTTTGAGAAACTCCCTTCCACATCTACTCTCTGTCTCCTGTTGCCCAGCCAGTTCTTTATCCATCTGGCTAGTACACCTTGGACCCCATGCGCCTTCACTTTCTCCATCAGCCTACCATGGGAAACCTTATCAAACGCCTTACTGAAGTCTGAAGACTTTGAAAAAAAGGCTAGGATTTGAAGACAACAGAGGCAAAGGGTCTTTCGGAAGATGGCTGAAAACTTAGCCCTCAATCATGAAGAAGGAAAGTGTGGTATATTGTAATAGCTCTTGTATACTCTGCTGTCCTCTCTGTTGGGAGGAACATGGCTGCTCCCAGTTAAGACCGCATGTTATTTTTATTCTGAATACACAATAGAAACATGGTGAAGAAAGGATGGGATTCATTTTTTTTTACATTTAATTCAAGAGATTACAGTCTGAAAAATATTCTGACACATTTTTTGGAACACCTAAAGTCAATTTTGAGGAAATTTGAGCCATTTGAAAGATTGCTTCATATGACTGCAATTTGTGTTCAGCTACAACTCAATGTGTACGTTATTTTAAAAATATGGTACTGAAGACTTACTTTGGGACAATCGGGGAATTCAACTCTACCAAAGATAACTGATGTAATTATGAATGAAGGTTACACATTTGGTTGCAAGCTGATAAAATCCTAGATGAGGATAAAGCTAATGTCTTCCTCACCATGATGGGGCCAAATGCATTTGAGGTGGTGTTTGACCAACGTTGTCCATGAGACGCCAATACTTTGGACTAATCTGAAATAAGTGAGATTCTGGACTCATATTATGGCCCGACAAAGAATAAAATTGCACTCAGAGTCACGTTTCATGGATGGAAGCAGTTGCCAAATGAGTCTATTGCAGATTATAGTCTTGAATTAAAGTAACTGTCTCGTCACTGTAGGTATGTTGCCAACTCAGAAGTCAACCTTAGCGATACATTTGTTGGAGGTCTAAAGAGCAGCATAATCCAGGCCAAGCTTTTGTGTAAAGGCAATAAGCTGACATGGAAAGAGGCTGGTGATGAGGCCACACCCATGGACATTCTTTTCCTGAGCCATCAGGGAGGTCCACCATATTTCAGCAGGAACCAGGCAACCAAGTTCACAGACTCAGAGTAGGAAGTTTAGATACAATCATTTCCATGGTAGCCATCAACCATCCAATGCTTCCATTTCCAGTCAAAGTGCTATGCCTGTGGGAAAGTTGGTCATATCCAGACAGCATGCAGGAGTAGAGGAAACAGTAATGCTCCAGGTTGTAGAAAAGCTCCAGGTCACAGCAATGCACCAGGTCAATGTCATGGTAGACCTAAACTAGATCAGGCTCCAGGAAGTCCTCGATTGTGCATATGGTAGGTATGGAAACTGGCTGATGTTGTCGGGAAGGAAGATCAAGAGTTGTACGCAGTCAGAGATCAAGGAAAACCGAATATGGAAGTTGAGAGAAAGAGGGCTAAAGATATAATTCCAGCACCCACAGTAAAAATTAAAATCAGCAATTCACAACATATGTTCATTGTCGATACAGCTGCAGCAGTGTCTATTATCCCGGAAGGAGAGTACAAGAAGTCCCTAAGTCACAGTCCCTTATGAAAAACTGGTATAAAACTGACTAGTTATTCCAATAATAATATTCGAATATTCGGTGAAGTGAGTGTAAGGTGGAATAGAATGACGCATCTTTTTATTTGCCATTGGTAGTAGTAGGATGGAACAATGTCTCCCTTATGGGAAGAAATTGACCTAAGAAGACATTTAAACTGTGCCAAGTAATTTACAGTTAGTGATCAGTAAGAGTTAGACTTTGAGGGACTGAAGATTGATTCAATTTTAGCCCATGAATTATCTATAAATTACTTTATATACACAAATAACTGTGTCTGCCAGAGAAATTTCTGAAGAAACTCACAAGGATGTGGTGCTCAGTAAAGTATTCAATTATGTCATGAATGTCTGATCTAAAGAGTGAGATGGTGAGGAACTGCAGGAGTATTCCATGCATAGAAATGAACTAATTGTAGATCAAGGTTGTCTTCTAGGGGGTTTAAGAGTCATTATTCCACCAAGGTTTAGAGAGACATTATTAGAGGAACTTCATCTTAAGAACACAGGGATAGTCCATAGAAAGCAGTAGCAAGAAGCTATTTTTGGTATCCAGAGATAGATAGAGATATCGAAGAGTTGGTGAAAACTTGTGAAGTGTGTCTCAGAATGAGAAATGATCCAGTCAAAGTTCCTTTCATTCCATGGTCAAACACAAGAAAACTGTAGGAACGAGTACAGGTCGATTTCTTTGAAGTGGAAGGCAAAGAGTATTTTGTTTTGGTTGATAGCTATAACAAGTGGATAAATGTTGAGTTTATGCCAAATACCACAAGTGCCAAAACTATTGAGTTTTTGAGAAGTTGGTTTGTAATTTATGGATTGCCAGAAGTGTTGGTCTCAGATAATGGTCCACAGTTTATGTCAGAAGAGTTTGAAATATTTCTGAGTAAGAATGGAGTAAAACACACTCTAATACCAGCATATCACCCAGGATCCAATGGTGCTGCAGAAAGAAGTGTACACATTGTGAAAAGGTATTTTATTTATTTGTTCCTGGATGTGGGGCATCACTGGCTAGGCCAGCATTTATTGCCCATCCCTAATTGCCCTTGAGAAGGTGATAATGAGCTGCCTTCTTGAACAGCTGCAGTCCATGTGAGGTAGGTACACCCGCAATGCTGTTAGGAAGAGAATTCCGGGATTTTGACCCAGCGACAGTGAATGAACGGGGCGATATAGTTCCAAGTCAGGATGGTGTGTGGCTTGGAGGCGAACTTGCAAGTGGTGGTGTTCCCATGCATCTGCTGCCCTTGTTCTTCTAGGTGGTAGAGGTTACGGGTTTGGAAGGTGCTGTCTAAGGAGCCTTGGTGCGTTGCTGCAGTGTATCTTGTAGATGGTGCATACCGCTGCCACTGCATTGGTGGTGGAGGGAGTGAATGTTTGTGGATGGTGTTCCAATCAAGTAAGCTGCTATGTCCTGGATGGTGTCAAGCTTCTTAAGTATTGTTGGAGCTGCACGCATCCAGGCAAGTGGAGAGTATTCCATCACACTCCTGACTTGTGCCTTCTCGATGGTGGACAGACTTTGGGGAGTCAGGAGGTGAGTTACTCACCGCAGGATTCCTAGCCTCTGCCCTGCTCTTGCAGCCACGGTATTTATATGGCTACTCCAGTTCAGTTTCTGGTCAATGGTAACCCCCAGGATGTTGATAGTGGGGGAATTCGGCGATCGTAATGCCATTGAATGTCAAGGGGAGATGGTTAGATTCCCTCTTGTGGGAGATGGTCATCGCCTGGCACTTGTGTGGCGCAAATGTTACTTGTCACTTATCAGCCCAAGCCTGGATATTGTCCAGGTCTTGCTGCATTTCTACATAGATTGATTCAGTATCTGAGGAGTCGCAATTGGTGCTAAACATTGTGCAATCATCAGCAAACATCCCCACTTCTGACCTTATGATTGGACGAAGGTCATTGATGAAGCAGCTGAAGACGGTTGGGCCTAGGACACTACCCTAAGGAACGACTGCAGTGACGTCCTGGAGCTGAGATGATTGACCTCCAACAACCACAACGATCTTCCTTTGCACTAGGTACAATTCCAACCAGCGAAGAGTTTTCCCCCAATTTCCATTGACTTAAGTTTTGTTAGGGCTCCTTGATGCCATACTCAGTCAAATGCTGCCTTGATGTCAAAGGCAGTTACTCTCACCTCACCTCTTGAGTTCAGCTCTTTTGTCCATGTTTGAACCAAGGCTGGAATGAGGTCGGGAGCTGAGTGGCCCTGGCGATACCCAAACTGAGCGTCAGTGAGAAGGTTATTGTTGAGCAAGTGCCACTTGATAGCACTTTCGATGACCCCTTCCATATCTTTACTGATGATCAAGAGTAGACGAATGGGGCGGTAATTGGGCGGGTTGAATTTGTCCCGCTTTTTGTGTACAGGACCTACCTGGGTAATTTTCCACATCGCTGGGTAGATGCCAGTGTTGTAGCTGTACTGGAAAAGCTTGGCTAGGGGCACAGCAAGTTCTGGAGCACAGGTCTTCAGTACTATTGCCGGAATGTTGTCAGAGCCCAAAGCCTTTGCCGTATCCAGTGCCTTCAGTTGTTTCGTGATATCACGTGGAGTGAATCAAATTGGCTGAAGTCTGGCATCTATGATGCTGGGGTCTTCAGGAGGAGGCTGAGATGGATCAACCACTTGGCACTTCTGGCTAAAGATTGTAGCAAATGCTTCAGCCTTAACTTTTGCACTGATGTTCTGGGCTCCCCCATTGTTGAGGATGGGGTTATTTGTGGAGCCACCTGCTCCAGTTAGTTGTTTAATTGTCCACCACCATTCAGGACTGGATGTGGCATTGAAGAGTAATGTATGGTCAACCTTGATATGGTTGAACTAAATCTGGTGATTGATGACAAGAATGCTGATTTAAGGATGCAAAGTTGCAGGGTGTACAAGGGGGAGAAACAAAGATGGAAAAGATGTGATTGATTTGTTGGGAGCAAGAGCTTCAAAGACAGGGGTGAAGTCCTGATTTAGTCAGTAAATAGCAACAGAACTGTACCAGGAGGAGGGTTAAAAAAAAAAAGTCTTTGCCATTTGGAGGGATAATTGATTATTGACTTGAAGATGTTTTTCCCATGGGGGAATGGTGAGGGAAATGGGCCTCTCGGAGGTAAGGGAAATGTGAATGGATGAGGAGGATGTGGTTAGAGATGATCTCATTGTGATTTCACATACTCATCTCAGTACACAGCTGTGGAGAATTCTGTATGCTTTATACAATTTGTCAGATAATCCAAGTTAGTTTACACAACTATATTCAAACTGAAAATCACAATGATATGCATTTACAATTCTTTGGGATGTTCAATAGTTCAGTCTCTTAATTTTCCAATTTTCCTTGTGACTTCCTGAAAGATCCCCTGCTGTTCAAAGGCATAATAAAAATTCTATACAGATTAAAACAATACAGTAAGCAGGTGCTACAAGTAATTCACAGCAATCAATTCAGCAGCAACCTTTAATCACATAGGTCCTGTTACAACAGGGAATTTTCTCTAAAGAGCACTTATCAAATCAATAATCTTGTCTGAAAGCAATTTGGAACCAATATATTTAAGATTTTGGAGCTATTATTGAAGTTATTCCGGTCATTTATTATATTTACCTGGCAAAATGTTGGCACTATATTCTCAACTCCTTTTGTCAGCTGTTATTGGGTGTAGTCTCAGATAATAACATCCATCTTAAGTTTCTATTCATTTCTCAATAATACCGACAATAATAATCACTCAAGCCTTCGGGTGCAAAATTCATTTACCTCAATATTTGGGCACAGCATCCGTGATTTGGAAACAAGGTGGATAAGACACAAAATCCATCTGCCATACTCATTTCCAAGATTGTAGCATAACCACCAACTGCTCCCAGCACCCCTGGATTCAGTTTCCGTGCAGGTGTCCTCTGCACACTCCAGGGGACTGAGTAGCATTGTTCAGGAACTATATGCTCCAGGCAGGCTTCCTTTTTAAAAGCTCAATCCCTATACAAGGGAAGTTGCAGCAATGCACTGTAGGCTGTTGGATAATTGTTTTTTGCCATTCGGGGAGAAGCAACGGGACATCAAGGGAAGGAGAGGGTTCCTCAATTTGGTGATGTTGACCTGGACTTTCTCGGCTGGAATTTTATTTTGGGATCAGAACCCTGATGTCGGTAGAATTTCCAGGTCCCAATCACGCTCTCACTAGCATTAGTCGCATAACTCAATCTTTGTAGGGATGATCAATTCGTGTCCAGGAGCGTGTCCCACTGTCAGCGGTGGGAGCTGCCAAAGCATGTTCGACAGCAAGAGAACGCCTCACAACACAAGTGTCCTCTTAAGAGAAGGTAAGAAAGTTTCCATTTAAAAAGGCCACAGCTGCCAGGCTGTCTTCATGGAGGAGCAACCTCTCCACTGGATGGCCCGATGGCCATGGCAGATGCCAGGGGGTTCCCTAGCAGGCTGGAGTGTTGCCCCCCCCCCATTCACCTCTGGTCTGCTGCTGGGAGGCCGCCTCCATCCAGTGGCCATGTTTTGGCTGCTGCATGGAGCCAATTACTGACTAGAAAATTTCAGTCAGCGTCTCCCCAGTGCTCTTAATAGGCCCTGTAAGCAAGCAGTGGGTAGCTGTCAACCCCCCAATCATCCATTTTTAAAATGGCCCAGAGGCAGGAACACGCCAGAAAACCAGCATGTCCCTCTCCAAGTCCAATTTTCCAGCCCTCCTACCTCCAGTCCAGCCTCCAATGTTAATCAAAAATTCTGCCTACTGTGTCAACAGGTCCAGGAGGGGAAGGAGGCTGTGTTTCTGTTGGGGAGGCAGGAAACCCCCCCGGATTAACCCTGCGAAGGGAGTGGGAGCAGGTAGCGAGGGTAGTGAATGCCCAGAGTGTGGTATCATGAACCTGGCAAAGGTGCCAAAAAAGTTTATTGGACTCAGTCAGGTGGTAAAGGTCAGTGAATGCATCTGCGTGTCACATCTTGCATTCATCACACCACCCACCTCTTATACTGCTCACTACACCCCATCACTCACTGAGACTCAGGACATCCTTATCCTAACATCTTTATACTGCATTTCAAAGCCTTAATATCTCAAATGTAGACACTACTATTGAGATTTAATGGGCATGAAATGTGTGTGTATAGTGCTGCCAAAAGGCCCTCTTGGCTTTCCTGAGGGTAGGCTGCGCCACTGGCCACTACCTGCATGGCCTGCACAGCGTAATCCAAGGATATTGGAGCGTGCAGCTGGATCCCGTGTATGTGCCCCTACACATTGAATTGGTGCTCTCCTGATGTCACATAGTCCAACTGCTGATATAATGCCAGGTTCCCAAATTTGGATAACATAGGCCCTGGCAATGCAAGATGGCCTTGCAATAGCATTATTTATAAGCCTGACAAACTGATTGCAGGCAAGTTAAATTTTTGCGAAGTATTTTATCTGGAGTTATTTTGGTTGTGTTTTGGTGAGGTCCTGCATTTGCAGAGAGTGTTACTGCATCCTGATAGGGATGGCAGAGGAGTAGGTGACCTGTCCACACAAAGGCTGCAACAGGTATGGGGGCAGCAGTGGCAGTGCCTCTGGGTCTGCAGCACCACAGAGAAATGTAACAGAGGCTGCGGAGAGGGAAAGCGCCACACCATGCCCTCTGCCAAGGTAGATTTGTTCTTCTCCACGCTCTTGGACAGTGGCAGAAGGCTGTCTGGTGGGCCAGCCAATGCACCCAGCATCTTAGTGTGCATGCCCATTCAGTATTCTCCTGTTTGCTGCCCCATTGAAGTCCTCATCTGAGTCCTCCGCAGTAGTACTTTTCTGCCACCTTGCCCTCCGGTGAGCTGGCAAACATCCTTTCACCCAGGCCTGGTTGCAGCCCACTCTTGTCCGATGACTCAACACGTGCTGATCCCAAGTCTATACTAGTCTCCATAAGGCTAAGTACAGTGCCAGTATTTGAACTGGTGACAGTGAATGTCAAATCAAGGGATGGAGCCTCTTCATCAGGACTGTTGCTCTCTTTCCTTCTCCTGGAGCTCTTGTGACTGGGAAGCTAGCAGTTCTTGTGAGTCTGAAAGCAGGAAATCAGAAGGAGAAGGTTAGTGTGAGGGAAAGGGGCCGGAAGCAGGAAGTCCATGGACACACAATCAGCAGCTTGCTCATCATGCTAGACAGCAGAATGAGGGTGTGCGGAGAGTTGAGATGGAACATAATGCAGGAAGATACCATCATCCTCAATGTTCATCATGATGTGAGATACTGCGGGCCCTGTCACTGCTGGCACCATGATGGAGAGAACCATCCCATCTGTAGGGTGTCCTTATCCCCTCCGACTCTGCTCTGCTCCCTTCTATTGTGTGCTTCCTTTTCCTGCAAGAGAGAGAGGGCAGAATGTCAATGGTTGTGTTGCACTGTGTTTGGGTGATGCTCCTGCCATGGATGAATAGCTGCATGTATGTGGAGGGAATGAGAGGTGGGTGTGAGGCTGGCAGCATTGGTAAGTAGGTGAGGGTGAGCTGGTGTAGTTGGATGACAGGCATGAGTCCTCAGTGCCAGGGAGTGTAATAGAGCTCTGGTGCATTGAGCAGCGTGACAGGTTGGTGGAGTGGTGGGTAGGAGTAGTCATGTGAAGATACATTCACTGACCTTGATCACCTGCGTGACGTCATTAGACAACTTGTGGCACTGCTGTCAGGTCCTTGGGTCCAGACTCCAGGGCTGAATCTTCACTTTGGGGAAGGGAAACAGGAGTTGAGACTGTTTCCAGGTCTTGAGCCCACCCCCTGGGGGAAACAGACACTTTTTTGGGACTTTGCCTAGGGTACCCCCTTAAGTGTCATGGATTCAGGTTCCCTGTCCAATTAAGGGTGAAGGGCGGGCTCTCAAAGCTGAAGGGCCAATAAGAGGCCTATCAGCTATAGAGGAGCAGCAGCTTGCAATAAAGGGAAAGTAACTGAAAGGGAGGCTCCTCTCACCAACTTTTTTGAAAATTTTAATAAAAAACAGAAAAAGCAGCCAAGCCATTGTTGGGGGGAATCCCTCTAGTGGGTGGCCTTTAGTTGTACCCGCACCCAGGTAGACAGAGAGGGCCTGTAAGCCTGCCTGGATTGCTGGCCCTCTGGATTGCCATTGGGTGCCCAGCTCCAGGCAATTAAACTGCCCCCGACGCATCGCGAAACTGGAGGCCGACTAGAAAATCCCAGTTGTCCTCCTTTAAATTGTGTTTAACAAGGCTCCTACTGAGCCTAATTGGCTGCCCACCTCATGGGGTGGGTAGCCATGCCAGCCCCAAACCTGCCACAGCAAAAATGGGTGGGAACAGATTTGGGTAACCGGCACATCGGCTGGTCCCAGTATTTTTGGGCCCCGATCGACTCCATTCCTGACCTCGCAGGGCTCAAATATTCAGCCTCTGGAGTTGAACGTCCTGGCCATCTGCTCCCATTCCTTCTGAGGGTGGTTCTTGAGGGTCTTCTGGCCATCACAGGACCATGGCATCTCTCCTCAAGCCCACCTGCACCACTAATGCCTACAGCGCTACATCCATCCCTATGTATCCTCAATCTGCCGTAATGTTCATTTTCCAAGAATTTCCATTCCAACTATCTTTTTGTGCAGCTTCCCTTCAAGAAACAGTCTGTCTTTAAGAAAGAACAGGCAGCCTGTACCATATGAGCGGCAAATGATGCGGTTGGGCTCACCGGCCCCATTAAGGGGCTAAGGTCACTGATGAAGGCCCACCAGCTAGTCCCACAAGAATTCAGATGAGGTGGGTGCATGAATTTTGCATGTTGTCCATCTCAATCTTAACGGGCAAGGCCCGTCGCAAATTGTGCCCTCCAGGCATGGAGTTTCTAGCCCACCATCTTCAATAGCTTCCTGGGTAGCATGTTTGCCTAACTCTGCTGGTGTTTATTTAACTGGCTTTTGTTTGGTTTAATTGACAGCAGAGCACTATAAAAGCAGACACAAGCACCATTCTGAATCAATCAGTAAAAATGGAAGCCACAGCTCTGATTTGTTCCTAAAGTGAGGCCTTATGCAGCTCACAAGACGATATTGGCCAATCCTCCAGAGGAGTGAAGCTCTCTTGCACTGTATAGCTTTAATTAGAGGATTGCAGGACCTAGTCCAGTTCAGTATGACCAAAAAACCCCCCTTTGCCTTCAAGCCCCTGTTTTAATGAATGTGCTTAGAGTGCGGTCTTGTCATCATACAGTTAGCTTGTTCTGTGGGATTTCCTGCCATATACTTTCCTGTTGAGTCTATGGGACTTCCTGCTGCAACACTATAATAAAAATAATCTGGGGTTTTGGGGACTTAATGTCTTTAATCATCCGGTTTGTTTTCAAGTTTCTCCTTCCAGTTGATTGTAATGCAGGCGATTCTTAATGACATTCGTCACTTTAGACATCTCTTAATGGGAATGAGCCTGTGTAAACAAAACATTCCTTGACATCTAATCATTATTCCTATAAATAGATTAGAATGCATAGAAACTGCAATTAGTAATGCGTTAGTGCTGACTTGCCATTTAAATTAATATTCACATTTTTCTGGTACCCATTAATTGTGATGTGCTTTTTAAATGCTAAGATTACAGCTTCATTGGCTAATAATACATTGATTCGTTGTTTAGGATCACTAAGGTAAATATAATGTTGTAGTCCATTTATGGATCGTATAATAATCATATAATACACATAATCCGTTAAGACTAATAGGGTTGAATGTTATGAAGCATTTCCTGCCACGGGGGAAATGTTGACTGGATGTTTTGGTGACTGAAGATAAAAAAATCAAGGTGTAAACTTCCAGTTGTTTTTCTTAGTTAAGGAAAGTTTAGGTAAATAAATATGTGCTTCCTGAGTTTATTCATCTGAAATGGTGGATGGCCAATTAACTCCTGCTCTGCATATTTTTTTGTTCCTATGACACTCAAATTTTGCTTGCAAATAATGGTTGGAAAGTTTGTAGCTCAAGAGTACATAAAAATGCAACAGCGCTGACTTTGGAGGGATGCAGATGAAAGAGTACAAAGAAGTTCTGGGAAGTCTTCAATCAACTTTATCAACACTAGTTGCAAACTGCACTTGTCTTCCCCATCTCCCAGTAGACTTTCTGATGCACCTTTGCTGCTTTAAGGATGAAATATTGCTTCACCTCCCGAAGGACGAGGATGAGCTTTCCGGACGTCGATGGTGGGCACTGAGGAAATGGCTTATTACCTGCACCCGCTTTCCCCCCCCCTTCCCCTCCCCCCTCCCCACCCTTCCCCTCCCCCTTCCCCCCCTTCCACCCCACCCCCCGTCCCCTTCCCTGCTCCACCCTCTCAGCTCACCCCCTCACAACCCCGTCCCAGCCCCCCCCCTCGCACCATCTTCCCCCTGCACCCCCCCCCCAACCCCTTACAGCCCCCTTCCCAGCTCCCCCTCGCACCTCCCTCCCTCCACCCCTCCCCCTCGCATCCACTCCTCCCACCGGCATCATCCTACACCTGTGTAGGGGCCCTAACAACCTCACTGCCTTGTGGGCGTCTCGGGAGAGTCCAAGGCTAAGGGAGTAAACCCGAACAGATAATCCGGAGCGGAACCCCGTAGGCGGTCATGTGTCAACTTTGGCATGTTTCCGGCAGTTCCTGCAGCCATACCAGTGCCAAACGTCGTGCTCTGCACTCCTTTGGACCCCACCAGAAAGGCCACGAGGGGGGTTTTGACGACTGGGCAACTCTCAACCTCCATAAATTCGCCCAGGCATGCGCCATAGAGAGGTCACTCCATAGTTGCCTCACAGCGACTGAAACAACATGGAAGGCAGCAGTTACGGGTTATAAGTCCAGATAAATTGGCGTAGAAACTGGGCACCACGGGTTGCCTTTGTTGGTGGGAGAGGTCATCACACCTCACTGGACAGCTACCGCCCGCCTCAAACCGGGCAGCCCCCAGTCAATAAGGTTCTGTCCCGCCTCAGTCTACCTGCTTCAATGGGTGCTTGGAGCTCAGGGTCATTGCCCGAAAGGTGGACTGATACACCGCACCAAACAACATGAAAAGAGGAAAGAAAGTACCAGCCCTTCGCTTTGCAAGCTGGAATGTCAGAACTATGTGTCCTGGCCTGTCGGAAGACCTTACACAAATCAACGATTCTCGGAAGACCGCCATCATTAACAACGAGCTCAGTAGACTCAATGTAGACATTGCAGCACTTCAGGAGACACGCCTCCCCGCGAGTGGATCTCTAGCAGAGCCAGACTACACCTTCTTCTGGCAGGGCAGGGATCCTGAAGAACCAAGACAGCATGGAGTGAGCTTCGCCATCTGAAACCCCTTGCTCAGCATGATAGAGCCTCCCTCAAATGGCTCGGAACGCAAACTGTCCATCCGACTGCTCACCACCTCTGGTCCAGTACACCTACACAGCATCTATGCTCCAACACTCTGCTCCCCACCTGAAGCTAAAGATCAGTTCTACGAGGAACTCCATAACATCATTAGCAGCATCCCCAACACCAAACACCTATTCCTGCTGGGGGACTTTAATGCTAGGGTTGGGGCCGACCATGACTCATGGCCCTCCTGCCTTGGGCACTATGGCGTTGGAAGGATGAATGAAAACGGGCAGAGACTGCTTGAGTTGTGTACCTATGATAACCTCTGCATCACCAACTCGTTCTTTCACACTAAACCCTGTCACCAGGTTTCATGGAGGCACCCAAGATCGCGTCATTGGCACCAGCTAGACCTCATTGTCACAAGGCGAGCCGCCTTAAACAGTGTTCAAATCACACGCAGCTTCCACAGTGCGGACTGCGACACCGACCACTCTCTGGTGTGCAGCAAGGTTAGACTCAGACCAAAGAAGTTGCATCATTCCAAGCAGAAGGGCCACCCGCGCATCAACACGAGCAGAATTTCTCACCCACAGCTGTTACAAAAATTTCTAAATTCACTTGTAACAGCCCTTCAAAACACTCCCACAGGGGATGCTGAGACCAAGTGGGCCCACATCAGAGATGCCATCTATGAGTCAGCTTTGACCATCTACGGCAAAAGTGCGAAGAGAAATGTAGACTGGTTTCAATCTCATAATGAAGAGCTGGAGCCTGTCATAGCCGCTAAGCGCATTGCACTGTTGAACTACAAGAAAGCCCCCAGCGAGTTAACATCCGCAGCACTTAAAGCAGCCAGAAGCACTGCACAAAGAACAGCTAGGCGCTGCGCAAACGACTACTGGCAACACCTATGCAGTCATATTCAGCTGGCCTCAGACACCGGAAACATCAGAGGAATGTATGATGGCATTAAGAGAGCTCTTGGGCCAACCATCAAGAAGATCGCCCCCCTCAATTCTAAATCAGGGGACATAATCACTGACCAACGCAAACAAATGGACCGCTGGGTTGAGCACTACCTAGAACTGTACTCCAGGGAGAATGTTGTCACTGAGACTGCCCTCAATGCAGCCCAGCCTCTCCCAGTCATGGATGAGCTGGACATACAGCCAACCAAATCGGAACTCAGTGATGCCATTGATTCTCTAGCCAGCGGAAAAGCCCCTGGGAAGGACAGCATTACCCCTGAAATAATCAAGAGTGCCAAGCCTGCTATAGTCTCAGCACTACATGAACTGCTATGCCTGTGCTGGGACGAGGGAGCAGTACCCCAGGACATGCGCGATGCCAATATCATCACCCTCTATAAAAACAAAGGTGACCGCGTTGACTGCAACAACTACCGTGGAATCTCTCTGCTCAGCATAGTGGGGAAAGTCTTTACTCGAGTCACTCTAAACAAGCTCCAGAAGCTGGCCGAGCGCGTCTACCCTGAGGCACAGTGTAGCTTTCGTGCAGAGAAATCGACCGTTGACATGCTGTTCTCCCTTCATCAGATACAGGAGAAATGCCGTGAACAACAGATGCCCTTCTACATTGCTTTCATTGATCTCACCAAAGCCTTTGACCTCGTCAGCAGACGTGGTCTCTTCAGACTATTAGAAAAGATTGGATGCCCACCAAAGCTACTAAGTATCAGCACCTCATTCCATGACAATATGAAAGGCACAATTCAACATGGTGGCTCCTCATCAGACCCCTTTCCTATCCTGAGTGGCGTGAAACAGGGCTGTGTTCTTGCACCCACACTTTTTGGGATTTTCTTCTCCCTGCTGCTTTCACATGCGTTCAAGTCCTCTGAAGAAGGAATTTTCCTCCACACAAGATCAGGGGGCAGGTTGTTCAACCTTGCCCGTCTAAGAGCGAAGTCCAAAATACGGAAAGTCCTCATCAGGGAACTCCTCTTTGCTGACGATGCTGCTTTAACATCTCACACTGAAGAGTGCCTGCAGAGTCTCATCGACAGGTTTGCGGCTGCCTGCAATGAATTTGGCCTAACCATCAGCCTCAAGAAAACGAACATCATGGGTCAGGACGTCAGAAATGCTCCATCCATCAATATTAGCGACCACGCTCTGGAAGTGGTTCAAGAGTTCACCTACCTAGGCTCAACTATCACCAGTAACCTGTCTCTAGATGCAGAAATCAACAAGCGCATGGAAACGGCTTCCACTGCTATGTCCAGACTGGCCAAGAGAGTGTGGGAAAATGGCGCACTGACACGGAACACAAAAGTCCGAGTGTATCAAGCCTGTGTCCTCAGTACCTTGCTCTATGGCAGCGAGGCCTGGACAACGTATGACAGCCAAGAGCGACGTCTCAATTCATTCCATCTTCGCTGCCTCCGGAGAATACTTGGCATCAGGTGGCAGGACCGTATCTCCAACACAGAAGTCCTCGAGGCGGCCAACATCCCCAGCTTATACACACTACTGAGTCAGCGGCGCTTGAGATGGCTTGGCCATGTGAGCCGCATGGAAGATGGCAGGATCCCCAAAGACACATTGTACAGCCAGCTCGCCACTGGTATCAGGCCCACCGGCCATCCATGTCTCCGCTTTAAAGACGTCTGCAAACGCGACATGAAATCCTGGGACATTGATCACAAGTCGTGGGAGTCAGTTGCCAGCGTTCGCCAGAGCTGGCGGGCAGCCATAACTGCGGGGCTAAAGTGTGGCGAGTCGAAGAGACTTAGTAGTTGGCAGGAAAAAAGACAGAGGGGCAAGGGGAGAGCCAACTGTGTAACAGCCCCGACAAACAAATTTTTCTGCAGCACTTGTGGAGGAGTCTGTCACTCTAGAATTGGCCTTTATAGCCACTCCAGGCGCTGCTCCACACACCACTGACCACCTCCAGGCGCTTACCCGTTGTCTCTCGAGATAAGGAGGCCAAAGAGAATTGTACAGGGTCACGAATATCCACAGAGTAACTTGGTTCTAAGATTCCAAACAAGAAGCTCAGTAATGTGAGCCGCACAGCTAGGTAGCTTTGTTGGTTCTTGCCATGTGGAGGTAAGCCATTCTATCTCTGGTAATGAGTTGAAGGGGGCACATTAATATTATCCATCCAAACAAACTTGATCATTTGAATCAAATTATGATTCAGTACTTGTAAATTAAATTGTCATTGCTCGTGGCTTCAGAAAAGCCTTAGGGCCACATTGTACTTTTCCATCACGCTAAGGAATCATACTGTCTGAAAAACATTCAGGTTTATGTGGAGGAAATGCAAATCTGTGCTGCAGACTATAAATCAACACTAGACTTATACAGTTTATACTTAAGTTGTGGCTGATCCATTTCTTCCATGATATTTCTTTCAGGACGTCAGCAGTCAACTGATATGTCGGATAGTGCTGATCGTGTGATGTTGTCATGCTCTCATCTTTCACTGGGAAGCTAAAATATGATCTGATGCCAAAAGTTTAATAACTGCTATGTGCCCAGTTGTTAAGCTAATTGAAAAAGGCTAAGATTATTGGAAAATGATGAATGCCACTTCTCATCAGTTGAGAGATGTATTGTCCCCAACTAATAATCATTGTGCTGTGCATTATTTTATGTTTATTTGAGATGCTCTCCCTACTTCTCTACTCATTCAATAACTTTCGTGCCACATCTGAAATTTTAATCTATCCTGTGCCGTGTCATGTCCTTATTCTGCCCTTGAGCAGGAATCCGTTGTAAATAAGCTTTCATGCTCAATTTTGATATCCCAGATAAATATCTTTAATAACTAAACAAATAAGGACACAGTTTTCACCAGACATACGCAGAGAAGGCAATGTCTGACTTGTATCGCATTTCCCTGTCAGTTCTTATTTAAAGGTAGCTTTGAATAAGCTGAAAATTTACTTGATGCTGCTGTGTGTTTTCCAGTATTGCTTCCACTAAATCAAAGCTACAAATGTGAATAAAGAGGAACAGATGTCTTGCTACCTGTGTAAAAGGCAGGAATACCTTTCTCCTATTTAGAGTTCAATCCAGGATGCTTTTACAACAATCCAACATCTTCATAGTCACTTTAACTTTTTATTTTTAGGTTATTCACTTAATTCAAATTCTCAAATTGCTAGTCCAATTACTAGTCTAATAATAGAACAAAGACAGAACCATACCTTTCCCAAATACCAATAGCAGCTGGTATTCCCTGGCAGTCTCCCATCCAAGTACTAAGCAAGCCCAACAATATTTAGCTTCTGAGACCAAATCAGATAGAATGCGATCAGACCACCATGGAAGGCCACTTTAGCCCGGATATTTCTTGTTAGGCTTTAGGGATAAGCGACAATATAAAATTGGGCATTTAAAGGCTAATAAGACTGTGTTGTCAGAGCAAAATGATTTGGGCTCCACATTGAGCCAAGGCTGCAAAGTAGCAATTCACCCAAATTCTGGTTAGGAAAGTGTTATGAAGTTACATTCAGGGAAGTCTTATACCATTAAATTTTATATCAACTGCAGTATAACTGTAGTTCAGTTTGAAATGTAATGCAAGAATTTCCCACTTGATAACTTTTTAATTCTTTATGTAAACTTTTTTTTAAAAATGTACGTATTCAGATGGTGACAAGCGAGCTTTGTGCACGTTTCATGTTTCTGGTTAGATGGTGACGTGACTTCCTCAGTGTCATTGTAAACAGGCCTCAAAGCTTTTGGTGAGTTTATCTCAGTTGGTACCACTCTCGGCTCTGAGTGAGAAAGTCATAGCGCTGAATATTATGAGCCCTCATAATATTATGACAGGCCAGGTGGCAGGGGGGGGCCCATAAAATTGCAATGGAAGGCAGGAGGTGGAGTGCCGTTGCCTTCCTAACACCATTGAAATTAGTCTGGGACGGGGAAGCCCAAGGACGGCCTTCCTGCCTCGAGGCTAATTGAGGGAAATGGCCAATTAATGACCACTTAATGCCCACTTTCTGCCGCTGCTGGCATTTTACCTATGGCGGGGTGTGCCTCTACCACATGTCGAGGCTGCCCAGTAACTCCAGATGGCCTCAGTGTGGGCTAGTGAGGGGGGCCCCTCCTCCGTGGGCAACTGTGCCCCAGTGGCAACGGCCACCCCTGTGCCACCACCCACCCTCCCACCCTCACCGGGGCCTGCCTGACTGGCCACAGCAAGCCCATCCCAACCCAGCTACAGTACAGGCCTCTCCAGGGCTGCTCCTGGTGTGGTGACTGTTGCTGTCCCAGCCACAGCCACCGTTCCTGGTGGCACTGCTGGGACTGCTGAACTGCCAGCCCTCATTGTCTGGCAGCTCTTAGAGGTGGGATCCCTGTCCTTAAAGGGGTAGTAACCCTGGCACCAGGCAGTTAATTGCCTGAGCAGGGTAAAATGCAGCCAAGAGTCCCACTGATGGCCGAGGCGGGGTTCTCCTTGCCTTTTAGGCCCAGAGTCGGGACCCCCGCCAGCCCATAACTTCAGACACAATAGCATGACTTAAGCATAAAATCAGGATGACATTTCAGTGCAGTACAGCATTGTTGGAGGTGCTGTCCTTCGGATGAAATGATAAGCCCAAGTCCTTTCTGCCTGGTCAGTTGGATGTTAAAGAACAGAGAGCTTCCTGCTTTTCTGACCAACATTTCTCCCAGTGCTAACATTCGCAAAAACAGAATGACTGGTCATTCTTCATATTGCTGTTTGCAAGATCTTGCCCAAAATGGCTACTGGTTTGCTTACTTAACAACGGTGACTGCATTTCAAAAGTTCATTCTATGAGAAGTGCTATGGGAAATGGTGTGATAAAGCAAGGAAAAGGAAACTGCATTGGTGGTGTTTAAGGCCCGAACAAAACTTGGAATTTTATTAATTGTGTACTCAGGTTAATTAGCCTATATATTTCATTATAGGCCAGTTAGCATCACTAAACTACATTCTATTCATTGATTGAAAGAGACAGTTCATTTTATGCCATATACTCTATGTTCAGAACCAGTGACCACAAACAGGCTTCATGTCACCTGTAAACAAGTATGCCTTTATTTGCCTAATATCAAGGTAAATGTTGTGAAATCCAAGTATCAAATATCAAATATTGTAATAAAAACAAGAAATGCTGGAACCACTCAGCAGGTCTGGCAGCATCTGTGGAAAGAGAAGCAGAGTTAACGTTTTGGGTCAGTGACCCTTCTTCGGAACTGTCAAATATTAGAAAAGTCACAGGTTATAAACAAGTGAGGTGGGGGTGGGGCAAGAGATAACAAAGGAGAAGGTGTAGATTGGACAAGGCCACATAGCTGACCAAAAGGTCATGGAGCAAAGGCAAACAATATGTTAATGGTGTGTTGAAAGACAAAGCATTAGTACAGATTAGGTGCTAACGGACTGAATATTGAACAGCAGCAAGTGCAAACCTGAAAAAAAAACAGTGGGTAAGCAAACTGAACAAACTAAGATGAAATGAAATAAATGCAAAAAAAAAGATTGTAAAAAATGTAAAAAAGAAAAAAAAGAAAAAATAACTAAAAATGAAAGTAAAATGGGGGCTGTCATGCTCTGAAATTATTGAACTCAATGTTCAGTCTGGCAGGCTGTAGTGTGCCTAATCGGTAGATGAGATGCTGTCCCTCGAGCTTTCGTTGATGTTCACTGGAACACTGCAGCAATCCCAGGACAGAGATGTGAGCATGAGAGCAGGGGGGAGTGTTGAAATGGCAAGCAACCGGAAGCTCAGGGTCCTGCTTGCGGACTGAGCGGAGGTGTTCCGCAAAGCAGTCACCCAGTCCGCGCTTGGTCTCCCCAATGTAGAGGAGACCACATTGTGAGCAGCGAATACAGTATGCTACATTGAAAGAAGTACAAGTAAATCGCTGCTTCACCTGAAAGGAGTGTTTGGGGCCTGGGATAGTGAGGAGAGAGGAGGTAAATGGGCAGGTATTACACCTCCTGCGATTGCAGGGGAAGGTGCCATGGGATGGGGACGAGGTGGTGGGGGTAATGGAGGAGTGGACCAGGGTGTTGCAGAGGGAACGATCCCTTCAGAATGCTGACAGGGGAAGGGAGGGGAAGATGCGTTTGGTATTGGCATCACGCTGGAGGTGGCGGAAATGGTGGAGGATGATCCTTTGGATATGGAAGCTGATGGGATGGAAAGTGAGGACAAGGGGAACCCTGTCACGGTTCTGGGAGGGAGGGGAAGGGGTGAGGGTAGCGGTGCGGGGAATGGGCCGGACACGGTTGAGGGCCCTGTCAACCACAGTGGGGGGAAATCCTCGATTGAGGAAAAAGGAGGTCATATCAGAGGCACCGTCATGGAAGGTAGCATCATCAGAGCAGATGCGTCGGAGACGGAGAAACTGGGAGAATGGAATGGAGTCCTTACAGGAGGTAGGGTGTGAAGAAGTGTAGTCGAGGTAGCTGTGGGAGTCGGTGGGCTTATAATGGATATTAGTAGAAAACCTATCCCCAGAGATGGAGACAGAGAAGTCGAGGAAGGGAAGGGAAGTGTCAGAGATGGACCATGTAAAGCTGAGAGAAGGGTGGAAATTGGAAGCAAAGTTGATAAAGTTTTCCAGTTCGGGGCGGGAGCAGGAAACGGCACCGATACAGTCATCAATGTACCGGAAAAAGAGTTGGGGGAGCGGGCCTGAGTAGGACTGGAACAAAGAATGCTCGACATATCCCACAAAAAGACAGGCATAAATAGGACCCATGCGGGTACCCATAGAGATACCTTTTATTTGAAGGAAGTGCGTGGAGTTGAAGGAGAAGTTGTTCAATGTGAGAACAAGTTCAGCCAGGCGGAGGAGGGTGGTGGTGGATGGGGACTGGTTGGGCCTCTGTTCCAGGAAGAAGCGGAGAGCCCTCAACCATCCTGGTGGGGATGGAGGTGTAGAGCGATTGGACGTTTATAGTGAAGAGGAGGCGGTTGGGACCAGGAAACTGGAAATTGTCAAAATGACGTAGGGCGTCAGAAGAGTCACGGATGTAGGTGGGAAAAGACTGGACCAGCGGAGAAAAGATAGAGTCAAGATAGAAAGAAAGAAATTCAGTGGGGCAGGAGCAGGCTGACACGATGGGTCTGCCGGGACAGTCCCGTTTGTGGATTTTGGGAAGGAGGTAGAAGTGGGCTGTCCGGGGTTGAGGGACTATGAGGTTGGAAGCTGTAGAGGGAAGATCTCCAGAGGAGATGAGGTCAGTGACAGTCCTTTGGACAATTTTTTTTTTTGCATTTATTTCATTTCATCTAAGTTTGTTCAGTTTGCTTACCCACTGTTGTTTTTTTCAGGTTTGCACTTGCTGCTGTTCAATATTCAGTCCGTTAACACCCAATCTGTACTAATGCTTTGTCTTTCAACACATCATTAACATATTGTTTGCCTTTGCTCCATAACCTTTTGGTCAGCTATGTGGCCTTGTCTAATATACACCTTCTCCTTTGTTATCTCTTGCCCCACCCCCACCTCACTTGCTTATAACCTGTGACTTTTCTAATACTTGTCAGTTCCGAAGAAGGGTCACTGACCAGAAATGTTAACTCTGCTTCTCTTTCCACACATGCTGCCAGACCTGCTGAGTGGTTCCAGCATTTCTTGTTTTTATTTCAGATTTCCAGCATCCGCAATATTTTGCTTTTAATCAAATATTGTAAGCTACTTTACAGAAATACATCACGTGTTACCACATGACCTTCTCACCTTGAATAGATGGATTGAATATGCACTCCACCAGCCCAAGGCTCAGGCTTTAAATAGCAGATAAATTCAGCATTAAACAGCTAAGAGAACAGTGCTTAGTATAAACAGTATAATTACATAGATACCATTTTTACTATTCTTCTCAAAATGGCAAAGCAACAAAGACATTTCTCCTCCACAACATCTCACATTTATTCTTGAAAAGCAGTCCTTTGCTGCGTACATGGTGACAGGCTACCACAGAGCTGGATGTCATTGAGATTCCTCGCACCCTTAGGCCGACTCACTCACTGGCTCATTTAAGCCCACTATAGAAACCCCTGGCCATAGAACTGCCCATCAAATGGACTATAAGAATGATTGAACTATCAATTGGACTTGTGCCTAAAATGGTTGGCAAGTCAGCAGGGGCGGTTATTTCATCCGCTGGCCTATGCCGGTGAGAGGCTCATGACTAATTCTGCAGCAGGCCTCATCTCCATAGAAGCAATGAGCTGCCAGAACCAATTAGGCATTGTGAAACAGCTTGTGAATTCCTTCTGCCACAATTTGGGTTGACTATGATTCTGACAGCAGCCCTCAGATGGCGGGGGATGGTGCAATCCTGAGAGAGGGCAAGCCGCCGAGGTTTCATAGCAACACACAGTTCATCTGCGGAGCCAGGAGCAGCACTCCCACTCCTTCCTGTGCCATTAAACCCCTCCCCACCCCCAAAATGTTCATTGTTTTACTGCCATTTGCCAGCAGGCTCCAGCAGTCCCTTTAAGGCCTCTTAAAACTTGGTACAAGTCGTTAGTTTTTATGGCACAAGCTCCGCCCATCCATACTTCAATTTTTCAATCAGTGTCCAACAACAGGAATAGTACTCCAACTTGCTGAACGAATCAGCCAGATCGTGATTCAAGTGGTCACCTGTTTGAATACGGTGACCGTTGCAAAATGGGCAGGAAAGATCCCAGCCTGACTTTGGTATGATCTTCCCTCATTTGAAACCCAAGAAATAGTTACAATGAGGTTGAATTTCTCACACATTATTTCTGTTTTCTGCACAGCTGCCAATCCAAACAAGCATCCCAGATGACAATCAACAAAAGATGTTGTTCTAATTCATTTGTATGACATCCAAGGACTAGTAATTAACTCATTGTCCAACCAACTATCAAGGACACTATTTAATAAATTGACACCAAAGATCCTGTATTGACATCAACATTAACGTATTAGCTCCCTTACATTCAGGAGGTACCAAGCCTCATGTATACAGTATTGACTTTGGGCTAACTAACTGTGAAGTTATATCCCTGTAGGGTCAGCATGAACTAATATTAACCCTGGTGTGCCATGATCAGGAAGTAAGTATTTGAAAACTAATTTTGACAAAAATGCTTCATTTTGTCACAGTCACATCAAGGTAGTCCTTGGTCACAGTTACATAGAACTACTTGAATTAACAGCACAGAAACAGACCATTCAGCCCAACTAGTCTATGCTGGTATTCATGCTCCATGTAAGCTTCTTCCTACCTTACTTCATCTAACCCTATCCTTCTATTCCTTTCTCCCTTATGTACTTATCTAGCTTCCCCTTAAATGCATCTGTGTCATTCGCCTTAGCGACACCATGTGGTAGTGAGTTCCATATTCTAACCCCTTTCTGGGTAAAGACGTCTCTTCTGAGTCCCTTATTGCATTTATTAGTGACTATCTTATATGGCCCCGAGCTTTCTGAAATAGGAAAGCACCATATACATTTCAAAAACCATGGAGAGCTACCTTTTAACTTTTGATATCAGCTGTATTGCTGATTTGGACACTGAATTAAACCATAATGATAATTAACCTGATATATGTAGAAACTCGATATGTGGAGAGGATCAGACTGCACTATGATATCCAACTTAAACTTCATCATGATTGAATAGCCCCATCAAAAGAAAACAGTTGAAGAAGGGAATCAGAGCACTGCCAAAACTGCAGAATGTCTCATCATAAAAAAAATCCTCCTTAGACGAGCATGGAGGGGGGGATAGAACTGTGGAGAAAAGCCTCAACAAACGGAAAAGTTTGGTACTCTGGATGTATAAATAAAAACATTTTAATTTCAAATGAGAAAAATTATTGATGCTTTAAGGTTTCATCTTTAAGGTAGTTTTAATTGTCCCTATTTTTTGCAGTTCTAATGGAACTAAATAATATGAAGGCTAAAGCATCAATTTGGTTTTAATTTGTCATTGTGTTAAGAATTTTTTTATCGCTGGTTGGTGTGAAATTGAGCCAACAGACCAAGATGATCCCATCTTTGATCCCTGGTTTGGTCTGAGCTAGCTAGAACCAACCAAGGCAGTGGCAGCTGGAGTGTCCGTGGGCTTGGAAGAAGGTGGAAGAGGTAATTTGACCAGGTTTCCCATTCCTGATTGCAGTTGTACAGTGGATATTTAGAAGCTGTTTGAGGATGGGTTTGCGCCTCAACAGAACTGAGTGCCATCAGAGGACTATTGGCTCTTGTGTAAATTACCAGAGATAATTTAAGATTAAAGAGGATTCAAGTTTGGTACGATTAGCTTATATTCATAGCTGATTTTTAAAAATAAAATATGTGCCTTAAATGAAGAAAAATGGCACATATTAGCAGGAAAGGGGGAAAAATACTGCTTCAAATATTAATATGTCTTATTTGTTTAAATAATTGATGTACTGAGAGCATTAATTCACATTGTGCTTCTTTGAATGAAGACTGCACTTTTACTGGCTGAAGGACAAAATTGCTCTAAAGTATAATTTAAAATGCACTTTTCTTTTCAAATACCTTCCTGCTGCGTCTCAATTAATCAAAGATTTACTCTAAACTTTGCCCAGCAGCCCCCAAAGCCAAATTAAGGCATGAAATATGGCTGCCTAATTTTTTCTAATTTGTATGGTAATTAAAATCCCTACACTTTTTTTTCCTATTTAATTGTCCTCCCACAAGGTGGTTGATTGAGCAATGCACGTGCTCGCTGTGAAAATGATCTTTTTGTGGACATTTTCCAAACTATGATGATTTTGCCAGCTTAACTCAACAGATACTAAAACCATTTGACAGGGAAATGATTGTAAAAATAACTCCAACATAAAGCATTAACTTGGTACTATCGTGATTAATGATCCAGTCCTTTGCAAAACCCTTGTGGCCTGGAAATTCATTCAAACACACTTGCAGGTGCCAAATGGGCACAGGGAATCTAAATTTCCACAGGCTGCTTGCCCGATTGGAGAAGCGGATTACAGGCCGCCTGCCATGCCAGCAGTGGTCATCAGGTAAAGCTGGGGTGGGGGTGAGGGTAAAGAAGAATGGGAGGGGGTGTTGATCACTGGCTGGACTGGGCTGGCAGCAGGCCTCAAGAGGAGGTGCCCTCCTTCTGGCTCCACTGAAATGCTCTTTCAAAATCATTTTTTTAACTTGCCTTTCGTTGGATGCCACTGCTAAGGATACAGCGGCCCAACACTAGCCCTGCTCATCGCTGACCAATTTAGCAGAAATGGCCACCAGACTCCACATTTCCTTATGTAAGGGGCCTTATGTGTTCGGCAGCCACCGGAGACACCTGGAAACCCGCCTGAACCAATTTTGGGTCGACCGGTTTTCAGGCCTGCTTTGGGCGCGGGATGATGGTCCCTGACATGGGCCTTGTTGCATCCATTTTATGTCCATCTACTACCGTTGTATGATTAAAGTTTATTGTTTAAGGGCATTACTTGTTAAGCAGCACAGTGGGTAGACTGTCCACTTCAAGTGATTTTCTGTGTGTTTGAAGTGGAATTTGGATCTTGTGCTGTGCAATGCTAGAGAGTGGCTCCATCAGTGACTGAAAGGACAGTGTATTAATATTAAACAATGCACAGTTCAGGTCGTCAAATTTATTGCATTAATTGCTGGACATATGGTGGTATATAGGAAAGTTTTGTCAATTTGATAACCGTTCTTCCACAAAAGATTTAATCTAAGATGTTCATTGTTCTAACTATTGTGTATGAGTGATGCAGGGTTGATTTTTAATGAGAAACACACATGGAAGTGATTTTCATTGCTTTTGCGCTGAAAAGTTGCTGCATGTGTACTCTCATACTCTTTGTGGCTCCTCCTGCTATCTGTTAGTCAAAACCTTCCACTATTAATTTCCATAGATCTGACCTCATCCAATGGGACAACTGACATAAGTCTCCTGCATATACATCACCAATATGCTAGTGTAAGTTTATGCTTGGATATAATTGGCACTGGGAGTCCCCATCAGCTGATTTTGACGCTATCCGAGGAGTTAGAGCACGGAGGTGTTCTTGAAGTTTTTTGCTGGATTTTTGGAATTTACTTGCCATTTTTTTGCAGTTTTTTTTTTGTCTGGTACTCAGTGATACCGGAATTTCTATGGTGCTTTCAGTGAACCACCCGGCATCGACCTAGGCATCGGAAATAACAACCACAAACCCAGCCCTGTCAACCCTGCAAAGCCCTCCTTATTAATATCTGGTGGTTTCTGCCAAAATTGGGAGACTAGTCGAGCAACAGTCTGACATAGTCATACTCATGGAATCATACCTGGCAGACAATGTCCCAGACACCATCATCACCATCCCTGGGTATATCCTGTCCCACTGGCAGAACAGACCCAGCAGAAGTGGTGGCACAGTGGTATACAGTCAGGAGGGAGTTGCCCTGGGAGTCTTCAACATTGACTCTAGAACCAAGAAGTCTCATGGCATCAGGTCAAACATGGGCAAGGAAATCTCCTGCTGATTATCACCTACCGCCCCGGCCTCAGCTGATGAATCAGTGCTTCTCAACATTGAACACCAATTGGAAGAAGCACTGAGGATAGCCAGGGCAGAAAACATACTTTGGGGGGGGTGGGACTTCAATGTCCATCACCAAGAATGGCTCGGTAGCACCACTATTGACTGAGCTGGCCGAGTCCTAAAGGATAAAGCTGCTAGACTGGGTATGCAGCAGGTGGTGAGGGAATATCAAGAGGAAAAAACCTACTTGACCTTGTCCTCACCAATCTACCTGTCACAGATGCATCTGTCCATGATAGTATTGGTAGGAGTGAACAACACACACTCCTTGTGAAAACGAAGTCCCATCTTCACACTGAGGGTACCCACCATCGTGTTGTGGGGCAATACCACCATGCTAACTGGGATAGATTTTGAACAGATCTAGCAACTCAAAACTGGGCATCCATGAGACACTGTGAGCCATCAGCAATAGCAGATTTCTACTCAACCACAATCTGTAACCTCATGACCCAGCATATCCCCCACTCTACTATTAACATCAAGCCGGGGGACCAACCCTGGTTCAATGAAGAGTGCAGGAGGGCACCAGGCATACCTAAAAATGAGGTGTCAGCCTGGTGAAGCTAAAATACAGGACTACTTGCATGCCAAAGAGCAGAGGCAGCATGCAATAGACAAGGCTAAGCAATCCCACAACCAATGGATCAGATCTAAGCTCTGCAGTCCTGCCATATCTAGTTGTGAATGGTGATGGACAATTAAACAACTGACAGGAGGAGGACGCTCTGCAAATATCCCCATCATCAATGATGGGGGAGCCCAGCATATCAGTGCAAAAGACAGGGCTGAAGCATTTGCAACAATCTTCAGCCAGAAGTGCTGAGTGGATGATCAGTCTCGGCCTCCACCTGATTGCCCCAGCATCACAGATGCCAGTCTTCAGCCAATCTGATTCACTTCATGTAATATCAAGAAATGGCTGAAAGCACTGGATACTGCAAAGGCAACATACCGGCAATAGCACTGAAGACTTGTGCTCCAGAACTAGCCATGACCCTAGCCCAGCTATTCCAGTACAGCCACAACACTGACATCTACCCGGCTATGTGGAAAACTGCCCAGGTATGTCCTGTGCACACCAGGCAGGACAAATCTAACCCGGACAATTACTGCCCTATCAGTCTACTCCTGATCATCAGCAAAGTGATGGAAGAGGTCATCAACAGTGTTATCAAGCGGCACTTGTTCAGCAATAACCTGCTCACTGACACTCAGTTTGGCTTCCACCAGGGCCACTTAGCTCCTGACCCCATCACAGTCTTGGTCCAAACATGGACAAAAGAGCTGAACTCCAAAGGTGAAGTGAGAGTGACTGCTCTTGACATCAAGGCAGCATTTGACTGAGTATGACATCAAGGAGCCCTAGCAAAACTGGAGTCAATAGAAATTAGGAAGAAAATTCTCTGCTGGTTGGGGTCATACCTAGCACAAAGAAAGATGGTTGTAGTTGTTGGAGGTCAATCCCCTCAATCTGAGGACATCACTGAAGAGGTTCGTCAGGGTAGTGTCCGAGGCCCAACCATCTTCAGCTGCTTCATCAAAGACCTTCCCTCCATAAGGTCAGAAGTGGGGATGTTCGCTGATGATTGCACAGTGTTCAGCACCATTCCAGACTCCTCAGATACTGAAGCAGTCCATGTCCATATGCAGCAAGACCGGGACAACATCCAGGCTTGGGCTGGTAAGTGGCAAGTAACATTCGTGCACCACAAGTGCCAAGCAATAGCCATCTCAAATAGGAGAGAATCTAACCATCTCCCTTGACGTTCAATGGCATTATCATTGCTGAATCACCCACTATCACCATCCTGGGGGTCACCATTGACCAGAGACTGAACTGGACCAGCCGCATAAATGCTGTGGCTACAAGAGCAGATCAGAGCTGGGAATTCTGTGACGAGTAACTCACCTCCTGTCTCCCCAATGCTTGTCCACCATCGAGGAATGTGATAGGATACTCTCCACTTGCCTGGATGCATGCAGCTCCAACAACACTCAAGAAGCTCGACACCATCCAGGACAAAGCAGCCCGCTTGATTGGGACCCCATCCACCACCTTCAACATTCACTCCCTCCACCACCAACGCAAAGTGGCAGCAGTGTGTGTTATATACAAGATGCACTGCAGCAACTCTCTAAGCCTCCTTAGGCAGCACTTTCCAAACCCATGACCTCTATCACCTAGAAGGACAAGAGCAGCAGATGCATGGGAACACCACCACCTGCAAGTTTCCATCCAAGTCACACACCATCCTGACCTGGAACTATATCGCCGTTCCTTCGCTGTCGCTGGGACAAAATCCTGGAACTCCCTGCCTAACAGCACTGTGGGTGTAGCTACACCCCAAGGACTGCAGTGGTTCAAGAAGGCGGCTCACCATCACCTTCTCAAGGACAATTAGGGATGGGCAATAAATGCTTACTTAGCCAGCGATGCCCACATCCCATGAATGAATAAAAAAAGTCTCTTTGCACCTGAGATTTTTATCAATAATCTCAAAACCTGAATTTAAATGGTTAACAATCTGGATTAGATCTAGTGCAAGTGAAAGGAAGAAATGTTTCTATGTCTTAAGGAAATGGTTAAGATTGGTAAGTATGCAAGAGAGCTCTCAAGGTAACAAGATAATCATATGAAATCATAAAGTAATACAATCTCTGAATAGCTGTTTGGCATTACCATCACGCAGTGCTGTCCTTGCTGATGGCTAAGAAATTGTATTTGCTACAAGTTATCAATATCAGTTGCTTTATTAAGTCAGATGTGCCCATAATAAGCTCTCATTTGCAAATGTACATTACAATGTTGCGTAAAATAGTCCAAACCAAACACTGTGTGCTATTCCAACAACTTCTGCTCATCCACTCTTTTCAAAGCCTCGGTACCTGGAATGTCCATTGTCTCTCCTTCAGCTGCCTAGGCCCTAAGCTTTGAAATTCTCTCCCTAAACCTTTCTCAACCTCTCTCTTCTCCTTTAAGATGCTCATTAAAACCTATCTCTTTGGCTGAGAATTTGACCGCCTGTCCTAATGTCTCCATATGTACCTCAGTGCCAATTGTGGTCTGATTATGCTCCTGTAAAGTGTCTTGGGATGTTTTACGATGTTACAGGCACAACATAAATGCAAGCTGTTACCAGAGTATGACCATTCTCTTTCAAAAAAACAACTTCTGCAAAGAGAGGACGAAGCAGCAGTGTGTGACACTGGTCTTGGAAAACTTAAGTCTTGTGCTACTATCTCTACTATCTTGTGCCTTATCTGACTTATCTCATTTACATTGAGAACCTGTTTAGTTTCTTCTGCACTCTTAAATGCATGAATGCTGGCAAGAACTGTAATTTCTACATATAATTAAGGGTATTGTATGTTATTGGATTACAAATGTACAGTCTTTCACCTCCAATATGTAGCTAGTTGTTTGATGACCTGTACCATTCCTTTCAGTTTCCCGTGCTGCATACTTATTCTGCATTTAGTGAATTTCTCTTCATTGTCATAGTCATAAAGTCATTTACAGCACACAATGAGGCTATTTGGCCCATCAAGTCTATGCTGGCTCTCCACGGAGCAATCCAATCAGTCCCACTTGCCCGCTCGGTCCCTGTAGCCCGAGAAGTTTATTCCCTTCAAGTGGCCATCCCATTTCCTTTTAAAATCAGTGATTGTCTCCGCTTCTACCACACTTGTGGGCAGTGAGTTCCAGGTCATTACCACCCACTGCACAAAAAAGTTCTTCCTCACAGTGCCCCTGCATCTCTTGCCCAAAACCTTCAATCTGTGTCCCCTAGTCCTTGTACCATTAGTTAATGGGACAGCTTTTCCTTGTCTAACTTATCTATGCCTGTCATAATCTTGTGCACACCTATCAAATCTCCCCTCAATCTCCTTTGCTCTAAGGGGACCAACCCCAGCTTTACCAACCTAACCTTGAAACTAAAATCCCCCATCATCCACTAACAACTAGAATATCTCTGATGCCGCTATGGTTGACCATATTTCAGTGCTATTGGATGACCTTAGAGCATTTTTTAAAAGTCAGTCAGGGAACTTTATCTACACTTCCAACCAGGTGCAATGGGTCCTGAACCAGACTGGCACACTCAGTAACAGCCTTACAGTCTTACTGTCTGCACTATTGTTGTTTGGCTATTCTGAAACTTTCAGTTTTGTGCCCCCTTACTAAGGCTACATATGTTTTGTTTGAAAGCAGTGCTTTGCATTGTATCCCTGAAGCTGCCATTGCTAAGTATCTGTGAAGAGAGAAACAGTTAACGTTTCAAGTTGATAACCTATTGTCTCTGCACAGATGCTGCCTGACTTGCTGAGTATTTCCAGCATTTTCTGTTTATATTTCAGATTTCCAGCATCTCCAGTATTTTGCCTTTTGTATTTGATGCCGTGTTGGAGTTCTTATAAAGCTTTTTTGCACTACCAGTTGAATACTGGGAAATGCGTCTAGTGGTTATGTTTTTTTTAAAAGGTCAAAAGCTTCATTTTTGGAATAATTTGCTTGTTGACTTCACACCCCTAGAGCGAAAACTACTGGAGTCTATTACAAAGCACTACAATATGATCTTGTAAATCAAAGCCAATGTAAGCTAATGAAAAACACATTGTATCCACTAAAACTATCGAATGCTGAAAATCAAATAAAACGTTAGTTGGTGGTGTAGATTTTGATTTTCTCAACGCATTTTTATAAAACTTCTTTAGAGAAGTGTCACTAAATAAAATGCTCTTGGGATGAATGTGAAGGTGCAAACTGAACAATTAATTGACTAGATGGTAAGAAATATCAATGTAGCTGTCAATGGCAATGTATTTCATTAATCAATTCTGATCAAAGACTCCAGCAGGGATCAATCCTAGGAACCTTGTTGTTGAATGTCAGTTACTAATCTCCCAGCTCTACCTCTCTGCCATTTAAATTTATTTCCCCTTGAGGCGGGTGGCCCAGAAAATCGTACCACCTAGCGGCATGATTGCTTTCCCACTTGGTTCTGATGCGCCACAATTTTTGAAAAGGAGCTGGAAAGCGGCAAGCGGCCCAAAAATGGTGGGCCTGTAATTGAACATGCAAACGAGCTAATTGTCAACTTGTTGAATGGCAGTTTGCAATTTTTGGAAGGAGGCACGGGAAGCACGCAGGTTCTCAAGCCCATCCATGAGGAAGAGGGGGGGATCGCAGCAGGGAGTGATTTATGAAAGTGGGTGCTACTCAGAATGCTGTAGAAGTGGGGATGGCTTGGGGATCAACTCATAGGTGCTACAACCTATGCCATCTCATCAGAGGGACCATTATTGGGCAGGCCATCAAACTTCAGAAGATGCATTTCCGGTGCCTTGACCAGTCCGGAGGCACCTTCCAGTACTCTCCCTCAAGGTTCTCTCTCATTGTGGTTGTCTGCTGTACTCTCCATAACATGGCACTCCAGAGAAGTGTAGGCCTTGAAAAGGGGGAAACATAGGAGCAGGACATTTCTTCAGAGGAGGAGGAGGAAGAGGCAGTGGCAGTGGAGGATGGTACCTAAGCATTCCTGGTATTCCATAGATCCAGATTAGCAGTCAAGGCATTGATCAGGATGGCAGGCAAGCTTGGGCAGCTCTAATTCAAGTACATTTGTCCTGAGAGTGCCTCATCCTGGATCTGATACTCACCTTCATCTGAATGAGAGAATGCATCCATCGTGCACACAACGCAGAATACTTCCATTACTCCCCACATTGAATGAAGCACAAGTCGCCACCGGCCACACATTTACCCTGTGCACACATCTTTGTGTCACTTACCCACTTCTTCCATCTTTTGCCTTGATGTCATTAAAGGTTGGAAACATACAAGTCTGGGTTCAAACAATATTTCCATTGTATTGAGCCCTTGTCACTGAACACATAACACATGTCACCCAAGAGAAACACAGAGTGAAATTACTGGCATGGAGCCCTACGCTGATGGCTGCTCTGATGGAGTGCTGCCTCTGTGGCTGGGGATGAGGTGGAGGCAGCTTGTGGCTGCGTGTGGCTGCGATGCCCGTGGCAGTTGTCCTCATTGTGGAGGTGCCAATGGCTGCAGCCTGCACAGGCTGCTCCACTGGTGTCAGTAGAGGGGAAGCCTCTGTCACAGGGCCTTGCTGTGTCGATGGTTCCTCAGTCAGAGGGGCCAAGGTGGTGGATGATAATGACAGTGCCCAATGAGGGGTGGCTGTGCATCCCTGCCCAGCTGAGCATGGCTATGTCGGTCCTCCATCCTCTGAGGGGGACTGCCTACAGTTGCCTCTGCCTCTCTTACCTGGGGCTCACTCATGAAGTGATGGTCAACCTGCGCCACTCAGCGCATGAGGCCCCACCAAGATGAGTGTATCTGCACTGCTGAAGGGTACGCATGACTGATTGACAGCGCAAGCTTGCTTGCTTCTTCCTCCTCTGAAGATGACTACGACGATGTCACACTGGCCTGCATTGCCTCCTCTCCTCCACTGGTCCTGTGGGAGACATGTGGTTAAGCTAAATTGCCTCAGTCAGCAGCTGTTTCTGCAGGGCTGAAGCAGGCCATTAGAGCTAATGCTTTGGCATTGAGGAAACCAGGGAGGAGGGAGCTCCATCCCAGGAGATGTTCAGAGCATTTTACCCTGTCTTGGATGGACTCCCATCTTATCATTGCCCACTCCCTGATGTTTCCACCTTGGCCATGTCAAGGGTCAGAATTGCTAGATCGGGCACTCCACCACCTGAATGAGCCCTTTCTCTGTCGTTTTGTGCTCTTTTCTCCTGCAAGGTCAGAAACGTGAGTTAGGACCATAGTGCTGTCCTTCACTACTTCCGTTGGTACTAACACATATGACGTTACTGTCTTCAGTGTCTTCTCCTTCACTATTGCTAGTGTTGTGAGCTTTACCCATGGCTCTGTAATGCTGCTGGGCACACATTTTTTCAATGTTCATCAGGACTACATGCCCTCAGGCTACTGAGATCCTGGAGTATGTTTGTGACTATGGACCTGGAGGCCTGTCATCTGGGTGTCACATCTCACTCACCTTGCCAGTCTACAGAAGGTCATCGAACTGCTTTCAGCACTGTAACCAAGTTGTCTTGACAATATTGCAGCTACTAACTTCCTGAGCCACCTCCAGCCTTGCTGCTTGGTCTGGCTAGCTGGCCTTCTCCTGCTCTCTCCAGAAATAGAATGCTCCACCATGATGCCACCTCTAAAAGAACCTCAAGGGAGGCACTGGTGAATCGTGGGGCTGCTATTGCAGGGTGCCTGTCCTGCTGCTGGGCTGCTGATCTCTTTCCTCCATTGCAAAATAAATCGGCAACCATAATATGGCAATAAAGGGTCAGCGTTGGCTTCATTTCTCCTCTGTAAAATGTGTTGAGATATATGTTATACTAAAGGTTTTATATAAATGTTTATTAATGTGAGTGGAATGTCTGAATTGTGAAAGATATCAAGTCTTGTGGGAAAGCAGGTTACTCCAAAGAGACATATCATAAATCAATGTATAACGTAGTCATTTGCAACAACAACAGCAACTTGCATTTATATAGCACCTTTAGTATGGTAAAATATTCCAAGGTGCTTAAATTAGCAGTGACTTAGCTAATGAATGGATGAATGGTAAAATGGTTATTAAAAGCTGTAAGGTCATGTGTACACCTGGGGAATAAATGTTAAATGTTTTACAATGAGCAGTATGTCCTTAAGATGAAGCAGGGAAATTGTTCGACTCGTGTAGTTCCCGACAAGTGACAAAATTTGACCTTTTAAAAAGAACGAAAATTCAGCAGATGACAATTTGTGGAGGGGAAATGTCCAATTTTATTAACTCAGATCTGCGAAACCTTTTCAACAAAAAACCTCCTGTCAGTGATTGGAATATCATTTCCTGTTTCTATGAACAGTCCAGTCCTAAACATATTTCTTTATTCCCATCTGAACATATCATAGGTAACTTCATTCTACTCTATCTGTTTCTAATGTCTTTCTGGTACAAAACCACTTTGCTAATTAATTATTTTGAGATGTTCTGAGTTTACTCCATGTGGTCATTCCAAAGTTTTTTTAAAATTCTTGAGGGTCAAGGTTTTTTTCTTTAGAATATGGCAGCAGCATAACACACTGGCAGGGGTGCAGTACACCGACCAGAGGCCCAAGGATCCAAAGTTGTTGTCAATGCTTTTGATTTTCTAACAACACCTTGAAACATCAGTGCTATGTGCATCAAACAAGTTGTCCATTATCAATGGAGATTGTCAATTTTCGTCGTGGACTTCCAATGTCAGAATTTGGACAGTCACTCTCACTTCACCTCTGGAATTCAGCTCTTTAGTTTGTGTTTGGATCGAGGCTGTAATGAGGTCTGCAGCCGAGTAGCCCTGGTGGAATCCAAACTGGACATCAGTGAACAGGTTATTGCTGAGTAAATGCTGTTTGATAGCACTGTCGATGACAACTTCCATCAATTTGCTGATGATTGGGAGTAGACTGATGGGACAGTAATTGGCTGGATTAGATTTGTCCTGCTTTTTGTGCACTGGGAAATTTTCCACATTGTTGAGCTAATGCCAATGTTGTAGCTGTACTGGAACAGCTTGGCTAGGGGCGCAGCTAGTTCAGAAGCACAAGTCTTCAGTACTGCAGCTGGGATTTTGTTGGGTCCATAGCCTTCGCTGTATCCAGAGCCTTCAGCCATTTCACATGGAGTGAAGCGAATTGGCTGAAGACTGGTACCCGTGATGCTGGGACCTCCAGGGGGAGGTTGAGATTGATGGTCCAATCAGCACTTCTGGCTGAAGATGGTTGCAAATGCTTCAGCCTTATTTTTTGCACTGATGTGCTAGGCTCCCCCATCATTGAGGATGGGGATATTTGTGGAGCCACCTCCTCCAGTTAGTTGTTTAACTGCCTACCACCAATCATGACTGGATGTGACTAGACTGCAGAGCTTTGATCTGATCTGTTGGTTGTGGGATCACTCAGCTCTGTCTGTTGCATGCTGCTTCTGGTGTTTAGCATGCATCTAGTCCTTTAGAAATAAATCTCCTCCCATTACGCTAATTCAGTTCCATGCATTGTATACTTATGTTGCATGTTTTTTGACCAACATGCAACACTTTACATGTATCAATGTTAGCTATTATTTCTCAACCAACTGGAAGATTGGCTTAAAAGTTTCAGTTTTTTGCTCTCTAATCTTCCTTCTTTAGATGAGAAATTAATATTATTTGGTAATGATCATTGATTTAGCTGAGGAATCATTGATGGACAGCAACCCTCTACAGTGGCCTCTACAGGGCTTGACCTTGACCTTCCTCCAGTCTGACATCACACCTCTCATGAATACTTTTTCATATTCTTACTTTAATGATTAGGCTTTTACATAACTAGAAGTTTATCTTGTGAAGTATTAATATGCCACACAAGGAAAGGTCATATTCAAAATGTTTGTCCCCATACTGTCTCTAACCAACTGTTTGACAATGTACACTGTGGGAAGCCAGAAAGAGGAGTAGGTCATTCAGTCTCGAGCCTACTTCACCATTCAGTTGGATCATGGCTGATCTGCACCTCTGCTCAGATTTCTCACTTCTCCATATCCCTCGATACATACCGAATAAGAATCGATTGATCTTAAATCTTAAACACATCATCTGACTCAACATTCTTTGCCATTTTGGGAGGGAGTTCCAAACTTTTTACTACCCTTTGTGTGAATAAGGGCTTTACGATTTCACTCCTAAAAGGCTCTAATTTTAAGATTACATCCCTTTGTTTGTAATTCTGCCACCGGCTGAAATAGTTTCTCCGTTTCTACCCTATAAAGTACTTTTAACATTTTAACCACCTCGATCAAATCCCCTCTTTGAAGCTCCTAAACTTGAGAGAATGCAAGTCAAGTTTATGCAACCGGTCCTCATGATTTAAAGCTCTAAGCAGAGACATCTCCATGTGAACATTCTGGTTGTAGAGAAATTCAGCAATATGTGCTTTCTCTTTAAGTTGCATCTACAAAACAACGAACAACAGAAGAAAAATTGCATTAATTATAATGACTTGTCATCATCTGCTTTGTAAAAAGGTTTCTAGATGAGAGAAGATCTGCTAAGCTTTGTCAGCCAGCTAATGATTAATTATCTTAAGTAAAGGCTGCAAAATTAAATGAATGCTTGCAAATTTGAAAAATTGCAAATGATGAGTCTCTTATTAAAACTCCCCTTTAAATGCTAACATTTTGAAAATGTGCATTAAAACTCAAGTGCCTATTGTTCTTGAAGAACCATTCCATCGATGTACCAAATTAATCCGAACCTTATCCCTCATGTTCTATCTTTGGTTCAGGACATCATACAACAGAATAATTAATTTTCCAGACGCAGAGCAAGAGAACTTAGGTAATGAAAATTTAACATGTGGAATTTGGATATCAAACTTCCAAACATGAGTTTATCGAGGAGCCTGTTAATTGTTGGACTGAATTCAATTAGCTTGAGTATGAGCTTTAACTACTAAAAATTTTTAAAATTCATTCACGGGATGTGGGCATCGCTGACAAGGTCAGTATTTATTGCCCTGGAGAAGCTGGTGGTGAGCTGCTTTCTTGGACTGCTGCAGTTCATATGCAAAGGGACTCCCACAGTGCTGATAGGGAGGAAATTCCAGGATTTTGACCCAGCGAGGATAAAGGAGCGGTGATACAGTTCCAAGGCTTAGAGGGGAACTAGCAGTTGGTGGTGTTCCCATGTGTTTGTGGCCCATCCAGGGATAGAGGTCGTGGGTTGGAAGGTGCTATTGAAGGAGCCTTGGTGAGTTGCTGCAGTGCATCGTGTAGATGGTACACACTGCTGCCAAGGTGCGTCAATGATGGATGGGCTACCAATCAAGCAGCTGCTTTGTCCTGAATGGTGTCAAGCTTCTTGAGTGTTGTTGAAGCAGTGCTCATCCAGGAAAGTGGAAAGTATTCTACCACACTCCTGACTTGTAGTTTGTAGATGGTGGGCAGACTTTGTGGAGTCAGGGGGTGAGTTACTCACTGCAAAATTCCTAGACTCTGACCTGCTCTTGCAGCCACAGTATTTATGTGGCTGGTCCAGTTAAGTTTCTGGTCAATGGTAACCCCCCGCAGGTTGTTGATGGTGGGGGATTTAATGATAGTAATGCCATTGAATGTCAATGGGAGCTGGTTAGGCTCTCTCTTGTTGAAGAACTGTTGAGCCTTTGGGTATCCATTGGCCATGCCATTTCTGTGGCTACTGATTTGCTCAGCTGCACCCTCACCTCCATCTTTGATGCCCTAGTCCCCATTAAAACCATTACTCTCTCTCACCCTGGCCATTTCCCCGGTAAGGCCTTCCTCTCTGCTCCGTTAAGTCCAAGGGATGCAGACTTGAGAGGAAATGGTGGATAACTGATTAAGCCATTCGCCACCAGATCTGGTAGGACTACATAAAACACTACTGGATCCTGCTCTCATTTGCTAAACTGTTCATTATTCCAGGATGGACCTGGAATGCAAAGATAACCCTTGGGTTCTTTCCTCTACTGAAAACCATCTTCTTAAATGCCTCTCCCCTTTCTTCTCCACCCTTACCTCGAACAATAAATGCGAAGGGTTCTTGACTTCTTTGTCACTAAGATTGAAACTATCCACTCAGCTGCTTCTGCCACTTTCCTCCCTTCCAGTAGCCCTCCGGGCCAAACATCCTCTATAATTTCCCCCCCCGCAACTCTCTCTGAGCTCATCTTGTCCATGAGAGCCACCTCCTGCTCCCTCGATCCGATTCCCACAAAACTGCTGATCACACCTGGTCCCCATGTTAATCAATATTGTTAATGGTTCTCTCTCTTCAGTTGTTGTCCCTCTTTCCTTTAAAAGTGCTATCATCTCCCACTCCTCAGTAAACCAACTCTTGACCCCACCATCCTTGCAAACCATCCCGTCTCCAACCTCTCTTTCCTCTCCAATGTCCTTGAACGTGTTGTCGTCTCCCAAATCTGTGCCCATCTTTTCCAGAACTCCATGTTTGAATCCTTCCAATCAGGTTTCCACCACTGCCACAGAACTGAAACAGTTCTTATCAAAGTCACAAATGGCATCCATTGTGACTGTGACAAAGGGAAAATTTTTGTCCTCATCCTTCTTGACCTGTCTGCAGCCTTAGACGTGGTTGATCACATTCTCCTCCTCCAATGCCTCTCCCTGTCATCCACCTGGGTGGGGCTGCTTTCACCTAATTCCATTCTTATCTATCTATCGTATCCAGAGTATCAATTGCAATGGCTTCTCTTCCTGTTCCTGTACACTTACCTCTGGTGTCGTCCAAGGCCCCCTGCTATTTTCCTATTTCTCATCTACTTGCTGCCCCTCGGCCACATCATCCGAAAGCACAGTGTTAGTTTTCACATGTACATTGATGACACCCAGCTCTACCTCACCACCACCTCTCTCAGCTCCTCTACTGTTGCTAAATTATCAGATTGCTTATCTAAAATCCAGTACTGTATGAGCAGAAATTTCCTTCAATTAAATAGTGGGTAGACTGAAGCCATTGTCTTCAGTCCCCACTCCAAACTCCGTTCCCTTGCTCCCAACTTCATCCTTCTCCCTGGCAATAGTCTGAGACTATCCAGTCTGTTCACAACCTTGGTGACACATTTGACCCTGAGATGAGCTTACGACCACATATTTGCATCATCACTAAGACCATCAATTTCCACCTCTGTAACATCACCCAACATTGCGCCTGTCTTCTCTCATCTGCTTTTCTTACGACTAGACTTGACTATTCCAATGCACTCCTGGTTGGTCTGCCACATTCTAACCTCGATAAAATTGAGGTCATCCAAAACTCTGCTGCTCGTGTCTAAACTCGCACCAAGTCCCATTCACCTATCACGCCTTTGCTCACTGACTTACGTTGGTTCCTGGTCAAGCAACGTCTTGATTTTAAAATCCTCATCCTGGTTTTCAACTCCCTCCAAGGCCTCATTCCTTCCTATCCCCTCCAGATGTCTATGATCATCTAATTCAGGCCTCTTGAGCATCCCCAATTTTAATCGCTCCACTATTGGTGGCCGCGCCTTTAGTTGCCTCGGTCCTAACCTCTGGGGTTCCCTTCCTACACCTTCCCGCCTCGCTACCTCACTTTCCTCCTTTAAGATACTCCTTGAAACTTACCTCTATGACCAAGCTTTTGGTCATCTGACCTAATATCTCCTTATGTGGCTCGGTATCATATTTTGTTTTAAAATGCTCCGCAAATACCTTGGGATGTTTAATTATGAACATAAGTTGTTGTTTTTCTTGTTGAGATGGTAATTGCCTGGCACTTCTGTGGCACAAATGGCCCCTCATTAACCTATACCTGAATGTTGTCCAGGTCTTGCTGTATGCAGGCACAGACTACTTCATTATCTGAGGCATTGCAAATGGAACTGAAGACTGTGTAATCATCAGCGAACATCCTCACCTCTGACCTTAAGATGGAGGGAAAGTCATTGCTGAAGCAGCCGAAGATGGTTGTGCCTCGGACACTACCCTGAGGAACTCCTCCAGTGATATCCTGGGGTTGACCTGATGGATCTCCAAGAACCACTAGGTGTAATTCTAGCCACTGGAGAGTTTTCCCCTTGATTCCTATTGACTTCATTTTTGCTAGGCATCCTTGCTGACATACTCGAACAAATGTTGTCTTTTTGTTGAGGGCAGTCACTCTCACCTCACCTCTGGAATTCAGTTCTTTTGTCCATATTTGGATGAAGGCTATAATAAGGTCTGGAGCCGAGTGGTCCTGACACAATCCAAACTAAGCATCAATAAGCTATATATTGAGAAATATATACTCCTTGATAGCTCTGTCAATAACACCTCCCATCACTTTGCTAATGCACATTAATTGGCCGGATTGTACTTTTGTCCTTTTTGTGGACAAGACACATCTGAAAATTGTTTCACTTTGTCAGGTAGATGTTATTATTGTAGCTGTACTGGAACAGCTTGGCTAGAGGTACAGCTAATTTTGGGGCACAATTCTTCAGCATTATAGTAGGATGTTGTAGGAATCCAAAGCTTCTATTGTATCTAGTGTGCTCAGCCATTTCTTGATATTATGTGAAGTGAATTATATTGGCTAGTGACTGGTTTCTGTGATAGTGGAAGCCTCAGGAGGAGGCCAAGATGGATCATCCACTCGGCATTTCTGGCTGAAGATGGTTGCAAACACTTCAGCCATGTCTTTTGCACTGATGTGCTGAGCTCCACTATGAGTGAGGACGGGGATATTCATGGAGCCTGCTCCATTAGTTGTTTAATTCTCCACCACCATTCACATCTAGATGTGACAAGACTGCAGAGCCTTGATCTAATATGTTGATTGTGGGATAACTTAGTTCTGTCTATAGCATGCTACTTCAGCTGTTTAGCATCCTGTGTTGTAACTTCACCAGATTGGCATTTCATTTTTACGTAAACCTCGTGCTGCTCCTGGCATGCATTCCTTATTGAACTTGGGTTGATCCCCTGGCTTGATGGCAATGGTAGAGTGAAGTATATGCCAGGCCATGAGGTTACAGATTGTGGTGGAATACAATACTGCTGCTGTTGATAGCCCACAGCAATTCATGGACGCCCAGTTTTGAGTTGCTAGATCTGTTCGGAATCTATTCCATTTAGCACGGTGGTAGTGCCACATAACACGATGGACGGTATCCTTAGTGTGAAGACTGACTTTGTTTCCACAAGGACTGCAGTGGTCACTCCTACCAGTACTGTCATGGACAGATACATCTGCAACAGATGAGGATGAGGTCAAGTAGGTTTTTCCTGCGTTGTAGTGCTACACCACCTGCTGCAAGCCCAGTCTGGCAGCTCCATCCTTCAGGACTCTGCCAGCTTGGTCAGTAGTGGTGCTACCGAGCCACTCTTGGGGATGGACATTGAAGTCCCCCAATCCCAGAGTACATTCTGTGTCCTTGTAATCCTCAGTGCTTCTTCAAGTAGTGTTCAACATGCAGGAATACTGATTCATCAGCTGAGGGAGGGCAGTAGACAGTAGTCAGCAGGAGGTTTCCTTGACTATGTTTGACCTGATGCTATAAGACTTCATGGGGGCTCTGAGTCAATGTTGAGGACTCCGAGGGCCACTCTCTCCTGACTGTATACCACTGTGCTGTCACCTCTGGTGGGTTTGTCCTGCCAGTGGGAATGGACACACCCAGGGAGGCTGGGACAATGGCAGAAAGATATGATTCTGCGACTATGTTAGGCTGTTGCTTGACTAATCTGTGGGACAGCTCTCCGAAATTTGGTACAAGACCCCATTGTTTGTGAGGAGGACTTTGCAAGCTTGTTTGAGCTGTTTGTGCCTTTGTCAGTCAGAATCTGGTGCCTAGATCGATACAGGATTATCCATCGATTGTTTTATTATAGTTTTTTGCAGCAATTTGGTAAAACCTGTTGGGCCATTTCAAAATCAACTACATTTCTGTCGGTCTGGAGTCACATATAGGTCCAGACGGGTAAGGACTTTCATGGATTTTACAACAAACAGATATATTTATGGTCCCCATTACTGATACTAGCATTTTATTCCAGGTTTATTTAATTTACTGAATTTAAATTCCCCAGCTGTTTTAGTGGGGTTTGAACTCATGTCTGTGGATCATTAGACCAGCAACATCCCCAGGGAGTTGGGTAGCATTGTGGTTATGTTATTAGAGAATAAGATGACATCACATTTCTTTAGCTAGAATGTGTGCCTAATTATGACTGTTGTAAGTTCTCGGCTGCATTGTTTTATCATTTCATGAGAAAATGACGAGTGTTTCTGAACCTATTTTTGTTAAACCTGTCATGGTTATAGGAGACTCTTATTGATTTCAACTTAAAATTTGAGTCATCGGCATTGGAAAGGTTAGAAGTGCACCTCTTTTCTATTTCCTTTTCCTTTTCTTTTGTATTTCCTTATTGTCTTTTTCAGCAGAAATGACATAGCAAAGGTTAAATGAAATGGCCTGTTGTGTCTTTGGGTTTTTCGCAAGAAATTCTACTCATGTTCAGCATCAAGAGTTAAACTTTGGCTTCCATGAATGTACTGTATACCTCGTTATCTTCAATAGGCAGATTGAGTATGCAATCTATCAGACTGTGGGGACAGATCAAAAGTAAGCTAATCAGCTAACAAACTAACTGTGGAGCTGTGGAGCCAATTTATAAAAAATAACAAGCAGAAGCTAACAGGACAGCTGCAGATAGCTTAATAGTAGCCTATTGTTTAATAATCAGCCTAACAGTTCAAGGAGGAGGGGATGTGAAACTACTGAAATAAAATGCAAAAATAAAATGCTGGGACAAATGAACCAATCATGCCCTGATAACAGAAGTCTGCAAACCACTCAGAAACCGGGGTGGGGGGCGTTACTAGTTTTGTTTGAATAACTAGAAGAAAGGCTTGCTGTAGTGAGCACATGTTCTTTTGTTTTGCTTTTTGTTCTTTTTGTATCCTTGTAATGTAACTATCACGTACTGCAATAAAGTTTCTAAAAGTTACAGTCTGACTTCGTCTCTTTTTATAACTGATGGGATCCAACACAGACCAAGACTCAGGTTGTAGACTAGGAAACCATATACTTAACACAGAATAGGTAAATACAAAATGTACATACAACTGTTTTAAAATTTTGCTGTTCTCTTCACTCTCAAAAACATCAGAGATGCTTCTTGGAAAGTTCCTTGAAAATGGCTGCTCACTTCTCAGGTGATGGAAGAGTGCCTTAGAGTCAGAATAGCCCAGTCTCTCTGCTGGCTATAGACTGAGACTAGCTGAATACGTAACCCCATGGGAGACCCCAAGCCTCAGAACTATCAGTCAAAGAACTGTAGCCATCATGGGGCTGTGTCCTTCTCACGGTTATCAGGCACAGTTTTCAATCAAGCTCGCTATTACAGAATGAATTGATTCAGCCACACAAAAAGAACAATTTTTTTTAAATGTCTTTTGAAGGCAGACAAAAAATACTTTACCACTCGGTATCTCTAAGAACCATTCCAACAATGTTCTAAAAATAGACATATTAAATTGCTTTGATAATCCAATTATCAACAGATTGATACAGATAACTCTACATTCATTTGACATTAACATTAACATTTTCCTTCCTTTAACTGGAATTAATTGACTTTGGCCTGACAAACAGAAATGTGTTTCTCAGAACAAACCAACAGGAGCAAGTATTGCCCTTGTGTGCATTGTGCCCACTAATAAAGAAACCAATCAGTAAGTTAACACACCTGGCACACATTGCACTTAAGATTTCATTTACATAATATTTGTCTTAATAGATTGATAGACAAGCTTGTACTATTTCACACATTCATGCCTCTCATTTTACAGAAGGAAATCTTTCTTGAACAGAAAACAATAGACTGGCAAATAGAAGACTGAAGAAGGAAACATATTCATTGTAATTAGGGTAAAGTTCTTTTTGTGTAATAAGGATCTTGTCTTAGTTCAGGATTCTTTCGCCATTTTTCCACAGGAAAGACTTCGGCATAACTGATTTTTAATATGTATTTTGAGCAAAAACTACCAAAACATTGTAAGCCTTTCAGGCCAGTCCCATAATGAATGGAAGCTTAGACAGATGAAGCAAATTTATAGACATTGATTTGTACAAATCTCAAATAATGGCCAATGTTTTTAACAATGTCTGGCCATTTAGGACTCAAATATCATCTTGGTCTGCCTTCAAAGAGATTAAAGAAGTACACATGGATAAGAAATAGAAACCTCACCCAGAACACAGATGAATACTCTTCCAATGGCTTCTCCTCCCACATAATTGCCTCTCAAGTCCCCCAAAGATCTATTCTTGACCCCCTTCTATTTCTCATCTCCAAAGCTATCTCTTAGCAAAATAATTTGAAAACAAGGCAGGTTCCACATTTACACTGTCAATTCCGTGCTTTACATCACCACCAGCTGTCTTGATCCTTCCACTGCCTCTATGCTGTCAGGCTGATCGGCTGAGGTCCACGACTAGATGAGCAGAAATTTCCTCCAATTAAGCATTGGACAGGCCGAAGCGATGGTATTCAGCCCCCACAACAAACCCAACTCCCTAACTACCAATTTCATCCACCTCCATGACCACTATCTAAAGTTGAATCTTTTCACAATCTCGCTGTTCTATTTGACTCTGGTATGAACTTCCGATCCAAGATCCTCTCCATCATTTTGCTCGTCACCACCCCTGCCTCTACCCATCTGCTGCTGAAACCCTCATCTATGCTTTTTGTTACCTTTGTCTATTCCAATGCTCTCCTGGCCAGCCTTCCATTTTCCACCCTCCATAATCATCAGCTCATCCAAAGTTCATATCCTGACTGACAACAAATCCTGTTCACCCAACACCCCTGTGCTGACTGACCAGCATTAGCTCCAGGCCCACCAACACCTCAAATTAAACATTATCATTCACATGTTCAAATCCCTTCATGACCTTGCCTCTCCCTACATCTGTCGCCTTTCCCAGCCCTCTGAGAACTCCGCATTCTTCCAGTTCTGGCATCTTGTGGCTTCCTGATTTTCTTTGCCTCACCATTGGCAGCTGTGCCTTCAGTTACACTGTCTTTATTTTTTTTTAAAGTCCAATATGAACACCAGCAATGATGTCTTCAGTCAGACTTCTCCTCCCTTTGTCCCAATCCCCTTCGCCTCCACATTTTTACTAGCTGGTGAACCTCACATGCTGCTCCACACCAGAACTGGTTACTGGTAAGATGTACAAGGGAACTTATGCGTGGATGCAGAAGACGTGGGCAGGGTTCTAAATGAATTTTTTGTCTCTGTCTTCACAAACGAGAGGGTTGATGCAGACATTGTAGTTAAAGAAGAGGAGTGTGAAATATTAGATATGATAAGCATAATGAGAGAGGAAGTACCAGTGGGTCTGGCATCCTTGAAAGTGGATAAATCACCAGGGCCAGATGGATTGCATCCCAGGTTGTTAAAGGAAGCCATGGAGGAAATAGTGGATGTGCTGAGGATCATCTTCAAATCCTCACTAGATACAGGCGAGGTACCAGATGATTGGAGATCTGCGAATGTTGTACCATTGTTTAAAATGGGTGCAAGGGATAGGCCGAATAATTATAGGCTAGTCAGTCTGACCTCGGTAGTGGGTAAATTGTTAGAATCAATTCTGAGGAACAGGATAAACTGCTACTTAGAAAGCCACGGATTAAGTGAGTTTCAACTTATATAAACTTACCTTTTTGTTTCGGCAGTTTCTTTTTGCAGCAGCGACAGGGAGAGCGAGGTTGCAGCTGGGTAAGTGAGTTTCAACTTATATAAACTTACCTTGTTGTTTTGGCGGTTTCTTTTTGCAGCGGCGACAGGGAGAGCGAGCTGGCAGCTGGGTAAGTAAGTCCTATATATTTGGGCAGCGGCTGAACCCGAGACACTACGCCTGTAGTGTCTCCCACCTGCCCTCCTCCTCTAACCAAAAAAAAAGGACTCGGTGGTGTGTAGATAAGGTAAGGCTTTTTCTATTTTTTTTTCGTGTGATTGGTAAAAACTTTTCGTTCCTTTTTCATTTATCTAAGTTAAGACTAAGTTAAGCTTAAGATTAAAAATGGCAGGAGATCTCAGACCCGTGTTATGCTCCTCTTGCTCAATGTGGGAGCTCAGGGTCACGGCTGATGTCCCTGACTCCTTCACGTGCTGGAAGTGTGTCCAGCTGCAGCTCTTGTTAGACCGCATGACGGCTCTGGAGCTGCGGATGGACTCACTTTGGAGCATCCGCGATGCTGAGGAGGTCGTGGATAGCACGTTTAGTGAATTGGTCACACCGCAGATTAGGATTACTGAGGGAGAAAGGAAATGGGTGACCAAAAGGCAGAGAAAGAGCAGGAAGGCAGCGCAGGTGTCCCCTGCGGCCATCTCCCTCCAAAACAGGTATACCGTTTTGGATACTGTTGAGGGAGATGGCTCACCAGGGGAAGGCATCAGTAGCCAGGTTCATGGCACCGTGGCCGGCTCTGCTGTTCAGAAGGGCGGGAAAAAGAGTGAAAGGGCTATAGTCATACGGGATTCGATTGTAAGGGGAGTAGCTAGGCAGTTCTGTGGTCGAAAACGAGACTCCCGAATGGTATGTTTCCTCCCAGGTGCACGGGTCAGGGATGTCTCAGATTGGCTGCAGAACATTCTGAAGGGGGAGGGTGAACAGCCAGTTGTCGTTGTGCACATAGGCACCAATGATATAGGTAAAAAACGGGATGAGGTCCTACAAGCAGAATTTAGGGAGTTAGGAGCCAAGTTAAAAAGTAGGACCTCAGAGGTAGTAATCTCAGGATTGCTACCAGTGCCACGTGCTAGTCAGAGTAGAAATGAAAGAATAGGCAGGATGAAGGCGTGGCTTGAGAGATGGTGCAGGAGGGAGGGGTTCAGATTTTTGGGACATTGGGACCGGTTCTGGGGGAGGTGGGACTATTACAAATTGGACGGTCTACACCTGGGCCGGACTGGAATGTCCTTGGGGGTGCTTTTGCTAACGATGTTGGGGAGGGTTTAAACTAATGTGGCAGGGGGATGGGAACCAAATGAGGAGGTCAGTGGACAGTAATGGGGTGTAACTAAAGCCTGTAAGGAACTAGATAATGAAGTAAGCGTGACTAAGGGGAAGAGGAGGCAGGGAGCAGATGATGAATGCAAAGGGACTGGTGGTCTGAGGTGCATTTGTTTTAATGCAAGAAGTGTAGTAGGTAAGGCAGATGAACTTAGGGCTTGGATTAGTACCTGGGAGTATGATGTTATTGCTATTACTGAGACTTGGTTGAGGGAAGGGCACGATTGGCAACTAAATATCCCAGGATATCGATGCTTCAGGCGGGATAGAGAGGGAGATAAAAGGGGTGGAGGAGTTGCATTACTGGTCAAAGAGGATATCACAGCTGTGCTGAAGGAGGGCACTATGGAGGACTCGAGCAGTGAGGCAATATGGGCAGAACTCAGAAATAGGAAGGGTGCGGTAACAATGTTGGGGCTGTACTACAGGCCTCCCAACAGCGAGCGTGAGATAGAGGTACAAATATGTAAACAGATTATGGAAAGATGTAGGAGCAACAGGGTGGTGGTGATAGGAGATTTTAATTTTCCCAACATTGACTGGGATTCACTTAGTGTTCGAGGTCTAGATGGAGCAGAATTTGTAAGGAGCATCCAGGAGGGTTTTCTAGAGCAGTATGTAAATAGTCCAACTCGGGAAGGGGCCATACTGGACCTGGTGTTGGGGAATGAGCCTGGCCAGGTGGTTGAAGTTTCAGTCGGGGACTACTTTGGGAACAGTGATCACAATTCCGTAAGTTTTAGAATACTCATGGACAAAGACGAGAGTGGTCCTAAAGGAAGAGTGCTAAATTGGGGGAAGGCCAACTATACCAAAATTCGGCAGGAGCTGGGGAATGTAGATTGGGAGCAGCTGTTTGAAGATAAATCCACATTTGATATGTGGGAGGCTTTTAAAGAGAGGTTGATTAGCGTGCAGGAGAGACATGTTCCTGTGAAAATGAGGGATAGAAATGGCAAGATTAGGGAACCATGGATGACAGGTGAAATTGTGAAACCAGCTAAGAGGAAAAAGGAAGCATACATAAGGTCTAGGCGGCTGAAGAAAGACGAAGCTTTGAAAGAATATCGGGAATGTAGGACCAATCTGAAACGAGGAATTAAGAGGGCTAAAAGGGGTCATGAAATATCTTTAGCAAACCGGGTTAAGGAAAATCCCAAAGCCTTTTATTCATATATAAGAAGCAAGAGGGTAACTAGAGAAAGGATTGGCCCACTCAAGGACAAAGGAGGAACATTATGCGTGGAGTCAGAGAAAATGGGTGAGATTCTAAATGAATACTTTGCATCGGTATTCACCGAGGAGAGGGAGATGACGGATGTTGAGGTTAGGGATAGATGTTTGATTACTCTAAGTCAAGTCGGCATAAGGAGGGAGGAAGTGTTGGGTATTCTAAAAGGCATTAAGGTGGACAAGTCCCCAGGTCCGGATGGGATCTATCCCAGGTTACTGTGGGAAGCGAGAGAGGAAATAGCTGGTGCCTTAACATATATCTTTGCAGCATCCTTAAACACGGGTGAGGTCCTGGAGGACTGGAGAATTGCTAATGTTGTCCCCTTGTTTAAGAAGGGTAGCAGGGATAATCCAGGCAATTATAGACCGGTGAGCCTGACGTCAGTGGTAGGGAAGCTGCTGGAGAAGATACTGAGGGATAGGATCTATTCCCATTTGGAAGAAAATGGGCTTATCAGTGATAGGCAACATGGTTTTGTGCAGGGAAGGTCATGTCTTACCAACTTAATAGAATTCTTTGAGGAAGTGACAAAGTTGATTGATGAGGGAAGGGCTGTAGATGTCGTATACATGGACTTCAGTAAGGCGTTTGATAAGGTTCCCCATGGTAGGTTGATGGAGAAAGTGAAGTCGCATGGGGTCCAGGGTGTACTAGCTAGATGGATAAAGAACTGGCTGGGCAACAGGAGACAGAGAGTAGCAGTAGAAGGGAGTTTCTCAAAATAGAGACGTGTGACCAGTGGTGTTCCACAGGGATCCGTGCTGGGACCACTGTTGTTTGTTATATACATAAATGATTTGGAGGAAAGTATAGGTGGTCTGATTAGCAAGTTTGCAGACGACACTAAGATTGGTGGAGTCGCAGATAGTGAAGGGGACTGTCAGAGAATACAGCAGAATATAGATAGATTGGAGAGTTGGGCAGAGAAATGGCAGATGGAGTTCAATCCGGGCAAATGCGAGGTGATGCATTTTGGAAGATCCAATTCAAGAGTGAACTATACAATAAATGGAAAAGTCCTGGGGAAAATTGATGTACAGAGAGATTTGGGTGTTCAGGTCCATTGTTCCTTGAAGGTGGCAACGCAGGTCAATAGAGTGGTCAAGAAGGCATACGGCATGCTTTCCTTCATCGGATGGGGTATTGAGTACAAGAGTTGGCAGGTCATGTTACAGTTGTATAAGACTTTGGTTCGGCCACATTTGGAATACTGCGTGCAGTTCTGGTCGCCACATTACCAAAAGGATGTAGATGCTTTGGAGAGGGTGCAGAGGAGGTTCACCAGGATGTTTCCTGGTATGGAGGGCGCTAGCTATGAAGAGAGGTTGAGTAGATTAGGATTATTTTCATTAGAAAGACGGAGGTTGAGGGGGGACCTGATTGAGGTGTACAAAATCATGAGAGGTATAGACAGGGTGGATAGCAAGAAGCTTTTTCCCAGAGTGGGGGATTCAATTACTAGGGGTCACGAGTTCAAAGTGAGAGGGGAAAAGTTTAGGGGGGATATGCGTGGAAAGTTCTTTATGCAGAGGGTGGTGGGTGCCTGGAACGCGTTGCCAGTGGAGGTGGTAGACGCGGGCACGATAGCGTCTTTTAAGATGTATCTGGACAGATACATGAATGGGCAGGAAGCAAAGAGATACAGACCCTTAGAAAATAGGCGACAGGTTTAGATCGAGGATCTGGATCGGCGCAGGCTTGGAGGGCCGAAGGGCCTGTTCCTGTGCTGTAATTTTCTTTGTTCTTTGTTCTTTGTTCTAATCAGGGATAGTCAACATGGATTTGTTAGGGGAAGGTCATGTCTTACTAATTTAATTGAGTTTTTTGAGGAAGTAACAAGGAGGATTGAGGAAGGTAGTGCAGTGGATGTGGCCTACATGGACTTTAGTAAGGCATTTGGCAAGATCCCACATAGCAGACTGGTCATTAAAATGAAAGCCCATGGGATACAGGGCAATGTGGCAGGTTGGATCCAGAACTGGAAACAAAGGGTTGTAGTCGACAGATGGTTTTGCGAATGGAAAGCTGTTTCCAGTGGTGTTCCACAGGGCTCACTGTTGGGTCCCTTGCTGTTTGTGGTATATATTAATGATTTGGACTTAAATGTGGGAGGCATGATTGGGAAATTTGCTGATGACACAAAAATTGGCCGTGTAGTAGATAGTGAAGAGGATAGTCGTAGTCTCCAGAATTATGTCAATGGTTTGGTTGAGTGGCGGAAAAGTGGCAAATGGAATTCAATCCAGAGAAATGTGAGGTAATGTATTTGGTGAGGGAAAATAAAGCGAGGGAATACACAATAAACGGGAGGATATTGAGAGGGGTAGAAGAAGTGAGAGACCTTGGAGTGCATGTCCACAGATCCCTGAAGGTGGCAGGACAGGTAGATAGATGGTGAAGTAGGCATATGGAATGCCTTCTTTTATTGGCCGAGCTATAGAATACAGAAGCAGGGATATAATGCTGGAACTGTATAAAACGCCAGTTAGGCCACAGCTGAAGTTTTACATATAGTTCCGGTCACCACATTACAGAAAGGACATAATTGCTCTGGAGAGAGTACTGAGGAGATTTACAAGAATGTTGCCAGGGCTTGAAGGTTGCAGCTATGAGGAAAGATTGGATAAGCTAGGTTTTCCTTGGAACAGAGGAGACTGAGGGGTGACTTAACTGAGGTGTACAAAATTATGATGGGCCTAGACTGAGTGGACAGGAAGGACCTGTTTTCCGCTAGCGGAGAGGTCAATTACCAGGGGGCACAGATTTAAAGTGATTGGTCGAAGGATTAGAAGGGACATGAGGAAAAACCTTTTTCACCCAGAGGATGGTGGGTGTCTGGAATTTACTGCCAGAAATGGTGGTGGAGGCAGAAACCCTCAATTCTTTTAAAAGGTATCTGAACATGCACCTGAAGTGCTGCAAGGCTATGGACCAAGTGCTGGAAGGTGGGACTAGATTGGGCAGTTATTTTTTTTCTTCGGCCAGCATGGACATGACAGGCTGAATGGCCTCCTTCTGTGCTGTAATTTTGCTATGGTTCCATTTTACTTATGAACAGAAATGCAGACATGAACCCAAATAGATATCTGAAGCAGACCTGAATTGATAACAGTTCTCATATGAGCCATTCATTGGGCTGGTGGGTCATGAGCTCATGCATAAAACCTAACAAGATGCTGCCAGGAAAAGTAAGAGAATGATATCTTTTAATGTGTTCCATATGAGAATATGGAATAATGTCTTCAAGGAAGTGGCAGAAGCAATCTGAAGAAGCTGAGAACTACAGGGAGTCTCACTCATAAATGGAGATAATTGTATCGACTTAGGAAAATGTTACCAGCTATTTATTTGGAGAAGTTTTAGGTCAGAGCTGCCAATGTTTCAAAGAGGGAATTCTGTTCATTGTGGAAGCAATTTTCTAACCACGTGCATAAGTATCCATTATAATCTATATGGAAGATCATCTAAAATTATGCTACCATTTATTATGTCAGTGTTTAACTACAGACAGCAAGCAGAAAATTTGTCTGTATGCAGAAATACTTCATTGTAATACTTTTATTCTAAGCCATGTAGGAAAGATTGAGCAATTGGATTAAAGTTCCACTCTGGCAATCTATGCTATATTACCACTCTTAATCTGCATATTTGTCCTGTCCACAGAACCTTACTTACTGTTGTCATTTTTTTCCATTGTATATTCCTATGTTCATTATTGTAATGGAAACCGCCAATGTAAACTTGCCAGTGCAAGGCATTTGGATATCTTTTGTGTTTTTGTTATGCTGTGAGGCATTTGTTAGCAACTCTTGCATTTCTGTTCATCAGTAGAATGTAACCAGCTGTGGTATGGACCAGCGTGTGGAGCTCACCAGTTGGTAAAAACGTGGAGGCGAAGGACATTGGGACGAAGGGAGAAGAATTCTGACCAAATACATCATTGCTGGGGTTATTTTAAAAATAAAAGACAGCATAACTGAACAAGGACCCCCACATACACACACACACAGACAGACAACTCAGGACATGCCACTGATGTAGTAGTCTGGGCTGTTACAACATCAGACAGCCTGTCGACAACCACCCTCATGGACAATGCCTTTTGAATTACGTGTGAATGGTTTCCTTTTTGCCTTATCAAGATGCAAATATCACATCCATGGGTGGTATGCATCTAAAAAACCCCACCCCTTCTGAGAGCAGGATTTGACCACATGCAGGTGGTCTTGCCTAGCCATGGTGGGATTGACCCAATTCGAGACATTACCTTATATGTCAAGGGACCAGGGTCAGAAAGGGGTATAAAACCACAGCTCACAAGGACATTGTTGCTGCAGCTGGGAAGTCTGACTTGGTCAGTCACAGGAAGTCATGCGGAAGAAGTTATTCAGTGGATCTGACCACCCGGAAACAAGCTTCTGTCCGCAGGACTACTAAGCAACTGGTATTGTAAGTATACAGTCTTGTTTGGTGAGTTAATAAAGGTGTTTTCACATAAAGTGGAAGTTGTATCCAAAGTCTGTTTTGTGCAATTGATTCGCAGTATGGGGTCAGGACATTAGAGAGAAGTGAGATCCCCTTTATAAGAGTCTTACACCAGCAGTGGTGCTAAAGCATCTCAGTTTTCTATCCACCCAACTTTTAGTGTAATGAAACTCCTAGGGCCGGATTTTTAAAGCCCGCTGGGACAGGAGCAGGTGTGAGCACGATTTGAAGATCGTGTTCTTGGAGCGGCACTGGGTCGCGCCGCCTCCACAACACAAAGCTATTTTTAAAGGGACATTGGGAGGGAGGGAATGGGTAGGGTGCACACTTCCAATTAAGTGCCTGTTGATCTTGTTTTAAGAGCTCATTAACAGGCTTGTCAGTAGCAGTTTTTCATTTTCAAAGGCTGGGAGTATGGAGGATGCCACGTAGGGAAAACAGCAGGGTGTTCAAGATGTGAACTCAACGGAGGGCCATGAGGGCTATGGGAAGGGCTGATTAAAATAATGCAGCGACACTAAGTAAAGTGCAGCTGCTTCAAAAGTGCCACAGAGTGGCCACTGCTGCAGCTGGAGGACTTACTTTTCTCAGTGGTGAGTGGCAGAAATCTGGAGAGGGATGTGAGGCTGCTGACATCACTTGGGCAAGGTCACAGTTAGCTCTGTTTCTCTCTCCACAGATTCTGCCAGACCTGCTGAGTTTCTCCAGCATTTTCTGTTTTGCTGCCACATACTTACTCCCAGTGTCCTGTGCAGTTGAGATCCTCTTCTTCCGCTCAAGTGTAACATTCCTTCTTGGAGGCACGCTGCACCTGGGTGAAAAATCTTACTTTTGCACATACTGGAATGTGAGACTGAATTGTATCGTAAAAGGCAAATACACCATCAGAAATAAAAGCATAATTTAAGAATATCTACATACTAGGGATTTCAATTACCTGAATGTGAAAAGCCGCAAAATAATATGCATTTGGAATCTGTATCCATTTTGCTGCTAATTGTTATGTGAAAAGACATGTAACTGCAATTAAAAGTACTTCTTCAAGAACCAGTAAAATATGTTCATATTCTAGCTGCATTGAAAACCAGAAATATTACATCAATAATTACGATCAACTGCTGCAGAAGCAAAGTGTACTTGAACATGTGTTGATCTGCCATAGATGAAAAGCAGCACAGATTTCCTCACTAGTCCTGCATTAGTTTTCAAACATGTGCAAAAAATACCCTTACAACCAGATGTTAGAGCAGTTACACTGTGGAATCACCTTCGCATTTAAAGGACCGGAGCAAAAACTGAAGATGGTAGAGGGGCGCTGTAGCGTGGCCCCACAGTTCAGCAATGCCTCCCTGCTCACTTTCCTCCAAGCTGTGTGGGCAAGGCAGGATGTCCTTTTCCCCAGCGATGGTAAGAAGAGGTCCTCCCGTCTGACCAAGGCAGCCTGGCTGGAGGTTGCAGAGGAGGTCAGTAGCTGTGGGGTCACCAGGCAAGAAAGGGTCAATGCCGGAAGAGGATGAACAATCTGATTTGCACCGCAAATGTAAGTGGCACTCTGTCTCGTGAGCCCACTGAACCTGTGTGTCCCCACACAGAGTGGCACATGTGTGCCACTGCAATGCCAAAGACAAGGGGGTTGTGCAGGGATGAATGATGTGACATGAGTGGATGAAAGTATGGCAGAACTCACCCTTGTCTGCAGCTCACAATATGGCACCTACATGAGTGGCTCACTCAAGTAGTGCACACCGAGCCTTCCTTACCTTTGGGCCCAGCACTCCTCTTGTGACATGTTTCAGGTTGTTGCCTTGCCATCCTTAATCTCTGCCTCCTTGCACCTCCGGGCAATGAGATCCTACAGACTCGTGAGGCAAGTTGGACTGTTGGAGGAGTGCCAGACATGCGGACGATGACACAGGCTGAGGAGGAGGCCCTCAAACCGGCTGCTACACTTGTGAACCATGCATTCGGTACCATTGAGTTCGGGGTCCTGGGTGAACATGCATCCATTTGATATATGAAAATTGTGCTCTTTGACACAATGCTATCACAATCGTTACATGCTCACCATAAGACTGACAGTGTGCTCTTCTCAATGTATGTTACAGGTCAACGCTCTGAGTCAGCAATGGTGGCCCAGGACTCGTCCCGCACCTTAGAGGAAGAGACATCCTCAGAGAACACAGCATCTCATGACACTCCCACACCTTCCACCAGCGCAGACACAGCCACCTCTGTGGGAATCCAGTCAGGCTCACAGTCGTGCTCGCAAGCTGGTGAGAGAACTGCAGATGCACCCGAGCAGCTGACCAAGGCTGAGACAGCCGAGGCCCCTGACAGTTGGAGGGCTGTGGGTAGCCAGGCCCATGCTGAGCCCCAGGCTGCTGATGACCCTCTGTTGTGGACAGCACAGGGCATGCTGGAGCTGCTGCAGCAGATGTGGCAACAGCTGGTGGAGATGCCACAGGCCATGTGCAGCCTGGATGGGGGAGTCCATCCAGGCCATGACAGCTGCCGTGTCCCAGGAATTTGAACATATGGCGCCGTACATTGAGACGGCGGTGGCCTCCTGGTGTGCCACATTCCATTAATACGCGCTGACCTGCAATCCCTCATCGAGGCCATCAGATTCACAAATCAGTAAGCAATGTGCAAGGGCTACCAGGGGCATGGAGATTGCCCCTGCCCCTGGTCTTTCCCGGCAGAGCAGGGAGCTTCAAACGAGCCTTGAGTTGGAAGAGGCGAGCCTGCGCCATATCTGGGGTCCGCCCCTCAAGGTACATCCATTGTGGCCACCAGCCCCTCTGCTGGTGAGTCGAGCGCCAGCAGCCACAAAGTCTGAGAAGAGTTCTGCCGTGATGCAGGATTCCCCAGCCAGCTAGGGCCCTCCAGGTCTCATGCGCACAGAGGATGAACGCCAAAGTTATCCACAGCCAAAGGGCAATGTGATCAACAGCCATCCACCAGTCAGGCTGCTAGCGCAGAAGTGGCACCGCGAAGGAGCACCTGCAAGCGTTTCCAAAAAACACCATAACACAAATGGGTCTGCACGGGTGACACAACAATGTAGACAGGTCAAAATAAAAATCTTCTTCAGTAACATGTGTGTTGCTTTTACTGTGTGAATGAAGTGTACCAGCATGTACCAATCGTTCTTCTCCCATTACATCATTGGCCTTCAGAACTGCCAATGTATGGAATAACATCATTGCCATGTCAATATTACTCATGTACATTTCCACGGATACAGTAATATGGACAGTGGCTCAGTCTGCTGATGCCAGTAATGGTGGACGCAAAGACATTGCAGATCCAGACTGCTGCACAACAGGTGAACGAGGGTGCTGAGGGCTTGCAGAGCTCATGGTGCTTCCTATGGCGTGGAGAACCTTTCATCAATGAGGCATTGCCGTGCATCCCTAGCTCGCTGCTTGCCCTGCATGTGATGCCTGGATGCTTTCTGTCCTCACATGCGCATTTCCTGCTGTAAGTCCTCATCATCCAAGGCCTCTCCCCTATTGAGTGTGTAGTTGTGCAGAGCACAGCAGACAACAACAATGCGAGCTACCCCTTCCAGTTCGTACTGCAGGGCACCGCCTGATCTATCCAGGCAGCGGAAGCACATTTTCAGCATGCCGATCACCTGCTCAATGGTGGCTTTTTTATCTCAGTGGCTGGCGTTGTATCTCTCCTCTGCAAAAGTTGTGGGGTGTCTCACTGGTGTCAGGAGCCATGTCTGCAAGGGGTAACCCTTGTCTCCAAGAAGCCACCCCTCCATCTGAGCCAGTTTAGTGAACAGCAATGGCAGCTGGGACTGGCACAAGATGAAGGCATCATGGCAGCTGCCTGGAAAGCGGGCACAGATTTGCATGAAGCATTTCCAGTGATCACATACGAGTTGATTGAGTGGAAGCTGGTCACCCAGTGGGAGCCTTGATGGCCACATGGGTGCAATATGTGAATGGGAATCTCATGATGGAGCCGAAACCGATGGCCCTCTGGGCCTGGCTCTCAGGGTCCGTTGTGAAGTGGACATAGTCACCAGCCCTCCAGTACAGGGCATCGCTGACCTCCTTGATGCAGCGGTGCACTACTAACTGTTTGACCCCACAAAGGACTCCAGTAGGCCCCTGAAATGATGCAGAGGTGTAAAAATTAAGAGCCGCTGTCACTTTGAGGGCCACAGGCATAGGATGTCCCCTGAAGCCCAGGGACTGCAGGTCATCATTGAGCAGGGCACAGAGATGTGTCACTGCCTCTCTTGACATCCGCAGTCGCCTCTGACACTGGGGCTCTGACATCTGCAGGTATGCGGGACCTGTAGATGCACGGTGATCTGTAGTGGCTGCTGCTCATGACCGGGGGCCTCTACATGGGCTGCACCTGCCTGCTGATTTTGCCTGTGGTGCATACGGATCCTCACGAGAAGCGGGAAAATGCATATAGGGTGAAACATCTCCATCACAAGGTTGTAATTCAACTCGGTCCCTTCACTTCTTTGAAGGTACCTAACAGGGCAGAGATTGATGTTGAGTGGTACATCAGGTGCTTTCATGCATCAGCTATGTGGCATGGCATTGCATGTCTTAGCTCCCACTAAGAGTGGCACCACATGACCACATAAAGATTGTACATGCTGCATCAATTGGCCCACCAGCCATATAACCTTTACACGCCTACCGTTTCTGGCACTCTCCCCACATACAGGGTGACTCGAGTGCCATTACTCCTTCACTGACAGAGGCAATCAATGGCACTGAGTGTACAATCTTTATGGAGGGCGGAAATGCAGTGGCTCTCTACACGTCTACAGACGTGCCCCCTGTAATACCATCCCCCCCCTCCCACCTCCCTTCCAAAATGCAGACTTGTGCTCCCGTAATCCCAACCCCCACCACCAATCTTCAAGTATTGAGAGTTGAGACCCCATTAATCTTATCCCCCTCCCACCTCCCTTCCAGTATGCAGAGTTGAGACCCTAGTATATCCAGACTTACCTGCATTGTGAGCGAGTATTCCTTTTTCTGCTGTCCCATTGGCTTTTCTCATTCATGAATGGGACGTCAAGTGACAGCCACCCGCTCAACGAAAAATTTGGAACTGTGAAACGACAGGCAGTGGGATGTATAATCAGGCAAGGTAAGTAGTTTTACATATGGTAATTGGGGTGCCGCCACCGAGCAGTGGAGGACGCCCCACCCCCGCCACGACCCCCGACATCAGAGGGCTGGTAAAACTCAGCCCCTTGTTGCTGAAGGATTATGTTAATTGCAATCTTTACTCAGTCTTGCATTTATTTTACAAAGTAAAATGATTACAAACATGCAGTTCCCTACTCAAACCTTCACCCAGTTTTAGTAAGTGTGGCCTGATATATATCCAAGTGAAACCCTAATTAAAATCCTCCACCTGCATATGATTAAACACAATTAACAGATTCACCTCTTTTTCTTCAAATAAAACTTAGAGTTTAATATGCACAAACATTTCAAAAAACATCAAAATAAATTCCGTGTTCTGTATAGAGCATTACATTGTGACCCCTAACAATTTCTTTGCACAAGCATTTCCTTTCATAAAACAGATAGTTGATGACTTGCATGCACGCATTTAATTTTGAAGGTTTCTTTTCTCTCCAGCATTTGTTTCAATCCAGCAAAGGCAATTGTAACCTTTCTTCACACACACTTTTTGTAGTGTACGTTATCCGACAAGGAACAATTATCTATAGAACATTCAATAGGTATCTTATCTTCAGTATGTCCCTTGTACAGAATCTCATCTAAAGTATTCGGCAAATAGAACTCTATTTCCATTGCTGCCACAAGAGCCAGTGTTTCCTTAGCTAAAGTACTTTTAACAAAGCTGTTTACTTTCTTAGCTTCCCAAGCTAAAGGACAACATTTCCCATTTTCACCCATCAAAAATATTATGAAACCAGCTGCACTCAACTACACATCAACAAGATTAACATGTGAAGCATCACTAAAAATGACTAGCTTCATATTCTTTATGCCACATAAGGATGGGAACTTAAATACACATTTCTGCAGATTAAATTTTTTTCACGTTTTATTTGCCCTTAAAACATTGTCAGTTTTTGGGTGTTTCATTTGTAGTACTTAACTCCAACACATCAAAACTAGCATCAGGTCTAGTCTGAGTATAAAACCAGTTTAATTGACAAATCAAGCTTTGCAATTGCTCTGCCTCGTCTTTCGATATATCATCATCTTTCTGTGAGGACCTAGTACAATTAACCGGGATGGGAGTAACACTCTCTAAATAGGATTGTTGATTTTAGGTTATTTCAGACCTACTCTGCTTAATATCGAAACCAATATATTTAAAGGCCGCACAAGCCTGGCTAACAATCTTAAATTTTACTCCAATGTTATTAACAACACATTTCTTAAATTTTGCAACACCACCCCATAAGAAATCAAGGTGCATCATGAAGATGCCTGAACGTTTCCCTGTATGATACCAGTAAAACATTGCAGGATCTGGTTTTAGTTGAACACAATCAATTTTCAGCAAAACAGATATCACTGAGAAATACCACACCCTGGAAGCATCATTAAGGCTATAGACACATTTGTTCAGTTTCCATTGTTTCCTTTTGCATCTGTTGCCTCTTTGGGCAGTTTCAAAAATACTTCTCTCTCAAAAGTATCACGTGTGGCTTTTATGTGGATTGATCTACACTGCCATGAACATGTGGCCAAAAGAGCTAAAAAGATTTTCAAGATTATTTTTCCAGCTGTGGGAGAGTCCACTCTAACATCAGTATCACCCAGTCGCTCTTCAAAACCCCTCACAACAGCTTCGCTTTAGTCTTATACGTCCCATCTGTAAGGATTTCTTCAGTAAAAATCCATCTTATATGACAAGGCTGGCTATCCCTTATCTGAATAAGCACCAAACTCTCTCCAACTTTCTAACTCATTTTGTTTTGCCTCTCATTAGTTTATCCTCACGTTTATTGGCAGTCATTGAAACTTCATGGTCATGAGGACTTCTAATTCTATTGTGAGATTGTTCTTCAGCTTTCATTTCATTGTGTAATCTGTTCAAACCATGGCCTCTACTAGCACTTTGATGTCTTTCCAGACTCTGTTACAATCAGGTGTAGGTGGCTTTCTTCCCCGGGGTCTCTGTCTGTAGTAATCTGTAGGCTTGGATGGTCCACAGTTGCAGACAGTTTTTAAACTTGTGATGTTATCTGGAGAGAGAGAGAGTCCCACTGGGGTGCTGCCTGGTTAGCACATGAAGCCTGTCTGCTTTAAGGTCTCGTAGCTTGTTTGCTATATGTAACAGAACTTCCAGTTTTACACAGCCTGGGGAGATGGTCACATAGTTCTCTCAATCTCCCTTATTTTTTAATGAGATCCAAAGTCTAAAACCCAAAACCTCTCTCAGGTGGTATTGTAAGTGTTTACCCGCTGGAGGGATGTCTCCACACATGAATGCCTCAGGATGGCTTTGAATGTCCCATTAACAAGGGTTTAATGGATAATCTACTCAGTAGCCAAAGTATTGTTCTGGATGGGCTTCTTATTAGACATGTGTCTCCAATTTGATGTCCTGGAATGTGAAGTATTTGAAATGCAAATTGGGGTGGCCATGTTGGCTGCCAGATTTTTTTAAAGGTAGGATCACAGCTCCTTTTTTTATTAAAAGTTTAATGTAGGTTTTCAACTGTTGAATTAAATAATCCTCCTTTGGCATAGCAGGCTTTCTTGACAACTACTACTGTACGATCTCCCTCTCGCACTAGCAGAGACTCTTTTTCCAGTATGTGATTGTTTCTTAATGCAAGAGTCACTTCCAATCCACTATTAGAAGTTGCACTGTGCTTTCTTACTCTTCACTCTTTCATGCCATTCTGCCAGTCCATGGACCTCACTTCTTGGCCTTCATCTTGAACATTCAATCAATATTTAAACTTGGCAGTAAATTTTCCTGCATGTCCCACAATTATCGCAACAGAGGTTCACTAGACCCCTCTAGAATATATGTCACCTGAGTACTCACTTGGGACAATTGGCCTTTGGATGTGATAGCTGTGTCAGTGCTCACATTACCACTATCCACTACCTTTATCTATCGTATTCTGTTCCTTAAGACCTTCATCACAAAACACATGAGCATTTGAGGTGCAAGATGCCTCATTTCCTTCTGTCAACTACTTAGATTCTCAGATTTTGTAATCAATCCCGATTAATCATGAGAAATGAACATTAACAGTTTGACTTCCATGCTTGATAACTGATATATAACTACTTACCATCATGACCTATTACCTGACCAGGGCTTTTCCATTCCCTATGACTCACTCTTTTATAATACAACAAATCTCCTGAATTAAATTCTCTCTCAAATGGCCTTAGATGCTGCCTCGGAGCTCTCCAAATGTTCTGGGAGACCTCAGCCTTGATGAAAGCCCATCCCCTGCATGTAAAGCATTCCAATCTGCAGTAACAATGGAGCTAATTGTAGTAACATCTAGAACAGGAGGACTGTCGCACAGCACAGAAGGCAATTTAGGATTTCACCCATAGACCAATTGATAGGGACTATACCCTCCTATCATCTGAAGTGAATTCTTTGCATGAACAACCCATGCCAGGGTAGTTGTTAACTTGCTAAGTTGTTAAGTTGTTGGTTGGTCAGCTAAGATTTTATGCAGCATTTCATTGATCACTGCATGATTCCTTTCACAGAGCTCATTTCTGAAAGGACTTTCAGCTGCAGTATTCATGACCGTAATGTTTATGTTTTCATACATATTTCTGAACTTGTTATTGGCAAATTCCCCTCAGTCAGTCAGAAACGTAGCTGGTACCCCAAGTCCAGTACCTAACCATTTTTCCATCATTTTATCTACAATCACCCTTTTGTCCATGTTATGTATCATCGTAGAAAGATTAAATCTGGTTGCCAGGCCTATAAAATGTAGAATGCAAATATTTCTGTCTTTGTCCCATACCTTTAAATCCATGGCAACTACCTCGTTGAAGTCACATGCCAATGGAAGGCTTACAACAGGAAGTGATGGTGTCCTCCAATTTTTTTACAGATTTCACACTTCTCACTAATTTCATCTATTATCCTCACATACTCTTCATCATCACACCTGCATCCTTTAGCAGGGTTTTTGATCTTTGACAAGAAGGCTGAGCAAATTGTCTGTGTAACTTTCAGAAAATTAGCTTTTTTCTTTCTGATTCTTATCACCTGATGCCATTAATGCTTCTTTAACACTCTTGTCAGGTTTTACTAAGGGGCTACAATAATGCCCTGACTGGGTAAACTGCAGATCCACTGGGCTGGAATTTATACTTCCGCTGTCATAATCGGCGGCAGACGAAAACAATGGCGGGCCACACGTCGTGGGCCACACGCTGCCTTTGCACAGGCGCTGACGCCATTTTTAAAGGGCTTCAAGCCCTACATTTTAATTTAAATACTTAATGAGCGATTGAGTTTCAAAATTTAAATAAATTGATCTTGCTCCTCTTCCACCCACCCCCCAATGACCATTAATTGAATTACCTGCCCTCTACCCTCCAAAACACTTAAATTGTGCACCTGACCTTTCCCCACCCAAAGTGCATCAACTTTACACTTTACCCCTTCCCACCATCCCCACACCAATGAGATGATTCTGACCCCACTCCCCCACCCCCCCCCACACAGAGAAACTTACCTGCTCCCCACTCCCCACCTGTGTTTTGCCTCGGATCCAAAGGTGTGGGAATGCCGGCCTCCGGCACAAATATTGCATCAGGACAGACAGCGGGAGCATAAAGGTAATTTATTCCTTTATTTAAATTAATTTATATATTTAAATTGGGTTCCCGTCACCAAGCAGCAGGGGGGCCGCCACGAGGCCTTGACGCTGGCAGCAATATTGGGCCGAGCCTTCCCAGCGTCGAGGTCCGTGGCGAGACTCTCCCGGAGGCATTTTCCAGCCCCCCCCCCCCAACGCCACATTGGGGAATCTATAAAATCCAGCCCACAGACTTTCCAGAAACAATTGTCTTATCATGCTCCATATCTAGTTTCATTTGTGCCTTTTTCATAGAAGGTTTACTCAATAGTAAAGTTATCTCACTAGAAGACTACATCAGTACTGCTAAAGTGGCCAACTACAGCTATTTTACATGGAATTACAAATCTCTTTAGTAACTTCAATGTGTTGTCATCACCAAACCTAAAGCAAGTAGTACTTTTATACTCCTTAACTTTGTATCGATCCTCACTACTGTTAAATCCAGATAACATTTTAACCAATCTGTTCCACACACTGTCGACGTGCAAACACTATCTAGCACAGCACAGTTGAATCAATCCACAACGAACACACTCATCACAGGACTAAAACTCCTTGTGACTAGTACAATTCGTATCTTCCTTTTCTGCCTCAGAATTCTCTGTGTCTTGTGTCATTTCGAGGACCCTGCCTCTCCGCTTTGGGGAGTTCATTCCAGAATGATACTTTGAGTCACACCTGAAGCACCTGCTAACTGTTCCTTGTGAATTCTTGTGATTTATTTGCCTATTATTGCTATTTCAAATCTGTCTTCTGCTGAAATAGCCAGACCTGCTAAAGGTATTTTAGCATTCATTCCTCCTGTCTTTAACTTTTTCATTGTACTGATGCCTTTGTCCAGTATCTGGCCCATTTCAAAATCCAGCAGTCATTGAGTCCTCCATTCCTTGCATCACAGCATAATGTCCCATTTGTCCCAGCAAGGCTTTAGGAAATGATTGTTTCTCCAGGAATCTTTTTAAGGCAGCAGACATCTGATTCAATAGGGAATCTTTTCCCAAGAACTGAGCCCCAGTTAGAGCCAGGAGCCTGTTCAAATGCAACACCCCAGCACAATCTAGCAGTTTAAATACTAGCACTGAACCGGGCATCTCGAAATTGAATTTCCTCAATCTTCTATACAGTCTGTTAAAGTCCATGATATATTCCTCCACTGAATAGCCATCTGTGTTCTGAAATCTATCAAACTCTGACCATGCCTCATAGGCATCTAACAGATCATCCTTCTTGTAAATCTCATCCAAGAATTCTAACAGAAGACCCAAAACTTCATCAATCAAACAGAATACTTTACTTCTGATTTTAGATTTGGTAGGAAGTGACAATGCCAAGGCCATACCTTGCTTTCTGTTTGGTAGGGACATAACCCATGTCCACATATCCACTTCACTCTTCAACTAGTCCTTTGGTTCAGAGAATATTGGAGGATAATCATTCTGTTATGGATAGAATTGAGAGAGAACTGAAACCGCAGTTCTTTTCTCTTTACTGTCCATAATCAGGGTGTTTTTGGCAAGGAAGATGTGTGTGTTTCTTAACCTCTGAGTGTATGGCCAATTTGAATAGCAGCATGATTTTCATGGGCTTAAATAAAGAGGATTGTTTTTATTCACATGTTCACCCCAAAAGTCTAACACTATGTCACTCACTCAGCACTCACACACACACTTGAGAAAGAAAGCTGTTAAAAGGATAGTGCACTTATACAAATTGCTAACAAGGGAATAGCTAGTTATTCACGTGATTTGGCTTGTCTTGGGGAAAAGGAATGCATTGAGAGCACAGTGAAGAAGGCATTTCCACTCCTGGGGCTGGATTTTATGTGCCTACTGCTGATATTGGCGGTGGGCGAAAAAAACGATGGCCCGCCGTGGAGCCGCTGCTATCTTGCTTGCCGTGCCTTGTTTCAATAGCCAGTGGGGGACGCCCCCCCCCAAACCCCGATCACGTGGAGGGGCGGGCTCTCCATCCCTGGCAATGGCACAGCTACCGCTACGCAGGTGCTTACATCTTTTTGAAAGGGCTCTTAGCCCTACTGACTAATTTAAATATTTAAATGTAAAGTGAATCAAAAAAAACATTTCTTTTGCCCCTCCCCCACTCCCCCAGTAACAATCAATTATTTGCCCTTTCCTCCCCAAAACACTTACCTTTACCATCTGACCTTTCCCCCCAAACTGCACAAACTTTCAACTACAACCCTCTCCACCATCCCCTACACCCATGACATTAATTTGACCCCATTCCCCCCGCCACCCCTCCCCCTTCCCCACCAGTGTGGCACCTCGTTTCCCCGGATGGGGATCCAAAGGCACGGGAGTGCCAGCCACTGGGACGAAGATTGCAGCAGGACATCAGGCGGCGACGTGAGGTTCGTTAATTCATTAATTTTAATTTATTCAAATATTCAAATTGGGATCCCATCGCCGAGCGATGGGGGAGAGGGGGTGGAGCAGGGGTGGTGCCACCATGAGGCCTTGCTGCTGCAAGTATTTTATTTTTTATTTTCTTTTATTTAGAGATACAGCACTGAAACAGGCCCTTCGGCCCACCGAGTCTGTGCCGACCAACAACCACCCATTTATACTAACCCTACAGTAATCCCATATTCCCTATCACCTACCTCCACTAGGGGCAATTTATAACAGCCAATTTACCTATCACCTGCAAGTCTTTAGATGTGGGAGGAAACCGGAGCACCCGGAGAAAACCCATGCAGACACAGGGAGAACTTGCAAACTCCGCACAGGCAGTACCCAGAATTGAACCGGGGTCCCTGGAGCTGTGAGGCTGCAGTGCTAACCACTGCGCCACTGTGCCGCCCATGAAGTAATATCAGGCCGGGTCCTCCCGGCGTCGGGGTGCATGGCAACCTCTCCTGAAGGCATCTTCAGGCCTCTTACCCACCACGGAACCCGACATCTGTGGGAGAACAAAATCCAGCCCCTGAAGTATAGCTAGGTGGGTTCGATAGCTGGAATTGTATATCGAGGTCATTGCAGGATTCTCCCAAAGACGTGGATTTTCAATAGGTCACGAAGTTAGTTGCTTGTAGTCTCATCACTCGGAGGTTGGTTTTCTGTACTGGTGGACTTGAAAGGAAACAGATTTGGAGACCTTAAGATATTACAGCCTTCATTTCTTTTAAGGCACGATGGTACTGCCCAGTCTGCTTGCTGCTTTTTACTGCAGTCTGTATTTTAAAGATTTTTTAGAAGGAGACCAACCTGGCTGCCCCACTATCTGACTTTTCACGGTTCGTTTTCCAAATATGGTGGGGGTCTAGGTTGATTAGCTCCATCCTGGTTTATTGTTGTGAGACATTCATCCTGAGGAGGGTTAAGACAATCACATTCTTTGTTTCAGGAGAAACCCATTCAATTCAGGAATGTCTCCTGATGGTTTCAGGATGGGTGTTGCTGACATCTCTTAGTCTGGTAGGTAACTTTTTATCCTTTCAGACAGTGTGTCAGTTCCTAAATATACAAGCCAAGGTCAGCTGACTTTCGGCAGCCATCTTTGTAGCCCATGTCCACTCTTAATGTCCACTGTGGTTCATTTAAAACAAAAGAAAAATTCATTTCCAGAAGATGCTATGCTGAATATAGTCCATGTTTAAAGTTATGAATAGGACATTCTTGTACCGGGCATGATAATACCCTGACAATTTACACTTGCTTTCTGCCATTTTCCACAATAGCCACTGGGATTTTAGTTTTCTATGTGAAAAAAATATTTTCTTAGTTTCCAAACTTCACCTTTAGCAACCATCCTCTGCTACCATGTTCTATTCCAGAAAGCTTGTTGTTGAAGGATGATGCTAGTTCTGATCTTTACTCAGTCTAGCATTTTTTCACAGTTTCAGTAAGTGTCTGCTTATATGTACTCAAGTAAGACCCTAACTAATACCCTCCACCTGCATATGGTTAAACACAATTAACATGCCTCACGGCCGACAGCATTAGATTCAGGTGGGCATCGATGAAGCGAGTGTCTGCCCAACCCCTAATGCCTGTGACATCTCGCTTCTCTCTGGAGCAGTGGAAAGTTTTGGCACAAAGTACAGATCTCGCCCTCAGAACAACCAGTGGTCTCAGAGATGGCTGCCATGGGGTGCCTACATGAACTCCACACTTGATCTGACCCACCTCCATTTTCAATCCCATCGGCTCTAAGTGGACAGGAAACCCGTTTCCATACCAGTAAAGGGCTTATCCATTTGAAAATTACAATCTGAATCAGTTTCATACTGAAGGCAGGTTTCTGATTCCTGTTTCCCACTTCTGTAATGTAAATCTAGCCCCTATTCTCCAAACGATTCTACTTCCAAAATTCCTGTAAGTTTTGCTATCTAAGGTCTCAACCTGGGCTCAGCAGTAGCACGCTTGCTTCCGAGTTTAAATGTATTGAAGAGCTTTATTTATTAACTTCATTAGGAGTGACTGTGTAATGTTTGTGCACTCTGGTGCAATTATCTTTTGCCCTTTAACCCCACTTTGCCTGAAGACTACACTTGGTCTTAACTTCCGATGTGAAAGTCTTTGTAATGTTCCTGAATATATTTAAATTGATCCATTGTTTTGATCATCTCTTAGCAGAACCTAACAAGAAGAGAAGAGGGATTGACTTGGACTTTATGCAAGATGGTTGATCGCATTTCAACAGGCGGTTTTACATACTTTTCATTTTACAAATTGCTACCAACCCTTTTGCATGATCGCATGAAGTTGAAATCTATCCTGAGGAGTGCACAGGCTAAACTAACATGTATTACGATCACCTGGTTCATGGTTTGTATTAATTTTGTAGAGGTAACTTTTAATCTGGGAATTTAATTTTTTTAAGGCAAGACAAATGCCTTCTCCCCCAGGCGTCGGGTTCCGTGGTGGGGCGATGGTGGGGGGGAGGATGGGGGGATGTGCCCTGAAGGTGGCTCCAGAAGAGGCCTGTCACGGACCTCGATGCCAGGAGGGCCCGGCTCAATCCTCCCAGCGGCAGCAAGGCTCTGTGGCGGACCCCTCACCCCAACCACTGGGCAACAGGAAAGCAATTAAAATATTCAAATCAGTAAAATGAATACAGTTAAATAGACTTACCTGTGATCTTGAGGGCCCGCCACAATCTTCAGTGTGGCAGCCAGCACTCCCGTGCCTTTAAATCCCCATCCAAGGAAACGTGGCACAACACTGGTACGGAGGTGGGAGGAGGTAAGATTTTCAGTGCAGGGGAGAGGGGGTGGGGTCAGATAAACATATTGGGTATAGAGGATGATGGGAAGGATTCAGCTTTAAACTTTGTGCAACTTGAGGGGACGAAAGGTCAGATGTTAAAGGTAAGTGTTTTGGGGGAGAAGGGCAAATAGTTATTGTAATTGTTATTGGGGAGGTGGGAAAGGGGTGTTGTAAATTGTTACAAAAGTGCTTCCATTTTTTTGAATATTTAATTTTTTAAGGACTTGTGTTAAAACTGAAAAGATTCCATGGATTTTTTTTTTACCAAGTTCACCGAGAGGACAATTGAGATGTTGTTTGAAAGCCATTTGTGCTGGAAATCATGTGCTTTGGGCTCAATAAACAACAAAATCCTTGGTAACCTGGGGAAAAATGGTTACAGAGAAGCCACATGTCAAGATTTATTGAAGTCCGCCTTGTTTTGCTGCCAAGGAGAAAAAGAAACCACCCAGATCACCTCCTTCTCTACCTCTTTGAAGGAATCATGCAAAGATCCAGTGTGGGAGAACTAAAATCCCTGGTGCCATATAGCTCCTGAGAAGTTGAAAAAAAATCTTGCGATTCAAGTGTGTGCTGGCAGAAAATCCTGATGCCACATTTCTCCTATAAAGCCTACTGAAATAGTTCTCAACATCTCCAGAACGGACTAGTTCTGAAACAATCCCAGTGACCCGTATCCGTAGACCTGGATGCCAGACCAAAAAAGGGACAACTGACTTCCTTCCATTTCTTCTCTTTTTTGTTCATCAAGAATTAGCAAGTATTTGGCCAAAGTAGTATTTTTTTGTCTTTTTTTAACAGACATCTGCAGAGAGAATTTCTGTATTTTTTCCAGTGTGTGTGTGAGTGTAATTGGGGAACTTAAAAAGGGAACCTTCATATTTCAATCTGTGTGTTAATGCTTTGCTTCATTTTTGGTTAAGTCTTGTTTCATAATAAACTTATAATTTTGTTGTTTACTAAAGAAACCTGGCTGGTGTATTTTATTCTGGGATAAAAAAATAGAGTGTATGATTGGCTGTATCAGTTACCGGGTAAGCATTTAAATATTTGTTATGACCTGTGGAGAAGTGGAACTAGAAAAAACAATGCACTCCTCCCGCCTTGGTGATAACAAAATTTATTTATTTAATTTTAGTGGGTTACTTCTTTAAAAATTTTAATATGCCAGCAGGCCTTTAAAAATGGCGCCACACCTGCGCACAGGCACCAGACACCATTGCCAGTGATAAAAAGCCCACATCCTCCACGTGATTGCGGGGGGGGCTTGCACGCCTCCCTGGCTATTTAAATGAGCTGCCTTGCAGGAGATTGCGGCAGCTCTTTGGCATGCGGTCCACACGGGTGTGCCGCCATTTTTTGAACTCAATCCAGCCGCTGGTTTCAGAAGCTGGCAAACAAAGTGTGGTCCATGTTCATTTAGTAAGGTCATATTAGGAAGTGTAAAGACCCTACACAATGGGAACTCCTCTAACCTTGTTGATGGAGATGGTGTGTCTGCAGCTACCTCAGTCAGGGGTTTAAATTATTCATTTGATTTCCCAGAACAAAGTCAAGATTTAAAGTTCAAAAATCTCTCCATGAGTGCTTACAGAGACAGAGTGAAAGAGGTGAGAGCCATAAAACCGCAGGTGGCCTTACTTAGTTGGGCAGTTCGAACCAGAAAGTCCAGGAGAGTTTGTTCTGTCATTGTTAGCAATATCAATTATTCATGTGGGTGTCAGGAATCAAAGAGAAGATTTTGAATTGGAATTAATTAGTTTAAATAGTTATCTGGGGCATCCTATATGTACCACCATGGCATGGAGATGGATGATGCAGGGGGTGCCTTTTGGGTATTTGATCTGTGTACTTTCTGACACAGTCAGTCAGTTGGCTTTTGGAAAAGTAGTTTGCTTTTGGAAAGCAGTTGGCGTCAGAGAAAGCAGTTGGATTTTGGAAGTCAGTTGGACTCAGGAGCAAAGAAGCCATCAGGAACCAGGGGTGTTTCTGTTTTGAGGCAGGCCTATGCTCAAGTTGGGAAGTCCAGATTCAGGAGGTGATCTCACACATTAAAGATAGTTGAGAAACTAAGGAGTGAAAGTGAATTCCTCATAACTGTGGTTGACTTTGGATTGGTCGCAGGAGAAGCGAACAAACCACCAACATCCTGTAAAGTATAGGGGAACTCTTGGGTGCAAGTAAATATCAAACAGGAGTGTTCTGTAAGATTTTAAGTTTAAAATATAATAGTCTCAAGTTGTGGTGTCTGAAGCAGAATCAGAAGTCAGCAAAGTCCATGACATCTGAAAAATCAACTCAGCACATTGTAAACTTAGATTTTTAATTTAAATAATCACAGCTGATGTGGCTGTTCTGTATCTGTCACAGTTTGAACATGTCACATGTGCAAAGTATTTGCCACATCTGCATCTATTTCACTCAAATAACATATTCATTATAAAACAACAAATCACAACTGAGCAGAAAGGGAGGGAACTCACCAATAAATAATCTTAAAATAGTTAGGAAAGCTACCAAACAAGATGCAGCAGTCAACAAATATAGCTACAACTGAAAACCTAACAAGCAGAAGAACCTATAAAATCATGAATTAAAAAAAAAACCGTCAACTGCCATATTCTTTTATTATTGGCCTGATAGCACAGTTTGATTCCCGACCTTATTACAACCTTGGTCCAAGCATGGACAAAACAGCTGAATTCCAGAGGTGAGTGAAAGTGACTGCATTTGACCAAGAGTGGCATCAAGGAGCCCCAGTAAAATTGAAGTCAATGGGAATCAGAGGAAAAGCTCTTCACTGTCTGGAGTCGTAGTTTTCACAAAGGAAGATGGAAGCCAGTCATCTCAGCCTCAGGACATTTTCAGCTGCCTTCTTCCTTCTACCATGAGGTCAGAAATTGGGATGTTCGCTGATGATAATGCAGTGTTCAATTCAATTCACAGCTCCTCAGATAATGAAGCATTCCATGCAGCAGCAAGACCTGGACAACAGGAGTGTGATGGCATACTTCCCACTTGCCTGGATGAGTGCAACTCCAACAAACCTCAAGAAACTTGACACCATCCAGGACAAAACAGCCTTTTTGATTGGCAACCCATACACCACCTTAAACATGCACTGCCACACCACAGCTCACCACTATCTTCTCAGGTGCAATTAGGGATGGTCAATAAATGCTGGCCTTGCCAGTGACAGAGACATCCCATGAATGAATAATAAAAAAGACAATAATTTGTGTGCGGTTTCTCCTGACCTCCCACTGTAATTTCTTCCGTCTGATTTATTTACATTTTTCTTTCAAGCTCCAACCCCATGGCTCACCAAATACAATCACAGCCTATTTTTGCATAGAATTCAAATCTTTGTAGCAATATTTTTGTTGCTGCTGTATATTAAAAATGTAATGACATAACTCTCCTGATAAAGAGCATATTCAATTTATAGGCCATATTCCAGGCTGCAGCAGAACTATTTTTGTTTGAACATGCCTTTCACCTGAAGTCTAGGAGCGTACATGATTACAAAATGGTGCAAATGATTCTGATAGTCAAGCAAAATACAGGAGCAGTTTTTATTCAATTATATATTTGACAGCACCTTTCACAACCACTATGATATAATTTCAGGGTGCTTAAGTCAGTCATTGTCTCTTGTATTGCCACATTGCCCATAAGCAAATATAGTGTCCACTATGAACCAGAAGCTGCAGCTGTGCAGTTTTTTTGGCTCCGGCAGTGAGCCCATACCTATTGGAGCTCCCATAATCCTAGATTGCTAGTGACTGTTGCACCTTATTTTGATCCAAGTCACTCTGGATGTCAGTGTTAGCAACACACCACACTCAAGCTAGGCTCAGGTTCCAAATTAACTAATTGGATTTATTTTACCTAAAATTGAAAGCTGAACGTATACAGAAAACACAACTAATGTGCAGCAGTAAATAGACTGATATTTCAAAATTCAAAACAGCATTCGATAAAAAGAAAGACTTGCATTTGACTTCACTTCAAAAGGACAGTGAAGTGCTATGTCATGCACAATCCTTTCATGGAACACCATTTTAGTGTAAATTGTCACTGCTATAACGTTGGAGACACAGCAGCCAGTTTACACACAACAGCAATGTGATATTGATTGCTTTAGCGAGGGACAGATACTGGTCAGAACTCCCCTACTCTTCAGAATACTGCCACAGGATCTTTTACATGCACCTGAGAGGGCAGATGGAGCTTTAGTGTAACATCTGAAAGATAGCACTAACAGTGCAGTGCTCCTTCAGTACTACACCACATTATCAGCCTAGATTTTGAGCTGAAGTCTCTGGAGTGAGACTTGAACTCACAACCTTCTAAGTCAGACAGGAGTGCCACACATAGATGCATTGTGAGACTTTTTACCAACAGTCCTTAGCACACCCAATCACTTGCTTTTGGTACTGTTTCACCCAAAACAGCCTGAATCTCATACTTTCATAGCTGAGTTTATCTCTCGTGCAACAGGCTTAAATGTCCCTTTTGCCTTTTAACTTCTGGCAGTGTTAAACTGGAAAACTAGCAACAGCTGATCAACAGCTTCAAAGAAACTGAAACAGTACATGTTAACAAGCTGAAAACAACTTTCAAAGTTACAGAATGAACCAAACTAACAAGCCACCTATCAAAATTAAACACCATTGTTGTAAATGTAGGAATCCTAGTGTCATTTTAAAAAAAAATTGATCCCACTGCAACTCCATTCCCTATTTTTTTGTTCCAAATCCTGGCAATTTTGGAAGTGCAATAATAGGAATACTTAAATAATGCCAGCTAATCCATTCACACTAAAAAAAACCTCCTTAGCTCAGAAATGTAACAACAGTTCTTTCTTTAGAAACGTAAAAAGCATGTTAAAGCTTTATTTTAGCAGCGTGACTGTTTTTTTAACATATAGACATTAAGTGTAACATGCTGTAACCTTCCACAACAGTGCTTCTGACATGTCTTCCTTTCTCCTTAACCAAGGATTGCACCCCCCCACACTGTGGGTGACGGGGCCCACAACCGTGTCTGACCTATTTCCCGCACTTCTGCCCTCACCCTTTCCCCTCCCTCCCAGAACCGCGACAGGGTTCCCCTTGTTCTCACTTTCCATCCCACGAGCCTTCACATCCAAAGGAAAATCTTCCGCCATTTCTGCCACCTCCAGCATGATGCCACCACCAAACACATCTTCCCTTCCCCTCCCCTCCCCTGTCAGCATTCTGAAGGGATCATTACCTCCGTGACACTCTCGTCTACTCTTCAATCATCCCCAACATCTCGTCCCCTTCCCACGGTACCTTCCCATGCAATCTCCTCACCATCCAAGGCCCCAAACATTCCTTCCAGGTGAATCAGCAATTTACTTGTACTTCCATCAATTTAGGACACTGTATCTGCTGCTCACAATGCAGTTGCCGCTACATTGGGGAGACCAAATGCAGACTGGGTGACTGCTTTGCAGAACACCTCTGCTCAGTCCGAAATTATGGCCCCAAACTTCCGGTTGCTTGCCATTTCAACACCCCCACCCCCCTCCTCCTCCTCCTCCCCTCCTCCCCCCCACCCCCCGTGCTCTGAGGTCTACATTTCTGTCCTTGGCCTGCTGCAGTGTTCCACTGAACATCAACGCAAGCTCGAGGAACAGCACCTGATCTCTCTATTAGGCACTTGACAGCCTCGCGGACTCAACCTTGAGTACAAAAATTTAAGAGCATGACTGGCCTTTTTTTATATTTTTCTATTTTTTATTATTTTATTTTATTTTTTAAGCATGTGCCTGTTTTTTCATACGAACAATGTTGCTCATTATTCTGCCATTAACACTCTCGCTGGACTAATGCTTTGTCTTTCACCACAAGCATTAACATGCTCTTTGCCTTTCTCTCATTACAGCTTTGCTATTTAATCTCTCCTGCTCTCTGCCCTATCACTCACCTTCCCTTTTGATCTCTTCCCCACCAAACCATCCCCCTCCCCCCACTACACTTGCTTAAAACCTATTTCTTTTCTAGCCTTTGCCAGTCCTGATGAAAGGTCGCAGACCTGAAATGTTAACTCTGCTTCTCTGTCCACAGATGCTGCCTGACCTGCTGAGTATTTCCAGCACTTCCTGTTTTTATTTCAGATTTCCAGCATCTGCAGTATTTTGCTTTTTATTATTATGCTGTAGCAGAGTTCCTTTTCTGATGTGTAAAGAGAGTGTTGATCGCTTATTAATATAGCTTCTTTGGAGACCAAAATGCCAAATATTCATGCCTATAATTGTGAATCTCAGAAGCCATCAGCTCACCTTGAAACTCTTCAACAACAACCATTTATATTTATTCTGTCTCAAGTTCATGCACAAACAACCATGGGGGGAAAGTAACTTCTAATTGATTGATTCTAACATGCTTTCAGATGATCTGGTTGGTGCATGCTGACAACTTTCAAACAGTCGCTCTGATTTACTTGAAGGCTTAAGCAGTTTCTATATCAGTAGTGTTTTAATTCAGAATCTGGCAAGATTGACACTCATGAGCTAGCTCCACCACTTATGCTGTTAAATTAAGCTCCCTTATCCCAGTGGAAAACTCATAGACGCAGGACAACTCGAACAAGTCATGGTCACCAGAAATCTGAAGTAATTGGTGCTGTTATAAGAGCAGTCTTAAACTGTGTAATTCATATACAATTTGAAGTGGCCATTACAACACTTAAAGGTGTAATTCAGCAACATTGCCACAGAAACAGATTCATTTTACTGAGTACATGTGTTCATTTTACGAAAAACACATGAGCTGATGCATTAAAGGCTGGCATTTCAGAGTCATTCCTGTAAAGTACGGCATCGACATTTACAGAATTCCACCCTGTCCTTCACGAAAAGGTTATCTTATGACTTTCCTGTACTGTTATGCCAGGCGTGTTAATGGAATTCCTCAAAAAGTGCAACATCAAATTCTCCAAAATGGCAAATTTCAAATAGTTTCTGCAGCAAAGTTTTGAACATTCAAGTGGAAAGAGCAATTGTGACATTATGCTTACATCTATCTATATCATTAGAAGTCTTAGAGCTAGCATCATTTGTCAAACTTCATAGCGTCACACGTGCAAAACATTTCTAACAGTTCATTCTGGTAGCTCAATATCATATTTGTAAAACAATTACTCCCACAAATGATGGTAGTTGCTTGAAATATTGCTTAAGAGATTGCAGCAAGATAGTTTAAAAGCTACCACTGAAGAAGTAGCACACAGGTATGAAAACTACCAATTGAAAGACAGCAGTCGATGGTAAATGACATCCAGTATGTATGGAACATACTCTCAGAATTTCCAATATTCTGCCTATATCTGCTAATGGGTATTGGTACGATATCAACACCAATACACAGATAATGGACAGGATCTTTGACAAGTAAATAAATGGCTTATAAGATGCTCCATTTGGCCTGCCTCCAGGACTGACTGTATTACACACCCAGTGTTACGACCGAAGTGGAAGGAGTGCACTGTTTAGTCTAGTTCCACTTCTCCATAGGTCACAACATATATTTAAACTTTTTCCCACTTACCGATAAGGTCAATCATAGATTATTTTTATCCCAGAATAAAACACACCAACCAGGTTTCTTTAATAAACAACAAAATGATCAGTTTATTATAAAACAAGTCTTAACCAGTAATGAAGCAAAGCATAAACACACAGATCGAAATATAAAAGTTCCCTTTTTACCTTAGCCCCTCTCGTGTGCACACACACACACACACACACACCAGTTAACCGAAAAAAGAGATTTACACTTTAGAGCTCTAGTGGAAAAAAAAGAATATGTTGGCCAAAATACATGCTAACTCTTGAAGAAAAAAATAAAAGATATGAAAAAATGTCAGATGTCCTTTTTTGTTTTGGCGTCCCAAATACGTGTAGACAGCAGTCACTGGGATCTTCCTAGAACAGTTCTTGTCAGGTGACGTTGAAGATCAGTTTGGGCAGACTTTCCAGGGAAAATGCAGTAACTGGGGTTGCAGGCAGTTTCTTACACTTGCTTCTCAGTTTCTCAAGAGATGGAAAACTAGCAGGCTTTTTGAAAGGGCTGGAACAGACTGAGTTGGAGTTTGCTCCCTTGGCAAGTTTTCTCCAACTATATTTTCAAACCATTGTCTACATCCCAACTCACTGTCCAAAGCAAAACCAAAAACAATGTTACAAGACTCAAGCCTCCTGATCCCTATAAATCTTGACCCGTCACTTCTTTGTAAACATCTTTCTCCAACTCAAAACAACCCCTGTTGGATAATTACTTGGAGACAGGTGCCTTCCAGTAACTGTTTACAATCCAGACCTCTCGGTGATCCTTGTAAAAAAATATCCACGGACTCCTTTTCAGTTTTAAAACACAAATCCTCAAAATTTAACAAAAAATGGAAGCACTCATAACACCACTCCAAAGTATTTAGTGGTTGTTGCCTAAGCCAATTGCTAGAATTTACAGTACAATCCTGAGTGGATTAAATTTCCTGTTTCCTGCCAGTCATCGACGATGAAGTCAGACAGAGAGATGAATGAACTCTAGTAGATGTAGAGAAATGCTTCTACTTGCAGAGAGGTCAAAACTATTTGCAGAGAGGTCAAAACTAGGGGCCATAGATACAAGATAGCCATTAATAAATCTATTAAAGAATTCAAGAGAAACCTAGTTACCTAGACAATTGTTAGCACATGGAACTTTCTACCACATGGAATGATTGAGGCGAATAGCACAGATGCATTTAGGAGGAAGCTAGATAAGCACATGAAGAAGAAAGGAATAGTAGGTCATGTCAATACGGTTAGGTTAAATAAGGCAGGAGGAGGTTCATGTGGAGTATGGTGTAGTGGTAATGTCACTGGATTAGTAACCCAGGGACCCAAGCTACTATTCTCGGGACATAGGCTTGAATCCCACCACAGCATATGGTGAAATTTGAACTCAATTAATATGGGAAATAAAAAGCTAGTCTAATGCCGACCATGAAACCATTGTTGATTGGTGTAGAAACCCATTTCATTCACTAATGTCCTTTAGGGACATTTCCTTCCTTAAGGGAAGGAAATCTGCTGTCCTTAACCGGTCTGGCATACATGTGGCTCCAGACCCACAGCAATGTGTTTGACTCTTAACTGCCCTCTGAAATGGCCTAACAAGCCACTCAGTTGTCAAGGGAAATTAGGGATGGGCAACAAATTCCGGCCTTGCCAGTGATGCCCACATCCCATGAAATGAATAAAAAAAGTGTAAACACTTGCAGAGGTCAGTTGAGCTGAACTGCCTATTTCTGTGCTGTACGTTCTGTGTAATGAACATTACTTTACTCACATCAGGGTGGAATTTCACTCATAAGGCTTCTGGATGGCCCACCAGCAGAGCAAACCAATAGTGCAGGCTGGGTACCCTGTCGATTTTGAGGGCTGAGCTTCATTAACATAGAATGGAGGGCTGCGGGCAGAAAATAAGTGTCCCAGGGCTGGCTCGAGTCCCAAAGAAAGGAGGTGTGCATGGGGGGAGCCCAATGTGGTATTGGCCAATATGGTTGTTATGGTGCTCTGATGAACACAAGTGTTCCTCCTCGCCCCACAGAAATAAATTAAGACTTTCCTTCTGGGTTCCTCTTTGGACCGCCAGCTGAAACTGGGCACAGTGCAGGGTAAGTCCTTAAAGGGCAATTGGGAAACATAAGTATGCCGCGATTTGCAGACTAAAAGAACCTACCGCCTGACTCAGATGGCCACTCCAGTCACTCAGTATTCGGCCCTTTGGAACATAGCATTGGCCATACCGTCACCAGGAGTGCAACAGCAAGTCATTTACCACCAATTTTTGGGGTACTTCCACTCTATTGCCTCCACCCCCGCACATTTTGTAGGCAGTCTCAAAATCTCCTTCAACATCTAAGGTAACTGATTTAACACTATTGCAAGGCTAAGCATTTGAGAATTACAATAGGCACTTAGTTAGAGATTATTAGCTAACAGTTCAAATCACTACAGGCACAGAAGTAATTTGAACATAATGCAGAATCTCAGCTGTAGTACAGCTTGTGATTACAGTATAATAAAATAATTTTTAGTGTCTGAGATTACTTTATGGCTTAGCAAAAGTTAGATTTACAGTTCATATTCAATATTACAGACAGGTTAATAGCTTGTAATATGTAGGCGTTCCCTGCTGTAGGATGATTATAAATGTGCAACTTGACCCGATAGGTTGACTAGCTTTGTGACTATGGCTGTTTGATTTCTTCTGGGATTCTTGGTTTTACCTGCAGTCATTTTTTGTGACTCCAGTTTTCTTCCTTTGGTCATCATCTTCCTGTCCTGGATTAGGGAACCTTGCTAATACATTTTTTCTCTTTATTCTTACTCTGTTGATATATTCTTACACTGTGTTCAGACATAAGCTATTAAATTTGGTTGTGATGAAATTTACTATTTTACTTCTGCCATATTTAAACCTGCCACATTTTGGAATTTTGCAATTTCATTCAAAACATCTTCCACATCTTCATTTGTTCATCCTTTTTCTGCATTTCTCTTGCATTTATTCTTTCTCCTCAGCTCCTTCACTGTCTGCCTGTTTCTTCTGACTTCTCTTGGGGTGAGGAAGGGCATAGCTTTATACACAGAAGACAAATTCCAGGATACAACTAAGTGATCAAGTCGAAAGGATTATCACTATCACATGGACCTTTCTCAAGGTGTCACTCAACTGGAAGATTTGTGCCAGAAATTATGATGACTAATTTTCAAGTAGCTTGATGAAGATCAAGCCTTTCGGTCGGTTTACGCGTCTAACCTTCCCAGCAATTAGACCACTGCTGGAGGGCCATTATTGGGATATTAATGTCTGTTTAGAAGCTTGTTTGTTTCCTAATTGTTTACACAAAGACATTAACCCATCATCTGTTTCAAAAACCAACCCTCAACCCTTCTGTTTTCAATAACTGCCACTCCATCTCCAACCTCCCTCTCTGCTCCAAGGGTCTTAAATTTATTGTTACCTCTGTGAATGAGATCATGATGTATTTTTCCTCCTCATGTATTTTGACCTCTCTGCAGCCATTGACAAGGTCACTCATGTCATCCCTTTACAAAGCCTTTCTAGAACTTGTTACGCCAATTTTCCTTGGTCCACTGGCCCGATATCTGAATTTGTATTTTTTTGAAAAGACATTTTTAAGAAAGACAAGCTGCCAGCAAAGTCATCCTTTGAGCTTAAGATGATCACCTAATTTGTAACACTGTGTCCTACAGTATAATGCTTGTGAGGAGAGAGCTGAAATGTCGACTAATATCCCAGCAAGAACCAAGACCCAGAAAGTTTAAAGGAACTACCTGTTCTCTCAGCAAGAAGGAGAAATACTGCTAACTGCTATGTTTTGAATCACTAAGTGACTGTCATGTGACCAGCCCCTCCCCATCTGTGGTTTTAAGCTGTTTTGTTCTCTGCAGCAGAGGGGAAGCAACTGGACTCTGACATGAGCAAACCCTAAAGGTCCCTCTCTCTCTCTCTCTCCCTCTCTCTCTCTCTCCATTCCAGCTTGAAAGCTTTCAAATCCTGCTTGTTGACTGACCACCTTTACATACTCTGGCTGCAATCAGAAATGCTATTGGAGGAACTCATCCAAGTCACTATCTCCAAAGAGACCAATCGAGCCAGTCATCTACCTCTTTAAACTAAAAGCCTCAGGACCACTGAATTCAGCTAGAAGCCAGACGATTCACCAAACTTCACAGCCTGTATACCCTTTTTATGAACTCTAACTCAACTAATCTACCTTTCTCTTCTCTGTAACCTGGGGTGGCACAGTGGCGCAGTGGTTAGCACCGCAGCCTCACAGCTCCAGCGACCTGGGTTCAATTCTGGGTACTGCCTGTGTGGAGTTTGCAAGTTCTCCCTGTGTCTGCGTGGGTTTCCTCCGGGTGCTCCGGTTTCCTCCCACATGCCAAAAGACTTGCAGGTTGATAGGTAAATTGGCCATTATAAATTGCCCCTAGTATAGGTAGGTGGCAGGGAAATGTAGGGACAGGTGGGCATGTGGTAGGAATATGGAATTAGTGTAGGAATAGTATAAATGGGTGGTTGATGGTCGGCACAGACTCGGTGGGCCGAAGGGTCTGTTTCAGTGCTGTATCTCTAACTAACTAACCTATTTGTATGTGTGTAAACCTCTAGAGTTTGTGTGCGAGTGAAAGTTGTTGCAATTGTTTATTATTTTAATTGGCTCAGTTTAGGTACAATAAAGTTAACTTCTTTCTTTGTTAACTCAGGAAAACCTATTCAATTTATGGAGGAGATAGACAGATTTTTAATTAGTAATGGGTTGAAGAGTTATGAAGAATGGGCAGGAAAGTGGAGTTGAGGCCGAGATGAGATCAGCCATGATCATGTTGAATGGCGGGGCAGGCTCGAGGGGCTGAGTTGTCTACTCCTGCTCCTAGTTCTTATGATCATAGCAAGTAAGTAATCAAAACCGACTGAATTGGCCAGTACATCCATTTTAAGAAAGAATTAAACGTGTTGTCGTCAAGCAAGGAGAGGGAAAAGAGGGAAACCCTTCAACCCCTCCTCACTTGACCGTACCAGAAGTTTTGGAGGCTCGTCAAGAATAAAACCCAAAGACAAATAGGAAATTGGAAGCGGGAGACCAAATTGATCGCTAGCAATAATTTTTAAACTTCAGTTCAGCTTTTATTGTGGTTTTTAGTGCTAAAATGTTCACATTCAAGGCCAGTATCTTCCTAGAACAGAGTGAAGTAACTTGGACCAGGCTAAAAGCCTTATCTATTGAAGAGTTGAGGAATGTAGCTGGGCAGTTAGACATTACTATCCCTCCAAAAGCAGAAGCCTTAAATCCTAAAACTTGTGGCCAACCATTTTAAAATTGACACTGAAGAACCGGAGACGGGCATAGAATCTGAAACAGATAGAGTAACATTAGTTAAGATACAGCTAGAACAGAGGAGACTAGAATTAGAATTCCAAGAAAAAGAAATGGCTTTCCAGGAAGGAAGAAAGAAAGAGAATTCCAGGAAAGGAAGGAAGAGAGGGAGTTCAAGTTATGGTAGCTCAAACCGAATAGGGGAAGATCCAATGTACCCAATGAAGGCACTGTTAGTGAGGGAACTACCTCTAGCTCAGGACCGGGTGCGGAGTTCTTAAAGTTCTCCCAGTTGATACCAAAGTTCAATGGAGGGATGTGGAAACATTTTTCATCTGTTTTGAAAAGCTTACAAAACAGTTGAAGTGGCAAATAGACAGCTGGAGACTTATTGCGAAGCAAACTAACAGGAAATGCCCATGAGTCTTATTCACTGTTGCCTGATGAGAGCTCATCAGATTATGAGATGATTAAAAATTCTATCCTGAATGCATACGAGCTGGTACCGGAGGCTTACCACCAAAAATTCCAAACTCTCCAAAAGCAGTCAGAACAAACATACATCGAGTTCGAAAGGGTTACGCAACTCGCTTTTGACCGATGGATACAGGTACTCGACATAAAGACCACCTATGAAAACCTCAGAAATGTGATCCTCCTCAAGAAGTTCAAAAACTCGCTTCCCCTTTCCATAAGAAACCACGTGGCGGAGCAAAAGGTTCCAAGAGCCAGGCAGGCAATAATCTTGGCTGATGATTATACACTTATTCGTGAGCCCTTTCTTCAAGGGAAACCCTTCCCTAGTCATCTCCAAAAGCCTGAAAAGGATATAAGTTGGGAGAGGGATAGGAGGATGAACAGGCATGAGTGAGAAGGGAGAGCTGGAAACACAGGGGGCCCTCCTCAAGCCAAAAAGGAAGGTGCTGAGAACAGGAGTGATGCCCAGAAACCTGTATGTTTCCATTGTAACAAGGCAGGTCACCTTCGAGCTGACTGCTGGAAGTTACGGGGAAAACCCATAGGTTTAGTCAGAGTGCACGAGACCGGTGCAGGAAAAGGGGCTCTGATGGAAAGCACAGTGGACCAGGCTGTGGCTTTAACGGCAGCAGTAAAACCCAGTAAACCTACCACTGAGAGCGTGGGAAAACTTAACAAAATCCCTGAGAGTTACCAGATTTTGTGTCAAGAGGAAAAGTGAACCCCATGCCCCTGGAGTGAGGCGAATAAGCCCATAGTCATACATAGGGATACAGGGGCTACCCAATCCCTTCTGCTGGGATAAGGCATGACCATTCCCCCAGAGAGTGCATTGCATGCTACAGTGCTGGTGAACAGTATCAGAGGAAAGTACATGACCATACCTTTATACCGGGTGCACCTACTGGTGACTGTGGGGATTGTCTCTAGTTTATCTGTGGACAGGGTCGGCCTGCTGCTGGGTAATGCTTTGGCGGGGGCAAAGGTGGTAGCTTCCCCAGTGGTTTTAGAGAGACCGAAAGAGGTCAGAGAGACAGAGCCGTTACAGGAAAAGGTCCCCAGCATTTTTCCTGACTGTGTGGTGACTCAGTCCATGGCCAAACAAGCTCCATCAGAGGAGGCTGAACTGGCACTGCAGACAGATGACCCTACTGTCTGGTTATCTGAAACCTTCTTTGCGAAGATAGGGACCAGAGAATAGGTGAAACAGATCTTCCTTGGTCGAGGCTCAGCAAGCAGACCCAGAATTAAAAACGTTAGCACAGGCTGTCCAAACTGAAGCTAAAGCAGGGGGAGTTCCAGAGTGCTACTATTTAAAGGATGAGGTTCTGATGAGAAGTGGAGACCTCCTCACAGACCTGTAAATGAAGATTAGACAGTGATTCACTATGTATTGGTGCCGCTGAGGTACTGTAGGGAAATATTGAGAATAGCCCACAAGATGACAATGGCTGGACACGTCATTATCAGAAAACCCCAAGCCCGCATAAGACAGCATTTTCACTGGACACAACTCCACAAGGATGTGGTGCCTTTGCTCCATGACCTTTTGGTCAGCTATGTGGCCTTGTCCAATCTACACCTTTTCCTTTGTTATCTCTTGCCCCACCCCCACCTCACTTGCTTATAACCTTTGACATTTCTAATATTTGCCAGTTCCGAAGAAGGGTTACTAACCCGAAATGTTAACTCTGCTTCTCTTTCCACAAATGCTGCCAGACCTGCTGAGTGGTTCCAGCATTTCTTGTTTTTATTTATTATTGTGGTGAAGTTCTGTCAGACTTGCCACACATTCCCCACACATGGGGAATCCTCAACCTGCAATAAAGCCTGCACCCATAATTCCCATATCAGCTTTTGAAGAACTATTCAGCAGAGTGCTGGTAGATTGTGTGGGGCCCCTGTTGAAAACAAAGGGAGGCGACCAGTATTTTCTCACCATTATGGATGTAGCTACTCGAGTCCCAGAGGCTATCCCTCTAAGAACTATCTCTGCCTCGGTAGTAGTGGAGTAGCTAACCCAATTCTTCACCCGATATGGGCTGCCTGCTGAGATCCAGTCGGATCAGGACACAAATTTTATGTCCAGTATTTTTAAAAAGGCCATGTGTAATCTTGGCATAACCCAGCTAAAGTCCTCAGCCTACCACCCACAGTCACAAGGGGCTTTGGAGCAGTACCACCAAACGCTAAATACAATGATCAGGGCATGCTGCTAAGAGTAACCCCATGACTGGGATTTCTTCTGTTTGCTACCAGGGACTCACCCAGTGAGTCCACTGGCTTTAGTCCCTTTGAATTAGTTTGTGGACACGAGGTGAGAGGTCCTCTAAAACTAAGCAAGGAGATCTTTTTGGGACATAGGGACGAATCATCCCTGTTTGACTGCATCTCGATGTTCTGAGTCAGGCTCACTAGAGTCTGTGCAGTGGCTCAGGAACATCTAAAAACCTCCCGGACAACAATGAAAAGGCAGGCGGATAAATATGCCAAGGCCAGAACATTTTAGCCCGGAGACCATCGGCTGAATTTTATAAGGGTCTCGATGTCGGTATCCATGGCGGGGGTGGGGGAACATGAAGATTGCCCCAGATGAGGCCCGCCACTAACCTTGACGCCGGCAGGGCCCGTCCCGACCTTGACGCTGGCAGCGAGGCCTCGTAGCAGCCTTCACACCTCTCGGCGACGGGACCACCATTTAAATATTCAGATTCATTTACTTACCTGTATTAATGAAGTTCCAGTCGCCTCCTGATAATCCACTGCGATCTTCACCCCTGGTGGCCGGCATGCTGCGCCTTCGAACCCCCATCCGGGGAAACGAAGCAGACCACCTATGGGGAGGGGGAGTAGGGACGTTTATCAGTGCAGGAGGGGGGGAGTGGTTTCAAACATACTTGATTGGTCTGGGGATGATGGGAAGGGGTAAAGGTAAGAGGTTCTGAGCTTAGCGGCGGGGTGAAGGTCATATATTCAAGATAAGTATTTAATGGGTGAAAGGACTCAAACAACATGTAACGATATTGGGGGGGGGGGGGGTGGGAGAGGGGCTGGGAAGATTTTTCAAATTATTTTTAAATTCACTGTTCCTTTAAAAATGTAAATTGTCATTTAGGGCTCTAAGCCCTTTAAAAATGGCGCCGGTGCGTGCGCAGTGGCACTGGACGCCATTGCCAGGGATGGCTTGCCTGCCCCCTCCATGTCATCAAGGGGGGGGTCCGCCTTGGCCATGTTAATGAGGCACCAGATAAAAAATAGTGGCTATCCACAAAGTGAAAGCCACGCACGCGGGCTGCTATGTTTTACGGCTGCCGCCGCATTCAGCAGCAGCAACATAAGATCCTGCCCCACTGTGTTAGTGCTATCACCAATATAGGGAGAACCATTGAAAGCCTGGTTCAGTGGCCTATACAGAGTAGTAAAGAGAATTAACCAAGTCAATTATATAATTAACACCTCAGATAGTAGGAGAAAGCAAAGGCTGTGCCACATCAATATGTTAAAATGGTATTACAGCTGGGAAGGGGACAAACAAGCACATATCTGTCAGGCAGTCTAGAAAGACAAGGGCAGCAGTTGCATGGGAACACCATCGCCTGCATGTTCCCCTCTAAGTCACACAACATCCTGGCGTGGAATTATATCGCCGTTCCTTCACTGTCACTGGGTCAAAATCCTGGAGCTCCCTTCCTAAAAGCACTGTGGGTGTACCTACCCCATATGGACTGCAGCGGTTCAAGAAGGCGGCTCACCACCACCTTCTCAAGGGCAATTAGGAATGGGCAATTTGTCGTAGCCAGCGATACCCACATCCCATGAATGAATGAAAAAAAGGAAAGAGAAGGGCGAAAGGGACAGTGAGAACAAGTTAAAGAAAGGCCTGGAGGATTCCCAAATTGAACCCCCAACCGTCCGGTTAGCTGACACTGAAATATTAGGGAAATTAGACACCGTACTCTCCTATTTAAATGCAGCCTAACAAGGCTGCTCACAGCATTTAAAGGGAACTGCAGGGACAAACCAAGGTGCACAACCCCAACCCTACATGATGTGGATGTAGGAGAGACCCCTCCCATGAAACAAAATCCCTATCAGCTAGGTCCCAGGAAACTGACCCAGGTTCAAGAGGGAATTCAGACTGAAGACCTTGAAATTAAAGATTTAAATTTTGAAGGGAGACACAGAAAATCTCATAAGCCAAAGGAAAACTCTAAGCCCAAAAAGGTTTTTGTGGCAGATTTGGAGGGTGGGAATGGTGGTGGTGACTGCGAGTCTAGTATCCTAACTGAGGAAGAATTATGGGCCAGGCTGGATGAGCACAGAAAAAACATGTACAAAAAGCACTTGATGATCTTCACAAAGTTATGAACAACTTTGAATCCAGGGTTGAGTTCCCTGATAGGGAATTGGAAAAGGAAGATATTGTAGAAATATTCGAGGAAATTCAGTATATGCTAGAGCACAAGCTGATTGAACCCACTCAGAACTGTTGGAGTTCCCCAGTTCTGCTTGTGCATAATCCCGGATAAAAAATAAATAAACCAGAGTATGGCTATGACAGTGAGACTGATGCGTGTGTGTGCAGTTTCTTTTTAAATTGTGACCCCATATGAAATGTTCCTGTTGTCACATTTCATTTCACAGGTGTTGTGCCAATGTGATTTGTTGAATGCTAATTTTCTTTGGTGCACTGGCCGGATATCTGAATTTGTACTTTTTTGAAAAGAGATTTTTAAAAAAGACAAGCTTCCAGCAAAGTCATCCTTTCAGCTGAAGATGATCACCTAATTTGCAACACTGGATCCTACACTGCAATACTTGTGAAGAGAGAGACAAAATGTCTTCTAATATCCCAGTAAGAGCCAAGACACAGGAAATTTAAAGGAACTACATGTTCTCTCAGCAAGAAGAAGAAATACTGCTATCTGCTATGCTTTGAATCACTAAGTGATTGTCATGTGATAAGCCACTCCCCCATCTGTGCTTTTAAGCTGTTTTTTTTCTCTGCAGCAGAGGAGAAGCAACTGGACTCTGACATGAGCAAACCCTAAATGGGGGTCCCCTCCCTCTGTCTCTCTTCATTTCAGCTTGAAAGCTTTCAAATCCTGCTTGTTGACTGACCACCTTTGCATACTCCAGCTATAATAGTAACATTGTTGGAGGAAATCATCCGCATTGCTATTTCCAAAGAGACCAACTGAACCAGTCATCTACCTCTTCAAACTAAAAGCTTCAGGACCACTGAATTCAGCTAGATGCCAGTCGAATCACCAAACTTCACTGACTGTATACCCTTTTTATGGACTCTAACACAACCAATCTACCTTTCTCCACTCTGTAATCTATTTGTGTGTATGTAAACCTTTAGAGTGTGTGTGAGAGTGAATGTTGTTGCATTATTTATTATTTTTATCAGTTTGGTTTACGTACAATAACTCAAGAAAACCTGTCCAATTGGATCTTATTATGATCTAGCAAGTAAGTAACAAATACCTACTGAATTAGCCAGTAAATCCACTTTCAGAAAGGATTACACCTGTTGTGGTCAAACAAGGAGAGGGAAAAGAGGGAAGCCCTTCGACCCCTCCTCACTTGACCGTAACACTTGACCTCAATCGGTTCCACTCTTACCAATCTGATCATGGCCAGAGCATCTCTAGCATTGGCTTCTTTTCTCACCCTGACACAATCAACTCAGGAGTCCCTCAGTGATCCATCTGTAGCCAATGCTGCCATTGTCTGTCCTTCACATGCATCGATATGTATAAATAACCATAAAATGTGAATTGAGAAAACAGTTCTGCTTTAGAGTTTGAAATTTCATTTGAGCTTGGGTGTTGGGGATTTCTGGCTCCTGTGGACAAATCCTGAGAGTGCCAGAGAGATGCATCATGGACATTGCAGTTTTTGACACTGATCCTGAAAAAATCGGGTGGGTGTGAATTTCCTACTTGTCTACTGTGTGTTTGGAGGACAGACCATGGAACCCCCAGGAATACATTCTGATCTTTCCATGGCTTTTGGCAGAAAGTAGGAGGTTTCAAGGAGGGACAAACAAAAGAGGTTGCATGCTTGCTGTCACCTTAAGCAAGTTTTCTGGAGTGTGGATAAGTAGTGTTACAAATATTGGTGCTGCAATCCAAACTGTCCTTGTACTAATGTGCTGTCATTGAAGTATAAGATCTGGATTAAATACCCTACATAGTTATCAGTGCAGTGTAGGGAACACTTATCAGCCTTACCCACCAATCAATACTATTGGAAGTAGCCTTATCTTACTAGTGGCAGCGCTTGTTATAAAATACACAATAAATATTTCACAAAGCCATCTGCTTTCTCCCCACAGATGAATTCCTTTATTTGCTCCCTAGTAGGAACTTTGTCATGAATATAAAGGAGTATAATTTTAGTAATATTTTCAGTCTGTTTAATAGGAAGAAAGACAAATCAAATTGGGAGATTAATGGATAAGTTTAAGGCTGTTTCATTCTGGCACAGGCTGGAACCTCTTCAAATGCAGAAACAACCTTATTTCACCCCAGTCTGTCCAAAACCAGCTTCCTTGTGTTCTGCAGAAGAATGGCTTTCCACATGAAAAGTTACCAATTCACTATGGCTTCTCCCCTTCGACTTGCACTAATGAGCAAATCATTTACCAGGTTTCTACTTCAAGAGAGGCTGCATAAAACTTGCCTAAGCAATTTATTGTAGGAAAGCTTATTAAAATTGTGATGCTTACTGATTCAAACCAAGCACTTCCAGCTAGCATGCTAATAATATGCAATCAAAGCATTACAATTTGACTGTAATTGAAGCTACCACTGTGTGGTATCTTGCACTTGTTTTCCTAATCTGAGAGATGGAAACCATGAAATTTTGTATCTGATTTATAGATTTACTTTGCTTATTTGTACCATTTTGTTATCTATTGTGAAAGTAGGTAACTATCAGTTTCATTTATAGATCTTTATTTCCTTCCTATTTCAGATTATGCAGGGCCAAGCACTGACTGCAGATGGGGAAATGACTTGACATGCACCCAGGCTCTGACAATGCTCCAATACTCTGTTCTGATGAAAGGTCACAACGTGACACAGTAACTCTGTTTTTCTCTCCACAGATGCTGCCTGACCTGCTGCGTATTTCCAGCTTTTTGGATTTTTGTTTCTGACAATGTTCCTCATGACTCACCAGCTGGGAGGTTCATGGGTGCAAACTTTGATTTCTCATTTTCTTCCTCCTGTACCAACTGTCTGATACAAACTCATGGGCTGAATTTTTGCAGTGGATGTGGGAACATGAGCCGGGTTTGGTTTCAGATCAGAAACTCGTCTCCGGGGGAAACTGATTAAAGTTCAGATTTTCAAGTGGGTAAGCCCTTAATTGGCATGGAGTCGGGTTTCCTGTCCAATTAAGAGTGGTGGGCAGGGTCTCAAAACTGGAGGGCCAATTAGAGGCATTACAAGGTAAATAACTGGGAGGGCTCTTCAACAAGAAGGTGCACTCTCAGCCACTTTTTAAAAAATTAATAAAAAAGCGCAAAAAGCAGCCAGGCCACCACTGTGGCAGGTGGCAGGGGTCAGGGGTGGGGATGGAGGGGGAAAGAGGGGGTTGCTACTGTACATGGCAATCTTGGCTGTACATTGACCCAGGCAGGTAGGGAGGGCCTGCTGGCCTGCCAGGAGCACTGGCATCCCAGTTTGCTGCTGGGTGCCCAACTCCAGGCAGATGATCTGCTCCCAGTCGTGTTGGGAAACTGGTGGCTCACTGGAAAATCCCAGGCTATTAACAAGCCAAATTGCCTTCCCAACTCATGGGGGCAGGTGGCTCTCCCAGGCCTCAAACTCATCTCCTCCAAAATGTACAGCGCCAGGAACGACGTCCTACAGCTATCATGCCACCGGGTGCCCCCACCAACCTCCATTCCCACCTTCAGGGGCCCGAAATGTTCAGCCTATGTTGTCTACCCTACATTGCACCTCCAACATGCTTTTCCACTGGGTGTTCCGCTCTGAGTAATCTCAAGGGCTAGTGATGTGAGATATTTCTAGGGTAAATCTATCCTGTAATGATCACATTATTGCTCCCCATCTTTGCTGTTTAAAATCTCAATCCTGTTTGAGCAGCTGCCTCAACAAGAAGCATCAGTATATCTATGTTAAGTGGGTTACATAAACACATGTTGTTTATAGGCCTGTGATAGTAAACCATAGAAATATTCCTCAAAGGATATACCATCTCTAATACAGCACGTGATATTATTTAGAACTACTTCATTAATGGACAAACTATAGAAAAGACATTCAGCTGAGATTTCATCATGAAGGAATGGGAGATGGTAGTGTAGTAGTAATGCCACTTAGTCAGTAAGCCAGTGTTACAGACTGTTCCCTTGGAACCATGGGTTAAAATTCCACCATGGCAGCTGGTAGAATTGAAATTCAGTTAATTAATAAATTCAATTAATTCATTTTTAAAAATCTGGAATTGAAAGCTCGTCTCAGTAACGGTGCCGTGAAACTATCATCGATTGTTGTAAAAACCCATCTGGTTCACTAATGTCCTTTAGGCAAGGAAATCTGCCTATCCTTATCTGGTCTGGCCTACATATGACTCCAGGACCACAGCAATGTGGCTGACTCTTAAGTGCCATCTGAAATGGCCTAGCAAGGCACTCAGTTGTCAAGGGCCATTAGGGATGGGCAATAAATGCTAGCCTTGCTAGCAACGCCCACATCTCATGAAAGAATACATTAAAAAAACAGAAGCGCTTAATTGTTGTGAAGATGGGTTTCCTATCCACTTAGAGCCAGTGGAAGCGGGAATAGAAATGGGTCAGATGAAGTGTGGGACTCAATTGGACACCCCACAGCAGCCATCACTGAGTCTGCTGATTGTCCTGAGTGAGAGATTTGCGTTTTGTGTTAAAGCCTTTCACTCCACCAGAGGGAAATGAGATGTCACAGGGGAGTCGGATGCCTTGCCACTAGGGGCAGGGCAGACCTTCACTTCATTGATTTCAAACTGGGTCTAATGCTGGAAGCTGTGAGGGAGAGGAGGGAGGTCCTCTTCCCACAGGGCGGCAGGAGGTGGGCACCTCATCATGCAGCAAGGGTACCTATCTATTCAGCGTCATCTCCCTCTGCCTTCTTCTCTCACCTCCTGCTGCTGCTCCTCTCCCGATGAGCTGTCCTCTTCCAGGGCCTCACTGTCCTCAACGTCCACATCTCTCTGGAGAGCCATATTATGGTGGCACAGCAGACCACCACAATGACTAATACCCTTGCAGGAGGGTATTTAAGGGCACCACCCAACCGGTCCAGGCATTCGAATCACATCTTCAGAAGTTCAATGGCCTGCTCAATGGTCATCCTGCTGAGTAGGTGGCATTCATTTTATTACCTCTGTTCCTCTGTCTGGGGCTCCTTTAGAGGGGTCAGTAGCCATCTCTATAAGGGAATTCCCCTGTTCCAAAGGATCCATCCATGCACTTTGGCAGTTGGAGTGAAGATCTGAAGCAGCCTGGACTGGTGAAGGATGAAGGAGTCATGGCAGCTGCCAGGAAAATGAGCGCATGGAGGAAGCTCTTATTATGATCACAGACCAATTTAATGTTGACAGAGTGGAAGCCCTTCCTGTTGCTGGTTCTCAGTGGCCAGTCATTGGGTGCCTTGATGGCCACATGGGTGCAATTGATGACACCTTGCACATGGGGGAATCTAGAAATGGAGGCAAAGCCCAATGCCCTCTGCCCCTGCGATGCTGTGCTTGTCGTTAAATGAATGTGTTGTCCAGCTTTGGCAAAGAGGATGTCAGTAACATACGAGATGCAGTGCTGTGCAACCATTTGGAAGATGCCACCAAGGTCCACAGCTGATCCTTGGAAGGAGCCAGAAGCAAAGAGGTTCAAGGCCATAGTGACTTTGACAGCCACTAGCCGGGCATAGCGACCAGTGCTACGAGATGTGAGGTCTTCGGCAATGAGGACACAGATGTCTGTCACCATCTGCCTGGAGAGTCGCAGTCTCCTGTGTCACTGGTTCTCGGTTATCTCCAAGTAGCTCTGTCTTTGGCCATCAATCCTGGGTTGAGGGTTTGGCCTCCGTTGCCTTCCTGCTCTTCTTTCCTCTCCAGTGCTCTCCTGATGTCCGGGGTTTTTCCCTACCTGCAGAGGGTGTTGCCCCTCATTGCCACTGCGCCCAAAATCAGACATTCATACTCCCATTGCCAGCTGGAGCCTTCCTTCTGTGTAGCTGGCTTCCCAATTGTCCTTGAAAGTCTTTCCCCCTGTTCCTTTGTCTCTGCAATGCGGGGGGTTCTGACCCTGTACAAAGCCTCGGTACTGAGTACCCACTCTCCCTACCACCTGTGCAGCACCAAAAGCACCACCTTACCAAGTACCCAGTCCCCCTTTATCCCGTTTACCTTCTTACGGGGCCTGGGTGGTGCCCTGGGGCAGATATCACTGGCTCCCGACTCTTTACCCACCTGCCAAAACTGGTCAGTTTCTGAAGACATGGATAAACTGTCTGCCCCTTTAAAAATTGAAAGGTCAGCCTTTGACAAGCTATTAATAAGCTTCTAAATTCTGTTAATTGGCCTCAATTGGAGGGAGAGCAGGATTTCTGTCCCGCACCCCCCGCACCACCCCCCTTCCCCCCACCCTCCGTGCTGCTCATTATTGCTGGCACCAGGATGGGCACCTTGAAATCGACATGCTGCCCAGTGTCAGTATTTTTGGGGTCCCCCACCTCTGTTCCCATCTCTGGGGACCCTGAAAATTCAACCCATATTCTGCAATATGCATATGTAACAATAGCTGATCTCTGGTATTCCACACTCGAAATGCAAGAAGTGTAAACACTTGCATTTTGGAGTCTTATCACATGAAGAAAATGTCTCAAAGACCTCCAGAGGATGGATTATTTTACAGTGCCAGCTACTAAACAACAATGAGAAAAATAACACATTTATTTGTTTTATATTATTGATTGAGGGTGGAATGTTGCCAGGACACGAGAAAAAACCTTTGCTCCTCTTCAAGCTGTGTCATGAAATCATTCCGATATAATACTATTTCTGGCTTTTGCACCAACAGCAACATAGGGCATAGCTCTGTCTATAAATTCACCGCACGTTACTGTTGTATAATCTTTGCATCATTTTTAAAGAACACATTAGAGACAGGCTCAACTACACTTACAAATAGGATTTTCCACCATCCAAATAGAGCATGCTGACTGTATTGTATTAAATTTCTTCTTTTTAAATGTTTTATATCAGTGCTCAGAAGATGAGTTGTTTTCTCATTCCTTTGGGGATTAAAGGCTATGGGGATTTCATTCGATTAGAGAGATTCTGTTGAAATTAAAACCTAAGATTTAATCAACAAAGCTGAATCTAAAAGACTACATTACATTGAAGTAATAAAGTTAAAATTGGCAGACTAAAGTGACATAAGCCCTTTATTTAAGCTAATCTTCAGCATATTCATTGTGTATACAGTTTCTTTAATCGCAACAAGGAACATATGCTAACACCACACAGGGGGTGCGGAATTAGGCTCGTTAGCACTTTTGTTTGGGCGCTTCTTGTGCTCTTCGAGCTCCAAAATGGCATCTGAGACACACACGCATGGACGCACACTGGAGGTATATAGAGCAGGCAAATTATGACATCAATCTGTGTGATTTGATGCCAGCAGTACCATTTTAGCATTCAACACTCCAGCCAACATGTGTTCAGCAGCAGGAAGGACCTGCCCAGTGATGCTATTTGAAGGGATCATCAACTTCTTACAGGTTAGTTGCTGGTTGATTTCGTCTCGGTGTTGCGACAATTCTACGAGTGTTTGGTGCATTCGCAGTTGTTTCAAGTTGCGTAAGACCACAGGGGGTAGTGTGGCAGGTGATGAAGGACTTTTTCCGACTTCAAGGATATTGCACAAACCAGTTGCTGCCAGACGTGGGTGTAGTATGCATTTCCCTTGGAATACAGCATGATATGGAGAATCAGCAGAAGCCATGCAAAGTAGGACAAACAGTTGGAAGAGGAAGGAGGATGAGAGGGAGAAGGGCAGGAGGCCATATCCACCCAGGGAACAATTCTTCTACCTGAACCTCAGTGGGAAACAATGGGTTGAATTTTCCCCATGGAGGTGGGAAACAAAAGTTGGGACTGTCTCGGTGGGAAGCTGATTAAAGTCAAGATTTTCATGTGGGTGACCCCTTAATTGGCATGAAGACAGGTTCCCTGTCCAATTAAGGGCAGGGGACAGGTTCTCAAAGCTGGAAGAACAATCAGAGGCCTTCTAGCTTCAAAGAAGCACCCGGCTACAGAACTAAGTAAGTAATTACAGGGAGTTTCAACAAGAAGGTACCCTCTCAGTCACTTTTTAAAAACTTTCATTAAAAAGCACAGAAAGTAGTCAGGCCACCACTGACAGCAAGAGAGAATTGGGGAGGGAAGCCCATCTACAGGGCAGCCTTTGGTTGCACCCCAACCCAGGCAGGCAGTGAAGGCCTGTAGGCCTGCCGGGAGTGTTGGCACCCCAGGCTGCCATTGAGTTCCCACCTCCAGGCAATTGAACTGTCTCCTAAAGAAGTCACATTGGGCAAAAGGAGACAGACTGGAAAATTCCAGTTGGATTCCTTAATCCCTGCTTAACAAGGCTCTTAATAAGCCTCATTGTCTGCCTGCATCGTGGTGCCGACACAGGTTTGGGGCCCAGGAAATCAGCATGCCCGTCTCTGCTGGCTCTTGATGCTAAGACTGTATTTTATGGTCCTCAGGCAATTATTTGCCTGCAGTCATGGTTCCACCATTCTGAGGCAAGATATCCTGCCTCCAAGAGCTGCTGGCCAATTAGTGTGAGAACAGAGTTGGCCAGCACTCACATCCTGCAAAGTTTATTCAAATCCCTGTCCCAAATTGGTTCTGGCCTCCTCCATGCTCCTTGACATTAACTGTGGGCTTTCTGAGAGGCTTCCCTAACTGTCCCCTGCCCTGACTGCAGGCCATTCATGCCTGGTATCTCACCATGTGCGGCCCTGCCTCCAATATATCCACTAATTACAAGCAATGTCAGTATCTGAGTATGTGTGAAATTAAGCGATGCTGCTGTGTCTTCATCATCACTGCCTGGGAAGGCTGGAGCTCTCAGTATCTGAAAGGTAAAAGTCACAAGGGTGAGGTTGTAGTGCAGGGTGGGTGGGGGGAAAGTAAGATGTGCATGCTTACACCATCTACAGCTTGTAAATCAGAAGAGATTGTGGGAAGAGGAGGAAGTGGGCTGTGAGAAGGAGGATTCGGTTGGAACATGCATCATCTTCGATGACTTCAGCCCTACCACTGGCCATGGCCTCAGCAATGGCTGTTGGAATAAAGGCCAGAAATCTCTCCCCACAGGGTTTAAGACATGCAGGCATGCTGGCCAACTGCCTCTGGTTGTGTGCCACCTTGTCCTGCAAGAGGGAGGGAAGTGGGTCAGTGAGTGTGGTGCAATCTATTAGGGTGATGTGGTTGTCATGGTTTAATAGCTGGTAGTGTGTGCAAGTTGTGAGAAATGGGTGCTAAGTGGGTGAGAGTGAGGCGAAGCATATGATTGATGATATGAGGCCTGATTGATAGAGATTGTTGGTAGGTGAGAGATGAGAGAAGGAGGGGACACCATTTTGAGAGACACACTTAATATCTGACTTGCAATGAGCATATATATACACCTCTGAGGAAATGACCTGGATCTGAGATCACACAATTTTTTTTTAATTCGTTCGTGGGATGTGGGCATCACTGGCTAGGTCAGCATTTATTGCCCATCCCTAATTGCCCTTGGGAAGGTGGTGGTGAGCTGCCTTCTTGAACCGCTGCAGTCCTTGGGGTGTAGGTACACCCGCAGTGCTGTTTGGAAGGGAGTTCCAGGATTTTGACCCTGCGACAGTGAAGGAACGGCGATATAGTTCCAAGTCAGGATGGTGTGCGGCTTGGAGGGGAGCTTGCAGGTGGTGGTGCTCCCATGCATCTGCTGCCCTTCTCCTTCTAGGTGGTAGAGGTCGCGGGTTTGGAAGGTGTTGTCAAAGGACCCTTGGTGTGCTGCTGCAGTTCATCTTGTATATGGTATACACTGCTGCCACTATGCGTCTGTGGATGGAGGGAGTGAATGTTTAAGGTTGTGCATGGGGTGCCAGTCAAGCGGGCTGCTTTGTCCTGGATGGTGTTGAGTATTCCATCACACTTCTGACTTGTGCCTTGTAGATGGTGGACAGGCTTTAGGGAGACAGGATATGAGTTACTCGCCACAGATTTCACACCATCTGAGCTGCTCTTGGAGCTGCAGTGTTTATGTGGCTGATCCAGTTCAGTTTCTGGTCAATGGTGACCCCCAGGATGTTGATAGTGGAGTATTCAGTGATGGTAATGCCACTGAACGTCAAGGGGAGATGGTTAGTTTTTCTCTAGTTTGAGATGGTCATTGCCTGGCACTTGTGTTGCACAAATGTTTGGTGCTAGCCATTCATGATATTGGCCCCCTGATGATGCATCCAGTAAAGAACAGCGTGGTTAGAACTGGCTGGATTCATCAATTATTGAAGTGAGCAGGCAGCACAAAGTTGGCAAGCTCCCTGCATTGCAATCAATGGGCACAGGTTAATCACATTGCAATCCTCGTGTCCATTTTCGGGGGCTATCCAATTTAACCCCCAGTGATTAATAGTAGAAGGAAAGGTAAATAGACTAAATCAACTTTTTCAAGCTGTTATATTTGAGGAATAAAGTGTGAAACTCAACAAAATGCCTGAATTTAAAATTAAACAGTTTTAAGCACAGCAAGACAGGTGCACAATTGTGGCATTCAGGTAAAATAACAGTGGTTTCAGTCACTTCAAAAAAGGATCAGAGGCAGCGATAGGGCAACTGGAAAATGATAGGTGATGGCTCATTCACTGTTGTACACACCAGCAGTTTGTAAAAATTAAATATTGTCCTCCAGCTGCCCACAAAGCTGTTCTGTGGATGTCTGTGCTAATACAGCATCAGGCGAAGACAAGAGCACAGCCTAATTCTGACACGTAAGACTGACATCACTTCACTACACCGACACTGATTTGCATACTCTTCAGATTTGTAGAGCAGTCCACTGTGGAGAAATATTATAACCGACATTTATGACGAGCAAGCGTGACACGGCTTGCAAACCTTTGTAAACCTACATACATAATAGTGTTTTATTTTGAAGAGCAATTTTTGAACAAAAGAGCAAAATTTCTGAAATCAACATGCATGATTGTTCGATGAAGTGAGAAAAACTGGTCAGGGGATGCAATCTGTGCTTCCTGAAAAGCTTTCTGGGATCTACAGATTTATCCTTTTTACTAATATTCAATCAGATGTTCTCAGCTCCATTTATCTTACTTTGTCAATAACTTATAATAGTACTTGTATTTATATAATGTCTTATTACTTGGCAATGCTCAAAGTGCTTCACATAGTGAATTGGTTTTAAATCTAATAAATTGTTACACTGGCAAATGCGAACAAAGTTTCACAGTGAGATAAGTGAGCATTTGTTCTGTTTTGATGATTTTCCCTGAAGGAGAGATGTCAGTCAGGACACCAGGAAAGCTCTTGCAACTTCTTCACCTGATCTATAAGACCATATTGTGCCTCTTGATCCTAAATATGGGCCTGGATATTAACAGGAACAGGTTATGTAGGCATGGGGGGATGCTGAGTTTCAGGTGGGAGTTTTAACTCCATAGCATCCGTCTTTTGTCCTTGACAGTTCCCCACCCAGAGGTCGGCCTGATTGACAGTCTTGACTTCCAGTCAGGCAAGGAGGATTCCGGAAAGGCTGCAGGACCACATAGATCTGATCCATGACCTTGCAGGTTTGTTGAGTTTCTGATCCCTGATCCCTGGTGTGCAGGTGGTGGTTTCAATCATCAGGTGCCTGATCCCCAATTCTGGGGGAGTCTAATCCCTGACCACCAGTGGGTGTCGGGGTGGGGGCGTGGTCCAAACCCTGACCTACACAGACGGGGATGAATTCAAACTTGGAGAGCAAGTCGGATCCCTGATCCTAGGGAGTGGTCCGATTCCAGGGGTGGGTCCGATCCCCAATCCTGATGGGAGGTTCCGTTCCAATCCCTGATCCTGGGGGTGGTCCGAAACTCAACCCAGGGATCTTTGTATGGGTGGGGTATCTTGAGGGGATGGGAGGAAGCATCCCTGCTGCTCCTGGCCCACAACCAGTGCTATAAAGGCACTGCCTTTGTCTCTCTTCAGCTGCCAGGATTCTTGAGGCCTGGGAAATCTGGCAGGCCACACTTAAAACTGGAATTCAGGATAAATCAGAGGCTGCCAACATCATTAAAATATTTCAATTATCAACCGGCCTACTGGGAGTGGGTTGGCTTCTCACCTCTTGTCCTGCCTCTGTTAAACCCAGAAGTGGACGGGTTGGAGTAGGGTTTGAGATTTTTAAGTATTTAAAATGTGACCCGACCCCAACCCATCCGTTTTTGGGTCTTAAACTCCAAACCATGGTGTCAGTGATACTTCCATAATCTAAATGGGGCAGGCTCACTCCCGCTTGTGAAATGGTTTCACTCCACGCCACCCTGCCACCCCGCCCATCGGCCCACCCAAAAGCATACAAACATCACCAATTGCAATTGTAAATGGTTGACACAAAGCGTGCAGGATGCTGTGGCTGCCATTTATTTTGGTTAGAGATGAGCTAACCTTTAACCCTACACATGTAGTTTAGCATGGTGCTTTTTAAGTTACTGGCCTAAAAGAGCATCAGGATGAAGGGCAGAATGGCCTTTTTCTGTGCTGTAAGGTTCTATGACCTTTGTTTATCAGATGGTGAAATTGCTCCAGTGTTGCCATCAATGCTCCAAATCCACCTTGAAATATAGATGTCACAATTCTGGCACACCAACAGCCTCACTATGTTATGAATCTAGTGCCACCAGAAGTGTTGCTGCCATATAAATGGGATGTATCTAATAAAGTCACACTCAAAGCCTCAGGCTTGACCTTGGCCAGAATCAGCTTCATATGAAGCCAAGTTATTTGGAGAAAATATTACCTGCAAGATAATACATGATGTATCCTAAACAAAGTGATTGTGTGTTTGATCGTGTACTTGTGCTGTCAGATTTATTTCATCCTAAAAACGTGTCTTGTGTCCCATTGGAATCTCAGGAAAGGATCATATTAAACATTCCTGGCTTCTCAGGACACCTGTTAAGACATGTCGAAGCACAGCCAAAGCTGATCAAGCTGTTCAGTGCTGAACACCATCCCTTTAAATTATTATGTAGTTAAGAGGAATTAGAAAAAAAGTAATAGCATTTGAAGAAATTGATTAGATTCATTGAGCCTTAATACAGCAGCACATCACTGTGCACTAGTACTGGGCACCAACATGATATCACATGGTATCTATCAACAAGTGCAAAACTACAGTTTGCTTCTTCATCATTATTGTGAGTCCTCACCACCCCCAACCAACAGTAATCCAACTAATGAGCACAAGGTCCTTAGCTTTTGATATAATCAGCCTCTTATACTTTCATAGTTTGTATGCCAGCATGGTTTGAGGCCAGAAGCTTTAAATTCCCTCCCTATATTTCTGTGCCTCTCTACCTCTCTCTCATCTTTTACGATACCCTTTAAAAGCCACCTCTTCACCTGCACCTGTCCAGCTAACTCCTTATGTGGCTCGCTGTCAAATTTTGTTTGATCACACTCCTGTGAAATGCCTTGAGACATTTTATTATGTTAAAGGTGCTATATAAATACAAGTTGTTGTTGTGTGTCATACCTTCACTTCCTGATCTCCTGCTCTGCTCCATAGAGTATCACATGTTCTTGTCACTTTGTCAGGTGAGTATTGAAGAAGTGACTATATTCGGGGTCTGTTGCACAATGGGACATAATCCTCTCAGGGACTACAGTCTGATACTAGTAATACTACTATCCAATATTCACTAGATGTATTCGGCCTGGAAAATTCTGAGGGGCCTCAATCCTGACAGTTATTCTGGGAACTTTGCCAAAGGTCCCACCAAGGGTCACATGGTCAAGAGATTGGGCTTGCAGGCGTATGCCTTCAGTGGTGTAGGGGTGAATCTGCAAAGACCTCAGAAATGCTGGCCACACCTATCCAGCCTGAGAATGGAATGTTGGGTCCCCCAAGATGGAAGTTCTGGGTGTCCTTCCACAGGGACCTGCTTCAACCCTCCAACACCACTACCAGCAATACCCCCCTCCCCCCACCCACACCTCCCTCACCACCTCACCAACCCCTGGCAACATAGTTTGGCCTCCTAATCTCTTGGTTGTAGGCCACACGCCCATTATACTGGGATCTGACAAGAAATCAAGTGTACCAGCATGGATCATATGCACTGGGTGCAGGCTGTCCTGGTTTAGGAGATTTCAAGCACTTTAAGTTGATAGCCTTGTTGGAGGTTCCATCTCTTAAAAGGCATTCCAGAGGCTTGCACCTAAGGTTGTGGCTTGACTAGTCCAGAGGACTTAATGGTGGGACACTGATGGAACAAATGCAGAATTTCAGAGGCCTTAATATTCTAGGTGCCTCCTTAGACTTGATGAGTAGGTATTTGCCCACAACTTGTTCTTGATAGTGGTATTCACAAATTACTTGGTTTAAAAAGAATGACACATTGCAGTGCATTTAATATGAGTGCAGTTCATTAAGCAGCTCACGTTTATATGCTGACAAGGTACATGATTTACTGAGTTACATTACAGACAAAGAAACATGGGCCAGCTGGTTTTATACCTGTAACTATAAATTGAATAATTGTCTGCTATTAAAGTTACTGATGAAGTCCTGCAACTATTTATTTCCGTTGACAGTTTCTGGAGGTGTTATGATCTACATTCTTAGATTAGATGTATATCGACTAGTATTCCCTATTGGCCAAAGATTATTTTCTTAGTTATTGAATCACAGCTGTTCTTTTTATGAAGAAAGGACATTCACTGAAAAGATGCCTCTCCAATGTCATGTCCCTGGTCTTGGGATTTTTGAGCAGTTAATCTATACTTCTGTGCAAAGCTTTGAAGAAAACAACAAAAAAGAAACAGAATAGCTGGTATAGAAAGAACAACTTACATTTATATGAGGTCTTATTACTGTCAGAAAAAATAAGCATATTTGGGCTTTCTTCTCTTGGTCCTGGCACATATGAAACCACACCTGGAGTACAGTGTACAGGTTTGGTATTCTTACCTAAGGTAGGATATATTTGTTATGAGATCACAGGACACTAGTCTGGTGTGCACTGAGTCTTTAATGAAACTGACTGTAATGGCTGCCTGCAGTCAGAGTGCCTTATGGTAGAGGTCACATGACTACGGCAAGCCAGAAGGCACATTGGAACAGTATTACATTTTTATCCCAAACATCCTCCTTTTCATACAAAAAAATTGCATGCATTATCATTTACACTGTGAGTTGCCCAAGTTACCCACTATGCTCACAACTGTTCTCATGCGTTAGTAGTTCGTCATTCTTGTCAGTCTCTGCACATGCATTACACACATAGTCCTTAAATTGTGCCGGTCTCCTAATGGTGCACGTGCGCGTTGTCATTGGTTGCTCATCTGGTTGATTTTCCCTCTCCAGTGAGTATCGTTCCTTTGTCACTTGTTGCCGTGGTAACTGTTGTTATTCCATTTCCCTTGTGGGGTGCTGTGGACCTCTGGGACTGATGGTTATTCTGTGCAGTTGGTGATTTCTCATCTTCCTGATTGGCCGCCTGCTTTGACAGAACAGCTTGTCCAGTTGGGCGTATGTGTCTGCGGTTGTGACGGTATCTCTGGTCGTTCACTTCCACCGCCTATGATTGAGGTGACAACTGCTCTACGCAGGTCCCAAGTTGCCACTGGGGCTGACTCTTGTTGAGAGCATTGAAGGTTTGTACCCTTACTGGCTCTCCAGTGCTCAATTCTGGCAATGGTTTGGCAGTTTTCTCAAAATGAAATTTGGCTTTCTGCCCTTTCACCTTGATTTTGTCACTCACGCCTGTTACTACTTCTGGCTTCAGCAGTTTTTTTGCTATTGGAAGAGTAGTTTGGGTGCAGCGTGACATTAGTCTCTGTACTGGAATACTTTCCATGCCTTCGGTAGGTGTGTTTCTCCACTCAAGGATTGCCTTGTATACAACTGTGCCAGATTTTCTTGATTTCTTTATGATTCCTTTGGCGATTTTCACTGCCGCCTCAGCCTTTCTATTGGACTGGGGATAGTGTGGAGATGATGTATGGTGTTGAATTTCCCAATCATTTATGAAGCGGCTGAATTCTTCGCTCGTGAACTGAGGACCATTGTCAGTCATCACAATGTCTGGTATGCTGTAATGACCGAAGTGGGCTTTTACGCATTCTACAATCTCGCCGGTAGTCGTTGAGGTCAACTGGTCTATCTCCCAGTAGTAAGAATAGTAGTCTATGGTGACAAGATAATCAGTTCCTGTGAGAGTGAAGAGGTCTACTCCCAGCTTCATCCATGATCTGTCTGGGATGTCATGTGTTATCAGCAGCTCTTTAGCTTGCTTAGCTTGCTACACGTTGCATGCACTGCACTGGCTGATGTGGTCCTTGATTTCATTGCTCATGTTTGGCCAGTAGAGTACTTCTCTTGCCTTCCTCAGACTCGACTCAATTCCTTGGTGGCTTGCATGGATACACTTTAGCATCTCTCCTTTCAACTCTTTAGGGATAATGACTATTTCCTTTGCACAAGGTGCCATCTTGGGCTGTCAATTCACTTCTGTAAGCCCAACACGCTCTTGTGACCACAGGAGTATCCTTGATGCTGTCAGGCCATCCTTTCATCACTACTTCTTGCAACACTTGTAGAGTTGGATCTTGTTGGGTAGTTCATTTGATTTGAGCAAGGCTGTCGAATGTAATGTCTCTGCTGGTTTGATGACTTCCAGAGCATGTTGAGCTGCAGCTTCACGTTGGATTTGGAAGATTTCACACTCTGTCATAACATCCTCTACTTTCTTAATAGGGAGTGCTGCTCGTGACAGCATGTCAGCGATGTACACCTATTTCCCTTGCTTGAATGTCACGTCCAGATGATATCTCTGTAACCAGAGGGACATCCTTTGCAGATGCTTTGGAGCAGAGAGTAGTGGCTTGAGGAAAATGCTTTGGAGTGGCTTGTGGTTGGATTCGACTGTCACTTTGTCTCTTCCAAGTAGGTATTGATGATAATGTTCACAAGCAGAGACAATGGCCAGGCACTACTTTCTCGGTCTGAGCATAGCGTCATTCTGTTTGCGTTAGCGCCCTGGATGCAAATGCAACTGGTTGTTTTTGCTGCATTAGGGTTGCTCCAAGTCCTTTCTTGTTTGCGTCACACTGCAGGGTAACTTCATCATTTATGTCATAGTAGTTCAGCACAGGCGTTGCCGTCACTAGTTGCTTGATTTTAGTGAATGCTGCTGCTTGTTCTGTGCCCCAATACCACTGCACGTCCTTGGCGGTGAGTTGGCATAATGGTTCACAGTCCAACGACAAATTGGACAAGAATTTTGCTAAATAGTTGATGAATCCAACAAATTGTTGCACTGCTTTTACACCTGTTGATCACTGCATTGCTGCGACTGCCATGACCTTTTCAGGATCTGGGCGAAGATTTTTTGCTGTCAGTGCATGATCTATGTAGTTGACTTCGGGCATCTTTATTTGCAATTTTTTCTTGTTCAACTTCCGGTTCATCTGGCGAACTCTGTCCAGCAGCCGCACCAGATTTTGATCATGATCAGCAATGGCTTCTTCCATTGAGTCTCCGCATCCACAAACTAGCAGATCATCCACTATAGCTTCCACTCTGGGAAGAACACTAACTATCTCACGATGTCTACGTTGATACTCCTCTGGAGCTGTGGAAATGCCAAACAGCATGCGCAACCATCTGTATCTCCCGAACAGTGTCCAGAATGTGGTTAGAAAGCTGCTGCTTTCATCCAGCTTCACTTGCCAGTAACCATCCTTCACATCTCGGGTAGTGAAGATTTATGCCTTTGCAAGTTGTTGCAAAACTTGGTTCCTTTGATGGTTGGCATGGGGTAGGGAGATCGCTTTCGAGCTTTATTTAGATCCTTTGGGTCAATGCATACCCTCAGCTTTCCAGATTGTTTCACTGCTACCATGCTGCTAATCCATTCTGGTAGAGGTCACATGACTACAGCAAACCAGGAGGTACATTGGTACAGTATTTCATTTATATCCCAAACAATATTTGCTTTAGAGGAGTGCGATGAAAGATCACGAGATTGATTCCTGGGATGAGAGGATTGTCCTAAAAGGAGAGATTGAGTAGAATCGGCCTACATTTTATAGAATTTAGCAGAATGAGAGGTGATCTCATTGAAACATAAAATTTTTAAGGGGCTTGACAGTGTAGATGCTGGGAAGATGTTTTCCCTGGCTGGAGACACTAGAATTATGGGAGCACAGTGTCAAAATAAGGGTTGACCATTAAGGACTGAGATGAGGAGAATTTTTCTTCACTCAGAGGGTTGTGAGTCTTTGGAAATCTCTACTCCAGAGAGCTGTGGATGCTCAGTCATAATGTATCTTCAAGACAGAGATCGATAGATTGTTGGATACTAAGGGAGTTAAGGAATTTGGGGATAATGTGTGGAGGTGGAGTCGTGGTAGAAGGTCAGCCATGATCTTACTGAATGCCAAAGCAGGCTCGAAGGGCCGAATGGCTTACTCCTGCTCCTATTTCTTATGTGCTTATGAAACCAGGTTCATTCAGAAAATTGCTCAAGAAAGGGGCTAAACCAAATAACTCAAATATAAGCAGCCTATGGGTTGATTTTTATTTGCCTTTATGCTTGTCTGTTTATGAGCTTCATTTAAATTCTGCTTGTCCTGATCGATTGTCAAAAAGTATTTCTCAACTTGTTTTCTTCAAATTCAGTTGCCTTTCTCAAACAGGAGAGATAGCGAAAAACTCTTTGGAAGCCCAGTAGCAAAGTTTAATATTCAGGGAATTTGTCCTACTTATGTTACAGTTTAATGCAATTGCCAGGCCTGCTATTCTCGATCATCCAAGGAGAGTAGTTAAACGTATACCTATTGCATATCTACAGTGCATTATTGCCTGTGTTCCTTTATCAATTTACTGTTTAATAAATTTGTTTTGGATCACCATTGATTTTAATGGTGATGGTGGTGGGGGTGGGTGTGGGGTGGGGGGGGGCGTGTATTCTGGTGCTTTGATAATTACCTTTTACTGCTTCAATGAGGGTAGTGGTGGAACTACAGAATGTCCCAGGGAAACATATATTGGCATAGATAATGGAATAAGTCACTTACTCCATAATTTCCTTTCTTTTGTGCTGTTCATGGGTACCGATGATGTAGGTGCAACTCTCCAGGAAAATCTGGAGCCAGTATTTTTATATCTGCTGTAAGGTCATGCCCCTTCATTGATAAATTTGTGAAGATTTTCGTGGTTTGGTATTCCGACTGAAATGAAGAACAAGCTGGAATTTTACATTGGGCTGGAGGCCCCGCCCATGGCCAAAAAGTCAGGAACATGCCCGCCTCCTCCAGGCCTGGAAGCCACACTATAATTTTACGTGGTCTGGCCTTAATTAGCCTCGGCAGGACTTCCGCCTCTCTGAGGCAGGAAGTCCCGCCTCCAAGAGCTGCCGGCCAGCATCTCTTCAGTCTCAACAGCGCCAGCAGGAATGATGGCCATTGCTGGGACTGCATCCAGCGAGAAGAGCAAGAGGGATGCTGGCCCTGGAATGAAGGTAAGTGTGTGGGGCCTCCGTGAGGACAATAGGCCGCGCCCTGGCGAGGCAAGGGGAGTCTGTTGGGAAAGGGGAAATGTAGTGCAGTGGGGGTGGCTTGTGCCATGGGGGGTGGCCACCATGGGGCACAGGGTGCCTGATCAGAAGGGTTTCCCCCACAGCCCGCAAGGAGGTCACCCAGTTTTACTGGGTGGCCTCCTGGAGTCCTGAGCCACCCGCCCACTGCTGGTAATATACCAGCGGCAGCGGGTGGAGGCCCTTAAGTGGCAGTTAATTGGCCACTTAAGGGCCTTAATTGGCCTGGAGCAGGCAGGCCGTTTCTCACCTCTGCCACCGTAAAATTGCAGTGGGGGCGGCAAGGCGACGGAAATGGCACCCCCGCCTCCCACTCAATTTTACCCCTCCCCTGCCTCCAGCCAGTTCCTGATGGCGGGGTGGGGGGGGGGGGGTGGTAAAATTCCAATCCATGTTTACAATTCCCCTGGAAACATTGAAAAGAGGAAATCTTCATTCGCACAATTACAATGTTACTAGATGAAGCAAGCAAAGGAATTCTCTGCCTCTGCCCTTCCAGTCCCAATAATGTGTGCTTTTCACAGTTCACATCAACTACTCAACAAACAGAGTGCACCCTCATGTCGCTGCGATAATTTGCTCTGAGCTACGTTCTGCTAGTCTAGTGGAATGACTTGAGACAAATTAGTGAAGTAAGCAGCAGCATGCTTTTTCTAAGAGCTTCATTGAGTATCGTGCCAAAATGGCCCTTCACTTACAAGTCTTAATGGTTAATTGAAAGCCTCTGGGCAACATCTTATTTCTCATTGCTTCGAAAGATGAACAAACATGTTCTTGGCCCTGAGGGCTTCAATTATTAAGTAAACATTGCGGCTAGTAAGATGAAAGTCACATTTTGTACATTAAAATGACTTGTGTCTCAGCTTTACAATTAGAGCAGTGCTCTATGAGGCTAAAGTTGGATTTTTTTCTGAAACATTTAATTGAACTGAAATGCTATAGAATTGTGGATGTTTTAAAATACATCTGTTTCATATCGCCTTTCAAATTGAAAAGAATCAGCCTGTAGGCCTCGCTTTTGCACTGAATGGACCAAAATTATAAATTTACTGCAAGAAATGGCAAATAATTTTGTGCAGCCAAATGGTTCGTTGAAAACGTTATTCTATGGAGCGGAGAAGTGGAATAATTTTAACCTAACTTGCCCAGCAGAAAACTAATCAGTAGCCTGTTTTTACATGCTTTCCATTTTTACACCATGTCTGACTTTCCTCACCATTGACCTCAATGGAGTGTTAAACCAAACGTGTGTAAAATGACCGTAACCATCCCCATTCACACTGGGTAGCGTAGGTTAAAATTATCACCTTTTTCATTGCAATCACCAAGGGTTACATCAGGATTAAATAGTGTCTCCAGGGTAGGGTTTACTTATACTTTATTGTAAAATTTTAAACAGAGAACACTGATGCTTTTCTTAAATTTTAAACTAAAATTTGTAAATCAATTTTTTTGATATTTCTTGTATGGGTTTATTATTTCAATGTATATATTTCAAAACCAATTTCAAATTTTCTGTCAAGTAAAGACTTCAAATAATGTTGCACCTGCAAATAATCCAAACAACAATAATTTCCGATTGCAATGATTGAACCCAAAGGTCAACTTATGTGAGAAATTACTGAGGTCTATAGAAGAATTTAAAGGTCATAATTTTCATTGGAAAGGGAGAGGGTCGAGATACAGGTAATTAAATTATGGAGAGGTTCAGAGGATGTACATACATAAAAAAACTACTTGATTTACTGTGTGAAAAGCAAAAGGACATTGGAGCAAAAATTGTCAGGCCTCAAGTGAGAGCTGTGCTAAGCAAAGTGAAGGCTGAGTTTCATCGTGTTACTGCCTCCTTTATGTCTGTAGAAGGTAGCGCGATGAAAATTGCAAAAATAAAACCTGTTGACTCACCACTTGAAGTCCGCCAGTTCTAGTTCTTGGATCTACCTGCCAGGAATAGTTCAGGGCTCAATTAAACTATTGCAATGGGAGGCATATGATACAGTTAAGACACTATTGCAATTTTTACATCCATGACGTTGCTGCCACAATCTCCTCAACCCACCCCCAAATCATACTTCTAGTGCTATTTAATGGGATACGTAATGTTATATAGATTCCTACATTACAATAAGGCAACACTTCAAAAGTACTTAATTGGATGTGAAGTACTTCCTGAGGTTGTAAAAGGTTTGGAAGTCTTTCTTTCTTTACTCTCATGCTGTTTCTTAAAATGCGACAAAGGTTTGGGAGACCTTTTGCTAGAAGTTTACAGTGTTTTTGGACAAATTACTTGATTTGAAATACTTGTAATGGCTGATCAACCTTCAAGATCTTAAGGGGCCATTGGCAACACAGGTTTTTATCAAAATGAACATCCTGCTAGTAATCCCATTCTGGCTACAGGAAGAGGAGCAGCACCAATATGTGGAAGGAGCACTTGGAACACAAGCTGTAGGTAAAGAGGCTAGAAGGAGGTGAGCTCACAGGGATGCTCACCCTTCCAACAAAGTCAATAGGTCCAAGTGTTGTTCATAAAGAAGCTGCTCAGAAATGGTTTGACCTGGTTTTGAGTGTGGTGCTGCTGCAGATGAGTGTGTCAAGTTCACAAAAAGAAAGATATTTAATAAACTGTGTTCTCTTCAAAATCACTAATTGGCCCATTCATTCACAGGAACATAGGAACATAGAAGCAGGAGTAGGCCATTCAGCCCATCGAGCCTGCTCCACCATTCAATACGATCATGGCTGATCATCCACTTCAATGCCTTTTTCCCACATTATCCTCCTATCCCCTTATGTCATTTGTCATTCCTTGTCAAGCGCCAGATTGCTGGAAAATGACAATCATGCCTCGATTAGTGATCTAATGCTAGTGATCTGATTGGTCCATGAGAACCACACAGAAGCAGAAACTCTCTGGATCTGATTTTTGTATTTGCAATATTTGAAATTATCTTGCCTCTTCCTGGCCCCTATTCCCACCTTAATTCTGCTGCCATCCACTCCAGGCCATACAGGCTGTATCTCAGTCCAGTGTCCCACTCAATTCCACTCACCCAGCTGTGATTGAAGATCCTGAACTTTCCTCTTGCTGACCAGGAGGCCCATATCCAAAGTTCCATCTCCACAGCTGGCCCCCGACCCTAAATATCCCAGAGCCTGGAGTGGCAGAACAGTAGGTCTTGGGGACTGAGAAAATCAGCAACTGGGACAGGAGCAGTGTGGCTCTGAATAAGAAAAATGATGATGAAATAAAAAAACGTGCTGCCATATGAAATCTATGCTCATTTTTAAGAGATGGGAGGGATTTAGAAACCATACCAATACAGTTTAACATCTACAGGAGTTTTATCATCTTTCATTAGATTAGACTGACAGAAAAATAGATCACATAGTAGTTTGCACTAATTATGTTTCAATCCTGTAGTGAACTGAAGTGCCCCAGAATGATAGCTGTAAAGTACTTTCACAACTTCTATCCCACTGCTTTCCAGAGTGGGGCTAGTCTCCTGCCAGAAATCAAATAACCAGTTCTGAATTTCCCAACTGGTTGCATGGTGGATTTCATTTTTACATTCTGAAGCATAGCACAGGGCCTCCTTGGAGCCTAGCTAAGTGAAGAGGATTTGAGTTGAACCAGGCAGATTAATTTTCTGTGATTAAATTTTTGCTCATAATTTTTTGGGTTTAAATATTTAAATCATCGGCATACGCAGGCACCAAGTACTATACTTGCTGGTTGTTGTATACCTGTCAAATCCTCATAAATTGATTTAAGGGTTTAATTTCCTCCGTGCAGCAAAAACAAGTTAATGAATACATTAAGGTAGCACAAACATGATTTAGCATGGATGTGTTAACCACTCCACAATGCGAAAGTTATTCCTTTGGAGTATCTGATTTTTGACACTGATGATAGCTGAATGGTGGCAACAGCCATTGGAAAATGGTGTTGGTTCCCGCTGGGAGGTAACGGCAGTATAGGGCTATGTGGGGTAACAAGGCAGGCAGCTGAAATCATTTATGGGGAAAGAATGGGCATAATGGCAAAGGACTTGAAATGAAGAAATGCCATGGTTGTAATTGGACCACAAACTAGAATTGCATAGACTACATTTTGTTAATAGATACTACACTCACATTTATAGTTTGTCCTTCTGGTTATATTTGACGGGTGCAGCATTGCTTCAGTGGTTGTTGTGATGGATTGTTTCATCAAACCCCCACTTTTTTGTTCAAATGATACAGTTTCAGCTCATTAGACTTTATAATGTATATCTAAATAAAAAAAAAGTTAGTCCATCTTTAGTCTGCTTTGTGCACTGTCAATGGTCTATAGTAATTACACAATAACTGTCAACTTTATTTGCTGCAGTCTTCATTTGCAGGCTTAACTACCTTGAGCCCTCCTAGAACTCAGGGCTTTTCCATGCCCAGTTATGCTTGTAGAGGAAAGAATTGTGGCCGATGCAGCTAAATAAATATACACATATATACAAGATGAAAGTGTAGCCACATATTGTTACAAAATGGAGTATTTACCCAAGGCATTGTGGGAGAAGTTAGTTAGTTTGCAGCCTTGTGCATGGTTCTGGCAATTAGGCTGACCAAAGAGGGCCCCTCATACGAGTTCATAAGACAGCTGCTTTGGGTAATTGCAGGCTGCACAAAGCAACTAGGAATGCAGGCCTGATAAAGGCAGAAAGATTCATCGTGAAGACTCAAGGATAGTTGACAAGGGGGTTTGGTAAACATCCAGAGATGGTCAGGGGCGTACCATGAGCTATCCCCACAACCACATGATACCTAATTAGTAATTTTATTGGTAATGTATGTAATCAATAACTGTTATGATTGGATTGTGTCCAGCCGGGATGGACTGAGTAACTGTATATCCGTTGTGGATTTTTCTTTGTTCAGTGGAGAAGCGCACGGTAAGCCCAGTGTCTTACTCCCCACCGGTGTAAAATAAACCTTTTGATGATTGGAACAGACCTGAGCATCGAGTGATTCATTTTAGTCAATTCCACTCTAACCTGCTCATCCAGTCTAAGGACTCCCAAATTAGCACACCCTCTCCTTCTAGGCCCTAATGCCCAACCACTTGCACTTGTTCCCTCCTAGATGCAGGCTCCAGTTCCACTTCCAAACAATTCCTCCCACCTTAAACCCTCAAATTTTCTTGGATGTCGCAGAGGGCAAGTGAGAGATACTTCCTACCATTTGATCTGAAACTGCTTGATGTTGCAAGCTTTATTTGAGAAGTTCAGTGAAGGAGGTGTGAGGACTGGGAAGGATACCAGTTTTCTCTTAGCTTCTCTCCTAATTTTCCAATCAGGTGGTGTTGGAGGTGGGATTGGAAGACACTGTGAAGGATGGTGATTGTGGCGATTTTCTCATCTATAACTTGGCTGTAGTGTATCTGTAATGGTCAGAGTCTTCCAACAGGAGCTTTAGATGAACAATGGTGCTCAAAGAAGAGCCATATACAAGGAGAGACAAAGTCAACACGAGAGTTATAGAAGAGTCAGAGCTGGGAGTCTGTCTTTTGATTCAAGAAATAACAAAATGGAATACTTGCTAAATGATAAGAGACCAAGGGGGGAATTTTATGGAGACCATGGGCTTCTTGGCCACTGGCTGGAGAGCTGGCGAGAGACACGTGCTGCCTTCGTTGCGGAAGGTCTGCCATATGACAAACCAATCAGGCAATTAACAGGTCACTAGCGGGCCTTTCCTGGGATCAGGACCTGGGGCGGGACCTCCCAAGAGCTGCTAGCCTCTTTTGCTCACCCGTGCAACCGAGGAGGCATGGCTGCTGCTGGAATGACACCCACTGGAGGCCCAGGATCGCAGACCGATGGCAGGAGGGGTTTCACGGGGTGGGGGGGCATGGGGGATGGGGTGTAGTGGGGTTGCCAAAAAAAAGCAGGGGATGACTCTCAGTGGGCACCCCTTACTGATGCTGAGTCCCCCGATAAAGCATTGAATGCCTTTGAATGAAAGACCCACCACACACCCCCACCCCCCCCCCCCCCACCTCGGAAGACCACAAGCAACCTTGCACGGGTTTGCATGTCGTGCTCCCTATGTGGCAACAGGCCCACCCGCCACTGGGTTAATGCCAACAGCAGTGAGAAGAGGCCCTTAATTGGGCATTAATTGCCCCTTAGCAGCCTCAATTGGCAGCAGGCAGGGAAGGCTGTCCACACGCCTTCCCATCGCTGACTTAATTGGGGTGGAGTCAGGAAGGTAGCGGGGTCCCCATCCGCCACCATCCCACCTGATTAAATGCCCTCCCCATCTCCAAACTCGCCATGGTGGAGAGCATAAAATGCCGCCCTAACTGTGGAGAAGCAAAGAGAATTGGATGCCTGTGTACACACAAGTCACTAAAAGCTAGTGCCCGGATACAAAAAGTAATCAAAAACGCTAATGGACTGTTGGCCTTTATGTCAAGAAGATTAGAATACAAAGGAGAGAATATGTGATTGTACAGAGGCTTTGTCAGGCCCCTAATGGTCTACTGTTCAGTTTTGGCCACTGCATTTTAAGAAAGATATACTGTTATTGAAGGGGTAGAGACAGATTCAGTCGAATGACCTGATGTTTAAAGGGTTGCATTTTGAGGACTGGTTGTATTAACCTGGCTTATGTTCCTTTGGATTTGGAAGGTCAGAGCTGATCTAATTGAGTTGTCCAAAATAATAAAGAGGATCAATAGGGTAGATACAGACAAACTATTTCCTCTGGTGGAAGAATCCAGAATAAGGGGGCACAACTTAAAATTAGAGCTAAACCATTTTGGAATTATATCAGGAAGTACATTTCCACACCAAGGGTAGTGGAAATCTGGAACTCTCTCCCCCAAAAGGCTGTGAATGCTGGGACAATTGAAATTTTCAAGACTGAAATCAAAAATTTTTTTGTCAGGTAAGGGTATCATGTGATATATCATCAAAGCTGGGCAAATGGAGTTGATGTACAAATCAGCCATGATCTGATTGAATGATGGTTTGAGAGTCTAAATAGCCTACACCTATTCCTATGCTCCCTTCCTAAATCAGAGGCACTCAGCTCATTTGTAGTGACGTTATACTCACCTTGGCCAACACCAGGTAACTCAGGGCAACCAGTGTTCAAACCCGGGACCATGCCAACCTCTATAGCTCATTTACTGTCTGCACTACCAACTGAATCATTGGGAGGCCCAGTAGTTTTAGTTTTAGAGATACAGCACTGAAACAGGCCCTTCGGCCCACCGAGTCTGTGCCGACCATCAATCACCCATTTATACTAATCCTACACTAATTCCATATTCCTACCACATCCCCACCTGTCCCTACATTTCCCTATCACCTTTCTATACAAGGGTCAATTGCTAATGGCCAATTTACCTATCAACCTGCAAGTCTTTGGCATGTGGGAGGAAACCGGAGCACCCGGAGGAAACCCACGCAGACACAGGGAGAACTTGCAAACTCCACACAGGCAGTACCCAGAATTGAACCCGGGTCGCTGGAGCTGTGAGGCTGTGGTGCTAACCACTGCGCCACTGCGCCACAGTAGGGGAGGTTTTCCAAGGTCTGAGTCCAGGAGCACTGAATTGCCTAAGTGCAGTGAATATTAGAAAATTGGAGGGATTCCTTTCCTGATGTGTGCTCCAACCTGCCCAATTTTCTGATATTTGCTGCACCCAGGAAATCCAATGGAGCTGAAGGACATTCTCTCCTGATATGTTAAACCTGGGTAAAGGCCGAGGTCCATCGTGCAGCACATAGTCAACTTTGAAAAGAATAGAATATAAGATAAATCATGAATAGTGGCTAGGTGATGGATTTAAAAGCTGTTAGATTGTAAGAGAAATAGTAAGACAGGAAATATTCAGAAGTTTTTGAAAAGGGTGAGTTCGAGCAGGAGACAGTGGAGTATATCTGTGTCTCAACATCATGAAGTGTTATGAATTTAGGCTTGCTGCAGATATCTCCTTGGAAACAGTGAGTGGGATCAGTTTCTACTGTGAATGGTCAGGCCATCTTATTTATTTGGAAGTTAACTCATACTGCCCTTGAGCTACTTATATGGCAGTGTAGTGATTATGTTCCTTTGTGACCTGAACTGGATACTTATGCCTCTTGCACATGTAGTTCTTAAATATATCAGAAGGTAGAGAAAGCAAATACTTGTGAGATAAGGCCAGATAATAATTGTTAAGCAGTTACATTACACTGTAAGATGAAGATACAGAATGGCTATTATTACTGGACTCACTTCATGCAATCCACATAATTGATCATTGCTCATTAGTGGGTCATCTTTTTTGATTTAAGCAGGAATGCTTCCAACTTTCCTTCAGCATTTCTAACCACTGCTTTCCTTTCAACAAATCTAATTGCCATTATAGCCTTCTTGTTTCAAAAAAGAGCCATTTTGCCTGCAAGCCAGTGTCCCTGACTCTCACTTATTATGCAAAGCAGCTTCAAGGGGATTTGGACAGACTTAGTCAGTGGGTAAGAATCTGGCAACTGGAATATAATGTGGAAAAATGTGAGGTTATCCACTTTGGTAGGAGGAATAGATGTGCAGAGTATTTCTTAAATGGTAAGAGATTAGAAAATGTTTATGTACAAAGGGACCTGGGTGTCCTCGTCAATAAGTCACTGAAAGCTAACATGCAGGTGCAGCAAGCAATTAAGAAGACTAATGGTATGCTAGCCTTTATCGCAAAAGGATTTGAGACAGGACTTTTGAAGTCTTCCTTCAATTGTATCGAACCTTGGTTAGACCACACCTGGAGTAATGTGTGCAGTTTTGGTCCCCTTACCTTAGGAAGGATACTATTACCATAGAGGGAGTGCAATGAAGATTCACCAAACTTGTTCCCGGGATGGCGGAACTGTCCTATGAAGAGAGATTGGAGAAACTGGGCCTGTATTCTCTAGAGTTTCGAAGAATGAGAGGTGATCTAATTGAAACCTGCAAAATACTTAAAGGGATAGACAGGGTAGATGGAGGTAAGATGTTTCCCTTGATTGGGGAGTCTAGAACCAGGGGACACAATTTCAAAATAAGGGGGAAGCCACTTAGGACTGAGGTGAGGAGAAATTTCTTGACTCAGAAGGTTGTGAATCTTTGAAATTCTCTACCCCAGGGGGCTGTGGAAGCTCAGTTATTGAGTATGTGTAAAGCAGGGATTGACAGATTTCTAAATACCAATGCCATAAAGGGATATGGGGATAGTGTGGGGAAAAAGGTATTGAAGTGGATGATCAGCCATGATCGTATTGAATGGCAGAGCAGGCTCAATGTACTGAATGGCCTACTCCTGCTCCTATGTTCCTATGACTGTCAAAGAAACATTGTTGTTCAATAAAAAGATGAAAGCCTTGAAAAATTGCTACAATGAGACTTACTAGAAAAGAATTGCCAATCAGAAGGCAAGCATTATCTTCTGCTGCAAACAATACATTTAAATGTGTCTGTGGCAAAAAGCTCAGATTGAGTGAATGAACAGAGCAACCGATGGTTAGTAATGCTGGATCTGCACCTGAAAATTGGCTATACTAACGGATCCAAAAAATGCACGGAAAAATACTTTCAACCATATTAACACAAAATAGATGATCCATAGTGAGAGAGTCACAGAGTCATAGGCTGAAATTTTACGCCCCCCAAAGAGCGGCAAGGTGGTGGGGGTGTGTAAAATGGAGCAGGAGGCTCGGGGGGCCCTTACCAACACGCTCCTGCCTCTGTTGCCAGTTTACGCAAGGCAGTGGCGGCGAGAAACGGCCCACCCACCCCAGGCCAATCAAGGCCCTTAAATGGCCACTTAATAGCCATTTAAGAGCCTCCGCCCGCTGCCACAGGGATTTTACCCGTGGCCAGTCAGGCGGCCCAGGCTCAAGAGAAGCTGCCTGACAAAAGCAGGCAGCTCTCTGACAGCCTGGCGGGGGAGCTCTCATGATCAGGCACCCTGTGCCCAACGGAGGGCAGTCCCCACTGTCCCAACCACTCCCAACACCCAACACGCACCCCCCCCGTCCCCCCAATCAACCAACCTTGCCTCACGGGGCCCAACCGATCACCCCTGGTGAGACACCAAAAACCTATCCTCGTTCTCCGGGCTCCCCAACATCTTCTTCCCAATGGCTGGGTTGCAGTCCCAGCAGTGGCCACCGCTCATGGTGGCACTGCTGGGACTAAGAGCTGCAAGCCCGCTGATTGGGCGGCAACCCCATTAGGAAGGACTTCCTGCCTCAAGCGGGTGGATGTCCCGCCTCAGACCAATTAAAGGCCGGGGAACCACAAAATGTGGATAGGATCCCCAGGCCAGGCGAAGGCGGGTTCAGACTGCTCCCATCCGCTGAGGGAAAAATCCCAGCCATAGAGTCATTTACAGCACAGAAGGAGACCATTCAGCCCATCAAGTCCAATCTAGCTCTCCACGGAGCTATGCAGTCAGACTCACTACCCGGCTTGATCCCCATAGCCCTGCAACTCTATTTCTCTGAGGTGGCCATCCAAATTCCTCTTGAAGACATTGATCATCTCCGCTTCCACCACTCTTGTGGCAGCGAGTTCCAGGTCATTACCAACCACTGCATAAAAAAGTGCTTCCTCCCTGCGTCTTTTCCCCAAAACCTTCAATCTGTGACCCCCTAGTCCTTGTACTATTTGGTAATCGGAACAGTTTTTCCTTGTCTAATTTATCTTAACCTGTCATAATCTTGTACACTTCTATTAAATCTCACCTCAATCTCCTTTGTTCGAAGGATAACAAACACGGCTTTTCCAAATTCACCTTGTAACTAAAATCGTCCATCCCTGGAGCCATTCTGATAAATCTCCTTTGCATCCTCTCAAGGACTCTAACATCCTTCCTGAAGTCTGGTGACCAGAACTGGATGCAATACTCCAGTTGTGGCCTAACCAGAACTTTATAAAGGTGCAACATAACTTTCCTGCTTTTTTACTCAATGGCTCTATTTAGATTAGATTAGATTAGAGATACAGCACTGAAACAGGCCCTTCGGCCCACCGAGTCTGTGCCGAACATCAACCACCCATTTATACTAATCCTACACTAATCCCATATTCCTACCAAACATCCCCACCTGTCCCTATATTTCCCTACCACCTACCTATACTAGTGACAATTTATAATGGCCAATTTACCTATCAACCTGCAAGTCTTTTGGCTTGTGGGAGGAAACCAGAGCACCCAGAGAAAACCCACGCAGACACAGGGAGAACTTGCAAACTCCACACAGGCAGTACCCGGAATCGAACCCGGGTCACTGGAGCTGTGAGGCTGCGGTGCTAACCACTGCGCCACTGTGCCGCCCTGATCCCATATGCTTTACTAACCACTCTTTCAATATGTCCTGCCACCTTCAAAGATCTACGCACATGCACCCCCAGGCCCTTCTTTTCCTGCACACTCTTTAGAACTGTGGCATTAAGTATACATTGCCTCTCTCTATTCCTTATGCCAAAATGCATCAACTCACACTTGTCAGTATTAAATTCCATCAGCCACTTCTTTGCCCATTCTGTTAGCCTATCAATGTCCTTTTGCAGGCAATTCATATCGTTCTTGTTGTTTGCCACACCTCCAAGTTTGGTGTTGTTAGCAAATGTTGAGATTCTACTCTGTATTCCAAGATTCAAGTCATTCATATATATAAAAAAGACAGTGGTTCCAGCACTGACCCTTGGGGTACCCAACTGTCCACATCCTCCAGTCTGAAAAGCAATCATTTACTGCGACTCGCTGTTTTCTGTCCTTAAGCCAATTTTTTAACCAATTGGACACTGACCCTCCTATTCTATGCACCTCAGCTTTGTTAACCAGCCTTTTATATGGTAGAATTTCAACCTAAACCTGCATTTCAGTTTGACCTTCTATGTTCCATCCGGTACATGCCAGATTTCATCAACATTTCCCTTTCTTCTGGAAATGTTTTAATCTGTTGATGTTAGCATGGCCGTTGGACTTCTGAGTCTCTATCCATTTTGAAAACCAGTAGCAAGTCACATTTAAAAACCATTTGGTGCAAGAGGTATAAGAATAATGTAGGCAGCGTACATTTTGCAGAAAATAATGTGTGAGTGAAGTGTACAAAGGGGAGGAGATGTTACTTTATTTATTTAGTTGAGAGAAACAACTTGTTTAACTGGATTGAAAATTGATGCTTCTGGAATTCTGGAATGCCTTTATTACTTATTATTTGAAAGACTCTGGTATCTCCAGTAATTATGAGACTATCTCTTAGTGCCCTATTGTGCAGAAATCTGTCATTCAGCACTTGACAAAAGCAAAGAACACCCACTAACAATAATTACAGAGCACACCCGCACCATTTGGAGATGTTGTACATCACCCTTTTAAACTTGGCACACTTAATTTCACATCTTAATAAATAAATTACACTGGCTCTTATGTGTTATATATAATTCAAACCTTCAGGATTTAATGCCTAAAAATCATATAAAATGCATAGCTGATATAATTTATTTGTAAAAGTGACATGACTTTGTGAACCAGGACACGTTAATTAACTTTGGTGCTGAATGACCAAGCATCAAAAATTTGATGAATTTAATGAATTAATGTGTTTTTTCCTGCAGCCTACAAATATTATTAATGTTATCATTAAGTGTGCCTTGTATATAATGTTCAGAATTGTCAGAAGGAGAGGATGGCTTCAATGTCACATTGTTTAAGGTTGTGAGTTAACAGACTGAACATAATGAAACAAGATTACAGAAGAGCTGGCCATCTCAATCCTTGCAGGGGAAATTTAAGACCTTGAATCCCAGGATTTCCTGTTGCACCACTTGCCTCAGTTTAAGCCCGCTCCAGCTGAGCTCCTGCATAGCGTGGCAGGTAGATACGAGGCATTAATTCTCATGCTGCAGGAGGGAAAAGGAAAAACTGGCTGGCTATTGGGCACTGTTTCAACCAACTCACAGATTGGTATTGATGTAATTCTGTATAAGTCTGGCGCCTGGGCAAAAGTGCCCTGTCAATCATGTGATGTCTGATAACATGAGGACTGCAATTGGAGTAAGTAGGTAGATGTCAAGGGAGGGTATTAGTGGCACTAATGAGTGGGGGAGGGGTAAGATTAATGCATCTGTTCAGCCTTTATCAATCTATATTGAGGTTTATTTAAAACTTAATCGGTCCAAGATTTGTGTTAGAAGACATATTATGGTATAACTTGGGTTCTACTAAATCTTACAGTACTGATTTATTCAATGAATTTAGCTGCAGCACTAATTTAGTCTAGTTTTAATTTGGTCTTCTCCAATCATTGGGCTGAATTTTACCAGCCCTCTGGGGATGGGCTGGGAGGTGGGAGACCTGTAAACTGGTGAGGGAAGGCAGCGGGTAGAGTGCCCGTTGTCTTCTTGCTGCATGCCATCTGGAATGGTGATGGACGGTCCTCCCACCCAGAGGTCAATTGAGCCACTTAAGTGGCGAATTAAGGGCCTCTTCCCACTGCCACTAGCATTTTACCAGTGATGGTCAGGCCCTCCATCATGTGGGGAGACAGCCAGATAAACTCTGGCAGTCTCCCTGTGGGATCAGGGTGGGGGGTCCTCCTACTTGGGCACTCTTTGGCCCACAGAGGGGCCCCTGGTAGCAATGGCACTACCTGCCCTCATCAAAACTACCAGGCCCCTTGCTGGGGCCTGCCTGACTGTCCCCGATGCCCCGTGGCCCCACTTACCTGGTTGGGAGGGCAGCGTTCTTCTATGGCACCCTCTTCTTCCAGGCGCTGTCCCTGCAGTGGCTACCACTCCTGGTGGTGCTGCTGAGCCTGCTGAGCAGCCAGCCCTTTGATTGGCTGGAAGCTCCTGGGGGTGGGCAGCCATCCTTAATAGGAATGGCAGCCCCAACAATAACCGATTAGTTGCCTGACCCTCATAAAATGCAGTTTCAGGTCCCACTGATGGCCGAGGCAGGGTTGCACCTGACCTTCGGGCTCATCGTCAGAAGCCCCACTGTAAGAACAAAATTCCAGCCGTTGCCCATAAAGGAAATACACTCTCCGTTAATACAGTTTATTTTTAAACAGACCTTGTATTGTAATAAATGCATGCAGAGTCAACACAACAGCACAGGTCCATTTTCAGCAGTAAGACAGACTTTTACTTGAACATAAATTGTATTTCCTTCTTGAAGAATATGATCCTTCCATGGGAAGCACATGACCCATGCATCTCATCGTACTACTTGATAGATTTGCAATGGGTGTCTTAAGATTTATTTTTATTTTCTTACTTTGATTTGTCATCTATTCTCATATTGAAATCTCAACATTTTGTTTTATTTTCCCAGCGTATCATAAGTTCTTACTACCTTGTATAATTCAGCATGAAGCCTGTTCATTTCAGCTCTTGATCATTGCTCTTATATCATACTTCAGCCAACTACCTGGACCCGGCCAGTATATACTGAGCAACGGCAACCCCTGTTATTTTTAATCACTCTTTCTGTATCCCCCAGCACCCACCCCCCCAGCAACCACCTCCCCCCCCCCAGCAACCCCCCCTCCCCATCAGCTCTTGGTCGAACTATTTATATTGACATATATCCTAAATATTTGCTACATCTATCATTACAACTCATATGTCATCAGTTAAATAATTGTATAGATCTGTTTAAATGTATTAGTTATATATTAGCCATGATTTTCTGCAGCAAGCCAACTAATGATGTCTGCTGTTAGTTAGATATGCACTTGCCCTTTTAATCGTGCTGATATATTGTACCACAAGTTGCTGAAAGTGCAAACTGATAACACTGCAGCGAAGCAAACTTGGCACCTGGAACTTAAGAGAACAGGTTAATTAACTGTGATAATCAAATTGATGAATTGTGAAATTAACAGTACAAGGAGGGAGGAAGTAAGGTACATGAGAGTGAAAAAGTTCACTGTCAAATCAGGTACATAAAGAAAAAATAAAGAGAGGGAAAGAAGATTGGATTATGAGAGGAAGAAAAAAATAGATGGAATTAAAAAGTAAAGCAAAAAGGTATTTTTTAAATTTTAATTTTTTAAAATTTTAATTTTTTAAATCTCCAAGAACAATTAAAACTTGAAGGAATGAGATTCCACAGTTGTAATAGTTAATTTTCAGTGCCAGAGTGGCAATCATTAACACATCACATAGTTAAAAGGGTACTTATACTGGAATGAACAAGACTTAATTTTCTGTGACGTGTTTAGTTCGTATTTACTGCACAGATACAGCAACTTCACGCTGTTCAATGCATTTCAATGGCGAGGCAAAAAGCAGGATGCCATTTTGCGAAGCTAATGGCACACCGGTGTAACTTTTTGATTTCCACTTTTAACCTCACATCTGCCCTCGTCTGATAGTATTTGCGCATAAATAATGGAGCTTTGCTGTTATTTTGCAAATTTTGACCCCTTATACTTTTACATTTCTAACAGAGCATTGTTATATTTGTCTTATGTTAATCATTTTATGTTTTACGTATAATTCCTATGTAATATACAATTCTATTATGTTTTATACTTATAAGTTATGAGCGCATCACTGGTGACATTGTTCATCATGAGTGAGGTTATTGGAAGGGATGGCTGGGGTGGAGGAGGGGTGCACATTAAAAGGATTTGGGCGAATTGGCTGCAATGCGGATATTGTATAAAATACATATATCCATGTAAACACAGCCCAAAGCCACTCAAGAGTTTAATTGTTATTTGGTTAAAGCAGTACTCATCAGGTTCAGGCGACAACTCAGAAGCACTGAAGCATTTTAAAAGTGCTTTGCATCTGTAACAATTCATGTGTGACATCTGGAGTGTGAAGTCTGTTGAGGCTGACATACCATTTTTAAGATAGTACTCGCAGTTCTCCTGTGACATTGCTCATGTTTATTGGAAGATGCATTATCTTGTAAGGCTGGAAGTATAATACCATTGTGACACATAATGTGTTATTCTACTAAGGTGAGACTTGTTTAATTGAGGTGGTTGTGTCAATACTGGGTGAGTTAATTCTAAACTTAATTGCTATTCATGCTGCAAATCAGAAACCTAACCTTGCTTGTGAAAAGATCAATTACCTGCCTCAGATATTGTGCCTAACATATTATGGGTCCTTCAGGAGATTTTCCATATATCACAAATAGTTGCCTTTTGTTCCTTTTTGCATTTTAAAGCATGATTTAAAAAATGCACATCATGTCCATACGATGTCCAGCATGTGGCATATAATCGTATGCCTAAATATAATACAAATACATGTACTGGCAGATCCCACATGGCATTGCTCATGGTGTGTCAGAAGTTACAGTGCTACAGATTTTGGGGAATTAAGGGGTATGGGGATAGTGTAGGACGATGGAGCTGAGGTAGAAAATCAGCCATGATCTTGTTCAATGGCGGAGCAGGCTCTAAGGGCCAAATGGTCCACTCTATTTCCTATTTTTTTCCTCATGAACAGGATGCAATGTAGGTGTAATGCCACCGACTGGCTGCGGCCTACTACTACAATGTCACGAGACTCTGTTTACACAGGGAATTTCCATTCTAACTGATCACATAAACAGTTGTCATGCAGGCCTCCATCTGCCAAGAATGAGACATTAATTTCACTGCATGAAAATTGATTTTTAAACTGTTACTGGAGTAAAGAAAGAACTTGTTTAAAAAAACAGACCCTTGACTGGAACGACATTTGCATAGTAACAGACAGTACTTGGAAAGGACAAAGGGGCCACTCCCTGCTCCAATTTAATCCAGAATGGACTTTTGATTACCAGAGGTTGAAGGTGGAGAGGCTAGCATTTAGGTTAACTGCTAAGATGGCCGAATACACAAACAGACGTGCTCAAACCAGTTTAGTCACATGACCAACTGGCTGTTGGAGTTTTTAAATTTGAACTTGCCACAGAGAATTTGAACTCAGAAAGCTCTTTGCTCCTGGACTGAGAACATCTCTCTTCTGTCTGCTTCCATCCCTGAACTGAAGACACATCGAAGACACGTGAACCCCGAGACAGAAAAGTCTGCTACAGTGAACAAGGTTTAAGAAGAAACAAAAACAAGAAATGCTGGAATCACTCAGCAGGTCTGGCAGCATCTGTGGAAAGAGAAACAGAGTTAACGTTTCGGGTCAGCGACCCTTCTTAAGAAGAATACTGGGCCCCGACAAAAAGCAGGAATTACCTACAAGCAAGAACTACCTACAAAAGGACTCAGTGAGCTCAAAACACAGGAACAAGAAAATCTTCTGATGTTGCCTCAAACCTCTCCACTTTATTTTTCTTCTGCTCTTTTTTGTCTCTATTTGCATGTGTGTATCACATATGCATGCTAGTGTGGGGCGCGGCGCGTATCCGTAGGTGTTAACCAAATTAGGATTTAAGTTTAAGTTTAAATAAATTTCACTTTTCTTCTTTAAACCTAAGAAAGCCTGGTTGTGCTCATTTCTGTGCCTTATAATTGGAAAACAGTGAACAAGGGGATTCACCAAGGGGGAGCTCAAACAAAGGTGTGTTTAAAATTAAACCCTGTTACAATAAGACCAGGTGAAGGCTGAGAAAGATGCCTAGATACCTTTCTCACCTGGTCAAAGCATAGTCTTAATGTTAAATGGTAACATAAAAAAGAATGACAACAGAAAGTGAAAATTGTGGACAGGAAGTGCAAACATATGCAAGATTTTTAACATAATATAGAAAACAGATTTCTAATTTTTAAATATCAAATGCATTCTGTTATGACTGAGGAGGGAGGAGTTCACTGTTTATTCTAGTCCCACGTCTCCACAGGTCACAACATATATTTTAAATTTCCCCATTTACTAATACAGTCAATCATATACTCTCTTTTTCCCAGAATAGAACATACTAACCAGGTTTCTTTAATGGACAATAAAATCATCAGTTTATTACAATTTAAATCTTAACCAGTAATGAAGTAAATCATAAATATACAGATTTGAATTTTAAAAGTCCCCTTTTTAACTTAGCCCCTCACACTCACACAAACACTCACACACACACACACACACATACACCAGTTAACCTGAAAAATAAAAGGGATTTTTTAAAAATTCTGAGCGCTGTTACAGATAAAGAAATACTTGGGTTGGTTATTTGTTCATTTTTGAAGGAAACAGCAGGTGAGATATTGTTATTCCAAAACTGACATACAGTCTAACTTCCGAGTAGATGTAGATAGGTCACTGAGATCTTTGAGAACAGTTCTTTACAGGCAGCATTGAGAACCAGTCTAGCAAGCTTTTCCTCAAAGACAGGAGACGAGATGAATTGACACAGTAGACTTTTAGAGAGTTGCTGGAAAATGAGCTGGGTTGTGGTTTTCTCTCCTTCCTTGACACTTCTTCAGCAGCAGGAGCTAACTTTATCTCCTTCCAGAAGGTAAAACACACTGATACTACAACCAAAACCTTGTGAGTTTGCCCTCTCAGATGCGCTCTACTGCTCCTGGGCTTGTCCAATCAAGGGGTGCCTGTCACTTCTCTGCCCACATCGTCCCCTGTTACCAGAGTTTCTGTTCTAATTTTAACTTGAGTCATGTGACAACCAGTACATTGTTGCCTAAGCAGTTCTTTCATGTCCCCTTGATGACTCTCTTGAAAAAACTGGTTCAACATTTATTCAGTTTGACTTTGAATTCCTCAAAAAATATTTTAACAAAAGAAACAAAATCACTTCCATAACAATTCTATTCACTTGTAATGTTAATTGCATGTTGTTATCCTTCTTGCTAACAGCGCTACTTGAATGGCACTCATTTGTTTATGTAGCTACTGTGCTATAAATGCTTTTAGCTAGCTTCTTTCTATGCTCAGTGCCATAGGGGAACTGTGTGTGTCAATACATGCTTGTGCAGTTAGCACATGTATGCCATTCTTCAGAGAGTGACATGTATTAAAAAGCATAGCTATAAGGTGTACCATTTCCTGTTGTTTTTACTGATGCTGAGAACCTGACCTCTCCCCTAGAGCAAGAGCCAGGATATAAGGAAACACATTTCAACATGTAGCATTAGATCCGCCTCAAAAAAGGCTCACTTAAGTCACTCCCTGACAGAATTCTTGAGCTGCAGCCTTAAAGGGTCAGGCAAGGTTAAATGCAGTCCCATCTTGTGTATCACAACTGTGTCCTAGACCCTATAAAGCCATGAGTGCAGTTAGTGCATATGAATAAAATGTACACTGCAGTTTACATATGAGATTCACAAACGATTTGGAAGAAGTATCACTTGTTCCTTAAAAGACTTGACACCATTTTACAGTTATTTTATTCATATTTTATTCACACATTTTCTGTAAGGGTTTGGCATGCTTTATTTATTTTCCATTAAGTTTTGTTTGACTATTTTCTAAAAAGAAGTCACTGTTGTAATGTAGCAAACATAGCAGCCAAGTTCTGCACAGCAAACTCCCACAAACAGCAATGTGATAATGGCCAGATAATCTGTTTTTGTGGTGCTGTGATGAATAAATATTGACCAGGACTCCTCTCCTGCTCTTCTTTGAAATAATACAATGGGAACTTTTACATCCACCTGAAAGGGAAGATGTTGCCTCAGTTTAACATCTCATCCAAAAGATGGCACCATCAACGGAAGTACTGCACTGGACTGTCAGCCTAGACTTTTGTGCTCAAAGCCTTGGTATAGGACTTAAACCCACAACCATCTGACTCAAAAATAAGAGTGTCACACACTGAGCCGCTGTTACTACTGCAGCAGCAGACAGTCAGACAGGGAATGAGGTCATGATCGCAAGACTAGCGAGGGCACCATCTGGGGAATTAGATGGAGGCCATGACTATTGATATCAGAGGAGAGTTTGCACTTTGGCTGCAATCAGGAAATTGTGCCAAAAATGCACTGGAATTTGCACTGGCTAGGTTATAATTCAAGTTTCTGGTAAAATTCATTCCATAATCACAAACATAAAGTCTTTCATGCGCCTGCGCATTTGGGCAGCATAAAAGAATGTAAACATTTATTTTCCCATTCCTACCATTAAAAAGTATTTTGATGCATTTAAGAGTGGTAACCTGGTGCATTTTTATTAATACAGCTCAAATACAGGGTGATGCAGTGGCTAGCACTGCAGCCTCACAGCTCTAGCAACCCTGGTTCAGTTCTGGGTACTGTCTGCGTGGAGTTTGCAAGTTCTCCCTGTGACCGCGTGGGTTTCCTCTGGATGCTCCCACATGCCAAAGACATGTGGGTTGATAGGTAAATTGGCAATTGTAAAAATTGCCCCGAGTGTAGGTAGGTGGTAGGAGAATTGTGGGATGTGCGAGGGAAAAATGGGATTAATGTAGGGTTAGTATAAATGGGTGGTTGATGGTTGGCATGGACGAGGTGGGCCGAAGGGCCTGTTTCGGTGCTGATTCTCTCTATGACTCTAAAATGGGCTTTTCAGCAAAAATAAGCCTTTTACTCAGTGTCCAGTCCTCCACATGTAAAATAACTGACTTTTAAATAACTATACTGGACCATTTAATAGTTTTATTGGTGTACATTCGTCAGTTTCTTAGTTTTTTATTGATATGAAAAGCTGTTAAAATGTGCCTTAGGAAATGAGTGTAATTTGAGAGGCTTCCCAAACCAGTGCAATGAAAACCTGGGGGCACGTCCAGCTTTGTGGATGGGGCCTGATGCAGTGAACTGAATCTTGAACTAGTGTTACCATTAATCAGAAACTGAACTGGAGCACTGTGGCTACAAGGAGAGGTAAAAGGCTGGGAATTCTGTGGTGAGTAACCCAACACCTGACTCCCCAAAACATGTCCACCATCTACAAGGCGCAAGTCAGGAGTCTGATGGAATATTCTCCATTTGCCTGGCTGAGTGCTGCTGCAACAACATTCAGGAAGCTCGACACCATCTATGACAAAGCAGCCCACTTGATCAGCACCCCATCCACCACCTTAAACATTCACTTCCTGCACCACCGCGCACAGAGGCAGCAGTGTGTACCATATACAGGAAACACAATAGCAACTCACCACGCCTCCTTCGACAATACCTTCCAAACCTCTTCCACCTAGAAGGACAAAAACAGCAGATGCATGGGAACATCACCACCTGCAAGTTCCCCTCCAAATCACACACCATTCTGACTTGGAACTATATCGCCGTTCCTTCACTGTCGCGGGGTCAGAATCCTGGAACTCCCTCCCTTACAGTATAGTGAGTGTACCTACACCTGAAGGACTGCAGCAGTTCAAGAAGGCAGCTCACCACCACCTTCTCAAGGGCAATTAGGGATGAGCAATAAATGCTGGCCTAGCCAGAGACGCCCACATCCTATGACAGAATAAAAAAACTTACTGAAAACATCAACGCAAGTGGTTTCAGGCATAACATATTTAAAATTCTGTGATCTTTCGTACTCTTTCAGCTAATTCTGCCTGGAATGCACGAATACTATTCATGGAAAGGAGAAGAAACTCTACCGCTGCATATTTATGAAGCTCAGCATACAGCACTATCATGTGCAGAAGTTATTAAAAATCCAGAATAACCTATTGTTCTTTTGTGTGCTATCCTATATGCTTTCACCTTTGCCAGAAAAAAACATAAGATTGCAACATTTAAATGAAAATTCAAATAGAAATACTGTTTACTGCTTTCTGTCTAATAGGCCTTTACTTTACTTAGCCTATACTAATTTCTATCCTTCAGCATGCTGTCATGCCAGGAATGAGGCATATTAATTTTGCCATATGAACATTGATTTTTAAACTGCTGCTGGAGTGAAGAAACGATTTGTTTGAAGATCACCAGACACTTTGCTGGAAGAACATTCGCATATTAAGATACCATGCTTGGAGAGACAAAAGAATTACTGCCGAATTACTGGCTGGACCAGCTTTTTGAACTAGCCACAGGACAGCTTGAATTGAGAAGGCAGTTTGCAACTGAAGCTGGAACAAGGAAGCCTCTCTCCTGGCTGTCTCTCTCTCTCGCTTTCTCCCAAGCCACCGGACCCATGGAAGATACGTAAACCTCAAGACAGAAAAGGCTCTGACATCGAAACAAGTTAAAGCGTGAACTGGGCCCCAATGAATTACAGGACTTACCAGCAACCAAACACTCCACATTGAACTCAAAGGACTGTAATTATAATCCCGATATTGCCTCAAATTTGTTCTCTTTATTCTTTTCTACTTCTCCTGTCTCTATCTGCATGTGTGTTTATCACGTATGCATGTCAGTGTGGTCGTATCACACATTCATAGCCGTTAACCGGATTAGAGTTTAAGATTAATAAACTTCCATCTTTCTTGTTTAAATCTAAGGAAACCTGACTGATTTCTTTGCCTTACAATTGGAGCAGTGAACAAGGATTCATTGATGGGGGGAAGAAGCTAAAAACACAGTGTTTCTAAAATTAAACCCTGTTACAGTTAAACCAGGCAAAGGCTGAAAGGGAACCCCAGACCCCATCTCACCTGGTCGTAACAGAAATTTGGGGGCTCATCTGGGATTTGACCCACAGACAAATGAGAAATTGGAAGTGGGAAATCAATTTGACCCCAAACAAAAAGAGAAAAGATTTCAATACAGATTTTCTTGTGGTTGTGTGTTCTAGAATACTAACATGTCTGTGACTGAAGCCAGTAGCTCCCCAAGTCAGGGCGAAGTAACTTGGGATAAGTTAAAAGCACTGTCTATGGAGGAGTTGAGGAAAATGGCTGAGCAGTGTGGAATCACTGTACGTGACAAGGCCAGGAAGTCTGAACTCCTCCGATTAGCGGCTAACCATTTTGCCCTTGAATCTGAAGAAGCAGAAACAGGGTTAGAAGTAGACTCTGACAGGGTATTGCTAGCAAAGATACAATTGGAATAGAGGAAACATGAATTTGAGGAAAGAGAAAGAGAGAGAGAGAGACAGAAGAAAGAAAAAGAGAAGAGAGAAAGAAAGTTCCTTCCAAAAGGAACGTGAAGAAAAAGAGAGAGAGGAAAGAGAGAAAGAAAGCGCCTTCCAGAGGGAATGTGAAGCGAGAGAGAGCTAAAGCGGCTTGAGTTAACTAGGGGCAACAGAGTAACCCCAAAGAAAGCATGGCCAATATGGAGGTGCATAATTCAGGGCTGGGTACAGAATTGTTAAAACTCGCCCAACTGATCCCAAAATTCAATGAGGGAGACATGGAAGCATTTTTTGTGTCTTTTGAAAAACTGGCAAGGCAGTTAAAGTGGCCAGTTGAGGCTTGGGCTCTGTTGTTACAGAGAAAATTAGTAGAAAAAGCCCATGAGGTTTATTCCATGTTGCCAGGTGAGAGTACATCAAATTATTAACTGACAAAAAATGCTATCATTGGGGCATATGAGTTCGTACTGGAAGCCTATCGCCAGAAGTTTAGAACCCTCAAGAAGCAAGCGGATCAAACATAGCTGAAGTTTGAGAGAAGTAAGCTGCTGGCTTTTGACCAGTGGCTCAGGGCTCTTAAAGTACAGCTCAGCTATGAAAATCTCAAAGAAGTAATTTTGTTAGAGGCATTTAAAAACTCTCTCCCACTCTCCATAACAACACATGTAGAGGAACCAAAGGTTCATAAAGCCCAGTAGGCAGCAGACCTGGCTGATGAGTTTTCTCTCATTTATAAGTTGGTTCCCCAGGGGAAAACCTTTCCTAATCACCCGCACAAATCCAAAAAGGACAAAGGGTGGGAAGGTGATAGAAGCCCAAGCAGTCCTGGGAGAGAAAGAAAAGCAGGAGACACAGGAGGCCCTCCTCCATCCAAAAAGGAAGGTGCTGTAAGCCATAGTAAGACCCGGAGACCTGTGTGCTTCCATTGTAATAAAGATGGGCATTTAAGAGCTGACTGCTGGAAACTAAAGGGAAAACCTGTAGGAGTTAATCAGGGCACACCCGCTCAGTGAAGACAGGAACCTGATGGAAAGCACAGCAGAACAAGCTGTGGCTTTAACTGCAGTAAGAGTGAGACCCAGGAAGCTTACAGCTGCAAGTGCAGGAAAATTAAATAGGATTCCTGAGGGTTATCAGGGTTTTGTGTCTGAAGGGAGAGTAACCCCATACCCCTCGAGTGGGGTAAGCAAGCCCACAGTAATAAAAACAAGAAATGCTGGAAATACTCAGTGGGTCTGGCAGCATCTGTGGAGAGAGAAACAGAGTTAATGTTTCAGGTCAGTGACCCTTCATCAGAACTATCTGATGAGTTTGCTCTCACTTATAAGTCAGTTTCCCAGGGGAAAACCTTTCCTAATCACCCCCACAAATCCAAAAATGACAAAGGGTGGGAAAGTGATAGAAGCCCAAGGAGTCCTGGGAGGGGAAGAATAGCAGTAAACAGAGGAGGCCCTCCTCCAGCCAAAAAGGAAGGTGCTGTAAGCAGGAGTGAGACCCAGAGACCTGTGTGCTTTCATTGTAATAAAGCAGGGCATCAGCCCATAGTAATTCTCAGGGACACAGGGGCCATTAAATCCCTTTTACTGTGAAAAGGCCTGACCTTTTCCCCAGAGAGTGCAGTTAACACCAGAATGGTGGTGAATTGTATTGGAGGGCAGTTTATGCCTGTACCTTTACACCGAGTGCACTTGGACCAGTGACCATAAGATTGTCCCTAGTTTGCGTGTAGATGGGTTGACCTGTTCCGAGGTAATGATTTGGCAGGGATGAAGATGGTAGCTTCCCCTGTGATGAGAGAGAAACCGCAGGAGGTCAGAGAGAAAGGGCAGTGGCAGGAGATAGACCCCTTCAGTTTCCCTGAATGTGTAATGAATCAGGCTATGATCAAACCAGCTCACCCAGAGGAGACTGAATTGGTAGTGCAGGCAGATGACCATGAGGTCTGTCTATCTGAGACTTTCTTTGGAAAGTTAGAAGACCCAGGGATTGAGTTAAATGGATCTTACCTACCTGAGGCTCAGCGAGCTGACCCAGTATTGAGAGAGTTTGCACAGGCTGCCCAGTCTGAAATTGAAGTAGAGGGAGTCCCTGATTGCTACTATTTAAAGAATGAGGTACTGATGAGGAAACAGAGTTCTCCTCACAGACCTGAGAGCAAGGAGTGGACAATGGTTCACCGGTTAGTAGTGCCGCAGAGGTACCAGAGAGAAATAGTAAGAATGGCCCATGAGATTACAGTGGCCGTACATGTCGGGATACGAAAAACCAAAGCCCGCATAAGAGAGCAGTTTGACTAGCCAAAACTCCACAAAGATGTGATGGAGTACTGCTTAAAGAGCAAGGGATTTGGGAATATATATCAACCATTGATTTTACAGTGATGTAAATTGTTGCGACTGAGGTGGGAGGAGTGCACTGTCTTTTCTAGTTCCAAACCTCCACAGTTCACAACATATATTTTAAATGTTTACCCAGTTACCGATACGATCAACCATATACTCTACTCTTTATCCCAGAATAAAATATACCAACTAAGTTTCTTTAATAAACAACAAAATTATCAATTTATTATGAAGCAACACTTATCCAGTAATGAAGCAAAGCATTAACACACAGATTGAAATATGTAAGTTCCCTTTTAAAACCCCCCACACACAAACTCACGCACACACTGAAAAAAATATAGAAATTCTCTCTGCAAGGTCTGTTACAAGAAAAAGACAAAAAAAAAATACTTTGACCAAATACTTGCTAATTCTTGAAGAAAAAAAGAGAAGATATGGAAGGATGCCAGTTGTCCCTTTTTCGGTCTGGCTTCCAGGTACACGTAGATGGGCACTGGGATCTTTTCTGGAGCAATTCTTTTCAGGCGGCATTGAGTATTAATCTGCCAGATTTTTCCAACTTCTCAGGAGAAATGTGGCAGCAAGGGGTTTTTTCAAAGACAGGAGGAAAGAGGAGCTGACACACTGGACCTCTCAGGGTCTCTTAGAGAGGTGCAGGAAAGATGAGCTGGGGTATATTTCTTGGCAGATTGAACTTCCACTGCTTTTCAAGCACAGTCCACACCCCAGTTGAGCTGAAAACAACCCAAACCCCAAAGAGAAAGTCAACATTTTGACCTCCATAAACCTTGACATGTGGCTTCTCTGTAAACATCTCCCCTTAGTTGGAGGTTCCTGCTTTTTATTTATCTAAAGGCTGGCGGTCTCCAGTAGAGATTGTTTTTTAGCTCTCCTTGATTCTTCCAGTAAGTGTTTTCAGTCAAGTGTCCTTTCAATTACCCCAGTGAGAAAAACAAAGTTTTTCTTCAGGCTTCCAAATGAATCAATTTCTACAATTTAAATTATGAGTCCTTAAAAAAATATTTTTTAAAAGAATAGAAGCACACTCATAACAAAACCTTTAAGTCAAACAGTTGATAGAAACTTAATGCTGGACTGCTGCAGTAGGCAGGTGCTATCTGCATACAGAAACATATCTTAGTTAGTTGGTGGGAAATGTTTTGAAGAGGAAAAGGTGACCATACTCAGTTTAGAATCTTACACACAGAGGAAGACCATTCAATCCATTATGCCTGAGCAGGTTCATTAAAAGAACCGTTCATTTAGTCCTACTCCCCTCAATCTTCCCCACAACCCAGCAATTTTATTTTTCCTTTTCAAGTATTTATCTAAGTCCCTTTTGAAAATTACTATTGAATTTGCTTCCACCACCACTTCAGGCAGTACACTCCAGATCAGCACAAATCACTTCAAATGAAGTGGTTCTGGTTTCCATTCAAACTTGCCAACCTCATTTCTAATTGACACTAAACAAGCGCCAACATCACAAGAAGAATTTGAGGTGAATGAAAAAAGATTTAGAATTGTGGACAATAGAATGCTGCGCTACAGAAGATAAAGTGAAGAAGAACCATCAAGTGAAAAATCTGAAAAAGGTTGGAGACATACAAAAACACTTGCAACTACAAACCAACATTGTCTGAATGATGAAGAGATAGAGCAGGTCACAACAGTAGCAAGTTAAATATCATGAAATGAATCATAACAATCACGTAATGAGTTATTTATGTTGTCTGATGCAACATAAATGAAATGCATGGAGTCCAATTCATTGAAGATATCTAACAGGTTTATTAACAGCTAAACTAATATTTACAGTACAGAGCAAACTAGCCACAGAACTTTCCGCTAGGTGTTAAAGTTTCAGAGTGTCTATGGTTTGTAGTTACATGATTACACCCTGGTACTAAACTCATTGGTATACTGAGATCTTAAAGGGACATCAATCTCAAAGCAATCACACAGCATCCCCCTTCTTTCCAAAGATGTCTCGTATGCTACAAGTAAAAACATATAAAATTAGATAACATCAAAACTAGTTACACAGGGATAGAGATTGTAAAATTAACAGGTGTAAGGATAGGGATTGTGACATTTACAAATGCAGAGGCCTAAAAGTCCATATATCATTTTGGTGGTTTGATGACTCTTGCTCGGAGAGTTTGCGTCTCACCTGTTGCTGTTTGTTTGAAGTTTCCCCCACTTTTATTCAATTTCTGTTGCTCTTCCTTCAGCCTGCTAATATACTCTGTTGCTTTTCTCAAGGTGGCCACTTTTGAGGCCTTGTCATTCTTAGAAATTTCCAGCACCTTATCTCGAAGAGCCAACAGACAATACTTCAACTCATTCCTCCTCTGCCTCCTCAAAGCATTGTGTGGCCGTCGCCTCTCCTCATCCTCTGTGTCTGAAGGCCTGGAGCTCAAGGTTGAGGACTTGTTGGGGGAGGTGTACTTGCCTCATAAAGGTACCTGTCCATTCTGGCTCATTGTGGTGCTGGCGATTCTCTAGAGAGCAGAAGTGAAGGCGTGGCACCTTTTGATGCGAGTGGGTTCTGGTCCTTGGGGATTTCCCCTTGGGAATGCTCCCTACTGCCAGCCTTTGCTTCTCAGTAGTGAAAATGTCAATCTCTTCTTCTGAGCCACTGGAGCTTGAGGAAACACTACCTGCTGACAAAGAACTTTCACCATCTGAGTTTGGTACAAACTCATTCCATTCTCTTGGTATGATGTCTCTGAGAAGGGGCTGATACTTTCCAAACCAAAACCACTGAGATCCTGGAGGAACAGTGACTCAATGCGGGTACCCTTGGTCTCCTCTGCTTGGTGACCTCATGGATAGTCACGATTTTGGGGTCCTTACATGCTGGTAGACATGCCACTGCTGTTCCACACGTGTCTAGCAAGTAAGATATTTGTGGTTTCCATGCCAACTTGCCATAGCTGCATTGCATTGCTAGTGTGCCACTGCGAGGATGGGTGACCCATTCTATGCAGATAACTTTGCAGTTGTTGGTTGTATCATTAATTTCCAATGACGTTGGTACATATCCTTCAAGATTCAGACTGGTAGGATATTTGCACTAGCCCCGGTGTCAATCTTAACCCTGAGTGTGAGTTTGACAACTATCTTTTGGCATGTGATGTTAATGGCAGCAAAAGCTTCCAGCTGTTTGACTTCATCAACACAATGGGTTGGATTTTACCATGCCTCCGACATCAGGTTACATGGTGGGGGTGGGGGGATGTGCCGGAAAATGCCTCCAGAAGAGAGCCACCACGCACCCTGACACCAGGAGGACCCAGCCCGATATTCCCAGCGGTTGCGTGGCGATGGGGCCCCAGTTTGAATGTTAAATAAATTAAAATGATTGATTTAATTAAGCTCATAGCGCCTCCTGATATCCTGCTGCGATCTGCGGCCTGTGGAAAACAAGGCGCAACATTGGTGGGCAGGGAAGGGTTGTAGTTGAATGTTTGTACAGTTTTGGGGGGAAAGGTCAGATGGTAAAGGTAAGTGATTTGGGGGAATAACAAATAATTAATTTAATTGTTACAGGGGGAAGAGGGGCAAAAGAATTGTATTTATTTATTTTAACTCAATTTACCTTTAAATATTTAAATTAGCCAGTAGGTTAGACAGCCCTTTAAAAATGCCGGGGATGGACAGCCTGCCCCCTCCACATGATTGGGGAGTTGGGGGGGAGTGGGGAGGCCCACCCAGGGGATTCAATTGAGCCACTGCATGGAAGATTGCAGTGGCTCAATGGTGTGCAGACCACACGGGCGGGCCACCATTTTTTCATCTCACCACTGAGATCGGCGGCAAGATTATAAACTCCAGCCCAATGTGTCAGGTTCACAATGTGAAATGCCTGCTCATCTTCTGGCTGAGAATCACTCCTCGTTGTGTCTTGTCTGAGGTCTGTTTCACTGTCGACTTCATGTATCGGCTTGCATTTACACAGGTCCCTAGCGCTCTCCTTGCTGCTGTTGCCTTGTTGCTGCACCTGTCGTCTGTTTGTTTGTGTCCTATTGTGACTTCTGGCTGTGTCTTTGGAGCCAGATTTCTTGCATAGGTGGGCCCAATATCCTTTTGCACCGCACGCCTTGCACAGATCGGGAAATGAAAGGAACAGGTGATTGATCGTGTTCTCTGTTTATCTTGCTTGCAGCACTTAAACTTTTGTTTACACCACTGTTCAATAGGCAGTTTCATTTTTTTCTCGAGTTTGTTTATGTTCTTCACACTCGAGTGGTTTAATTTTTTTTACAGTGGCTGTGTGAAAGGAGACATTGCAGTTTTCGGGATTTTCCCACCCTTTTTGCTATTGAACGCCTCCTGTAATGGCGCCCACCTTGACAAGCCTGGGAGAGGAACTGGGTTTTTTCCTTTTTTTTCTCTCCCATGGAGTCTTTGTAAAAAAATCAACTTTTTAAGCACTTAAAAGCTTTTTTTTAAAAGGCAATTCTTCGACCGTTGGCACAATGACTCACCCGATCGCAGGAATTTACTTGTAGCCTGTTATTCTGAGCTCTGTCTTCTTCAGCTGGAGGTAAGCTCTTTTTTTCTTTCCACTGTTTGGGCCAGTATTTCTTCTGAGCTTTCCCTCCAGTGGCTGTAGGGAGGGTCATTTTTACAGCTGTTTTACCTGTGGTCTTCAAACTTAGACTTTGTCTTTTCACCACCACTGCCATCATATAATGAGTTCTTTATGTTGTCGGATGCAATATATTTGAAATGCGTGGAGTCCAGTTTGTTGAAGATCTCTAACAGATGTTTACAGATTTATTAACAGTTAAATTAGTATGTACAGTACAAAGCAAACTTTTTAAAGAACCTTCCCCAAGGTGTTACAGTTGCAGAGTGCCTATGGTTTGTAGTCACATAACCACATCCTGGTACTTAACTCATTAACAGATTGAGATCTTAAAGGGACATCACTCTCAAAGTGATAACACAACAAAATCCCCCCCCCCCCCAAAAAAAGGATAACAAAAACAACACTCAGTTAAAAACCAGAATGTACAAACACAGGTTAGTTTTGAATGAAGTCCAAAGATGGGCTGGAATGGATCAAAGGTACAATATGAGCAAACAAGGCTGCAGTGAGAGCTAGACATATATAAATGTTCTCGTAAGTTTGAAGGCAAGCCGTAGCCAGATTGAAAAGAGGTCATAAGGACAGGAAGTAATTACACTGAAGGTAATAAAACAATGTACAGCGTATCTGTGCCATGCAAGGGCAGGAAATAGTTTTTGAAATGAGATGGTGGAATTTACAGGGATTCAGAGCACTGAAAAGAAACAAAAAATTGATTATATGACAGCACGTAGCTGGACAGGGCTGACAGAGTAACAAGTTGATAATGTGTGGTGGTGAATTGGAACGTAAAATCGACTTCACAATGAGATAGCAGTGATGTCCGAGTGCAACAATCGTCTGCATTACATGCCATTGGGAAAAATGGCATAAGAATTGCTGTTTATTTTCAGTCAAAAAACAAGGTGGAAAAGAACATTGATTATATGTTAATTAAAGTGATAAAAAAGATTGAAGTGCAAAACCCCTTTTTATGGAAACTTGACCTTGTAACATGGCCAACCAGACTATCAGCTAAGGGCCAGAATATGAAAAATTGAGGCATTGTTTATAAGTATAAAATATGTCCAAAAGGAAAATGAGTCTTCATACAGGAATTAGAATATGCAAAGGTGACAGTATCCTATGTTTAGTGTATAGAAAGAAACACTGGTTCCAATGAAGGTGAACATAAAATCGCTGGATACATTTGACAAGCAACTACACAGATTCCAGTCTATGTAGACTGGACTGGTGGTAGCAAATTACAAATGAGATTGCAAAGAAAACATGACAACCTGCAGTTTGCAACATGTGGTAAGTATGGAGAAGAACTACCATCACACTTTCAAATGGCAAGCTATTATAAGACAAGAAAAGGAGATTAGAATCGATAGTTCCAGTTGGAGAGGCATAGTGGACTCAACGGCCTCTGCCTGTGTTGCAATTTCTATGTGAGAAATATCTAGTGTAGTGGGAGGGTCGCACTGTCTCCTTGTCAGCTGCTGTGAACCGACGACCAAGCATTTCCTTGGAGTTTGGAGCAACTTCTGCTTCATCGGACATTCTCCTCAGGGTGTGCACCTCCGGGACAGTAGGTGGCAGTGGTGGTGGAGAGTGCCAATTTGGGGCAGTTTACGGACCTGGAGGTTGCTTTGGGGACTGGAACTTTGTCTTTGGTGGTCTCGGTGTGGGGCTAGAGGGCCATGGGTAGCAGGCTGAATCATGAGCAGGAGAAGTAAGAGCCAGCAAGAGTAACATAAGGACTGCGGGGGAATTGGGGTGGGAATCTAGCTACCAACGGCCACGGAGGACTAGCTAGGGAGCACAGAAGCCCCAGAGATCGAGAAGTCCTGAGATGCTGGAGAGGCCTCTGGTGAACTGGATAACGAAGTAATCTGTGGCTCATGGGTTCAAGTGGAATTAGCAACAGGAGGGTCATGAGAACTCCTGCTGAAGCGAGGTATTCCTGTATCCCACTGTTTAACAAACAAGTCTGGAACAGCGCTAATGCAAAACAAAAAGCTAAACTCTTAACGGTTCTCCTGCTTCGGGGGGCAAGCAACAACCATCCACGGTAATGAGTTTGTTTCTTTAAGATAAGTTTTTTAGTCTTCACGAATGTACTTTCATGTTTGATGTCAGTGGAATAAAGAATCACTGAGCTGGAACCTTCACGCATTCAGTGTGCTTTTTCCTGCATTTACACTAGTGCTAACTGTGGCTCAGTAGAAATCTTGCCTCTGAGTCAGAAGGTTGTGAGGTATTTCACACAAAATCTAGGCTGACACACCAGTGCAGTACTCTGGCTGTAAAGTGCTTTGGGATGTCCTGTGGTCATGAAAGGCATTATATAAATGCGAGTCTTCTTTTCTTTATAACTACAATTGTCCTGAAGGATTTTAACAAACTGCAAGTAAAATTAAAGGATTACCTAAGAAAGGACAAGGAAAAGCATGCATTCTGACTGAAGAGCCAAGCTAATGGAAGGTTAAAAAAAGAAATTTCCGCAAAGAGTTAATATTATTTCTAAATGCATATCATTGTATATTTTTTTCACTACAGGTTGTACAAGAAAATTATGTAGGTAGCCACGTAAAGCACAAACTAATCTATTCCAGTATAAATTAGAGCATATGCCACCTTATCTTACCCCGAAACACCCTCAAGTAGGTGGCACCATTCAATCATTGTCTGTTATCTAATTTCTGCTGTTGATCAATGGAAAGATGTTACGCTTGAAGGAAAAATTGAATAAATGTTTCAAGCAGAGGAAGATGTAGGACTATGGTGGGAGAGTTAGGTAGTGGGGTTAGTTTTCAATGATACGCTAACCCTGTTTCTCTCTCCACAGATGCTCCACAGGTGCTCCACAGTATTTCCACCACTTTCTGTTTTTATTTCAGATTTCCAGCATCTGCAGTATTTTGCTTTTACCTCAGTTTTTAGTAGATTGTGTTAACTAAGTATCTGCAGAAATACAAGGATGGATTTTGTTACCAGTCTGATGTCGGCTTCCATGGCGGTGGTGGGGAGGGTTTGGTGGGATTGCCGGACCCGATCTTCCCAGGGGCAGGATAGGCTGACATCGCCCTTCCCGCCCAGAAGCTAAAGTGGCCTATTGATGGCAAATTAAGGGCCTCTTCCCACTGCCACTGGGATCTTACCAGCAACGGGGCGGGGGGGAGGAGGTACGAGGAGGGCTCTAAGGATGCCTTGGAAAATGAGACACCCTCCCTGTGGGCTTGGCGGTGTCCATCCTTTGTGGGCAATTCGTGGTCCATGGAGGACCCCCCCCGGGAACCACTGTACCTCCCCAGACACCCCACCCCCTGGACAGAACGCCCAGCGCCCATCACCGGGGCCTTCTAGACTGGCTCCGGCGACCCCGCCTCACCTACCTCGGATCCGGGGTTCCAACCCTGGGTCTGGGTTCGAGGCCTCTGTAGTAACCAGCAGTGGCCACCCTCCTGGTGACGCTGTCGATACTGTTGGGCTGCTGGCCCTCTGATTGGCCGGCAGCTCTTGGAGGTAGCATCCCCGTCCCTATTAAGTGTTTAAAGGGACGGGGGTCCCACCTCCTCAAACTTTAACCCCAAAAGACCAGAGGATCGCTCCAGGGGTCATTAAAAAATGCAGACGCGGGGCTGCCCGTCTCTTTTTGGCCTGGCACCGGGAGCCCCGGCTCCTGCATAAAATCCAGCCTACAACGGACCTTTTTGCCTCCATTAGCATTTTAAGCTGCTGGGGAATTTCAGTGATGGGGTAAGAATTAATGTGTTCACTTCTGTAATGGTTTTCTGGAAACTTTTTTGAATAAATGATTTGGCAAATAATCGGGAATAGAGGTGAGGGATTGATTAAGATCAGTCTATAATCAGACAGCAAACATTACAACTCGCACTGTTTGCAATATTGTGGAACAGGAGAGCTTCAAGGTCGACCTGGAATTTCCTAGAAAGCTTCAGCATAACTACAGCGTAAGAATTGAGCTGCAATGTTTTTGCTGCGGAAATTCTTATGTAACTAATTAGCACTGATTTTATGCTGAGACTTCACCACACATGCGCGAATTGCATTGATAATTTGTGCTGTGCTTGAGGTACTTCTATCAAAACCCACTTGGTTCAGTAACAGTCATATCTCCCAAGCAATAAGAGTGGAGGATGAGAATTTCCTGAATTTATGCCAGTTCTGAACTGGGATAAATTTATGCTCAATGTTTTTGGTGCAATGAAACCCAAGTAACCATTTCTGGTATTTAATCATGATTTTGTTTTGAGATATCCTTGCTGAGTCCAGCACTGTATTTCTGATATCTATGAATGCTTTTTTATGGCATCAGAATTTACTACATTAAAAAGAGCAAGGTTCCCCACAGTTGCATTTTCTTTAACATAGTAGGAAACATACTCCTTAGTGGCTAAAAGGGTAAAGAAACAGAGGGATCTGGGGTTACAGATACACAACCCAAAGTAGCAAAGCATGTTAATAATCAGAAGAAGTGCTGGTTTCATTTCTAGAGGTTAGAATTTAAAAGTAGAGAAAATATATTAAACTTGTATAGAATTTTGGTTTGACACATTTGGAATACACTTTCAATGTTATATTCACAATTCAGTTCTGGTCTCCGTATTATAAAAAAGGTATATAGAGGCACTGCAGAAGGCGCAAAAAAAGAATTACTTAGAATTATTTTGTGGGAGGAAATTTCTGCTCACCTTGTACTGGATGTCAGAGAAGTATTGTAACAATTTAGAGGCATTGTGAAAACTTAGAGACACTGAGGGGTCGAGAGAGCTGATGGTGAGGTAGAGCTGGGTGTCATCAGTGTACATGTGGAAACAGATGGTATGGGATGGATTTTTGCCAACCCCCCCCCCCCCCCTAGGGGCCAGCATGCCAGTTTCCCAGCTCCATCCCCCTCCGGGTCATTAGGATCCACATGAGGCTAATTAAAGGAGGCCAACTGGAATTTTACAGTCACCGTTTAGGTTCCCGCAGGTGGCAGGGGACAGTTTAGATCCCTGAAGGTAGCTTCTCAGTGGCAGGCTGAGTGGGCCAGTGCTCCAGGCAGGCCCAGAAGCCCTGCCTGCCTGCCTGGGTGCAGAAGCAGCCACAGGTAGCCCTTTATGTCAGTTTCCCCCAGCTCCACAGTGCTGGCCTGGTTGCAAAAAACATTTTTAAATTTAAGTTTTAAAACGTTTTAGAGAGGGCTGCTCCATCTTGAAGCACCCTCTCTCTCACTTACCTTCCATTGCAGCCTGATGCTCCTTTTAAGCTGGAAGCCCTCTGATTGGCCATATAGCCTGCCTGCTGTCCTTAATTGGATGGTGAACCTGTCTCCAGGCCAATTAAGGGACCGTCCCCATGAAAATTATAATGTGAGCCTGTTTCTCCCCGGAGGTGGGTCATCACCCGGAAACAGTCCTGACATCTGTTTCCTGTCCCCGGAGAGAAAATTCAGCCCCATGTTTTTGGATGAAGTCGCTGAGTAGCAGCATATAGATGAGAAATAGGAGAGGGCCAAGGATTGATCCAAATTTTCCAACTTCACCTTGTCACAAGTCCCTTATCCTCGGTTGATTAAGGTAGTTCAGTAAATGTTGTATCTGTGGGCTTTCGGCAGGCATTTGACAAAGTGCCACACAAGAGGCTTATTAAGTAGATGTAAATCCTTGGAATTAAGGGGAAAGTGGTAGTATGGATAAAAATTTGGGTCAGTGACAGGAAGTAATGTTGAATAAATGTTTTTCAGACAGTGAGGTAGTTCCAGTGGTTTTCCCCAAGGGTCAGTTCTGTGTCCGTTATCCTTCGATTTTGAGAAATGCCCTAGACTCCGGTGTAGGGAGCAGCATTATAAAGTTTGTGAATGATATGAAACTTGGCAAAATAGCATATAATGATGAGGATAGTTATTAAGCTTTTTCAGTGCATATTGCTTGATCATCCCAAAAATGACCAGATATTAATATGCCCTCCATGACAAATCAGGCACACTCTTGCTAACTAGGAATATGATAGTATATGATAGATATGTGGGGCGGCACAGTGGTTAACACCGCAGCCTCACAGCTCCAGTGAGCTGGGTTCGGTTCTGGGTGCTGCCTGTGTGGAGTTTGCAAGTTCTCTCCGTGGCTGCGAGGGTTCCGGTTTCCTCCCTCCGCCAAAGACTTGCAGGTTGATAGGTAAATTGGCCATTGTAAATTGCCCCTAGTGTAGGTAGGTGGTAGGAGAATTGTGGGGATGTGGTAGGGAATATGGGGTTAGTATAAATGGGTGATTGTTGGTCAGCTCAGTCTCGGTGGGCTGAAGGACCTGTTTCAGTGCTGTATCTCTCGCCTATCCTGCTATCTTGGATTCCATAACCATGCCCTGTTGTTAGACTATCCAACTTCAAGTTGTTGAAGAGCCAGAACATTCCCCAGTTGAATACTGGGAAGGCTGAAGGCATTTTATTTGGCTTTTGTAACCAGTCATCAAATTATTTTTTTCCCCATGCCTGTGACAACTCATGAATGAATTTCATCTTTCTATCTTGTGAATTATTGAGTAATTAAAATCATAAATCACAGGGATCTCCGTGTCTACTGTGGTGCTATGTCTGGCGCAGCTTGGTAACTTTTATAATAAGCTACCTTGTCACTGTTGGTGCACAATGAGATTCCCACGTAACATATCTCTCCACATATCATGACAGAACAAACCAAGGACATTAATCTCTCTTCACAAAATGAACAGCAACAAACAGACAGGGAAATAAATTAAAAGCTTGTAATAATACCATCTTTTCAGTTGTGCACATCCTTGTGCTCTGCCAGCTAGCATTTTCCCTCATTGAATTATTTTCCTTTTCCGTTTCCTACTTTTTGAAATTTACCATATTTATTTGCTGCATTTCCTCTTTGCTAATCCACACTGACTTTCCCATTTGATTTCCTGCACATTGCTCATTCTTTCTGACTGCTCTAACCTTTCCATCAACCACAATCAGGCCCATCTGTAGACCAGACCCCAATGCGACCACATCACAGTAACAAACCCAACTCCATCTGCAGGACACATTAGAAACGCTGAAAGAAAATTTCTTATTGAACTATAAACTCAATAACTATTGGTCAAATAAAATATCACACATGCCTTGAAGTAAGATATAAAACGATTCAATTAATGAAATTCAACAGACATCACACACATTTGCATACCATTCCTATTTGATCAGGGCATGCAATTGTGCAGATTTCTTTTCAATCTCATCTTGTTTCTGATGAGACCACATCTGTAGTTGGTGAGACCACATCTGGAGTACTGTGTGCAGTTTTGGTCTCCACATTTAAGAAAGCATATACTTTCATTGGAGGTGGTACAGCAAAGGTTCACTACATTGGTCCCTGGGATGAAGGAGTTGTCCTATGATGAAAGGCTGAGTAAATTGGAATTATATTTTCTGGAGTTTAGAAGAATGAGAGACAATCTCATTAAAACATGCGGGATTCTGAGGGGCTGGATAGGGTAGATGCTGAAAGATTGTTTCCACTGGTCGGGGAATCTAAAACATGGGGGCACAGTCTCAGGATAAAGGGCCGATCATTTAGGACTGAGATGACAAGAAATTACTTCGCTCAAAGGGTTGTGAATCTTTGGAATTCTCTGTACCAGAGGGTTGTGGATACTCCATCACTGAATATATTTAAGATTGGGATAGACAGATTTTTGGTCTCTCAGGGAATCGAGGGATATGGCTAATGGGCGGGAAAGTGGAGTTGAAGCCTAAGATCAGCCATGATTGTATTGAATGGCAGAGCAGACTTGATGGGCCATATGGTCTATTCCTGCTCTTATTTCTTGTATTCTTGTGTTTCCATTTCAGAACAGCTTTGCTTATTTTGATAATGTTCCTGGAATTATTGTGACTCTCAAGTCTTTTTGGGGGTTACAGAAGTTGAGGGACAGGGAAAGGAGGCAAACTATGGGCTGAATTTTACACCGCCTCAGCAGGTCGGATGGTGGCGTTGGGGCGGTGTAAAATTGAGTGGGAGGCTCCAGGAGGCCTTCCCGGCCCGCTCCCGCCACCAGCCATCTCTACGGTGTTGGGTGGGGGGAGGAAGGAAATGGCCCACCTGCCCGAGGCCAATCAAGGCCCTGAAGTGGTCATTTATGGTCACTTATGAGCCCTCGCCCGCCTCCATGGGTATTTTACCCGTGGCAAGCGGGCGTGCTGGGGACGTGAAAGGCCGCCCTGCGATAGCTGCTGGCCTTTCCACCGCCGGGGGTGGGGGGGGAACGGGGTGCCATGGCACTCAGACACAGGGTGCCTGATTGAGGGCTGCCCCCGCCTCCCAACCCACTCCCAGAACCCATATGGCGCCCCCCCACCAAACGACTACCCTTGCCTCACCACCACGACTGATCACCCCCCTCTCCCTTCCCCAGCAAGGCAAGCCCAACTTATCTGAAGTCCTGGCTCCAAAGTGTCAGCTGGACTGCAGTCCCAGCAGTGGCCACCGCTCCCAGTGGCGCTGCTGGGACTAAGAGCTGCTGGCACTCTGATTGGCCGGCAGCTCACTGAGGTGGGACCTCCTCCCTCAAGTGGGTGGAAGTCCCACCTCGAGTCAATTAAAGCTCGGGGACCTGGGGTAGGCAGAAGCGGGTCCACCACTGGCTTTTATGTCGGTGGCGAAGTCCAGTCTGCCTATGGTAAAATCCAGCCCTATGTGTGGTGTTTCTGCGGCGCCTCATCAGACCCCTTTCCTATCCTGAGTGGTGTGAAACAGGGCTGTGTTCTCACACCTACACTGTTTGGGATTTTCTTCTCCCTGCTGCTCTCACATGCGTTCAAGTCTTCAGAAGAAGGAATTTTCCTCCACGCAAGATCAGGTGGCAGGTTGTTCAACCTTGCCCGTCTAAGAGCGAAGACCAAAGTACGAAAAGTCCTCATCGGGGAACTTCTCTTTGCTGACGATTCTGCATTAACATCTCACACTGAAGAGTGTCTGCAGAATCTCATCGACAGGTTTGCGGCTGCCTGCAACGGATTTGGCCTAAACATCAGCCTCAAGAAAACGAACATCATGGGACAAGACGTCAGAAATGCTCCATCCATCAATATGACCACGCTCTGGAAGTGGTTCAAGAGTTCACCTACCTAGGCTCAACTATCACCAGTAACCTGTCTCTCGATGCAGAAATCAACAAGCACATGGGAAAGGCTTCCACTGCTATGTCCAGACTGGCCAAGAGAGTGTGGGAAAATGGCGCACTGACATGGAACACAAAAGTCCATGTGTATCAAGCCTGTGTCCTCAGTACCTTGCTCAACGGCAGCGAGGCCTGGACAACGTATGTCAGCCAAGAGCAACGTCTCAATTCATTCCATCTTCGCTGCCCCCGGAGAATCCTTGGCATCAGGTGGCAGGACCTTATCTCCAACACAGAAGTCCTCGAGGCGGCCAACATCCCCAGCTTATACACCCTACTGAGTCAGCGGCACTTGAGATGGCTTGGCCATGTGAGCCACATGGAAGATGGCAGGATCCCCAAGGACACTTTGTACAGCGAGCTCGCCACTGGTATCAGACCCACCGGCCGTCCATGTCTCCGCTTTAAAGACGTCTGCAAACGCGACATGAAGTCCTGTGACATTGATCACAAGTCGTGGGAGTCAGTTGCCAGCGATCGCCAGAGCTGGCGGGCAGCCATAAAGGCGGGGCTAAAGTGTGGCGAGTCGAAGAGACTTAGCAGTTGGCAGGAAAAAAGACAGATGCGCAAGGGGAGAGCCAACTGTGTAACAGCCTCGACAACCAATTTTACCTGCAGCACCTGTGGAAGAGTCTGTCACTCTAGTATTGTCCTTTATAGCCACTCCAGACGCTGCTCCACAAACCACTGGCCACCTGCAGGTGCTTACCCATTGTCTCCCCCGAGACAAGGAGGCCAAAGAAGAAGAAGAGAAGATGTGTGGTCCTGTGTTTTAATTTCTTAGAGTCATAGAGAGATACAGCACTGAAACAGGCCCTTCGGCCCACCGAGTCTGTGCTGACCATCAACCACCTAAATTATACTAATCCCATTTTTCCCTCTCACATCCCCACCTTCTCTTAATTCTCCTTCCACCTACCTACACTAGGGTCAATTTTTTTTACAATGGCCAATTTACCTATTAACCCACAAGTCTTTGGCATGTGGGAGGAAACCGACACGGTCACAGGGGAGAACTTGCAAACTCCATACAGGCAGCACCCAGAACCGAATCCAGGTCGCTGGAGCTGTGAGGCTGCGGTGCTAACCATTGCGCCGCCCAACAAGAGTCTTCAGCAATTTATTGTATTTTGATGATGAGTTTGAGGGTTGTAAATATATATCAAAATACAGTAATATTTTAATCCATCTTATTGATAAATGTGAATAAAATGAGTTGAGCACATATCAGATTATAAACTCTTTCATAGGAGCAACTCTTTCAATTTGAATTTGGGGAATCATAAATAAATGAAAGAAAATAATGTAAAATAAGAAAATATTAGATTATTTGAAGTGTTGAGTAGCATTTAGTAACGTATTCCTGATTTTGGCCATAAGTCTGATTTTTGCCGTTTATCCCTCATTTTGTAAGAACTAGGAACCTTATTTTCAGGTTAGCAGATTGAGACTTTCATGACCAACAAGAATGGGGTAAGGGGATACTTGCTTTTTGAAATAAACTGTAACCAATTGTGACGGAAGCCCCACATGCTAAATGGAAATATTAATTTCATATGTAGCTTTTCTTGAGACTTTTACTGGATATTATTATACATAACTTTTAAACAGAGCAGCTAAGGTGGCCACGCACAATTTGCATATGAGTGGCCAAAGGCCGGCTGGAGACAGAGGTGATTAATGATTACTCAGTCTATCCAGAACAATAGGGGTGCTCTCTGATTCAAATACCTAGAATGGTTTTGTCAATGTTGATCGTCAAAAGCCATCGACACCCATTGACTTGACAGAGCACCGCCCCCCCCCCGCCACAAAGTATGTCTGAACAGCCTTGAATTTCAAAGATCATTCCAGAAGATGCTGTTTCAAACAAAGAGATGGTCACATCACATCACCTGACTGCTTATGCAACTCTGAAAGTTTGTGAATTGTGCCTCAGAAGGAGATTGTAACTGTAAGCCAGCAAGAGAGCAGCAATCTCTCCCCCTCTCTCTCCAGCAAAGATCCAGAGAAGCCTCAGCTGCAACCTACAGGCCAGCACAGCCAACAACTATGGGGACATGGATAAAACCCCTCTTCTGCCTTCTGGAACCAGAGAATCATGCCTGAATTTTGCATGTGGCCCAGCGAGGACTTTAGGATTAAAACTTCAACTAAGGACTCTGGGACTACACTTCAGAATTTAAATTCCATTTTTATTAAGGACACTACTCCAACCTTCCAACTTTGGTTTTTCCCTCTGTAATCTATTTGTGTGTGCATGTGCTTCTCGGGTGAATGTGAGCATGGATGCGTTGCGTATTTTTAGTAATTTTAACCAGTTTAGAGTGATAAGGTTAATAAACTTATATCTTTCTTGTTTAAACTCAAGAAAACCTGTCTGATTGGTTCATTTGCAATTATATTAGAGGAACAGGAGCAAGCGCTCACTGAGGTGGTAAATCACTGTGTTAAAAGAATAAATCCTGTTGCGGTCAAACCAGAGAAGGGGCAAAAGGGGAGCCTGAGACCCCCTTCCTCTCCTGGTCATAACAACAATCGAATAAAGCTTCATGACAAATAGCAAAAGAGGAAATCTGCCCTCCTGGTATTCTTTTTTGCATAGAATTCTCTTATTTGCTGCGTGGATTTGTCTCCCCTTCGACTGGCACCCAGCATGGTCTTTGGAGTTTTCATGTGACTGGAAGAAGGCGTGTCCACATAGATAAACTGAAACTCCTCAGTGATAACTGTCTCATGAAATGTGGAAGCACAGAGCAGACGTCATCTGGATGTATCATAATACAGATATTCTCTCATGCAGATAAATATTGGGTGTTTTTAAACAATTGAGCCCTGATTTTAACTTGGGGTGAGGGTCAAGCTTGGTGTAGGCGAAGTAACTGTCAGTGTCGACAATGTAAAGTCAGGCCATTTTAACTCCCGGCCTCATTTAAATATACCAGGTCCAACTTTTTCCTGGAGCCAACGTCAATGATATCAGGCTGACAGGAGAGGAGTGAGGCAACAATCCCCACTAGTTCAGGGGGCATGAGGTGGACCTATCGAAGGATGATAGGCCCAAGCCCTAGATTTTCTTCTGGGGCCTGAATGAACACTCCTGCCCATCCTGGCCCTCAAGAACCCATCCCTAATTGCCCTTGAGAAGGTGGTGATCAGCTGCCTTCTTGAACCGCTACAGTCCATGCGAGGTAGGTTCACCCACAGTGCTGTTGGGAAGGGAGTTCCAGGATTTTGACCCAGCGACAGTGAAGGAACGACGATATAGTTCCAAGTCAGGATGGTGTGTGACTTGGAGGGGAACTTGCAGGTAGTGGTGTTCCCATGCATTTGCTGCCCCTGTTCTTCTAGTTGGTAGAGTTCGCGGGTTTGGAAGGTACTGTCTAAGGAGCCTTGGTGCATTGCTGCAGTGCATCTTGTAGATGGTACACACTGCTGCCACTGTGCCTCGGTGGAGGAGGGAGTGAATTTTTGTGGATGGGGTGCCAATCAAGCGGGCTGCTTTGTCCTGGATGGTGTCGATCTTCTTGAGTGTTGTTGGAGCTGCCTTGATCCAGGCAAGTGGAGAGTATTCCATCACACTGATGACTTGTGCCTTGTAGATGGTGGATAGGCTTTGGGGAGTCAGGAGATGAGTTACTCGCCGCAGGATTCCTAAGCCTCTGACCTGCTCTTGTAGTCATGGTATTTGTATGGCTAATACAATTCACTTTCTGGTCAATGGTAACCCCCAGGATGTTGATAGTGGGGGCTTCAGTGATGGTAATGCCAGTGAACATCGAGGAGAGATGGTTTGATTCTCTCTTGTTGGAGATGGTCATTTCCTGGCACTTGTGTGGCGCGCATGTGACTTGCCGCTTATCAGCCCAAGCCTGGATATTGTCCAGGTCTTGCTGCATTTCTACACGGGCTGCTTCAGTATCTGAGGAGTCGCAAATTGTGCTGAACATCGTGCATTCATCAGTGAACATCCCCACTTCTGACCTAATGATTGAAGGAAGATCATTGATGAAGCAGCTGAAGATGGTGGGACTAGGAAACTACCCTGAGGAACTCCTGCAGTGATGTCCTAGAGCTGAGATGATTGACCTCCAACAACCACAACCATCTTGCTTTGTGTTACATATGACTCCAACCAGCGAAGAGTTTTCCCCCTGATTCCCATTGATTTCAGTTTTGCTAGGGCTCCTCAATGCCATACTCAGTCAAATGCTGCCTTGATATCAAGGGCAGTCATTCTCACCTCACCTCTTGAGTTGAGCTCTTGTATCCATCTTTGAACCACGGCTGTAATGAGGTTAGGAGCTGAGCGGTCCTGGTGGAACCCAAAAGGAGCGTCACTGAGCAGGTTATTGCTAAGCAAGTGCCGCTTGATGGCACTGTCGATGACACCTTCCATCATTTTACTGATGATTGAGTAGACTGATGGGGCAGTAATTGGCTGGGTTGGACCTGTCCTGCTTTTTGTGTACAGGACATACCTGTCTTCAGTACTATTGCCGGAATATTGTCAGGTCCCATAGCCTTTGCAGTATCCAGTGCCTTCAGTCATTTCTTGATATCACGTGGAGTAACTCAAATCTGGCATCCGTGATGCTGGGAACTTCAGAAGGAGGCCGAGATGGATCTTCAACTCGGCACTTCTGGCTGAAGATTGTTGCAAATGCTTCTGCCTTATCTTTCGCACTGATGTGCTGGGCTCCCCCATCATTGAGGATGGGGATATTTGTGGATCCACCTGCTCCAGTTAGTTGTTTAATTGTCCACCGCCATTTGTGGCTGGATGTGGCAGAACTGCAGAGCTTAGATCTGATCCATTGGTTATGGGATCGCTTAAGTCTGTCTATCGCATGCTGCTTACGCAATTTGGCATGCAAATAGTCCTCTGTTGTTTCTTCACCGGTTTGACACCTCATTATGAGATATGCCTGGTGCTGCTCTTTGCGTGCCCACCTGCACTCTTCATTGAACCAGGGTTGGTCTCCTGGCTTGATGGTAATGGTAGAGTGGGAGACATGAGGTCACAGATAGTGGTTGAGTACAATTTTGCTGCTGCTGATGGCCCACAGCGCCTCATGGATGCCCAGTTTTGCATGGCTAGATCTGTTTGAAATCTATCCCATTTAGCACGGTGATAGTGCCACACAACACAATGGATGGTATCCTCAATGTGAAGGTGGGCCTTGACTCCACAAGGATTGTGCGGTGGTCACTCCTACCAATACTGTCATGGACAGATCCATCTGCGGCAGGCAGATCGGTGAGGACGAGGTCAAGTATGTCTTTCCCTCTTGGTCCTCTCACCACCTGCCGCAGACCCAGTCTAGCAGTTATGTCCTTTAGGACTCGGCCAGCTTGGTCAGTAGTGGTGCTACCGAGTCACACGTGGCAATGGACATTGAAGTCCCCGCCCAGAGTACATTCTGTGCCCTTGCCACCCTCAGTGCTTCCTCCAAGTGGTGTTCAACATGGAGGAGTCCTGACTCATCAGCTGAGGGAGGGTAGTAGGTGGTACTCAGCTGGAGGTTTCCTTGCCCATGTTTGACCTGATGCCATGAGACTTCATGGGGTCCGGAGTCGATGTTGAGGACTCCCAGGGCAACTCCCTCCCTACTGTATACCACTGTGCCACCACCTCTGCTGGGTCTGTCCTGTGGTGGGACAGGGCAGACCCAGGGATAGTGTTGGCAGTGTCTGGGACATTGTCTGTTAGGTATGATTGAGTGAGTATGACTATGTCAGGTTGTTGCTTGACTAATCTGTGGGACAGCTCTCCCAACTTTGACACAAGCCCCCAGATGTTAGTCAGGAGGACTTTGCAGGGTCGACAGGGCTGGGTTTGCCATAGCCATTTCCGGTGCCTAGGTCGATGCCTGGTGGTCTGTCCAGTTTCATTCCTTTTTATTGACTGACTTTGTAGCGGTTAGATACAACTGAGTGGCTTGCTAGGCCATTTCAGAGGGCATGTAAGAGTCAACCACATTGCTGTGGGTCTGGAGTCACATGTAGGCCAGACCAGGTAAGGACAGCAGATTTCCTTCCGTAAAGGACGTTAGTGAACCAGATGGGTTTTTACAAAAATCGACAATGGTTTCACGGCCATCATTAGACTAGCTTTTTTAAAATTCCAGATTTTTAATTAATTGAATTCAAATTCCACCTTCTGCTGTGGTGGGATTCAAACCCATGTCTCCAGAGTAATGCCTTGGGTCTCTGGGTTATTAGTTCAGTGACAATACCACTACGGCACCACCTCCCCTACAAAGGGGAAAATTGCTGAAAGTTAAAATATAGTCAGGGTGTGAATGATATAATCAGACCCTGACTTTTGAATTCCAATGAGGCCCTCATCTGCCTGATAAGGGAACCTCACTGACTGGCCAGAATCCGCCTGTTAAAATGGCAACGGAATATGGCCAATGAGGATCAAGGCCCTGGCATGCGTTTTAACCCGATGTAGGCCCCATTCTCATGGGCACAGGGGGAGGGGGTTAAATTCATGACTTAAGACTGCGCAAATCAAGTTGAAGCAATTTGTACTGCAGGTTTTAGATGTACTTCTGCTGCAACCTGCAAATAGATTACATGCAATAGTCATATGGTAGAAGGACAACTAGGAAAATAAATGACATCAAAATGTCTACATAAACAATACTAAGTGTCATTTTGCATCTGAATGTTTTGATTTTAGAAATTATTGCCTCATTACTGATCTCCAAACCTTCCTAGAGATGCTTAGGCCTGAACTGTCCTGAAAGCAGCAGTTGCACACAGAGTGGGAAGGGTCGATTTATGGTGTGATACTGCCAGATTACATCAGAGCCATGCACAGGCAATCTGCATCTGATTATATGTTTGAAATGGCTTATAACTTGCACTAGCCACAAACCACCAGGACAGATGTGCACTTGGTGATCTTTTTGCTGTTTTGCTCAAATGTCGAGTTCAGTGAAAGGCTACTTACTGCCAGTAAATATGTACAGTGTATGACTGCTTATCTGCTTGTTCTTCTTTTGTAAAAGAAATTCACGTTGTATTTTAAACATAAAGTGACGTTTGGCATGATACTCTTTCACTCTAAAAAAAAATTGAAGTGAGATCTTATGAAGGCACAAGGTAATTTCCGGTCAGGGTTTTATGCTTGTTTCCTTAAATACATTACTTAAAGCTTACCCTAGACCTTAAGGCAAGGATAGCCTCTCTCAAAAGTAGATGGGGGAGGGGGCGGGGTGCGGTCAGGTCTCACCTATGAGAGCCAAAATAATTAGGGGTTAGATGAGAACCAAAACCATAATACAGACCAATTAAAGTATCACTCAATTTCTCCTTTGGCCATTACAGGTATGACTCCCTAGGTTCTTGAGCCATGAGTTTTGACATGATGCTCAAGAAGTTTGCTCTACTGGTGCCACATAGAGTAAATACATTCTGGCAAATGATGGAGACTGACTGAGCCATCTATCCAAGCGGCCGTTCTTCATGTGCAAGTGCAGACAATGGATGTTGGAAGGCTGTTGTACTCTGGGAAAAGGCTGTAATCACAAGCCACATGCATGCTCCAGAATAGGTAACTGGTAATTGATGGGGAAGAAAACTTGAGCTGATTTTTCTTCCACCTCCCTAGCTCAGAGATGCTGAGGACCACTGTAGAATGCCAATGCAACCCTAATTGAGATTGGTAAACTTGGTATCGACCAGAGATTGAATCTGGTATTTTCCAGCTCTGGAATAGCTCAATACTACCCCATATTACGTATTCATGCACTGTGCAATTTTTTTTACATCAAATTAAAAGTACTGCTTGAATTTACCCTGACTACTCACAAAAACTTTCGGCTAAGTTTCAGTGTTTATCCTGACCCTTTATCTGTGGGGAAAATAATTTTGAAATGGCAGTGGGGGCAACCGATGAAGCCAAACATTTTATCTTTCGCCCTGATCTCGTACTGTGCTTATTTTGACCTCTTGAGTTGCAATGAATGCTTTACAAACATGTTATTATGGGGAAGACATAAGTTGAGGACCATTGCTTCCTGTGTAAAGCCAACTCCACTTCAACACTACTTCATCCAGAAGAAATAGAAATCAGCAGGTGCTCCAACCAGAAGAAATGAAAGACAAGTTAAAAGATAATTATTACTCAGCAAGTTCTTACGATCTGGAATGCAATGCCTGAAAGGGCAGTGGAAGCAGTTTCAATAGTAACTTTTGAAAGGGAATTGGTTAACTAATTGAAAAGAAAACAAATTGCAGAGCTACGGGGAAAGAACAGGGGAGTGGGACTAACTGAATAGCTTTTTCAAAGAGCTGGCGGAGGCACAATGGGCTGAATGGCCTCCTTCTGTGCTGTATGATTAAAATAAGAGGATGTAAGCACAAAAATTTATGAGGGTTGCACAGTTCAAGCCATTAGGGCAGTAACGTTCATAACAAATACATTTCGATTTACGTGAGAAGCAACTGATGTTCATACAATCTAGAATTTTAGACGTATAGTTTTCAAAAATAAAGGCTTCCCTAGGAATACAGCTTGTTCTCTGTCAAATGCATTCCCCATGTAGGAAAATAAAATACAGCTGAGTAGTTGCGTAATTAGTGTTTTTCAATATCTTGCTCTTCATGTACTTTCCCCAGCCACGAATGTTGGGGAAGGAACTTGCGGCATTTGGGAGGGCTCAATAAATGAGCACAGAGTCTTGGAACCATGGCTAAAGATTGGAGAGGAAGTGCAATAGTGTTTTTAAAATACAGAATTTGTTCTTTTTCAAACTTGTTACCATAATGATTAACACATAAAATATTTAAGTTCAGAATTAAACTTTCCATTAAAATTAACACAAGCAAAACATAGAGGTAACAGAACATTCACTGCACTTTCAAAGCAAACAGATTTGATTGTTTTCTGGGATCCCTGAAAGAAATGCATGAAGATTAATTACATTCCTTTATTTTTCAATTACACATAGTCTACATGCATTACTATTAAGTCAAATATTTGGTAAAATCTAAGTCCTTTACATCAGTTTCCTTCTCGATATCCAGAGTTATTAGAGATAACTGATGTTTTATGTAATTCAAGTGGTCTACTCTGGCAAGCCACAAAATTACATGCATAGCCTGATTCCTCCTCTTCATCAACATGTTGCTTTTAGGTGACATTAGCTAAGAGCATTAAATTACTTACCATAGGTACGAAAGATTTACTTATCTTTCGCTACCCTAAACTTCACCAACACTTGCCCAATATCACATTGCATGTGAGCATGACACAGTCCCCCCTTTACTGATCGGCACTTGGAAACAATCCAGGGAGATAAATCCATCCCAAAGTGGATCAGGTTTTAACTGGGAGCAGAAACCTAAGAGGGAGTCCCCAAGAAAAATAGGAAGACAAGCAGAATGACAGTGCACTTGTACAATGGGGGAAGACAGCTTGTCCTCAATCACCTTTATGTTTTCTTTCTCACTCCTTACTGGACCTGTGCCAGTACCATAAGGGTTGATCTGACAAATGGTGTTGGCAGCTGAGAGCCTGGTCCACCGGAAATGCTTATTGGAAAACTTAGGCTCAGAAAACTTACTCCAGTCGAATGTTGGCAGGACAAAAGTTAATTTGTTTGTCTCCTGTCAAGCACCCTCCTTCCATTCGTGCTCACTCAGGCTGAATGCAATGTTGCAGAAGCTCAGTGTTCTCTATCAACTGGAGCTCAGATTCAAAACCACGTCCAGCCCTGTATCATCTCATTACTGCTAAAACCCTCAAGCAAGTCTTCCTCACTTTCAGGCTCAACTTTTCCTCCGTTCTCCATATCTATCTCCTTAACATCACCTGACATAAGCTCCTATACATCCAAACTTTGCACTCCTCTTAAAATACACCCCTCCCTCATATGGCAGACTTGACTTCCAAAGGAAATGGCTCAGTAATATAAAATGTGGTAAGAGTCAATTTTATCAAGTACATCAGATTGAGTTAGTGTGCACAATCCAACATCTGATTCCAGGATCAATCTCCAACAAGATCTTCATGCACACCTGTTCCCCTGTGCAAGTAGCATCTGACTACCCTATTTCTATTTTTTCCTCCATCCTTATCTATACTGGGATCTGGCTTTTAATATTGCGGACATTCCCGTTGAAGATTAAAGTCAGAAGTTCACAAACATTAATGTTAAATTTGTTTCTCTTTATGGAATAATATTCTTAGAATATTGTCTGATATTATTTCAGGTTTTCCACAGTCATTGCTTTTCTTTTTATTGCTGCTGTATAACGAATATTTTTTTTTCTGTATGTGCCCCAGAGCTATTTACATAACTGACCTTTAATCTGCTAACATAGCATCCCACTCCAACATGGAGGGAGAGATTTCCTTTGGTCACTTAGTGTTTGCAACAGTGTAACTACAACAAGAAGAGTTACTCTGGTCGTCATTTCTTGCGAAAATGTAAACTTGTCCTTTTCAAACTCTTATGGTGCTACTAGAAGTAATAAACATGCAAAACTGTGTTTACAATGTCTGTAACAAAAACAATAAATGCTGGAAATGTCTGCTATGTTTACCATGTCATGATGCACAGTGACAAGAGGAAAGGCAATTTTGGCATCTCGTTGAGAACGATTCAGATCAATGTGCCAAGAAAGGAAATAAACTTCCAAAATGTTTTAAAAATTGTGTTCCATCCAGACCCAGAACACTTCCTCAATTTCACTGGGATTGTTGTTTTTATCTTTTAAACAGAGTTTAAAAAGGCAAACATTGAAACTGGCACCAACTCAAAGATGATAACTGAGGAAGGAAGATTAAGGTAGGATTTGTTTGGCATATTGGTAAAATTTCTCTTATCAGTGCCCAGGACAACTTCTTTCCCTCGATAAAGCAGACACCCATTGGAAGAAGGTTACAAATAAGATAATTTTGCTGTAAAAAGTTATGAATTTTATTTTGTATCTTCAATGGGTGGCCCAGTTTTATAACTCACTGCACCACAGACTGATGCTTGGTTTAGAATGCTTGCCCAAGTGTTTTTTGAACTCAGGTTTATACCACCCCTCTGCACCACCACCCACCACTCCCCCACCTTCCCCCCCCCCCCCCCACAACCACCCACCTCCACACAGGCATCAAACCACCAAAAAGATATTAACTGGATGAACCTAGGGAGAAGTTTTTTTGTACATGCATTTATTAGAACTTGGAATCAATATTGAGGCAAAGGTTATAACTTAATTTCAAATAGAATTGGATAAATAATTGAACAGGCAGAATATGAAATGATCTGGGGAAGGGGCAATGAAATTGGATTTGTGTAGATAGTTCCAGATGTAAAGCTAACATCAGCCCAGGCACGATGGGCCAAATGTGGAGCAATTTCTTTGATTAGCAATAGAAACATGTTAACACAATGAAACATTTGATAAAATAGTTGCCACTTAATTTACATAAAATGCTGGAAAATACTCAGCAGGCCTGGCAGCATCTGAGGAGAGAAACATTTCAAGTCAATACCCTTTCATTAGAATTGGAAGATGTAGGAAACTTAACAGATTTTAAGCAAGTATAGAAGCAGGGTAAATGGTAGGAAAAGGAGGGGAAAGAACAACAGCGAAGGACAGTGATAGGGTGGAAGGCAGGAGTGATTAAATGACAAAAGGGAAAATAGAGCAAAGCAAAATGAAGCAATAAAGAGTCAAGAAGAAACAAAAGATGGGACCAGAGGAGGTATCCCTGTATGGGGTACTCTACCCCAAGCACCAACCCACATCTCCTCTACTCCCAGAGGCTCTGGTGAAGCCATCCTTCATTACCTGCACCTGCTGCCCAAGAAAGTGGCAACGGTGGTTAAGATCTAAAGTTGGTAAACTAATGTTACAGATGGAAAGCTTTAAACTGCCTAAAGGAAAGGTGAGGTGCTGTTCGTTGAGCTTGAGTAGAGCATCATCATTGAGCAATCCCGGCAATGGAGCGGCCAGTTGAGAACAACATATACAAAAGGCCTTAAACAGGCATGAGACCTGTATCAGTGTAAAAACTCGGCCTAATGCTTGTTTCAGGTGGCTGCCCTGATTGTCTACAGGGTGCTGTAACTAATATGGCGTGTACTTAAATGTAATATATCCAAGTTTGCAGATGACACAAAGCTCGGTGGGAATGTGAGCTGTGAGGAGCATGCAGAGAAGCTCCAGTGTGATTTGGAATGGTTGAGTGAGTGGGCAAATACATGGCAGATGCATTAGAATGTGGATAAATGTGAGGTTATCCACTTTGGTAGCAAAAACAAAAAGGCGATAGATTGGGAAAGGGGGAGGTGCAGCGAGACTTGGGTGTCCTTGTGCACCAGTCACTGAAAGTAAGCATACAGGTGCAGCAGGCAATGAAGAAGGCAAATGATATGTTGGCCTTCATAGCGAGAGGATTCGAGTACAGGAGCAAGGATGTCTTGCTGCAATTATACAAGGCCTTGGTGAGACCACATCTGGAGTATTGTGTGAGGTTTTGGTCTCGTTATCTGAGGAAGGATGTTCTTGCTATGGAGGGAGTGCAATGAGTGTTCACCAGACTGATTCCTGGGATGGCAAGACTGGCGTATAAAGAGAGAATGGGTCAATTAGGCTTGTATTCTCCAGAGTTTAGAAGAATGAGAGGAGATCTCATAGAAACCTACAAAATTCTAACAGGACTGGACAGACTAGATGCAGGAAGGATGTTCCCGATGGCGGAGGAGTCCAGGACCAGGGGTCACAGTCTAAGGATAAGGGGTAAGCCATTTAGGACTGAGATGAGGAGGGATTTCTTCACCCAGAGAGTGGTGAACCTGTGGAATTCTCTAACACGTTAAGCAGTTGAGACCAAATCATTAAATATATTCAAGAAAGAGATAGATATAGTTCTTAGGGTTAAAGGGATCAAAGGATATGGGAAGAAAGTGGGAATGGGGTACTGAGTTTGGATGATCATCCATGATCGTATTGAATGGCGGTGCAGGCTCGAAGGGCCATATGGCCTACTCCTGCTCCTATTTTACTATGTTTCTAAGTTTCACTTCAACAGTAATCTGAGCATGTACATGCTGCGTGCCATATTGGCTTCTGCAGCCCCATTTTTTCCCTAAAATATGGGCGTTGTGCAATCAAATTTCTAGGTCACTGACTCGTGCTCTGGTTCATAGAAACATAGAAAATAGGAGCAGGAGTAGGCCATTTGGCCCTTTGAGCCTGCTCCGCCATTCATTATGATCATGGCTGATCATCCAACTCAGTAACTTGTTCCACCTTTCGCCCCATACACTTTGATACCTTTAGACCCAAGAGCTATATCTAACTCCTTTTTGAAAACATTCAATGTTTTGGTCTCAACTGCTTTCTGTGGTGGCGAATTCCACAGGCTCACCACTCTCTGGGTGAAGGAATGTCTCCTCATCTCAGTCCTGAAAGGTTTACCTCGTAGCCTTAGACTATGACCCCTGGTTCTGGACTCCCCCACCATCGGAACATCCTTCCTGCATCTACCCTGTCAAGTCCTGTTAGAATTTTATAGGTTTCTATGAGATCCCCCCTCACTCTTCTGAACTCCAGCGAATATAATCCTAACCGATTCAATCTCCCTCATATGTCAGTCCCGCCATCCCAGGAATCAGTCTGGTAAACATTTGCTGCACTCCCTCTATAGCAAGAACATCCTTCCTCAGATAAGGAGACCAAAACTGCACACAGTATTCCAGGTGTGGCCTCACGAAGGCCCTGTATAATTGTAGCAAAACATCCCTGCTTCTGTACTCAAATCCTCCCGCTATGAAGGCCAACATACCATTTGCCTTTTTTACCGCCTATTGCACTTGCATGCTTACCTTCAGCAACTTGTGTACGAGAACACCCAGGTCTCACTGCATATTCCCCTCTCTCAGTTTATAGCCATTCAAATAATAATCTGCCTTCCTGTTTTTGCTACCAAAGTGGATAACCTCACAATTATCCACATTATACTGCAGCTGCCATGCATTAGCCCACAAATTTAACTTGTCCAAATCACCCTGAAGCCTCTCTGCATCCTCCTCACAACTCACACTTCCACCCAGTTTTGTGTCATCTGCAAATTTGGGGATATTACATTTAGTTCCCTCATCTAAATTATTAACATATATTGTGAATAGCTGGGGTCCAAGCACCAGTCCCTGCAGTACCACACTAGTCACTGCCTGCCAATCGGAAAAAGGCCCATTTATCCCTATTCTTTGTTTCCTGTCTGCCAACCAATTTTCTATCCATCGCAATACACTAGCCCCAATCCCATGCGCTTTAATGTTACATGCTAATCTCTTATGTGGGACTTTGTCGAAAGCCTTCTGAAAGTCCAAATAAACCACATCCACTGCTCCCCCTCATCAACTCTACTAGTTATATCCTCGAAGAATTCTAGTAGATTTGTCAAACATGATTCCCCTTTCGTAAATCCATGCTGACTCTGTCCGATTCTACCACTGTTCTCCAAGTGCTCTGCTATAAAATCTTTGATAATGGACTCTAGAATTTTCCCCACTACCGACGTCAGGCTGACCGGTCTATAATTCCCTACTTTCTCTCTACCTCCCTTTTTAAACAGTGGGGTTACATTAGCTACCCTCCAATCTGTAGGAACTGTTCCAGAGTCTATAGAATCTTTGAAGATGACCACTAATGCATCCACTATTTCTCGGGCCACTTCCTTAAGTACTCTGGGATGCATACCATCAGGCCCTGGGGATTTATCGGCCTTAAATCCCATCAATTTTCCCAACACCATTTCTCTACTAATACTGATTTCTTTCAGTTCCTCTCTCTCACTAAGCCCTTTGTTCCTCAACATTTCTGGTATGATATTTGTGTCCTCCTTTGTGAAGACAGAACTAAAGTATGCATTTAGTTGGTCAGCCATTTCTTTATTCCCCATAATAAATTCCCCTGTTTCTGACTGTCAGGGACCTACATTTGTCTTCACCAATCTTTTTCTCTTCACATACCTATAGAAACCTTTACAGTCAGTTTTTATGTCCCCCGCAAGCTTGCTCTCGTACTCTATTTCCCCTTCTTAATCAATCCCTCGGTCCTCCTTTGCTGAATTCTAAACTGCTCCCAATCCTCAGGTCTGTTGTTTTTCCTGGCAAATTTATATGCCTCTTCCTTGGATCTAAAGTTATCTCTAATTTCCCTTGTAAGCCACGGTTTAGCTACCTTTCCCGTTTTACTTTTGCGCCAGACAGGGATAACCAATTGTTGCAATTCATCCATGCGCTCTTTAAATGTTTGCCATTGCCTATCCATCGTCATCCCTTGAAGTAACGTTTCCCAATCCGTCATGGCCAACTCGCGCCTCATACCTTCGTAGTTTCCTTTACTAAGATTCAGGGCCCTTGTCTCAGAATCAATTACGTCACTCTCCATCTTGATGAAGAATTTTATCATATTATGATTGCCTATCCCCTAGGGGTCTTGCACCACTAGATTGTCAATTATTCTGGGATGTTCTGTTCTCTAGTTGGTTCCTCAACATATTGGTCGATGAAACCATCCTGTATACACTCCAAGAATTCCTCCTCTACGGTATTGTGACTAATTTGATTTGCCCAATCTATATGCAGATTAAAGTCAGCCATAATTACAGATGTTCCTTTATCGCATGCATCTCTAATTTCCTGTTTAATGCCATTCCCAACATCACCACTACAGTTTGGGTGTCTATATAAACCCCCACTAATGTTTTTTGCCCCTTAGCATTCCTTAGCTCTACCCATACAGATTCCACATCGTCAGAGCTAATATCTTTCCCCACCAATGCTTCATAAGTGAACCCGGATAACCAGTGTCAGTGCGCTACCCAACCTTGTGGACGATCAAAGATTAGCCCAAAGGTCGTCTCATTCACTTATTGCAGTGGGGGCAACTATTTAGTGAGTATTTAGGATAGACAGCAATGTATTGGTGATTCTGAAGCTGAATGCAATGCTGCCATAATTGTCTCAGCTAGTATGAGCTAACTCATCATAGCTTACGCATTGAATCTGATTCCTTTCTTGTTCATGTAGCTTGTTCAGTATCATCCTTGATCTTCCAATCAACATTGTTTGAATTCTGGCAGTAATCACTTTAAAATGAACAGATTATCACCAAAAATAATGCTGCTAGGTGATCTTGTCAAGCATTGTCATTTTTGCTAAGTAAGAACTGTGGATCTTCTCACTAAATAAGGCCTCACTTTTTTCTCTTCAGTTTGTCAATTAGGTTCCACTTAGTGTGTAAATATGCATTTTGCCAGCGTTTTTTGGAAATTATTGCATGACCTATCTGTTAAAAATGTATGCTCAGCAATTTCACTCCAAAATATCATTTCAATATAATGACTTTTAATGGAAAATTGGATAAAATACTTCAGGCAGAAAAAGACATAAGGCTATTAGAAAGCCCAAAACAGTGGGATTAGTTTTGGATTGCTCTAGCGGGCACAGACATGGTGGCCGATTGACTTTTTCCTGTGCTTTAAACTTTTATGATTTTACAGTTCTATGACTAAAAATCCTTTTTAGGTGTTATCCTTCGCTCACTGGTAGCACACTCTTGCCTCTGACTCAGAAAATTGTGGGTTCGAGGTCCACTCCAGAGACTTGAGTACATAATCCAGTACTGAAAGAATGCTGCACTGTCGAAGGTGCAGTCTTTCCAATGAGATGTTAAATTGAGGCCCCCTCTACCCTCTCAGGTGATGGTAAAAATCCCATGGCAATGTTTAAAGAAGAGCAGGGGAGTCCTCCCAGTATTCTGGCCAAAATTTATTCCTCAACCAATACTCTGAAAAAGTTTAATTGGTCATTTCTCTCATTGCTATTTGTGGGACCTATGTTCAAGAAAGTATGAATTTCTTTTGAAGTGTAATTACCTTTATAATGTAGGAAACCTGACAGCCAATTTGCGCACAGCAAGCTCCCACAAACAACACAGAGATAATGACGTGTTGATCTGCTTTTAGTGATGTTGGTTGAGGGATAAGCATTAGCCAGAGCACCAGGGAGAGTTCTCCTGCTCTCTTTCGAATTAATGCCATGGGATTTTTTTTAGGTCCACCTAAGAGGAAAGATGGGGTCTTGGTTTAACATTGCATCCAAATGATGGCACACCAGACAGTGCAGCACTCCCTTAATGCTGCATGGCCGTGTTAACAAAGATTATGTGCTCAAGTCTGGAGTATGCAATATTCCTAAAATACATTGCAATTTCTGCATCATTGTAATTGTTAGCTGTCCATATATACTTTCTGCATTTAATTATTGTGGTAAAAGTCCTTATGATATGTTTTATGAATGTCTGCAAGAATGTCAATAATATTGCACATAGCAAATAAAACTTGGAGAATGAGCCAAACAGTACTGAAATTAGATATTTTTTAACCCATACTGGTGTATTTTAAAAATAAAACTGCAGTAAATTTGCCACTGGTCTTGAACATATCAACATCACATTGTCTGTATATTGACCACCAGCTGTTTTCATACCAGTAATTGAAAGCAGTGCTATTTAAGAGGTAGGAAATTCTGGGGAGGGAAGTAGTTTCTTTTTAATAGGGAAAAAAGGTCATAAATGTCCCTTAAATTTATTTGACATTGCAGAATGTTACATTCTCCTGCCAGGTTTAAGTAACATGCTGGGTGTCTCCAGTAATGTCAATTATGGGGAACTAGTCCACTGCAATCAGTAGGGATTGCAAGTTCAAGCTGTCCTCTGGGGCTGCCCAGACAATCTGCAAAACTCACATTTCATTACCACCAACCAAATTACCATTCTCACAAATATCATATTTCAAAACTGTGCATTCCTGCATTCATTTGAGGGTCATAAATTACAACAAAAAACAGAGGAAAAGAATATTTGGCCATTGTCATTTTGGGGCCTTATTTTTCCCTTCTCCAGCAGAATATGGGAAAGCAAATACAAGAATATTTCTAATCTATTTCTGTCCATGTTATGTGATAGGTGTGCCTTTAAGAGTATCCAATCAAATACACTTCAAACTTGGGTTTTAAACATTCAGGTTGTATTTGTCACCCTTGGAACCTCTCCTGTATTCGAATGCCTTTGTTACTGTTGGAGTCGCCTATTCCAATGCTCTCCTGGCCAGCTTACCAACTAACACCCTCCCTAAACTTGAGCTCATACAAAACTCTGTTCCCCATATCCTATCTCACACAAAGTCTTATTCATCATTCCTGTACTCAGCAACCTAAATTGGCTCCTTGATCTGGGAATGCCTCAATTTTAAAATTCTCATCCTTTATTTCAAATCCTTCCATGACCTCATCCCTCCTTATCTCTGTAAACTCCAACAGCCGTACAACCCTCCAAGATCCCTGCACTCCTGCAATTCCAGCTGCTGATGCATCCTTGATTTTCACTACTCCACCATTGGTGGCCATACCTTCAGCTACTTAAGACATAAGCTCTGTAAATTCCTCCTTAAACCTCTCCGCCTTTCTACCTCTCTCTCATCCCTAGAGATGCTCCTTAAGACCTACCTTGTCACCTGTTCCATGATCTCCTTATGTGGCTTGATGTCAAACTTTGCTTCCTAATGCCCCTATGAAGCATCTTGGGATGTTTTACTATGTTAAAGGCACTATATCAATGTAATTGGTTGCAGTTGGCAGAAGGTTTTGCTTTTGAGGTCACTCTGCTGTGAAAGATTTCTTGCACCTCACATGTATTCACTTTAAGTCTGCAATTTATTCAGTATTTCAATTTGCAACCTACAATTATCTTGGAGTTCTCGGGGACATCCACCTATTTAGTAATGCTCTGTCAGACAGCTAACATATTCTTCTCTGAAAACTATATTGTGGAGTTCGAACAATTAGGCAAATGATCTGGTTACCAACTAAGGTGCACTTTTAATAGATCAGACCTCTAGGAGGTGTCAGTGATACTTGATTAGACAGTTTTGAACATAAGCTTTGAATATGGAATATAAGAACAACTTCTTTCAGCATAGTCCCAAGCAACAACTGGCCTGAACCAAATTCCTCTTGGTTCAGGAAAAAGACCTTCTTTCAAAGTTAGTGTCATATCAATAAGAGCTTGGTGACTTATGTGGCTAGAAATGGGTTTGCAGGTCAGAAAGATAAGTTTGGCTATTGTTACGACCTCAGAGAGATCATTAGAGTCATAGAGGTATACAGCACAGAAACAAGCCCTTCGGCCCATCGTGTCCGTGCCAACCATCAAGCACCTATCTACTTTAATCCCCTTTTCCAGCACTTGGCCCCTAGCCTTGCATGCTATGGCATTTCAAGTGCTCATCTAAATACTTCTTAAATGTTGTGAGGGTTCCTGCCTCTACCACCCCTTCAGGCAGTGCGTTCCAGATTCCAACCACCCTCTTGGTGAAAACTTTTTCCTCATATCCCCTCTAAACATCCTGCCCTTTATCTTAAAGCTATGCCCCCTGGTTATTGACACCTCTGCTAAGGGAAAATGTTTCTTCCTATCTACCTATCTATGAACCTCATAATTTTGTATATCTCAATCAGGCTTCATACCTCAGCCTTCTCTGCTCTAAGGAAAACAACTGTAGCCTATCCAGTCTCTCTTCATAGCTGAAATGCTCCAACCCAGGCAACATCCTGGTGAATCTCCTTTGCACCCTCTCCAGTGCAATCGCATCATTAACATGAAAAATATGAGATATGAAACCCCCAGACCAATTTAACAAATTACACAACAAGATTTCACGTTTCGAGACTTTTATTATAACAGCTAAACTAAAAGAAATCCACAATTAACTGAATAGTACTTTGTAAGTAGATGATGCCCCAAATTATAAATAAAAGTATTTCCTTTACTTATTCAAACACTTGAAAACCTCACATCACACTTATACATTACACAGTCCTTTTTGATGACAAAATTCTTTGTGGTTAAAAGTCTCCACTCCTTCCAGATGCAATGGGTTGGATCTCCCAGACTTTGCAAAAATCAATATTTTCTTCGCTCACTTCTCCGAGCACTTCCAACCTGGACTACCGTGAATAATGTGATTTCCGGTTGGCCTGGATTTTACTGTTCTTTAGACCTCCAACGTATGTGTCTCTAAGGTTGATTTCGAAGTTCAGGCAATAACCACAGTGACGAGAACGTTTCTTGAACACAAGGATGTAATCTGCAATAGACTAATTTAGCAACTGCGTCTTTCCATGAAATGCAACTCGGCACGCAATTTCATTCTTAGACGAGCCAAAATATAAATACAGAATCTAATTTATTTCAGAATAGTCCAAAGTACTGGAGTTTCGTGACTAGCCACTAGGTTATTTTAAAACACAAGTTTAAAGGCTTGGAGCAAGGCATTTAAAATTACCAGGAGCGAAGGTAATTACCAAGGATCCGGGCATTGGGCTAGGTCCTACAGCCCACCAAAATTTTGTATCCAGCCCGCCAATCCACCAATATAAAGTGTGATTGGTTTGCCTGCGTGCAGGCCTCTGTCGAATAGGAAAACCATGGAGGTGGGACTCACTGGGAAGACTGGTTCTGTCAATCAAGTGCCGTGTCTGACCTGCGGAATCAGCCTTGGAGAGTGTTGCTGAGAGTAGAACAGATAGGGTAGCACACAGGAAAGCAATGATAGAACTGAAAAGGGTAAACTTCTTTAAGGCGGAGCAAGCTTTGTTTTTTTAGGCAGACAGTCCATATTCTCAGCTCTCCAAAGGCCCTGATTTCTCTCAGAGTTTGGGGCCAGCGCCGAACAGCAACGTGTTTCCATTCCTGGTGCATGGTGAGGGGTGGGGAGGAGGAGTATCAGAGTGGGGGACAGAGAGTGGGGAGAGAGGGAGACACATGGGAGGAGAAAGAGGGGGGGACACATGGGGAGAGAGAGGGGTGAGAAAGAGAGGGGGACACGGCGGATGGAGAGAGGGGGACACAGAAGGAGAGGGGGGACATGGGGGGGAGAGAGAGAGGGGAGAGAGGAGGACACGTAGGGGGAAGAGAGAGAGGGAGATAGCGAGATACAGAGGCAAGAGACAGAGAGAGAGAGACGGGGACACAAAGGGCGAGAGAGGGACACAAAGTGGAGAAAGAGGGACACAGCGAGGGAAGAGAGAGGGGGGAGAGTGATGGACACAGAGAGGCGACAGAGATTGACATAGAGAGGGGATAGGGATGGACAGAGAGAGAGAGACAGAGAGAAAGGGGAGAGAAAGAGATCAAAATCACTCCTGACAGATAGACATCTATCGGAATTGTCCGCATCGCTAATCAAGTGTGTGGGCAGACTTGACTTGACTACTTGTGCAGGCAAAAGCACTATCCTACTAAATAGGGAGAAAAGTGTTTTAAATTTGATTGTGTTTTGATGGCATTTGGTTGGCGATTCACTTTAATGCAGATTAATTGCCCCCATGTCTGTGGCTGACTCAAACATTTTGCCAAATGTCCATGGTGCAACATGTTGGTGCTTATCCCTGGTTGTTGGAGCTGCACTCATCCAGGCAAATGGAGAGTATTCCATCACACTCCTGACTTGTGCCTTGTAGCTGATGGACAGGCATTGGGGAGTCAGGAGGTGAGTTACTCACTACAGAATTACCAGCATCTAACCTGCTCTTGTAGCCACAGTATTGATGTGACTACTCCAGTTCAGTTACTGGTCAATGGTATCCCCCACCCCCGCCAGGATGTTGATAGTGGGGGATTCAGTGATGGTAATGCCATTGAATGTCAAGGGGAGATGGTTAGATTCTCTCTTGTTGGAGATCATCATTGCCTGGCACTTGTGTGACACGAATGTTACTTGTCACTTTTCAGTCCAAGCCTGAATGTTGTCCAGGTCTTGCTGCATATGGACACACTGCTTCAGTATCTGAGGAATTTTGAATGGCACTGAGCATTGTACAATCATTAGCGAACATCCCCCCCTTCTGACGTTATGATGGAGAGAAGGTTAATGATGAAGCAGCTGAAGATGGTTGGGCCTAGGACACTACCTTGAGGATCTCCTGCAGTGATGTCCTGGGACTGAGATGATTGGCCTCCAACAACCACAACCATCTTCCTTTGGCTAGGTCTGACTCCAACCAGTGGAGAGTTTTCCCCCTGATTCCCATTGACTTCAGTTTGGTGAGGGCTTCTTGATGACACACTGAGATAAATGCTGCTTTGATATCAAGGGCAATCACTCTCACCTCATCTCTTGAGTTCAACTCTTTTGTCTATGTTTGGACCAAGGCTGTAATGAAGTCAGGAGCTGAGTGGTCCTGGCAGAACCCAAAATGAGCATCTGTGATAAAAACAGGAAGTGCTGGAAATACTCAGCAGGTCTGGCAGCATTTGTGGAGAGAGGAGCAAAGTTGACGTTTCAGGTCTATCACCTTTCATCAGAACTGGCAAAGGTTAGAAATGTAATAGGCTTTGAGCAAGTGAAAAGGGGGAGGAGGGAGGAAGAATGAAAGGGAAGGTGTGTGATCAGGCAGACAGCAGGAAAGATTAAATGACAAAAAAGAGTCAACATGGTTTTGTGAAATGGAAATCATGTTTAGCCAATTTACTGGAATTCATTGAAGAAATAACATGTGCTGTGGATAAAGGGGAACTGGGGAACTTAGATTTCCAGAAGGCATTTGATAAGGTGTCACATCAAAGGTTATTGCAGAAAATAAAAGCTTATGGTATAGGGGGTAACATATTCGCATGGATAGAAAATTGGCTAGCTAACAGGAAACAGAGAGTAGGCATAAATGGGTAATTTTTCCGGTTGGCAAGATATAATGAGTGGTGCGCCACAGGGATCCATGCTGAGGCTTCAACTTCTTACAGTTTATATAAATGACTTGGATGAAGGGGCCAAAGGTATGATTGCTTAAGTTGATGATGGCACAAAGATAGGTAGGAAAGTAAGTTGTGAAGAGGACATAAGGAGGCTACAAAGGGATACAGATAGGTTAAGTGAGTGGTGTTATGGAACACATGCTCTAGCAGCTCATGGGAACCCATGCCCCTCTTCCCCTTCACTTCCCTCTGACCCCATTCCTTCTACTAATGGCACCCTTGCAGTGTATTCACCATACCCTCTGACATTCTCCTCTCTGATGCTGAACGATCTGTATTTAGAAAGGACTCAGTTTTATTCCCTTATGCCCCCCACCTCAATGAATTCCACGCTGGGCATGACATTGAGCTCTTCTTCTGTCGCCTTCGCCTCCAGGCTCCCTTGTTTGGCCAGGAGTTCTCCCCCAAACCAGTGGACCCACTCACCCGCCTCCAGCATTCTCCCTCCACCTGGACCCTTCCCTCTGGCCTATTACCCGCTTTTGGGCTTTTCATTGGAAACTGTCAGCATGACACGGCCGTCTTATTTTCTCTGCCGCTCTCACTCACTCTGACCTCTCTCTGAACTTGCTGCACTCCGTCCTCTCAGGTTTAACCCTGACAGTGTGATTAAACCTGCTGACAAGGGTGGTGCTGTTTTTGTCTGGCATACCGATCTCTAATCTGCAGAGGCTGAGCACTAACTCTCAGACACTTGTTCCTACCTCCCCCGGACCATGACCCCACCACCAAACATCAAGCCACTTTTTGTAGGAATGTCACTGACCTCATCTCCTCTGGAGATCTTCCCACTCCAGCTTCCCACCCCATAGTTCCACAACCCTGAACAGCCCGTTTCTATCTCCTTCCTAAAATCCACGAACAGGACTGTCCTGGTAAACCCATTGTTTCAGCCTGTTTCTCCCCCATGGAACTAATTTCTTCCTATCTTGACTCTATTTTTTCTCCCCTGGTCCAGTCTCTTCTCACCTGCATCTGTGACTCTTATGATGCCCGGTCTCATTTGCCCCAGTTTGCTGGCCCTAACCGCTTCCTCTTTACTACGGACATCCAATCTCTCTACACCTCCACCAGAATGGTCTGAGGGCTCTCCGCTACTTTCTTGAATAGAGGCCCAATCAGTCCCCATCCACTACCACCACCACCCTTCTCTGCCTGGCTGAATTTGTTCTCACTTTGAACAACGTCTCCTCAACTCCAGTCGCTTCCTCCAAATAAACATATTGTTATGGGTACCAGTATGGGTCCTAGTTATGCCTGTCTTTTTCTCAGTGTGATGGAAACCACACCTGCTAAAAACTGGACATATTAATTTCGTCATATGGAATATTATTTTTAACCGTTACTGGATTTGAAATAACTTGTTTAAAAGAGACCACAGCAGTGGTTGAAAACACATTTGCATTGTAAAGGACAGTGGCTGAAAACATGCCCGCACATTTGCATTCTGACAGACAGTTGCCTGAAGAAGACAATGGGAGTGCCTCCCTGATTCAATTAGCCAGATGGTTTTTGATCAAGAGACACTGAATGAGTAAAAGCCAGCATTCCACCACCACCCCCCTACCCGCAACCCCCCCCCCCCCAACCCACCCCTCAATACTGAGAGTGTCTGCTAAACTTGAAGAAATCCACAAACCTCACCGGGGAGGTAGTTCCAAATAAGGAGCTAGTCGCATGACTAACCTAGTGGCCAACTTTGAGTTTTTTGAATTGTGCCACACAGAAAAGAAGAGACTGCAACTGAACTTGAAGAGAGCACCTATCTCTCTCTCTCTCTCTCACTCAAAAGTCCAGGGACCCATGGAAGTAACTCAAACCTCAAGAGAGAAGACTCCTGCAGCCTTCTGATACCAGCTAAACAAGTGAAAGTATGCACTGGGCCCCAACAAGAACTGTAAGACTTTACATCCAACTCAAAACTAGTAACTGAATTTCCATCTACTACTTCAAACCTTCCCCCACTTTAAACTCTTTCTCCTCCTCTATTTGCGTGTATGTTTATTGCATATGCATGCTAGCATGGTCACGTCGCGTATTCTTAGTAGTTTTAACTAAGTTAGAATTTTAAAGTTAATAAACATACACCTTTCCTGTTTACATCTGAGAAAACCAGTCTGGTTAAGTTCTTTGCATTTACAATTAAAAAGCAGTGAGCAAGGACTCACCGAGCGGAAGTTAAAAACAAGGTGTTTTGAAAATTAAACCCTGTTATGGCCAAGCCAGGAAAAGACCGAAAAGGGAGCCCGAGACCCCTTCTTCACCTGGTCGTAACAGTGGGGCATTCCTTGTTCCAATCTTACTCAGGCCCCTCCACCAACTCCAGTACATTGATGACTGTATCAGTGCTGTTTCCCAATCCTGCACCAAACTGGAAAACTTCATCAACTTAGCTTCCAATTTCCACCCTTCTGGTACCTTCACATGGTCCATCCCGACACTTCCCTTCCCTTCCTCAGCTTCTCTGTCTCCATTGCTGCCTCTTGTGAGAACTCTGTTCCATTCTCTTGATTTCTCTGTCCATGACACATCTGTTTTGATGATGCAACGTTCCACATCAGTGCTTCTGATATGTCTTCCTTTATCCTCAACTGAGAAATCCCCCCCGTCCCCACTGTGGTTGACAGGGCCCTCAACCGTGTCCGACCCATTTTCTGCACTTCTGCCCTCACCCCTTCCCGTCCCTCCCAGAACCATTCCCCTTGTCCTCACTTTCAACCCCACCAGCCTTCACATCCAAAGGATCAGCCTCCACCATTTCCGCCACCTCCAGCATGATGCCACTGCCAAACACATCTTCCCTTCCCCTCCCCTGTCAGCATTCCGAAGGGATTGTTCCCTCCGCCATACCCTGGTCCACTCCTCCATCAATCCTGACACCTCGTCCCCTTCCCACGGCACCTTCCCATGCAATCGCAGGAGGTATAATACCTGCCCTTTTACTTCCTCTCTCCTCACCATCTAATGCCCCAAACACTCCTTCCAGGTGAAGCAGCAATTTACTTGTACTTCTTTCAATTTAGTATACTGTAATCGCTGCTCACAATGCGGTCATCTCTACATTGGGGATACCAGATGTATATTGCGTGATTGCTTTGCTCAGTCCGTAAGCATGACCCCAAGTTTCCATTTGCTTGCCATTTTAATTCACCACCCTGCTTCCATGTCAACATTTCTGTCCTTGTCCTGCTGCAGTGTTCCAGTGAACATCCACACAAGCTTGAGGAACAGCACCTCATTTTCTGATTAGGCGCTCTACAGCCTTTTGGACTCAACATTGAGTTCAACAATTTCAGTGTATGACTGCCATTTTTTTCATTTTATTTTATCTTATTGTACATCTAAAACTTGTTTTTTCATATTTTTGCTTTTGGACAAAGCTGTTCATTATTCTGTCATGTTAAGATCGAGGCTGGAGGACTGCATTGTCTTTCTCTCATTCCACTTCTCCACAGGTCATGCATATATTTAAATTTTTTACCCAGTTACTGATATGGCCAATTATATAATCTATTTTTATTTCAGAATAAAATCCACCAACCCAGGTTTCTTTAATAAGCAACAAAATTATTAATTTATTATAAAACAAGACTTATTCTTGTATCAATAAAGATGCAAAGTTTATTAACACACAGGTTGAAATATGAAATTTCCCCTTCTAAAGCACACACAAATAAAGATGTTTTTCTCTGCAGCAATCTCTTTACAAAAAAGACAAAAAAACCTTGGCCAAATACATGTTAATTCTTGAAGAAAAAAAGGATAAGATATGTGATGTTCTCCACTGGACCTTTTAGTTTGGCATCCAGATAATCATAGATGATGTCACTGGGATCTTTTTGGAGCAGTTCTCTTCAGGCGATGATGAGGATTAGTCTGGCTGGCTTTCCAGGAGAAATGCATCAACAGGGGTTTCAGCCATCACACTAGATTCTCAGGATTTCTCAAAGAGGTGGGAACAGGATGATCTGGTGTCTTCTCTCTTAGCAGGCTTACCTGCAACTGACTCAAAACAATATCTAAAACAAAAACATCCCTTGACCACCATAAATCTTGATATTTCACTTCTCTGTAAACAACTCACCTAGTCACCAAGGAATCTGCCGTTTACTTAGCTTAAGATATGTGACTTCCAGTAAGGGGTTTGTTTTGAAACAAAATTTGACATCCTTCCAGTCACCTTTAAAAAAAAATGAAGACTAGCATCTATGGAATTTCTTCAGCCTTTCAAATGAATCAGTTTCCACAATTTTTAAACATGAGTCCTCAAAAATATTTTAAAAATGGAAGCACTTTCATAACAACTCCATCCTTGGAGGAATGAAACATCATTTTTAAATGTGTTTCATTACAGAGTGTGGACAAAATAGAGAATATGGAAAAAATATTAGAACACATTTACACACTCATTCTCATTCACTATTTACTTGTAACACAGTTATGCCCTGTACCATCCTTGCATGCCGATAACTCAAAACAAAGTTAAATTCTCGACAAAGCATCAGCAATTACATTGTTTTTCCCCACAATATGGATAATCTTTAAGTGATAGGGCTGCAATAGTAAACTTCATCAAAATAGTCTGGCATTCTGCTTTTCAATTTTTTCACAAAGGCTAGGGGGTTGCGATCAGTATTTATCAGTGACTTTCTGTAGCTGTGGCGGACATATAATTCAAAATGTTTAAGAGCTAGTAGTAAGCCCAGGGTTTCTTTTTCCACGGTAGAGTATCTGTTTTGGTGTCGATTTAGCTTTTTGGAAAAGTATTCTCCTGGCCTTTCTTTCCCGATTCATCTTGTAACAGGACTGCACTGACCCCCCAGGTCACTAGCATCAATTGCTGCCTTCAAGGGCTTAGTGAAATTTGGGGCAGCCAACACTGGTTCATTGATCAGAATTGCTTTCAGCCTCTCAATGAATACTTGGTGCACTCCTGACCACGCTACTTTGGCTTTTTTTTTGCAGCAAATTTGTCAGTGGAACTTCTATAGCACTAGAATTTGGTGCAAACCTGCAGTGAAACCACACATCCCAAAAAACCTCATAGAACCATCGAAAAAGTACATCACAGAAGGAGGCCATTCAGCCCATCGTGTCTGCGCTGGCCGAATAAACTATCTGCCCAAACTAACCCCACCTTCCAGCACCTGGTCCATAGCCCTGCAGGTTACAGCACCTAAGGTATATGTCCAGGTACCTTTTAAAAGAATTGAGGGTTTCTGCCTCCACCACCATTCCTGGCAGCGAATTCCAGACATCCATCACCCTCTGGGTGAAAAAATCCTTCTACCAATCACTTTAAATCTGTGCCCACTGGTAACTGACCTCCCCGCCAGGGGAAACAGGTCCTTCCTGTCCACTATATCTAGGCCCCTCATAATTTTGAAAACCTCAATCAAGTCACCCCTCAGCCTCCTCAGTTCCAGGGAAAACAACCCTAGCCTCTCCAATCTTTCCTCATAGCTGCAACCTTCAAACCCTGGCAACATTCTTGCAAATCTCCTTTGTACTCTCTCCAATGCAATTATGTCCTTTCTGTAATGTCATGACCAGAACTGCATGCAATACTCCAGCTGTGGCCTAACCAACGTTCTATACAGTTCCAGCTTTTGTACGCTATACCTCAGCCAATAAAGGAAAACAATCCATATGCCCTCTTCACCATTCTATCCACCTGTCCTGCCACCTTCAGGGACCTGTGGACATGCACTCCAAGGTCTCTCACTTCTTTTACGCCTCTCAATATCCTCCCGTTTATTGTATATTCCCTCACTTTATTTGCCCTCCCCAAATGCAACACCTCACACTTCTCTGGATTGAATTCCATTTGCCACTTATCTGCCCACTCAACCGAAACATTGATGTCATTGTGGAGTTCACGAATATCCTCCTATCAACTACACAGACCATTTTTGTGTCATCAGCAGATTTCGTGATCATGCCTCCCACATTTAAGTCCAAATCATTAATATATACTACAAACAGCAAGGGACCCAACACTGAGTCCTGTGGAACACCACTGGAAACTGCCCTCCACTCTCAAAAACATCCATCAACTACTACCCTTTGTTTCCTGTCACTTTCCTTACTAAAATCCATGTAAATCACATCCACTGCATTACCCTCATCAATCATGATGATTTCTCGTTTACTTTTAGGGATAGGAAATTCCATCAATGCTTGTATTTTTGCTATTCTTGGCAACACTTGTCCTTGCCCTACTATATGCCCGAGGTAGGTTACCAGCGCTTTTGCAAATTCACTTTTGGCAAGGTTTATCACCAAATCAGATGACTGTAATTTTCTAAAAAGTGATTTAAGTTGTTTCAAGTGATCCTTCCAAGTGTCATTGTATACTAGCATATCATAGAGAGATACAGCACTGAAACAGGCCCTTCGGCCCACCGAGTCTGTGCTGACCATCAACCACCCATTTATACTAATCCTACATTAATCCCGTATTCCCTACCACATCCCCACATTCACTCAATTCTCCCACCACCTACCTACACTAGGGGCAATTTACAATGGCCAATTTACCTAACAACCTGCAGGTCTTTGGCTGTGGGAGGAAACCAGAGCACCCAGCGGAAACCCACGCGGTCACAGGGAGAACTTGCAAACTCCACACAGGCAGTACCCAGAACCGAACGCAGGTCACTGGAGCTGTGAGGCTGTGGTGCTAACCACTGCACCACTCTATATCATCAAGGTAAACCTCACAGTTAGGCACACTGGCTACCACTTGGCTCATTCGTCTCTGAAAAGTATCTGGGGCATTTTTAAAGCCCAAATGGCATCACTCGGCATTGGAAAAGACCATCTGGTGTGACAAAGGCCAATATTTATTTAGCTCAGGGTGTTAAAGGAACCTGCCAGTATCCCTTTCACAAATCTAATTTGGTAAGAAATGTGGCACTGCTCACTCTGTCAATACAGTCTTCCAAGTGAGGAATTGGATAGGAGTCTGCCTTTGTTACTGCATTAACCTTTCTGTAGTCTATGCAAAATCTAGTTGAACTGTCAGGTTTAGGTGGTCACACAACTGGGAAACTCCAGCTGCTTTAACTGGGTTCAATTAGGTGGCTTTCCAACAAGTATTGGATTTCTGCTTTCACCTGGGCCTATTTCTCTTGACTTAAATGAGAAGGATGCTGTTTACAGGAGAGGATTCTTCTACATCCACATCATGTATGGCTCAGGTTGTACATCCTGGTTTGTCAGACGTGGCTTGATTCCTTTGTGAATTCAGGAGACTTTATGAGGAATAGACAGGTGAGGGGTGTGGGCAGATAGTTGGCAAATATAATTAGTTAAGTGTCAAATAATAGATTTTTGGAAAAGGAACAAATTGGCACATAGTGGCAATACCAGGTGACCCAGCCATGAGCTTCCGGAGATGCAGCCAATGCTTTCCCAGGACCAAGCATGAGAAGAAGCTGAGTTCAATTCCAGGAGTAATTTGTACCACAGGAGCAGGTTACAATAATGACCATCAGGTTTCACCTGGGAAAAGCTGAAGAATAAGAGAAAGAAGGCTATGTTTGCACAAACGATATGAGGGAAGAGTAGAATGGCTTACGTTCAGATTTTGAGTTGCTTTTAATAAAGGAGAGTGTGTATTTAATTAATGCTCAGCTGTTGATGCAGATTATAGACATGCAAGAAAGGGTTCAGTTTATTGTGCTCATTCCTATTGCAGTGATTGGATGGGTGGCGTGACAAGGTATACACATTTCTGCTATGATAATGGCCCCACAAAGAGTTGTAAGAACATTTAAGGCCAAAGAGTTTGTGATGGAGGCTGGGCACTGGATTGAAGGATTTGCAATTTATATGAAGGTGGGAGAAGAAACAATTTAATCAGAGTGGTGACAAAGATAGACTGTGAAACAGATGAGAACACTTCACAAATGAATTGAATTCCAATGCCTATGTTGATCCTCACCAAAGAGTCCTCTGAGTTTAAGCTATTCCTCTTAATTCTTCACTCTCGGTTCTTCTAATGGAGGTGGAACCACCTCCCGTGTCTCTCTATGTCCATGAGTTATTGCCTGGTGAAGCACAGCAAGCTGCAACTAAACACTTTGGAACACATTGCAGAGGCCCTCCTCATCTATCAAGGTAATGGAAAATCTTAATAGCACACCCATGGCTCTTTCAATGACAATTCTGCTAGATGCATGTGCCTCACAGGAGTGCTTCTTAGCTGCTGTTATTACAACTCTTTGTGGGGCCATTATCATAGCAGAAAAGTGTATACCTTGTCACCTCACCCATCCAATCACTTAACTATTTTCATTAAGAGGTCAGGGAGGACATGATCTTAAGGATGGATGGATCATGGCAACTTCCAGAAAATCTGGTGTACAAATGAAGGATTCCTTTCAATATGGTCGCACACAATCCATACATTCAACCACCTTGACTTTGAGGAACTCAGTAAAATGATAAAACAGGATGGTGCTAAGCTGCTGTCTTGCTGTTGTGCCAAATTATCCGAATGTCCAGTTCTTTTAAAAATTGTGCAAGTTACCTGATGAACGCATAACTGAATTGCACCCAAGGTAATTTTACACAGATCACCTTGAAATAAGCCTGCAGCATAAATCACTTTGGCACAGCTGTGGTTTTGTCCACAGGTTTTCACGCAGTGTCTGGCACAGTTTCACTATCGCCTTTGCGGTGAACCACACTGTCCTCAGGCAGCGGTCCTCACTTAGATCTTTATAATTTTACGAAAGTGCCACTGTGTTTTGTTAAATATATTTTTGAGGATTTATTTTTGAAAGATTCAAGAAATGTTAAACTTTGGGGTTTTCAAAGGGGGTCATATAAAGGTCACTTGACTTTGAAAATCAGTCCCTGGAAATGTTTTTTAAAAGGGTCACTGAGAGGGCTTGTGAGGAAAACAAGCCTTTCTGGGAAACCATCTGGCTTCCAGCAACAACAACAAACCTTTTTGGGAAACCATCTGACTTCCAGCTCAATAAACAACAGAGAACCTTGGACACCTGGAGAAGTTGATTACAAAGAAGTGACAGATCAAGATTGATGGAAGTCAAAAGGTTGACCTCCTGTTGTCAGTTTTGCTTTTGAACTGTTTTGAGTTAGGGTTGAACTATATAAAAAGGAAGAGAACTTCCAAGGAGAAAAGAGAATTTCCAAGAAAGGAGAGAAGACCACAACCCAGCTTAGCTTTCCAGCACCTCTCTAAAAGATCCTGAGAAGTTCACTGTGTCAACTTATCTCGTCTCTTGTCTTTGAAGAAAAGCCTGCTAAATTAATTCTCAACGCCACCTGAAAAGAACTGTTCTAAAAGATCCCAGTGACCCAGCTACATGTACTCGGAGGCCAGACTGTATACCAATTTTGGAACACAAAATATCTCATCTGCTGTTTCGTCAAGAATGAGCAAGTATTCAGCCAAAGTGTTTTTTTTTTGTGTCTGTAATAAAGCTCTAAAAACAAAATCCCCTTATTTTTCTGGTTAACCAGTGTATTTGTGAGTGTGTGAGTGAGTAAGAGGCGGTCTAAGGTAAAAAGGGAATTTAATATTTCAATCTGTGTTTTTATGCTTTACTTCATTACTGGTTAAGACTTGTTTTACAATAAACTGATAATGTTGTTGTTTATCAAAGAAGCCTGGTTGCTGTATTTTATTCTGGGATAAAAATAGAGTCTATGATTGACTATCAGTGAGTGGGAAAAAATGTAAATGTATGTTGTGACTCGTGGAGAAGTGGAACTAGAATAAACGTTGCACTCCTCCCACCTCGGTCATAACAATAAGATCAGCATGGTTGTATATTATTTTCTGGGGCGTAATCTCTCAAGCATCACCTCCAAGTATATTGCTTATCTTTCCTTTGCTTCATCTTCTGCTGCTCTTCTTCCTTTATTAAAATGGCAAACAATGGACTACCCATTGGCTATCCAAAAGCCAGGACTCAGAACCTCTTACTTTGGGTGGGGACATATTTGTTACACTGGTCTCCCAGGCCCTCAGGCTGTCAGAGGCAAAGTCGATTTCAATACAGATGCAAGGCAACTAAACCCTTGAAAAGTTCTTCCATAACTCTGTAAATCTCTTTTGAAAGCTTCTTCAGACTCCAAGCTCCAAAGTAGCTCATCTCGCCAGTTTCATCTGATGCTAGCAACAGGTATGCCTCTTTGAATAAATTGTTAATTATCTTTGCTGTAATAAGAGTGTAGGTTACTGGATTTGGGGACTCCAATGTCACTCCTCTTCATTTTACACATGCTAATGAGCTTCCAGGAGCACCAACAAACACATTTGGAAGGTGATAGATTAGAACGGAGATCACTGCACCCCAATTGTTGAATCATAGCATCAGATAGCACAGGAGACCATTTGGTCCATCATGCCTGTGCTGGCTCTTTGAAAGAGCTATCCATTTAGTTCCAGGCTCCTCCACTTTCCCCCTAGCCCTGCAAATTTTTCTCCTTCAAGTATTTATCCAAGTCCCTTTTCAAAGATACTGTTAAATCTGTTTCCACCACCCTTTCAGGCCATGCATTCCAGATCATAACAATTCACCAAGCAAATTTTTATTCCCTCATGTCACCTCTGGTTCTTTTACCAATGTGTCCCCTATTTATTGACCCTTCTGCCAATGGAAACAGTTTCTTCTCATGTTGAACACCTCTATCAATATCCCCTTAACCTTCTCTGTTCTAAGCAGAACAACATCACCTTTATGGGGCAGAAGCGCAATGAAACTGGGCTCACCCCTGAATTTGTCACTAAAAAATGCCATGACACTAATTTTAAGCTGCAAAATCACTAAAAATGGTACATGAATTCAAGGTACAGAAGTTAAATTGTGTCTTTTCCCTCCACTTTTCAGGCCTATTTTCCAAATACATCGTCCCAGCATGGAGGCTCATTTGTTGGAAGCAAATTGGAAATCTCAAGCGTGTTCCCCACAATTTAGTGAGGCTCCTTTTAAGGAGCACATGTTCACAAAATCGACTCGTGTGTGGTGATGAGGAGGTGTCAAGATAGTAAAGATTTTCAATTGAAAATTCATCATTGGCAAAGCACACCTCAGATCTTGAGCCCTCGACTCACCCCTGCCAGATTCCTATCCCAACACCAATTGATTTTGCACTGGTAAACAGCAGCAACTCAAAGTACTTCTTAGAATACTTGGCAACCAGAAGTAATGTGGGAACCGTCATCCACTCCAGCACCAGATCTTCTGTTTCAACTCACCTGTTTGTGTCTTTAACTGGGACAAGGGCAAAATACCAAAGCCTCACCTTCAAATCCTCAGTGTCAAGAATAATCTTTTTTTAATGTCATTTCTTCAGAGAAATGGTTTCTGTACGATTATTTAATGCATACAGTCTTATGCAAGGAACAAGGGATAAAGCAGTGCATTCTTACTTGAGCATAATTTACACATAAAATATTTTTCTGCATTTGTAGATTTCTTTTAATCTGTGTGTAAGTTGGAATGATTATGGTCATACACTTAGCAGCAGTTCAATTCAGTAATTGGATGGAGTCAATCTATATTTGCATCAAGAATTTATTTGATGTTAGGTTCAGTGCATTTCTGAACATTATAAAATTAAAGGAAAATTGTCAGGAAATGCTTGATAAGCATGTTTTCTTTACCATAATGCATTCTGTTAAAATTTTCACCTGCCTCTGTAACCCTAGGAATAAATATTAACTTATAATGTAAAAATGTTGATTATGTGTGTGTCTGCACCAGTTGTACAGGGTATTGAGCAATGTATCTAAACCTTCAACATTTTTATCAGATTAGCAAATGTACCAGACGAGTGAATAAGATTGCTTGAGTTTCTGAATATATTTTGTTGATTTTTTTTTCCCCAAGTGGAAAGCCATGGTCAAAAGCATGCTTTCCAATTTGATTTTCAACCCCTCTGTTCTATGTAATAGTTGTGCAGGCTCACCTGATATTCAGTTTACATGTTTAGGTATACCAGTGGTGGTATTACATGCTAAGATCTGATCATGAGACCATGAATTAGACTGAGCTTCATAAATGATAGAGAATGCCATGAAAATCTAAAGGACCCTGGGGTGCAGGATTTCACCTCAACTATCATCAGTGGCATACTATAATCAACCTATGCAATTGGAGTGACACAGCATCCCCTCCTCCACCATGGAATGCATTAGTTCCACATAATTCATGACGAACATCCTGACTGGCAATTCTTTAAGCTCAGCCGACTGCAGAAAGCGAGCTTGAATGATGGGCAACCTTAAGGGGCTCCAACCCATTGGTTAAAAAGCACGTAACATACCACTCACACTCCTCGGTAACCCTGAATCGTATTTGTGTTTACCTGAACTGTGACTGGTACTACATCTCGAATCACTGATCCAGCTCAAGCTAGTCAACACTTACAGAATCCACTCTTGGATTCTGCCTCATAACGAATGACAAAGCCTTGCTGTTTTCATCACACAGTCTGCAAAACAGGTTGAAGAAAAAGAATCAATTTTTATTAACTCATAACAGCACTGTTAGAAAAGCAATTTCACGCATGAGGTAGAGGACCTGTAATGCTTTTGGATGTCAGAAACCGCCTCCGATTAATTGAGGTATAGCAGGGCAACAGAGGAACAGCTGCAGATTTTAATAAATCAGCAATGCAAAAATACAGAGCAGGGACGACATCATCCACTGACATCTGAGTAACTGCTTCATAGACATAATGTGACATTTGGGTTCGGATTGAGAGAAAAAGGGCTGCAGAAGAGGATCATTGATATTTTGTTTTTGCACTAACAGCTGCTTGTGATTTGTTTGGCTTCAGTTGTTTGCCACTTGAACAGTACATGTAAAAATGATTTGGTTCAGTTCATTTCTTTTATCCGACCAGTTTGGTTATGAAGCAGTGGGCCGCTTGCATTTTCTACGGCTGCATTTTGCTGTTCCATGGAGTGCTTGGTTGAACTGTGTGGTATGAACGCAAGCCTGAGGTGAAACTAACTGAACTGAGCATGCTCCAAAGGATTTGGGTACAATGAGGCTTAGTTGAGGTTGGGTTCAAATTTCCTGCGAAAATGCAGATCTTTGCCATGCAAAAAGACTCAAGAGCATTCGAATAGGAGCAGGCCATTCATCCTCTCAGCTGATCTGCACCTCAACTCGATTTTCCCACCTTTTCTTCATACCCCCTGATACCCTTACGTTACAAAAATCTAATAATCTCAATCTTGGAAGCTCTTAACTGCAGCTGAGCTAGATTTTCAGTTGCACTGTTAGCTTGCATAATACCCCATTCATACTATTTATGGGTATGACCCCAATATCTTAAATCTACTGAATCAATAGATTCAATGTGGCCCAGTCGTTGACAGCTTTCAATACAGAATTTTCTGCTTAGAACTAATTGATTTCAATTCATTACACACATAGGGCTGGATTTAGTGAGGCCATTTGGAGTGGGAATGGAGGCATGGGAGGCCATAGAATCATGTTGGACACGTCCGCCTGGAAATCTGACATCGTAACGTTGGATCAGGATTTAGACAGCAGCAGGAAAGCACTCAGGTTGTCGCCTTGACTTGATGGGACTGCCATTTGAATTGCTGAACAGATAGTTGCAATACATTTGCATGCAGTTGATAGCGATTCAATGGGGATCTTGGTAAAGTGCAGCTCGGGTCTACAAATGAAACCCAACCCAAGCCCGACATCTGACCCGAGCCTGACCCAGCCTGAATCCTTTCAGTTTTCCTGCGCCCGACCGACCCGACCGACCATCAGTTAACCGAGCTTCCATTTTTCGCTTTGTTACTTATCTGCACAAGCTTAAAAAAACTGTAACTAAACAACCTTTCTAGCCCAAAAAGTACATTAACATTGGAGCCACTTACCGGAGGTGGTGATAGAGCGTGTCCGACCTGGCCCGACCCGACCCGAGCCCGAATGCCGGAACTGGAAGAGCGACCCAACCCGACACAAACTCAACACATGTCGTCAGGTCCCGTCCGGTTCGGGTCGGGTAGCCATGCCCTAGGTCTTGGAATTAAGTAGACAACAGTCGGCCCTCACGTGTCTTCGGATTCCCAGCCATTGAAAGGTGGCGGCACCAAGGCAAGACCTCAGTGTTGCAACGAAAAGACAGCCACGACAAGCACTGGATAGGGAAAGATGGGGGAACGGAGGCCATTGTCGGCCTGCTGTGCTGTGAACTTTGCATGGGGTGGGGGGGCACTTGGTCTCGGTGGCAGTACTGGATGGACGTGGTCTTGGTGGCAGTACTGGGTGCGCTTGGTGCTGGGTGATATGCAGAGGTAGTCATACAGTTGGGTGAGATAGTTGGCCCACAGAAAGGATGGGCAATGAGAACTGTTAGTGTGTAAGCTGAGGGGAGTAGCAAAAGTGAAGATGCCAAAACAAGTTCTGCAAAGGTAGCACTCTGAAGACCTACTGATCAGCTGGCATGGGTCTCATACACCCTGTCTTTTTGGACCCCTGTGGTGTGATGCAGTGCCTCCGACAGGAGAGCCAGGAGGCAGCTACACCTGTCCATGAAGTTCCACGATGAGAGTGACAGCAGCTGGTTATGCCAAGAAGGGCTCGACTGTGCCAGAGAGTGTACTGGACTCGAATCAGCTACCTCCAAATGTCCGAGCAGCATTATCAGTGAAGACAACAGCTCTCCAGGGAGGCTGCAGAACGAGCTGTGACCTATAAGACTTGGTGGTCACCATATACAGTGGCCCAGAAGATCACTGTGGCACTGAACTTTTACACATCTGGCTCTTTCCAAGGATTCACCGGGGACATGTGTAGGGTCTCCCAGGCAGCAGCCCACCACTGCATCAAGGAGGTGACCAATGCCTTGTTCAAGGCTACCCGACCAGCCATGGCAGTCAAGCCAAGAAGGCAATTGGATTCGGGGCCATCGCTGAATTCCTTCATGTGCAAGGTATGATAGATTGCATGCATGCAGCCACCAAGTCTCCAACAGACCAACCAGCAGCCTGCATCAACAGGAAGGGCTTCCATTCCATCAATGTTCATCTGGTCTGTGACCACCAAAAGCATGTCCTGCAGGTGTGTGCCCGCTTCACCCACAACACCTACATACTTCAAAGTGAACTCAATAAAGACTCAGCTCAATGCATTCAGTCTGTCACCTCCTTTCTATCTGGAATCCGTGCCTCACGCCCAGCACGTGCTCTGGCACAGCTGAGACACTGAACAATGGAGGGCTGTGTCTACACTGCCACCCCAATGAGGGAGCAAGGGTGAAAGCAGTAAGGCATGAAAGAATAAGCATTTTTCAACATTGAATGTGAACTGTAATAACCAAAGAGCTTTATAACAATAAATTAGTGGCGAATGTCAAACACCCATGAAGCCCCAAGTGTGTCTAGTTGGTTTTCTTAATATATTTACGAGTGCTTCTACACAGTGCGACCCCAACATGTGCAGCTGGGCTGGTGCCAGGCTGCTGATCAGGCTACCCCTTGGCCAGGGATGACTTGACTGCCGTTCTTTGGCTGCCTGAGGCCTAGAAGGCTCTGGCTGCCTGTAGGTTTCCCGCACAGGTGCAGGACTCTCCTCAGGCATTGTGGCTACTGGAGCTGGGCTCACCGGCGGAGGGACTGAGGCTGAGGAGCCACTGTCCACACTCAGAGTGCCCTGAGAGAAGCCCCCAGCTGTAGGGGCCAGCCTCTCCTCCTCCCTTCCTAGGCTCACTTAAACTTTCCTGCTGACCAGACAATGTCGAGGACCTGGAGAAGACACCAGGTGCCTCGAACTTCTCTCGCCTTGCCACTGCTACATCAAACTCATGGCCAAGACGATAGTGTGCAGGTCTGCGTGCATTTGTGGGATCTGACTTGCCACGAGGGTCGGCAACCTCTTGGTGGAGGAAGCCATGCAGTCACATGCCTGAGACATGGCAGCACCCATGGCATGGATGGACTCCTCCCTCATCCAGTCACGACTGCACATGGCCTCTGGCATCTCTGCCAAATGTTGCTTTACCTCTCTCTGCAACTCCAGCATGCCCTGTGCTGTCAACACCAGAGACTCGTCATCAGCTTGGGGCTCAGCATGGGCCTGGCCATCCACAGTCCTCTGACTGTCAGAGGCCTCGGCTGTCTCAGCCTCCACCAGCTGCTCGGGGGCATGTGCGGTGCTCTCACCAGCTTGTGACCCTGACAGCCAAGCGGAAACCCTCCAAGATGAAAGTATCTGGACTGATGGAAGGTGCAGCAGTGTCATGTGATGGTGTATCCTCTGACCCCAGATCCTCCTCAGAGGTTGATGAACACCCACGCGTCGCCCCCCCCCCCACCCCTCGCCCTTCAGCTGGAGCCTCCTGTGGACAACAACCTACATGAGAGAAGACAAACATCTGTGGGTTAGGCTGTGCAGATCTTGGCATGTCAACCATGTGTAATGTTGATCTCCAGAAGTGTGGTGGACGTTGAATGAAGACAATTCTCACTGTCTAGTGCGGAGATTCCAGACTCACCATCCGCTATTGAGAGGCAGTAGTAACACTTCACAGGGAGAGCAAGAGCTCAGTTCTGCTGGTGACAGCCCCTCGTCCCCTGCTGGGGTTTCCTACATGGCTCCTCCCCACGTCCATTCTGAGGGGACGTCATTGGACTGAGTGGTGGAAGAAGGTGGCCTTATTGTTGGGACGCATCCATGCTTCTGCCAGGATGTGGTGATGCCTACCCCCCACTTGCCATCACCTTTGTGGTGACTCCCTCCCCATGTTGCACTGCCTCCCGTGAAGCCACATGCAAGCTCCAAAGAGGAGAGAGATGTGGTCCACTCACCTTGGCAGAACGAAGCTCATTGACTCTCTTCCTGAACTGGACCCAGCTGCGTTGGGTGATCTCATGGTTGCTGACCTCCTTTACAATCTCTATCCAAGCTCAGATGGGAGGTCCTCTTCTTGCTGTCCTTGGAAAGAGGAGCTCCCACCTTTCCTTTGCAGCCTGGAGGAGAATCTCCAGGGAGGCATCGTTAAACCATGGGACCACCTGGTGTCTTGTACATGACATGGTCCCTCGTGGCTTTCGGAGAGCTCCTGGCCTGTAGAGGCCTTGGTCAGCAGCACAGCAGCTGAGGAACTGTAGGCAGGGCGGGGGGGTCAGCAGTACAGCAGCACAGGGAGTCCAGGCTGAGGAGGATGTGGGAGGGGAGGGATGATGGGACGGGGTCAGCAGTACAGCAGCAGCAAAGGCAAAGCAGCAGCAAAGCCATCCAGTGAAGCAGCAGTTTAAGCAGGGCTGGCAGCATTTTAAAGATGGTACCAGCACCTACGTTCCTCTCCACTGATGATGCCATCAGTGTCCCGCCGCCATCCTCCAATAGGACGGGCCCCACGCGCCCTGCATTCAAATGGGCCGGCCGCTGTGTGATCGCGGTTGGTCTGCCGCACACATGACAGGTTCACTAAATTCTGCCCATACAGTGTCATGTGATGGTGTATCCTCTGACCCGCAGAAAGGAAGTACAAATGTCTTGATATAGTACTCATCAATGTTACTGATTTGTGTCTCCTTTCAAAGTCATTGGTTGCCTGGTAAACAACCCTGCTTGTGTTAGAGCCGGATTTATGCTAAAAAAAAATCTCAAAATAGTTGTCACCATGAATCCCTGCCCCTGAGGACTCGAATGGACAATTCAGCAAGTCTGGGTGATCATGAATATCAGATTTATTCCAGCATAAACATTTTCGGCTCATGTGGAGCATATACAATGATTTTACAATGCTCAATAGAATACACAACTCCTCAGATACTGAAGCAGACTGTCTCCATATGCAGCAAGACCTGGACAACCTTCAAGCTTGGGCTGATAAGTGGCAAGTAGCATTCGTGCCACACAAGTGCCAGACAATGACCATCTCCAACATGAAAGAATCTATGCACCTCCCCTTGACATTCAATGGCATTACAATCCCCCACCGTCAACATTCTGGGAGTTACCATTGACCAGAAACTTAACTGGACCAGCCATAATAAATACTGTGGTTACAAGAGCAGGTCAGAGGCTAGGAATTCTGCAGTGAGTAACTCACCTCCTGACTCCCCAAAGTTTGTCCAAAGTTTGGAATACTCTCCACTTGCATAGATGAGTGCTGCTCCAAGAAGCTCAACACCATCCAGGACAAAGCAACTTACTTGATCGGCACCCTATCCAGCACCTTCAACATTCACTTCCTCCACCACTGATGCACAGTGGCAGCAGTGTGTAACATCTACAAGATGCACTGCAACAACTTACCAAGCCTTCTTCAACAGCACCTTCCAAATCCTTGACCTCTTCCACCTTGAAGGACAAGGGCAGCAGATGCACGGGAGCACCACCACCTGCAAGTTCCCCTCCAAGCCACATATCATCCTGAATTGGAACTATATCGCCATTCCTTCATTGTCACTGGGTCAGAATCCTGGAACTCCTTCCCTTAAAGCTCTGTCTGTGTACCCGCATCAGATGGACTACAGCGATTCAAAAGGCACTCCACAACCTCCTTCTCAAGGACAATTAGGGATGGGCAACAAATGTTGGTCTTGCCAGCAACGCCCACATCCCATGAGAGAAATAAAATAAATACCAGCAGAGAGCTGTTGGGCTGAATAGATTGTGTACTGTAAATTCTGTGTAATTTAGACCAACATCTCAATTTTAGCATCCTTATCCTCATGTTCAAATTCCTCCATGGTCTGGACTTTCCATATCTCTCACCCCACAATCCTCTAAGAACTCTGCCTTCCCCCATCTCTGGCCTTTTATCCATCTCCCACTTCCTTCACCCCACCATTGGCGACCGTGCCTTCAAATATCTCGGTCCTGAGCTCTGGAATTCTTTCTCTAAACCTCTCCACCTTTCTGTCTTCCTTTAAGACTCTGCTTAAAACTTACCTCTTTCTGTCCTAATGTCTGCTTCTTTGCCTCAGTGGCAATTTTTGTCTTGGATTGTTTTACTATGTTAAATATAAATGCAAGTTGTTTGATGGATCATTGGAAGCTGGCTTTGAATTCAATTGGATTAAGCTGAACTGGGTGGGAAAGAAAGAGAAAATATCCAAGAGGTTCGAAAGAATATGTGAGCGAAAGAAACTATATGTATGTGTTCAAGTGTACCTTTGACATATGACAGATCTGTATGCTTGACAGAGGTAAATTGGCTCACACTTTGTACAGTAGAAATATTATGACAATGAAAGGTTCTGCAATAAAGCAGAGCTGGTTCCAATTAGAATCAAAGCAATATTCCTCGTACAGTAGGCACTTAACTGTCTGGGAGTTAATGATCTGTTAACTTGCTTTGACAAAATTAGGAAACTAAATCAAAAAGCTTTTGTCAATTTTTATTTTAAATAATGCCATATTTCTTTCCCCAAAAGAGAAACAACTGTCAAGTCAAGCTCTTCTTGCCTAAAACTGGCTGCATGGGATTGATAGGCACAGAAGATGTACCCATTATGGCACATGTGACAGCTAGCTCCATGCAAAGAGAGATGCCCTCCAGCTGACCCCAAAAATTCCAGCAGGGTCAGTCCCGAAAGGCACAATTACCAGGATCACATGCTGTGGATTTTTGGGGTCAGTTAGTTTTATCATCATGCGTGAAGGGCTTAATAATGTCAAATGAACTGTACCAATCTCAGTAGGTGGCACTTATCTTATTAATCAGAAGTCTCTCGAGTGCATGGAATGGAATGCAAGAAGTAAACAAGTTAACAGCTACCTTCAACCAAGGTATTCCAACAGATTCCTCTCTGAGGCAGTCCACTGGTTCAGAACCTTATTCAGCAAGCAATAAAAATGTGTCACCCTTGGGTAAAGATTTGCTATATGTAATAACGGAGGAACACCAAGAATAGACAGCTGGCTGTCAGGTAGCTGCTTGACAAGTCACGTGTTGATGCCTGCTTCCTGGCAAGTGAAAAAAGAAGTCCTTCAAAGCTTACAGACAACTGGAATAGGATAAGCACACAGGAAAATCCAAGTCTGCACAATATAGGGATATACAGCCAACAAGATCACAAACAAGTGGTCTCTTGGGAATCCTCCACATCTAATTCTTCCAATAGGGTATCATCTGCACCCATGTGTCATTTTGGATACAGCCTGATATGATGCACGTTTTCAAGTTGCTCCTCATTCTCTTCCTCGGCCCTAATTTTTGGTAGCTTCTTCTCAGCAGTCTTGGAGTTCTGCAAAAGTGCCATCAGCTATGTTTGGTGTGTGTATCCCAAATCTCCCAGGAACTAATTCAGCATTCCTTCTTTCTCCTCAGACAGGTCTGGAGCACTTGTTCTCTCAAAACATGTAAAGGTTCTGGCATATCATAGAATGAAGCAGCACAGAACGAGGCCATTCAGCCCACCATGCCTATAATATGGTGTGAATTATTTGTAGTTTGGTGCGGACTTAAAAAATTATGCATTTTTTTTAAGAAGACTCTAACATGAAAGAAATTGCACAACTGCAAAGTAATCATTTTATTTTTGGTATGGCAGAGATTTCTCAGCAATATTTTAGAACTGGAGGTGGGGGGAAATTCAACAATGTTTCACCCGTTTTTTTGCTGTGAGATAGAAGAATGGGGAATCAATTTCTGGGAACAATTTCCTACACGTAATTTCCCCAAAGGTGTGCCAGCTGCCAAATTGGACAGTCCTGCTCCTCCTGGCTCAACAAAAGTACTGTGGACCACTGCCGCTTGACTGACACCACCGCCGACCCTCCCCCCACCAGTATTCTGTGGCCCATTTGGCATCAGAACTGACTAGAAACCTGCAGGCCTCGACTGGTAAGCTGGCAGAATCACATCCACAGCTCACCTGGTTAATTCAAATGAGGCCCGATGCCAAATTATGGTTGAGCCTTAGGCTGACAGGGACCAGCATGCAAGCCAATTGCTTCACCGATTTGTTGCTCGATTTGGGTAATTTCATGGACTGTGTGTCTACATAGATTTTTAAATGTAATTAATCTAAATGTTAAATGTTTGTTCCCATATCTTAATGTGTAGTGCAGGCCTAAGGTGACAGCTGTACTATCTCTGCTGAGATAACAGACCAGTGGAATGCCTTGCACAAAGTAAACTTCAATGTAAATAAACTATGTTATGTATAATAAACAATTCAGAACATCGCAATTTCTTCAACAAAATAATAATTAAAACAGCTATCAAGATCGAATGGATAATATCTAGCCAGTGATGGTGAAATGCCAGTGTTTTCTTCAGCGACAGACCATCAGTACTCAGCAGTGGTAAATTAAAATAGTTTAAATGTCACCCTGGAGCTTGTTTTATGGTGTTTAAGCTGATTGTGGTATTCTGAGTTGTCAGATGATAACTGATACTTATGCATTCCTGCTTCTTTTACAATGCAGTGGTGGATGGCTGTTCAAATGAAGGCCAGTTCTGATGTGACCTTGCTGCATACACTGGGATCATCTAAAAGATTACAAAACCACTGGTATCAGCATGTGTGTGTTATCCATCACTCAAATTTAATGTACACCTTTGATTATTTGCTCAATATATGATGTGCTTATACTTTGATGCATTTGGCTGCAGATTCTGAGCACTGCAGCCAAATGCTGGTGGCCCAATGGATTCCATATTTAACATACCATCAAGACATTTTGATTGATTATTTGCATAAGGATATCTGTGCAGATGTACTGAATGCTTTTGAGCCCAATTTTGAGGGTCTCTGCCTAGTGGGAATGGGGAGGTGTTGCCCTGGAAATCATGCTGCAGTTCTTACCACTTTGTTCCCACTCCCAGTTTGTAGGATTGTGGATGAAGTGTGCACTGGAGCCACTGGATTTCCAACCTCCCCGCCGCCCCCCCACCCCCACCCCACACACCGCCCTCCCATCCCACCAGACTGGTGAGCTGCAGACCCTGGTTCCACATGCAGCTCACCAGAATTAGGCAACTGAGATCCTGCTTTCAAGGTGTCTTGGACCTCTCATCAAGGACTTCAGACTGCACGATCACTCTCTGTCTACTGCCCACCCAAGTCTGCCTGAACTCAAAATTGCCCCTTTGAATCTTAACGAATGATTTGTTTGGCTAATAACCTCCCATAATAAGGGGAAGGGAGGGTTCAAGTAATGGTAAATCTATAATCTGATGAGAAATGTCAAGTCCATAGAGCAGAGTAGCAACTTGGGTAAAATCAAGAAGATTGTGTCAGGAAGGAGCAGACAGTCTAACAAAGGTGAGAGGACATTTCACATCAGGGAAAAGTAGTAAGAAGTTACAATTAAAGGTGCTATATATGAATGCACAAAGAAGTCGTAACAAGATGGATGAATTAATGACACAAATAAAGATAAATGGGTCTGACCAAGGTTGGGAATTAAATATTCCAGGGCACTTGACTTTTAGAAAAGATAGGTAAAATGGAAAAGGAGGTGGTGTAGCCTTGATAATAAAGAATGTGATAAAGTACCTCAGAAAATCAGAATGTAGTCAGTATGGGTGGAGCTAAGAAATAACAAAGGGCAGAAAACACCGATGTGAGTAATTTATAGGCCGACTAATAGTAATCATAACGTTGGACAAAGTGTAAGTCAGCAATTTAGAGGAGCATGTAAGAAGGGTCATGCAATAATCTTGGATTTTAATCTTCATATAGACTGGGCAAACCAAAATGGCAAAAGTAGCTTGGAGGATAAGTTCAGGGAATGTATTTGAGGCCAGGATTTTACCAGCCCACTGGACCAGACTGGGAGCTGGGAGGGCTGGTTAAATGGCAGCGGAAGGCATTGGGAGGGAATTTCGATGTCTTCCTGCCACTACCGGATATTTCCAAAGGTGGGAACGGCAGCGGCTCAGCCAACGCGAGGCCAATTATTAATTGGCCTATTCACAGCTATTTTAAAAAGAAAAATCCAGGAAAAAATGTCAGTGCATATAGTTATTTAATATTAACATTTACCATCGTGGAACAAAAACAACAATGCAGCACAATGTTTAACTATTAACATTGACCATTATGGAACAGAAACAATGCAGCATGAAGTCTTACTTATCGTGGAAGCCCAAAAATTCCTCATCACTGCTGTCACTTGCATCATCACTGGTGTTATGTCAACTGTCACTTTCTTCAAATAGTATGTCATCTTCACTGCCATCTAGGGTATTGCTGATACCACATTTTTTGAATGACTTCATAGTTGTCTCGTGTTTCACTAATCGCCATGAATTTCTCACCCACTCACACACCTGCGAAATGGTGGGCAGCTTCATTCGCCCTGTTGGTGTCAAGTCATGGCTGGAGCCTCCATCCATTTGGTCCACTCCTCATGCATGAATGCTTTAAATGGCCTGTTAATTGTAATGTTCAGGATCTGTAATTGGCACATAAGACTGCCTAAATTAGAGCTAACTGCATCTTCAATTCCCCACCAATCCTTTTTGCGACCTCAGTTGCATGTACCCAGAACTGGTCACACACTAATAGATCTATTTTTTTTTAAGACGGTCACTTGGGCACTTCGTCACACTTTCTCCAGCCATAATTGCATCCTTCTTCATTCATTCATCCCTTAGGATAAACATGAACAAGAATTCCATGTGGAATTTCATCCTTTGGTACAGTTTGTCTCTTAAAGATTGACATCAGTTTTTTGCTTTCAGAACAATATGCTAAAACTACAGTGTCGTGGGTCTTCTCATGGCCAGATGTTTTTATTGGTATTGTTTTAGCGACTTTAAGGTCCACAGTCTTATTCGATGGAACATCAAAAGATAGGAGAATTTCGTCCATATTGCCTATCTGCCCAAGTTCAAAACATATTTTCTTCCTTGTGTTAGTCACAAACCGTAAAATTGAAACATCTTTGCTTCATATTCGGCTGGCATCTTCTGTGCTATCCTGGTTCTAGTACACATGCTTAGCCCATTCCCTAGCATTAATCTGTCACAGCAAGATGTTATCCTGCCAAAATGAGTAATGCCACTTACTACCGCTACACTTCTTGCTTTGCATACTGTTATATATTGTTATATTATCTGTAAAAAATTAGGAACTAATTAGCTAGGAACTAATTGTTATGTGTAAATGTTCCAGGGGCCCATATTGATGACTGCACTGGAGAATCATGTGACATTGAACACTGCACTGGTCTACAAGCAGTCCCTCTGCAAGCAGCATGGAAGCTGAATTAAATAAACAAAGCCTTTCCAAGTCTAAAGTGTGATTATTTCTAACTTATGGGAACCAGAAGACATAATATTGTTGGAGCAGGTGTCTGTGAGTAAGCCTAAAACATTTTTTAAAAAATTGACACAAATTAGTAATGGAGGGGAAAAAAACTGAGTGAATCGTGCAAAAATGAAAAACAAAATGTCGGCTGGCACAGCAATGAATACACAGCCTGTAATGAATTGGGAAGCTGATGAGATCATAGAAGGATTTGAGTAGTTTTTTTAAAAATTGCAGATTGACATTCAGTAGTTTCCTAAAAGGCACTAGGGAAGAGAAAAGGGTCAGCTGTACCCTTCTGTGGGCAGGAGATAAAGGATTAAATGTGTTGAATAGCTGGGAGCTGAGTGAAGAGGACAGCAGAAGCCTAGACAAAATCTTGGAAAGATTCAGCAACTAACTCCAGCCAAAATCAAATCATCGGATGTACCAATATGAAATTCAAGGTCTCAGACAGGAATTAGGTGAGCTTATTGAATATTTTGCAACAATATTGAAAAATGCAGCCAGAAATGTAAATTTAAAGAGACAGTTGAAAGTCTGATAGATCAGCTAATTTGGGGTTCTGCACGCCCTGAAGTACAAAAAGCTCTAATTGGCAAGAACAAGCTCACAATATCGCAGATTTTGGACACTGCCAGAGCACATGAAGCCACGAGCAGACAGATGAAGACACTGACTACCCAAATGGCTAGCCTTCAGTTGTGTCAAGAGTAAGGCAGCAGGTTTGATGCAGGGAAACAGCAACAAAAGAATGCATGTCAGACAGAGAGAATGATGTACATGAGCTGTGGACGACCACATGAATTGACAGACAGAAGGAAATGTCCTATATATGGATCAATCTGCAGAGCTTGTGGAAAGGCCAATCACTGGGGAAAGATGTGCAGAATACAAGGAAAGTAGATGAGACACCAGAGACAGAGGAGAAGAGCAAATGAGTAGGAAAACAAACCAAAACATCCATACCCTGGAAGATGACAATGGGTTTGGGAACATGTTAGGCATAGGAACCACACAACTGCATGAAATTTCTGGATGTGACAGTTCCCAGAGAAAAGAAATTCACACAACCATTCAGATCATGAAAAGAGTGAGAAATAAGTCCACAATGATAAATCTGAAGGTGAAGGTTGATGCCGGAGCACAGAATAAAATCATCACACTCAGACTATACCAGAAGATCTTTCCTGAAAATTTGGAAGACAATGGCTATCCAAGGAAAGGCGCTCTGAAACCAAACAAAGTCATGCTAACAACATACCATCCTGAATTGGAACTACATCGCTGTTCCGTCACTGTTGCTGGGTCAAAACCCTGCAACTCCCTTCCTAACAGCACTGTGGGTGTACCTACCCCACATGGACTGCAGCGGTTCAAGAAGGCAGCTCACCACCACCTTCTCAAGGACAATTAGGGATGGGCAATAAATGCTGGCCTGGCCAGCAATGCCCACATCCCATGAATGAATAAGAAAAAAATACGGGGGAACTGAGATTTGACAGCAAGGCACAACCCAAATCAGAAGGGTACACAAAGGAAAAGATGTTAACTGTATGTTCTACGTCACTGAAACAGATTGTCCTGCTATCCTGAGGTTGAGCAGTTGCAAACAACTGCAGATTATCTTAGTAAACCATGAGGTGAAGGAGGCGACACTGAGGGTTGAAAAGCGCCTTCCGATCAGAAGCAAAGAAGATCTGGTACAAATATACCCGGAGTGTTTTGATGTGATGGTTGGATGTTTTGAAGATTTTGAGTATCCCATCACTATTTACCCAGCAATGAAACCAATGATTCATCCCCCATGTAAAGTACCTCAATAGAACTAAAAAGAAAGCTTGAAAGAGAGCTCCAAGAAATGGAAGAAAAGAAGGTGATTGCCAGAGTCACAGAGCCTACAGATTGGGTAAATTCCATTGTTGTGAGAGAGAAGCCAAATGGACGGCTAAGTATTTGCCTGGATCCAAAAGATCTTAATCACGCAATAAAGAGAAATCACTACCCGATTCCAACACTGGAAGAGATCACACTAGCACTGGCAGGTGCCAATGTTTTCAGCAAGCTTGATGCCAGGAATGGCTACTGGAACATGAAGCTTGACGAGGAATCTTCACTGTTTAGTTTAGTTTACAGATACAGCACTGAAACAGGTCCTTCGGCCCACCGAGTCTGTGCCGACCATCAACCACCCATTTATACTAATCCTACACTAATTCCATATTCCTACCACATCCCCACCTGTCCCTACATTTCCCTACCTATACTAGGGGCAATTGCTAATGGCCAATTTATCTATCAACCTGCAAGTCTTTGGCAGGTGGGAGGAAACCGGAGCACCCGGAGGAAACCCACGCAGACACAGGGAGAACTTGCAAACTCCACACAGGCAGTACCCAGAATTGAACCCGGGTCGCTGGAGCTGTGAGGCTGTGGTGCTAACCACTGCGCCACTGTGCCGCCCCAACATTCAACACACCCTTTGGATGGTACAAATTCCTGAGTCTACCTTTTGGCCTTAAAGTGAGCCAGGATGTGTTCCAACAGAAAGTAGATGAGATATACCAAGGATGTTAAAGGAGCAGTCAGCATAGCTGATGATATCCAGATATATGGTGTAGCTGCAAATGATTATGACTACCATTTACATGAAGTCATGGAGAGAACTAAGAAAGCTGGGATCAAGCTAAATGCAGACAAATGCATTGTGAAAATGACAGAATGCCAGTTCTTTGGAATGGTGCACACACCTGATGGAGTCAAGCTGTTTCCTGCAAGAATCTCAGTTATCTCTGGGATGGAAGCCCCAAGAGACAAGAGAGAGGTGGCTTGATCCAATACATGAGCTCTTTCATACTGTATATGTCAGAACACACCGCAAACCTGCGGAAGCGAATGAGAGAAGATGTAGAGTACCAGTGGTCAGAGTCACACGACAGGAGTTTCAACAAACTCAAAAAGGTAATATGCAAGGAGACAAGTCTGTCGTACTATAACAGAAAGAAACCTGTCACTCTGCAAGTAGATACTTCTACAAAAGGACCGGGGGCAGCCCTGGTACAAGAGGGAAAACCAGTAGCATTTGCATCCAAAGCTCTAACCTTAGCTGAGACCAGATATGCCAACATAGGAAGAGACCTTTTGTTAGGCATGTATGGATGTGAGAAGTTCCACACATATCTCTGTGGGAGAACATTGTAACATAGGAAATAGGAGCAGGAGTAGACTATTTGGCTCGCCGAGCCTGCTCCGCCATTCAAACAGATCATGGCTTTTCGTCTAACTCTATGCCATTTTTCCGCACTATCCCCATTTTTATTGTGTTAATTGTGTATCAATTGCTAGATTATATGCAGGTGGAGGGTGTTAATTGTGGTCTTACTTGAGCACTTATAAGCAGACACTTACTGAGACTGATGGAGGGTTTTGGGTGAGGAGCTACATGTTCATGATCCTTTTACTCTGTTCAATAAATATGAAACTAAATAAAGATAGGCTCCAGCATTATCCTTCCATGACAAGCTTTCTGGTGCTTAACATGGGAGTAGAGAATGGTTGCCTAAAGTTGAAGGTAGGAAACGAGGAATTTTTTACATAGAAAACTAAAATCTCACTGGCTAATATCAAAAATATGGCAGAAAGCAAGTGTAAATTGTCCACGTATGATTACACGCTGATGTTTCTTTGAGTCTGAACCATATGACCAATACATATGAAGTGGATCTGTGGACAGGGCTTACACCTCTACCAAAAAGGACACAAGGTATGGCCTTGGCGTTGTCACTTCCTACCAAAAGTAAAATCAGAAGTAAAGTGTTTTGTGAACTGGATGCTCATCAGTTGAATACTAATGAAGGGTTGGATCTTCTGTTAGATTTTTTGGATGAAATTTACAATAATGATGACCTATTGAAGGTATATGAGGCATGGTCAGACATTGAAAGATTTTGGAAAATAGATGGCTATTCAATGGAGGAATATATCATGGATTTAATAGACTGCATAGAAGATTGAGGAAATTCAATTTCGAGATCCCCCATTCAGTGCTAGCATTTAAATTGCTAGATTGTGCTAGGGTTTTGCATATGGACAGGCTCCTGGTTCTAACTGGGGTTTGGTTCTTGCACAAAGACTCCTCGTTAGATCAAATGTCTGCTGCGTTAAAGAAATTCCTGGGGAAACAGTGCTGTATCTCTAAAAAATAAATAAATAAATAACAATCATTTCCTGTAGCCCTAGTAGAACAAACAGGGCATTCTGCGGTGATGCAACGTTTACCATATTTCTAAATGGTCCAGATACTGGAAGCAGGCGCAAGTACAATGGAAGAGACAGGAGGAATGAGGATGAAAACACCTTTAGCAGGTCTAATTATTACAGTGGAGGACAGAATTGGAACAGCAATCAGAGGCGAATGAATCCCAGGAATGCCCAAGGAACAATTAATTGGTGCTTCAGATGTGACTCAAAAATGTGTCGCAAATGCAATGAACTACCCTAAGTGAAGGGGCAGAGTCCTCAAAATAACACATGACACAGAGAATTCTGAGGTAGAAGAGGAAGATACTGATGAATTTGAATGAATTGTAATCGTCACAAGGAGTTTTAGTCCTGTGATGAATGTGTTAATTGCTGATTTGTTCAACTGTGCTGTATTAGATAGTGCTTACACGTTGACAGTATGTGGAACTGATTGGTTACAATATTATCTGGATTCACTCAGTAGTGAGGATTGATGCAAGGTTAAGGAGCATAAAAGTACTACCAGTTTTAGGTTTGGTGATGACAACACATTGAAGTCACTGAAGTGAATAGTAATTCCATGTAAAATAGATGGAGTAAGCCACTTTATCAGTACTGATGTAGTCTCGAGTGAGATACCTTTACTGGTGAGTAAGCCTTCAATGAAAAAGACACAAATGAAACTTGATATGGAGCATGATAGGGCAATTGTTCTCGGAAGTCAGTGAATTTGCAATTTACCCAGTCAGGGCATTATTGTATCCCCTTAACAAAACCTGATATTTCTAGTCAGAGTATTAAGAGAAGTATTAATGGCATCAGGTGTTAAGAATCAGAGAGATAAAAAGCAACTTGTCTTAAAGTTAGCCAAACAATTTGCTCACCCTTCTTGTCAGAGATTAAAAACCCTGCTAAAGGATGCAGGTGTGTTTGATGAAGAGTATACGAGGATAAAAGAAGAGATTAGTGAAAAGTGTGAAATTTGTAAAAAGTATCGGACACACCATTGTGTCCCATTGTCAGCCTTCCATTGGCATGTGACTTTAATGAGGTAGTTGCCATGGATTTAAAGGTATGGGACAAAGACAAGAATAATTTAATTCTTCATTTTATATACCAAGCAACTAGATTTAGCCTTTTTACAATAACAAATAGCAAGGACAAAAGGTGATTATAGACAAAATTATGGAGAAATGGATAGGGACTAGACTTGGGGCATCAGCTAAGTTTCTGACTGATAATGGAGGGGAATTTGCCAATGCCAATTTCAGAGACATATGTAAAAACATGAACATTATGGTTATGAATATTGCAGCTGAAAGTCCTTTCAGAAATGGGCTCTGTGAAAGGAATCACACAGTGGTTGATGAAATGCTGCATAAAATCTTAGCTGACCAGCCAAACTGCAAGTTGATGACTGCCCTGGCATAGGTGGTTCATGCGAAGGATTCGCTTCAGATGGTTGGAGGGTATAGTCCCTATCAATTGGTCTGTGGGTGAAATTCCAAATTGCCTTCTGTATTGTGCGACAGTCCTCATGCTCTAGAAGGTACGACAATTAGTTACATTTTTTTTCTGCACATTTGAATGTTTTACATGCAAGGAGACAAGCTTTCATCATGGCTGAGGTCTCAGAAATTTCGGAGAGCTCTAAGGCATCGTATAAGGCCCATCTGAGGCAGAATTTAATTCAGGAGATCTGGTGTATTATAAAAGAGAGGGTCATAGGGAATGTACGGGCCTGGTAAGGTAATTGGTCGTGATGGTAAGACAGTAGTTACCAAGCATGGAAAAAAACTGTTAAGGTTCATTCCTCGCGATTGATCGGGGTTGATTAAAAACTCTCAGAATCTGAGCAGTTGATAGAGGGAAATAATTTGCCTCAAATACTTATGTGTTTTGTAAAGGTCCTAAGGAACAGAATATGGTAGATCAAGAATTGGATAGGAATGTAGGCATCAGGAAAGAGCTATCGCATCCAAAGGACAATTGCCCCGAGTAGGTACTCAGGTGACATATATTCCAGAAGGGTCTAATAAATGGAGGGATCTAACAATTGTGGGATGTGTAGAAAAATCTACAGGCAAGTTTAAATATTGTTAAATGTTCAAGATGATGGCCAAGAAGCGAGGTCCATGGACTGGCAGAATGCGGTGAAAGACTGGAAGGTAAGAAATTGCAGTGCAAGTTCTAATAGTGGATCTGTGAGAGAGATCTTTTAGCAATAGTCCTGAAAGACATCAAAGAGCTAATAGAAGCCATAGTTTGAACAGATTCAATAATGAAATGAAGGCTAGCGAGCAGTCTCAGAATAGAACTACAAGCAGAAGTCCTCATGAAGTGTATGAAGTTATAGTGCTTGTCAATAAACATGAGGATAAACTAATAAGAGAAGCAAAACATAAAGAAGTAGAGAGCTGGAGAGAGTTTGGAGTTTATTCTGAGGTACCAGACAGGGGATAGTCAGCCTTGTCACATAGATGGATTTGTATTGAAGAAGTCTTTCCTGATGGAACTTATAAGGCTAAAGCAAGATTAGTTGCAAGGGATTTTGAAGAGCAACTGGGTGAAACCGATGTTAGAGTGGACTCTCCCACAGCTGGAAAAGTAAACTTGAAAATCTTTTTGGCTCTTCTGGCCACTTATTCATGGGAGTGTAGATCCGTTGACATAAAAGTCGCATTTCTGCAGGGTGATACTTTTCAGAGAGAAGTGTATCTGAAACCACCCAAAGAGGCAACAGATGCAGAAGGAAAATTATGGAAACTGAACAAATGCATCTATGGCCTTAATTATTCTTCCAGGGTGTGGTATTTCTCGGTGAGATCTGTTTTGTTGAAAATTGGTTGTGTTCAACTAAAAGCAGATCCTGCCATGTTTTATTGGCACCATGAAGGGAAACTTTCAGACATCTTCATGATGCACGTTGATGATTTCTTATTGGGTGGTACTGCAGATTTTGAGAAATATGTTATTAATAAGATTAGAGCAGAATTTAAGATTGGGAATCAGGCTTGTGGGGCCTTTAAATATATTGGTTTAGATATTAAGCAGAATAAGTCCGGAATAAGTTTGAATCAACAATCCTATTTAGAGAGTGTTACTCCCATCCCGGTTAATCAAGTTAGGTCATCACAGAAAGATAATCTATCTCAAGCAGGGACTGAGCAATTGCGAAGCTTGGTTGGTCAATTAAACTGGTTGTACACTCAGACTAGGCATGATGCTAGTTTTGATGTGCTGGAGTTAAGCACGATGATGAAACATCCGAAAGTTGAAAATGTTTTAAGGGCAAATAAAACATTTAAAAAACTAAATCTTGGAGAAATGTGTACTGAAGTTCACATCTGTAGGCAACCCAAAGAACATGAAGCTAATAATTTTAAGTGATGCTTCACGTGTTAATCTTGCTGATGGGAATTTGCGTGCAGCTGGTTTCATAATATTTCTGGTGGGCGAAAATGGAAAATGTTGTCCTTTAGTTTAGGAGGCTAAGAAAGTAAAATGAAATGTTAAAGCACTTTAGCTGCAGAAATACAGGCTCTTGTGGAGGCAGTGGATATGGGGTTTTATTTGTCAAATATTTGGGATGAAATTCTGAACAAGGGACACACTGAATATAGGATACCCATTGAATGTTATGTGGATAATCATTCTTTCTGGGACAATATACACTCTACAAAAAGTGTTAATGAGAAAAGACTATGTAATGAACTTGCTGGTTTGAAACAAATGCTGGGGATAAAGGAAATCTCCAAACTTAAATGGGTAGATGCAATTCATCAGCTATCCGATTGTTTGATGAAAATAAATGCTAGTACAAAGAAATGGTTAGAAATGCTACAGGAGGGGCTTCTCGCAATGTAATACTTTGTGCCCAGTATTGAATTTATTTTGATTTATTTTCAAATGTTCTTTGAGCATGTTAATATTTTGTACATAATATAGAATTAATTTTTGAAATGTTGTTTGAGCATGTTAATCCAAGTTGTATTATAAAAGAAAGAAGGGAATCTGTTAATCTGTTAATTGTGTATCAATTGTTTGATTGTTTGCAGGTGGAGGGTTTTAATTGGGGTCTTACTTGAGCACATAAGCAAATACTCACTGAGACTGATGGCGGGTTTGAGTGAGGAGCTACATGTTTGTAATCCTTTGACTCTGTACAATAAATGTGAAATGGACTAAAGATAGGCTCCAGCATTATCCTTCCATAAAAAGCTTTCTGGAGTTTAACACCAGTATCCCTTGATGTTATTAGCTTTCTGCCTTGAACATGCTGAATGATTGAGCTTCCTCAGCCCTCTGGTGTAGAGAAGTTTCGCCACCCTCCAGGTAAAGAAATTCTTCCTCATCTCAGTCTTAAATGGCCTGCCCCTTATTCTGAGACTGTGTCCCCTGGTTCTAGACTCACCAGCCAGAGGAAACATCCTATCCACATCTACCCTGTCACACCCTGTAAGAATTTTGTAAGTTTCAATGAGTTCACCTCTCATTCTTCGAAACGCTAAAGAATACAGGCCCAGTTTCTGCAATCTCTCCTCATAAAACACTTCCACATCCCAGGGATTAGTCTGGTGAACCTCCACTGCACTCCCTCTATGGCAAGTATATCCTTCCTTAGATAAGGAGACCAAAACTGTACACATCCAGGTGCGGTCTCACCAAGACTGTATACAATTGTAGAAAGACATTTTTACTCCTGTACTCAAATCCCCTTGCAATGAAGGCCAACACATGATTTGCCTTCCTAATTGCTTGCTGCACCTGCATATTAACTTTTAGCAACTCATGAACAAGACACCCAGTCCCCTTTGGACACCAACACTTCCCAACCTTTCACCACTTAAGAAATACTCTGCCTTTCTGTGCTTTTAACCAAAGTGGATTACCTCACATTTATTCACATTATATTCCATCTGCCATGTTCTTGGCCATTCACATAGCCTATCCAAGTCCCCCTGAAGCCTCCTTGCATCCTCCTCACAACTTACATTCCCACCTCATTTTGTGTCATCAGCAAATTTGGAAATATTGCATTTGGTCCACACATCCAAATTATTTATATAGATTGTGAACAGCTGTGGATCAAGCACTGATCCTTGCAGTACCCCACTAGTAACAGCCTGCCATCCTGAAAATTACCCGGTTATTCCTATTCTCTGCTTTCTGTCTGTTAACCAATTCTCAATCCATTGCAGTATATTACACCCAATCACATGTGCTCTAATTTTGTTTACTAACCTCCTGTGTGGGATCTTATCAAAAGCCTTCTGAAAATCCAAATACACCACATCCACTGGTTCTCCTTTATCTATGCTACAAGTAACATTCTCAGAAAACTCCATCAGGTTTTTCAAACATGATTTCCCTTTCACAAATCCATGTTGACTCTGCCCAACCATATCATTATTTTCCAAGTGCCCAGTTATCAGATCCTTTATAATAGATTCTCACATTTTACCTACTACTGACGTCAAACTAACAGGTCTATAGTTCTCCGTTTTCTCTCATGTTCCCTTCTTAAATAGTGGAGTTATATTTGCTACTTTCCAGTCTGCAGGAACGCTTCCAGAATCTATAGAATTTTGAAAGATAACCACCAATACATCACTATCTCTATAGCCATCTCCTTCAATACTCTGGGATGTAGCTCATCTGGTCCAGAGGATTTTTCAACCTTCAATCCAGTTAATGTTTCAAGTGCTACCTCTTTATTGAAACTAATTTCTCTCAGTTCCTCATCTTTACAAGTCCCTTGGTTCCCTAATATTTCTGGGACATTTTCTGTATCTTCCTCCGTGAAGACAGCGACAAAGTAATTGTTTAGTCTCTCTGCCATTTCCCCATTCTCCACCACAAATTCTCCTCTCTCCGCCTCTAATGGACCACCATTTGTCCTTGCTAATCTTTTCATTGTTACATACCTAAAGAAGCTTTTCCAGTCCGTCTTTATGTTTCTAGCTAGCTTGCATTCATATTCTCTTTTCCTTTTTTAATCAGTTTCTTGGTCCTCCTTTGCTGGATTCTAAACTGTTCCCAATCCTTGGGCTTGCCATTTTTTCTGTCGACCTTATAAGCAACATCCTTTGATCTAATACAATCTTTAACTTCTATTGCTAGTTCATAGTGGAGACTGGTCATTGTCCACTAGAGCAGATCTACAAGGAAAATCTATGGAAAGCACCAGCAAGATTGCAGAGGTTACTCTTGAGGCTTCAGAGATATGTTTTCACTCTGAAGTACAAGCCAGGAAGAGAAATAGTGCTGAGAGATACCTTATCTCGGTTGTTGCCAACGGAGAAACACAAGATAGAAGATCCAGGTATAAAGATTTATCACCTCGTGAACGAAACACCTCCAAAACTGAATCAAATTAGAGATGAGTTACAGATGCTCTCTCAACAAGTGATCCAGGGATGGCCTGATAAGATAGAGCAAACACAGCCAGCAATACAGCAGTACTGGTTTATCAGAGATGATGGGCTAGATTTTATAAGCTTGCGGCGGGCTGCACATCAAAAAGCCACCATGATCTCAAGCTCAGTGGCTCATTTAAATAGCCAGTGCGGGTCTCCTCCCTGATCATGTGAAGGGGGCATGCAGTCCATCCCCGGCAATGGCATCAGCTGCCTGTTCATATCAGCCCGACCGGCTTATTTAAATATTTAAAGATATATGGAATACAATTAAATGAATACTTTCATTTTGCCCCTCTCCCACCACCCCAATAATAAATAAACTAATTATTTACCCTTCCCTCCCAAAACACTTACCTTTATCATCTAACCTTCCCCCACCCCCCAAACTGCACAAAGTCTAAATTACAACCCTTCCCACCATCCCCTACACCCATGATGTTAATTTGACCCCGTCCTCCCCACCCCCGCACTGATAAACTTACCTTCTCACCCCTCCCCTCCAGGGTTGCACCTCGTTTCCCCGGAAGGGGATCCGAAGGCACGGGAGTGCGGGCCAGCGCGCTAAAGATCACGGCGGGCCCTCCAGATTGTGGGTGAGTATATTTAAATCAGTTAATTTTATTCATTTAATATTTAAATTGTGGTCCCATTGCCCAGCGTGGGGTGGGGGGGTGGGGGTGGTGATGGGTGTGGGTGACACCACGGAGCCTCACTGCTACCGGGAGGATCAGGCCGTGCCCTGCCGGCGTCAAGGTTGGTGGCGGGCATCATCTGGGGTCATCTTCAGGCACCGCAACACCCCCCCCCACTCCACAGATCCCAACGTCGAGAATTCCTTCAAATACAGCTCGGCATCTCACTAAAAGATGGTGTTCTGCTAGCTGGATCCAGAATAGCCATACCCAAAACAATGCAGAAAGACCTTCTCCAGAAAATATATGAAGGCCACATGGAAATGAAGTGTATGTTCAGAGCCTGATCAGCCATGTACTGGGTAGGCATGTACAAAAACATCAAAAATATGGGGTCTACATGAAATGTATGCCAGAAGTACAGAGAAAGACAGCAGAAAGAGATGATAGTGACAAAAGTACTACCCAGACCATGACATATTGTAGGATCCAATTTATTCATGCATCATAAAGAATGGTATCTCATAGTTGCAGGCTATTACTCAAAGTTCCCTTTTATCTGGAAGGAATACGAATTCTGTTCGCTGAGCAAGTAATTCCTGAAAGATTAATATGTGACAATGGCACGCAATTCACCTCCAGAGAATTTGAGGAATTCACTGAATCCTATGGGTTCATCACCAAATCACCACACTATCCACGGGGACACTGGTTTATAGAAAGACATGTCCAGACAGTCAAAGGAATCCTTGCAAAATGCCAAGAGACCAAGGAAGACCCAAACCTGGCCTTATTGTCACTCTGATTCACACCTGTCAAGGCTGACATGAAATCACCTTCAGAGCTGTTGAATGGAGGGAAGTATAAAACAATTCTGCCAAGCAAAATATATCCTCTAAGTGACCAGGAATAAGTGAGAGAACAACTCACTGAAGCACAGGTAAGAGGAGATCAACACTTCAACAAGCATGCTAAATCCCTACCTGAGATGTTGAAAGGGCAAACAGTATATGTACAGGACCCAATCATGAAAAACTGGAACCCAGCAAAAGTTGTTGGCGAAGCTGAGACTCCAAGGTCATACATCATTGAGACTGAAACCAGTAAGCAAATGAGAAGGAACAGAGTCCATATTCAACTACATCTGAGCTGGAAAAACAGAAAAGATCATCAACAACACCGGAAACATCATTATCCAGTGAGACAAGATCAACAACGTCACGAGCAAGTGACACAACAGTAGCAACAGCAAGCATGACCCCTACAACAACAGGAGCAATATGCATCAACTCACCAATGAGAGCAACGAATGTCAAGTCTACAAGATGGAGACACAACATCTTTCCATCTAAACGATACCATGAATAATATCTGTAGAAAAGAAAACACGCAATAAGAGACTCTAAAAGGGGTTAAGTTTACTTTTGAAAGTCAATTCTTTTTATTCTTTCCTGGGATGTGACATCACTGGCTAGGCCAACATTTATTGCCCATCCCTAATTGCCCTTGAGAAGGTGGTGGTGAGCTGCCTTCTTGAACCGCTGCAGTCCATGTGGGGTAGGTACACCTACAGTGCTATTAGGAAGGGAGTTCTAGGATTTTGACCCAGTGACAGTGAAGGAATGGCGATATAGTTTCAAGCCAGGATGGTGTGTGGCTTGGAGAGGAACTTTCAGGTAGTGGTGTTCCCATGCATCTGCAGCCCTTGTCCTTCTAATTGGCAGAGTTCATGGGTTTGGAAGGTGCTGGCTAAGGAGTCTTGGTGCATTGCTGCACTGCATCTTGTAGATGGTACACACTGCTGCCACTGTGCGTCAGTGGTGGAGGGGGTAAATGTTTGTGAATGGGGTTCCAATCAAGCAGGCTGCTTTGTCCTGGATTGTGTCAAGCTTCTTGAGTGTTGTTGGAGATGCACCCATCCAGGCAAGTGGAGAGTATTCCATCACACTCCTGACTTGTGCCTTCTAGATGGTGGACAGGCTTTGGGAAGTCAAGAGGTGAGTTACTCGCTGCAGGATTCCTAGCCGCTGATCAGCTCTTATAGCCATGGTGTTTATATGGCTACTCCAGTTCAGTTTCTGGTCAATGGTAACCCCCAGAATGTTGACAGTGGAGGATTCAGCAATGGTAATATCATTGAATGTCAAGTAGAGATGGTCAGATTCTCTCTTGTTAGAGATGGTCATTGCCTGGCATTTGTATGGCGCAAATGTTACTTGCCACTTCTCAGACGAAGCTTTGATATTGGCCAGGTCTTGTTGCATTTCTACACGGACTGCTTCAGTATCTGAGGAGTTGCGAATGGTGCTGAACATTGTGCAATCATCAGCGAACATCCCCACTTCTGACCTTATGATTGAAGGAAGGGCATTGATGAAGTAGCTGATGATGGTTGGACCAAGGACAGTACCCTGAGGAACTTCTGCAGTGATGTCCTGGAGCGTAGATGATTGACCTCCAACAACCACAACCATTGCACTAAGTATGACTCCAACCAGTGGAGAGTCTTCCCCCTGATTCCCATTGACCTTAGTTTTGCTAGTGCTGCTTGATGCCATACTCAGTCAAATGCTGTCTTGATGCCAAGGGCAGTCACTCTCACATCATTTCTTGAGTTCAGCTCTTTTGTCCATGTTTGAACCAATGCTGAAATGAGGTCTGGAGCTCAGTGGCCCTGGTGGAACCCAAAGAGGGTTATTGCGAAGCTAGTGCCATTTGATAACACTGTTGATGACACCTTCCATCACTTTGAGTGATTGAGAGTAGACTGATGGGGCGATAATTGGCCAGGTTGGACTTGTCCTGATTTTTGTGTACAGGACATACCTGGGCAATTTTCCACATTGCAGGGTAGATGCCAGTGTTGTAGCTGTACTGGAACAGCTTGGCTAGTTGCGCAGCAAGTTCTGGAGCACAGGTCTTCAGTACAATTGCTGGAATGTTGTCAGGACCCGTAACCTTTGCTGTATCCAGTACCTTCAGTCGTTTCTTGATATCACGCTGAGTGAATTGAATTGGCTGAAGACTGGCATTTGTAATGCTGGGGACTTCAGGAGGAGGCCAAGATGAGTCATCAACTTGGCACTTCTGGCTGGATTGTTGCAAATGCTTCTGCCTTATCTTTTGCACTGATGTGCTGGGCTCTCCCATCATTGAGGATGGGGATATTTGTTGAGCCACCTCCTCCAGTTAGTTGTTTAATTATCCACCACCATTCTCAACTGGATGTGGCAGGATCGCAGAGCTTAGATCTGATCCATTTGTTGTGGGATCGCTTAGCTCTGTCTATCGTATGCTGCTTGGCACTCAAGTAGTCCTACTTTGTAGCTTCACCAGGTTGACACCTCAATTTGAGGTATGCCTGGTGCTGCTTATAACATGCCCTCCTGCACTCTTCATTGAACCAGCATTGACCCTCCGGCTTGATGGTAATGGTAGAGTGGAGGATATGCCGGGCCATGAGGTTACAGATTGTGGTTGAGTACAATTCTGCTGCTGCCGATGGCCCACAGCACCTCATGGATGCCCAGTTTTACATTGCTAGATCTGTTCGAAATTGATCTCATTTAGCACAGTGGTAGTGCCACACAACATGATGGAGGCTATCCTCAGTGTGAAGACAGGACTTCGTCTTCACAAGAACTGTGTGGTGGTCATGCCTACCAATACTGTCATGGACAGATTCATCTGCGGCAGGCCGATTGGTGAGGATGAGGTCAAGTATATTTTTCCCTCTTGTTGGTTCCCTCACCACCAGCTGCAGACCCAGTCTAGCAACTATGTCCTTTAGCACTCGGCCAACTCGGTCAGTAGTGGTGCTACCGACGCACTCTTGGTGATGGACATTGAATTCCCCACCCAGAGTGCATTCTGCGCCCTTGCCACCCTCTGTGCTTCCTCCAAGTGGTGTTCAACATGGAGGAGTACTGATTCATCAGCTGAGGGGAGCGGTAGGTGATAATCAGCAGGAGATTTCCTTGCCCATGTTTGACCTGATGTCATGAGACTTCATGCGGTCCAGAGTCAATGTTGAGGACTCCCAGGGCAACTCCCTCCTGACTGTATACCACTGTGCTGCCACCTCTGTTGGGTCTATCCTGCTGGTGGGACAGGACATATCGGGATATGGTGATGTCAGTGTCTGGGAAATTGTCTGCCAGGTATGATTCGGTGAGTATGACTATGTCAGGCTGTTGCTTGACTAGTCTGTGGGACAGCTCTCCCAACTTTGGTACAAGCCCCTGGATGTTAGTAAGGAGGACCTTGCTGAGTTGACAGGGCTGAGTTTGCCATTGTCGTTTCCGGTGCCTAGGTCGATGCTAGCTGGTTCGTCTGGTTTAATTCTTTATTGACTTCGTAGGTGTTAGATACAATTGAGTGGCTTACTCAACCATTTCAGAGGGCATTTAAGAGTCAACCACATTGCTGTGGGTCTGAAGTAATATGTAGGTAAGACCGGCAGATTTCCTTCCCTCAACGACATTAGTGAACCAGATGGGTTTTTATAACAATCAACAATGGTTTCATGGCCATCACTAGACTAGTTTTTTAATTTCAGATTTTTTTTATTATTAATTGAATTCAAATTCCATCTTCTGTCATGATGCGATTCGAACCCATGACCCCAGGGCAATACCCTGGGTCTCTGAGTTACTAGTCCAGTGACGATACCACTATGTCACCAACTCCCCAATTGTTTATCTTCTTTAGTTTAGAAACGATGTTAGTGATTGGAACAGTTATATTGATATAGAGAAATTGTGTTTTTTTAAAGAAAGAGGGATATTATATATTGTTAAATTGTTTGTAAAGAGGTAGAAACTAATTAGCTAGGAACCAATTGTTATGCATAAGTGTTCCGGGGGCCATATTCATGGCTGTACTGCAGAGTCATTTGACATGTAACACTGCATCAGTCTACAAGCAGTCCCTTACCAAGCAACATGCAAGCTTAATGAAATAAACAAAGAGTTCCAATCTTTCCAAGTCTAAAGTGTGATTATTTCTAACTTACAGGAACCAGAAGACAACCAGAAGACGTAACACATACATTCATTTTGTTAAATATAAAAATTCCATTTTGCCTGTGGCCTATTATCCAATTTTTCACCTCTTCTTCCAGATGTGGCCACTTTGCAGCATGCCTACAAAAAGTGTGCTTGCTCTTTTCTATTTTCACTCGTTCTTCCTCTTGCTTCTTCCATTCCGTATTATTTTCTCGGATGGAGGAGGACCAAAATATCTTTCAACCACTCTATTTCCATGCTCTTTGGCATACGTTACCACTTCCAGGTTGAATCCTCTGATATAAGAAAACCTTTTTTGTCTTGTACCCATTGGTTTCGCGCCAACTACTGGTACAGGTACGTAATTATTTATCCCTGTCTGGCACAAAAGTAAAACGGGAAAGGTAGTCAAACCATGGCTTACAAGGGAAATTAGAGATAGCATTAGATCCAAGGAACAGGCATATAAATCTGCCAGAAAAAAATAACAGATCTGAGATTGGGAGCAGTTTAGAATTCAGCAAAGGAGAACCAAGGGATTGATTAAGAAGGGGAAAATAGACTACGAGAGCAAGCTTGAAGGGAACATAAAAACTGGCTGTAAAGGTTTCTATAGGTATGTGAAGAGAAAAAGATTGGTGAAGACCAATGTAGGTCCCTTACAGGCAGAAACAGGGGAATTTATTATGGGGAACAAAGAAATGGCTGACCAACTGAATGAATACTTTGGTTCTGTCTTCACAAAGGAGGACAAATATCATACCAGAAATGTTGAGGAACACAGGAATTAGTGAGAGAGAGGAACCGAAGGAAATCAGTATTAGTAGAGAAACGGTGTTGGGGAAATTGATGGGATTGAAAGCCAATAAATCCCCAGGGCCTGATGGTATGCATCCCAGAGTACTTAAGGATGTGGCCCGAGAAATAATGGATGCATTGGTGGTCATCTTCCAAGATTCCATAGACTCTGGAACAGTTCCGACAGATTGGAGGGTAGCTAATGTAACCCCATTATTTAAAAAGGGAGGTAGAGAGAAAGCAGGGAATTATAGACCAGTCAGCCTGACGTCGGTCGTCGGGAAAATTCTAGAGTCCATTATCAAAGATTTTATAGCAGAGCACTTGGAGAACAGTGGTAGAATCAGGCAGAGTCAGCATGGTTTTATGAAAGGGAAATCATGCTTGACAAATCTACTAGACTTCTTTGAGGATGTAACTATTAGAGTTGATGAGGGGGAGCTAGTGGATGTGGTTTATTTGGACTTTCAGAAGGCTTTCGACAAAGTCCCACATAAGAGATTAGCATGTAAAGTTAAAGCGCATGGGATTGGGGCTAGTGTATTGCGATGGATAGAAAATTGGTTGGCAGACAGGATACCAAGAGGAGGGATAAATGGGTCTTTTTCCGATTGGCAGGCAGTGACTAGTGGGGTACCGCAGGGATAGGTGCCAGGACCCCAGCTATTCACAATATATATTAATGATTTAGATGAGGGAACTAAATGTAATATCTCCAAATTTGCAGATGACACAAAACTGGGTGGGAGGGTCAGTTGTGAGGAGGATGCAGAGAGGCTTCGGGTGATTTGGACAGGTTAAGTGAATGGGCAGATGCAGTATAATGTGGATAAATGTGAGGTTATCCACTTTGGTAGCAAAAACAGGAAGGCAGATTATTCTCTGAACGGCTATAAACTGAGAGAGGGGAATATGCAGTGAGACCTGGGTGTTCTCGTACACAAGTCGCTGAAGGTAAGCATGCAGTTCCAACAGGCAATAAAAACGGCAAATGGTATGCTGGCCTTCATAGCGAGAGGATTCGAGTACAGGAGCGGGGATGTCTTGCTACAATTATACAGGGCCTTGGTGAGGCCACACCTGGAATATTGTGTGCGGTTTTGGTCTCCTTATCTGAGGAAGCATGGTCTTGCTATAGAGGGAGTGCAGCGAAGGTTTGCCAGACTGATTCCTGGGATAGTGGGAATTATGAGGAGAGATTGAGTCAGTTAGGATTATATTCGCTGGAGTTCAGAAGGGTGAGGGGGATCTCATAGAAACCTATAAAATTCTAACAGGACTTGACAGGTTAGATGGAGGAAGGATGTTCCCGATGGTGGGGGAGTCCAGAACCAGGGGTCATAGTGTAAGGATACGGGGTTAACCTTTCAGGACTGAGATGAGGAAAATTTTCTTCACCCAAAGAGTGGTGAGCCTGTGGAATTCGTTACCACAGAAAGCAGTTGAGGCCAAAACATTGTATGTTTTCAAGAAGGAGTTAGATATAGCTCTTGGGTCTAAAGGGATCAAAGGGTATGGAGCGAAAGCAGAAACAGGTTCCTGAGTTGGATGATCAGCCATGATCATAATGAATGGCGGAGCAGGCTCGAAGGGCCGAATGGCCTACTCCTGCTCCTATTTTCTATGTTTCTATGCAACTCCGAAACACGTGGTAATGGTCTGTGCTTTTAGGACAATAATATGCACAGCAAATTTAGGTGACTTTTTTCCAGAAAAAACGTGAATCTTATAGTCCAGCAAATACAGTACTAGAAAAATTAATGTGATTAAAAGCCAATGAGTTTCCTGGACCTGATGGCCTACATCCTAGGATTTTACAAAGAGGAGGCTGCAGAGTTACTGGATGCATTGGTTTTGATCTTACAGAATTCCCTAGATTCTGGATTGCTTCCTGTGAATTGAAAGGGAGAAAATGTAACCCTGCTGTTGAAGAAAGGAGGGAGAAAGGGAACTAGAGGCCAGTTAGCCTGGCATCAGTAGTAGAGAAAATGCTAGAATCTATTATGAGGGATGTGGTAACAGGGAACTTTGAAAATCACAATATGGTTAGGCAGAATCAATGCGTTTTAATGAAAGGGAAGTCATGTTCGACAAATCTACATTGTTTTTGAAAATCAATAAGGAGGAACCAGTGAATGTATTATACTTGGATTTTCAGTGGGCATTCAATAAGGTGCCTCACAATAGGTTGCTACACAAGATTAGGGCTCCTGGGATTGGGGTACGATATTAGCATGGATTGAGGATTGGTTAACAGACAGAAAACCGAGAGTAAGAATGAATTGGTCATTTTCAGGACAGCAGGCTGTAACTAGTAGAGCACTGCAAGGATCAGTGCTTGGGCCACAGCTATTTACAATCAATGACTTAGATGAGGGGATCGAATGTAATATATCCAAATTTTCTGATGATACAAAGCTAGGTGGGAAAGTAAACTGTAAGCAGAATGTAAAGGCTGAAAAGGGATGTAGACTGGTTAAGTGATTGGGCAAGAAGGTGACCGATGGAGTCTAATGTGAGGAAGTTTGAAATTATTTACTTTAGTCGGAAGAATAGAAAAGCAGAATATTTTTTAAAAGGTGAGAGACTAGTAAATGTTGGCATTCGCAAGGATTTGGGTGTCCTTTCACACAAATCGCAGAAAGCTAACATGCAAGTACAGCAAGCAATTAGGAAGGCAAATGACACGTTGGCCTTTAATGCAAGGAGATTGCAGCATAAGTGGAAGGAAGTCTTGCTGCAATTATCTGGGGTTTTGCTGAGACAACACCTAGAATACAGTGTACAGTTTTGGCCTTCTTACCTAAGGAAGAATAGGTGGGGTGCAATGAAGTTTCATTAGATTTATTCCAGGGATGAGAGGCTGTCCTATGAGGAGAGATGGAATATAATGGGATGATATTCTCTGTAGTTTAGAAGAATGAGAGGTGATCTCATTGAAAGGTATAAAATTCTTGAAGGACTTGACAGGGTAGTTGAGGAAAGGCTGATTCCTCTGGCTGGAGAATCTAGACCCAGGAGTCATAGTCTTAGGTGAAGGAGTCAACCATTTAAGACTTAGACTGGAAGAAATCTTTTCACTCAGAGGGTTGTGAATCTTTGGAATTCTCTACCCCAGAGGGCTGTGGATGCTCAGTCATTGAGCATATTCAAGATTGAGATCAATAAATCTTTGGCACTAAGGAAATCAAGGCATATGGGGATAGGACGATAAGTGAAGTTGATGTAAAAGTTCAGCCATGATCTTATTGAATAGTGGAGCAGGCTGAAGGGGCTGTATGGCCTACTCCTGTTCCAATTTCTTACGCTCTTATTAAGTTGAGAAAGGCAATATGATTCATCTTGGTAACATGGAATTTAACCTCCAACCTTTTCAGTGGAAGATGGTACACATATTGGAAACTTGGAAAATGTGGACATTTTACACCTTAAGTAGATTAGATTAGATTAGAGATACAGCACTGAAACAGGCCCTTCGGCCCACCGAGTCTGTGCCGAACATCAACCACCCATTTATACTAATCCTACACTAATCCCATATTCCTACCAAACATCCCCACATGTCCCTATATTTCCCTACCACCTACCTATACTAGTGACAATTTATAATGACAATTTATAGATGATACCTTTCAGCAAGGTTGAGTGGGGCAGTCAGTGGTCAGATTTCCTCCTTTGGCCTTTCAAGACATAAATTCAGGTATTTGCTAGACAATAAATCTAAGAAAGCTCCACAAGAATGTAGATTTTCTAACTTCTCTGATAACCATCCAGTGAGTATAGGTAAGCTGTCTTCTTGTTACACACTATATTGGAGATGTTAAGGATCTTATTCTTAATTATCTTTTTCTGAGAAATGTTCAGGTGCTGAGATGTACTGACTTCACTAATGTAGCCATACTTACATATGGTGGGACAAGTCCACTGAGATGTCTCTGATCAAAATTGCTTTCCAAAACCATGTTCCAAGTGCTGTGTGTGCATGGTAATGCATGGTGATGTCCTTGTGCGTTAGCTGAGGGCCACATTTGCAGGCTGTAGACATTAAGTCCCTTGACCAATGTATGGTAATGTTACTATCTAAATTCACACATGTACCATCTCTTTCAGACCAGGAAGAAAACCCACTCAGCCAGAGAACACCAATTGAACAGTTCCATTTTCTCAGAGCTGCCTGAACCTAGTGGTTATGGTACTGGACTGCCAATGCAGATGTAATGAGTTCAAATCCCCCTGTGCCAAATTGGGAAATTATGGACTAACTACCAGACTGTTGTTAAAAACCCAAATGCCTTACTTATGTCCTTCAAGGAAGAGAACCTACCACCCCTGTCCCGCAACTTAGTCTGGCCTGTATGTGACTTCAACCCCACACTGTGTGATTGACTCTTAATGCGCTTAGGCCAACCAGGAATGGGCAATAAATGCTGAAACATCCCAAGAACAAATTGAATAAAAGATAAGAATTTGAAGATTGAACAGGATTAGCAAAGTTAAAAGGAATACCAAAAGCATTTCATTAGTTGACCTTTTCAAGGACTAACAGAATTTGTGTGTATCTTTGAAAATAAAGGATTATTTTGGAAAGGATTTGTGGAAATGTCATATCAGTCCTGTCTGCGATTTACCCCAGAGTTGTGGCTCTGCGTGGTGTGATATTAGAGACCAGAAGTGCTGTAAGCTGTAGACATGTGTCCTGTCTTATGTGGAAGTTGAACATTGTTGAATAGTTTAAGTTTAACTTATCATATTATCCTGCTAGGCCCCACTGAATCTTTCCTGTAATTCCAGTCTATAAAATGGGCTGAAATTTTCTAGCAGGGGTAACCAATATGCCACTTGAACCTGTTGCTCCATTCAATTAGGTTATTGCTGATCTGCATCTTAACTCCATTGTGGTGTATGCCTGACTGTTTGCATCCACCTCGCACATTCTTTCCCAACATCAGAAGTACAAAATAGCCCAAAGGATGCAATCAGTAACAAAAGTGCCAGTCAGGCTCAGTTTGTTGCACTGTCATTTATGACGTGAAAATTGAGGGTTCAAGCCCTACACCGGACTTGAGTCTTTGAACTGACAGAGCGCTGCCTAGATAGATTTGTGTTAGGCAAGGGTATTAAGGATTTTGGAACCAAGGCGGATAAGTGGAGTTAAGATGCAGATCAGCAATAACCTAATTGAATGGAGCAACAGGTTCAAGCGGCTGAATGACCTACCAATTGCCATAGTGCTTTTTATCAGATGACATGCTAAATGAAGGAGGACCCGACCCACTGATCCAGTGGTTCAGGCAGACATTGAAGATTCCAGGATACTACAAGAAGAGCAGAGTATCCATCTTTTATTCTTGCCAACATCACCCAAAATGCATGAATCTGGTCATTCATCTCATTATTGTTCATGGGAGCCTGCTGTGCAATAATGGCAGCTACGTTTGCTTAAAAACCATGACAGCATTTCAGAGTGATTCATTGCAATAAAGTATTTAGGCACATTTATGAGAGATGTGCTAAGACACCCATGTGGGCCGCAAGCCAAAGAACGCAGCGGCTCATTTAAATAGCCAGGGTGGCCCGCCCCCGCCCCCGCCCCCGCCCTCCTAATCACATGGAGGGGCCAGATTTTTAAAGGCTGTCAGTCCTGCCGGGATATTTAAACTTTTAAAGAGATATCCCCCCAGAATTACATAAATAAAATTCTAACGCCCTTTTCCCACCCCCCATAACAATTCCATTAACTATTTGCCCTCACCCCCCCCCAAAAAACACTTGCCTTTAACTTCTGACCTTCCCCCCCCAAAACTTCACAAAGTTTAAAGTACAACCCTTCCCACCATCCCCTACACCCATGATGTTTATTTGACCGCATCCCCCCCTTCCCGCACTGATAAACTTACCTCTTCCCTCCTCCCCTCCTCCCACCCTGCACCAGTGTCACGCCTCGTTTCCCCAGATGGGAAGTGAAAGCGCAGGAGTGCCATTGCGGCAGGCCCTCAAGATCGAGGGTGAGTATATTTAAATTGATTAATTTTATTGATTTAAATATTCAAATTGAGACCCCGTCACCCAACGGCGGTGGGGCAGCCACTACAGAGCCTCACTGCCTCCGGGAGGATCAGGCTGGTCCCTTCCGGCGTCAAGCTCCGTGGCAGGACTCATCTGGAGCCATCTTCAGGCAGCAACCCCCCACCCGCCCACTGCCCCCGCCGCATCACTCGTCAAGGGCTGCTTAAAATCCAGCTCCATATATTCTTATCTTAATAAAAATAGTAATCCTTCCTTCCATGAGGGAATAGGAAACAAAAGGGCAAAGGAAGGGAATAATTCACAAAAAAATGTTAAAAATTTACCAGATCATATCATTATGAATATCAATGGTTTCCATAGCAACATTCACCATGAGTAGGAATATGCATATGCTATTGTACAGCAGAAGGAAGGGATAACATTCAGACGAAATGCATACAATTTAAAATTGCCTGCCTAGACCCCTGATTTTTATGTGACAATTCCCATGTTGTATGGTGCTAGGCCTGGTATGGATTTGACTCGGACTGCATTGTTCAGCAGACCTATATTGGAATCTAAATTATCATCAAATCATCGCAGTCTATAAATGATCTCCTTACTTTGGAGATTGGGGAGTTGTAGCATGCTTTTCAGATGAGTTGATGGATGGTTATCCTTCAGCCTCTCTGAAGCCCCTCAGCAGTTTTATCACTGAAGTCCTTCAAGACGAACTCTCCGAAGGACGCAAAGATCCCCATCCTCAGGAATTTAGTGTTTGTGAATGTTAACTTCACTTGTGCATTGCTCAGTCACCAAACGTCCCCACATTGAGAATTTATTTAAAGGCTTTCCTGGGGGAAATACATCAACTCTTCCATTGGAATCTTGTGATATTTGTTTTTTCTCTACAACAAAGATTTGCATTTCAGTGCTTTCTTCTGTGATGGTGTACTTCCATCAATTAGGGCTCTACCTATTAATTTAAACTAGCTAACATTCTGCATGCAGAAAGCTCAGGAGACCACTCCATTTCTCTACACGGTACTTCATTATCTACTTGGAATATATATTTTTGTGATTTTATTCACAATTACTTTGATATTTTTCATCCAACAGGATCAGCAATAAATTAAAGTAATTTTTCATGAGCTCCAATTTGGCTGAAAATGATTTTTTTTAATTGTCCTCTACAGTTGCAATTTCTGACATGAAGAATCTTAAAAATTCAAAATAGAATATGATTCTGATGTGTATAAAAGCTGCTGCGAGTGACAGTCCAAGTAGATTCAATGATAACTTTCAAAAAGAATAAATACTTGAGAAGGAAAAAAATTGCAGGGCTCGGGGGCAGAACGGGAGAGTGGGGCAAATATGATTAGTCTTTCAAATAGCTGGCACAGGCATGATGGGCCAAATAGTCTCCTTCTGTTGTTACAAAGCCTGTGTCCTCAGTACCTTGCTCTACGGCAGCGAGGCCTGGACAACGTACGTCAGCCAAGAGCGATGTCTCAATTCATTTCATTCCATCTTCGCTGCCTCCGGAGAATCCTTGGCATCAGGTGGCAGTACCGTATCTCCAACACAGAAGTCCTCGTTGGCGGCCAACATCCCCAGCATATACACCCTACTAAGTCAGCGGCGCCTGAGTGGCTTGGCCATGTGAGCCGCCTGGAAGATGGCAGGATCCCCAAGGACGCATTGTACAGCGAGCTCGTCACTAGTATCAGACCCACCGGCCGTTCATGTCTCTGCTTTAAAGACGTCTGCAAAGGCGACATGAAGTTCTGTGACATTGACCACAAGTCGTGGGAGTCAGTTGCCAGTGATCTCCAGAGCTGGCAGACAGCCATAAAGGCAGGGCTAAAGAGTGGCGAGTCGAAGAGACTTAGCAGTTGGCAGGAAAAAAGACAGAAGCGCAAGGAAAGAGACAACTATGTAACAGCCCCGACAACCAATTTTATCTGCAGCACCTGTGGAAGAGTCTGTCACTCTAGAATTGGCCTTTATAGCCACTCCAGGCACTGCTTCACAAACCACTGACCACCTCTAGGTGCTTACCCATTGTCCCTCAAGACAAAGAGGCCAAAAAAGGATTATATTATATTCAATAGAACCATTTGAGGATTTTCCAGTTTAAAAAAAGTTGCAAGGGTCAAAATACAGAAATAACTGCATATATAAAAAATGCCTTTAACATAGAAAAACATCCCAAGGCACTTTACATGAGCATAATCAGACAATTGACACCAAGCCACATAAGCAGCTATAAGGATGAGTATCTGAAATCTTGGTCAAAGAGGTCAACTTTAAACAGGGCTTTAAAGGAGGTAAGGGAGGTAGAAAGTCGGAGAGGGTTAGAGAGGGTATTCCAGAGCTTAGGACCGAAATGACAGAAAGCATGGCCATCACTGGTGATATGAAGGGAGTGGAGGCCAAAGTTGGAAGAATGTAGGGTCCTTGCATTTAGTTTTGGGCAAATTACCTCGAAATGTGGACTAGTTTTGGAGATTCACCTGAATGAGACTGGGACCTGAAGAGTTAATTTATGGAGACAGGTTGCATAAACTTGGTTTATATTCTCCTGAGTTTAGGAGGTTAAGGGTGATCTAGAGGCCATGAAAACAATAAAGGAACTCAACAGAGCGGAGACAGAAAAACTAATTCCTGTGTAGGGAGAATCCAGGGCAAGGGGCATAATCTTAAAATTAGAGCTATGACGGATCAAAAGAAATCAGGAAGAATTCTTTCACATTAAGCACAGTTGAAATCAGAAACACTGTCCCACAAAAAGTAAGGGGATACTAAGTCAACTGAAATTTTCAAGACTGAATTTTTTGTGAGGTAAGGGTATGTGCAGGAAATAAGGATAAATCAAGTATAATCTGATGGAATGGTGGAACAGGCTCAACGGGTGAATGGCTTCCTCCTGTTCCTGTATTCCTGTTTCTTCCCTGGCCTGAATCTCACTGTTGGACCGACATCCACCCAGGCCTGTATGTTTTGCATCAGTGGGCCAACTGAGCCAGGGTAACAGGAACTCCCTACTAAAGGAGTCTCTATCCCTGTCTCTGTTCCTCCGTGAGGACATTTATCTTGTAAGCAGTGACTCAAAATCTCCCAGAAATGGACATCTGGGTCTCTGCCATTTTCTGCGTGGACTTGCCAGGGTGATGATAGGAAACAGCAGAAACACAAAGAATTACAGCCTAGGGGTTTTCTTCTCCCACATTGAACAATACTTGTATTATAAGGACAAGAGGCGCCAAACAATTTGGGTGGGATTCAGTCAAAATAAAAGTTTTGAGAATGACTGAATTGTTTTTTGGAGATATTTATCGTCATGGTTGGACCTTTTACTTGAGCAAGTGATGGTGGGATTTAAAATATAAAACCTAAAGAATTTGTATGAGTGGGTCAGGAGTTAGCTGCAATGAAATTTGGTGTGCACAGTCATTTCCAAGAGGTGTGATCCTCACACTTCAACTGTGCTCACTACCCTCCGGTTGCTTTGGCTTGATTCCCACCTAAGACCATCACAATGTCTTCCGTTGTGTATTGTCTGAAATGCTGTTTGCCTGATGCCTGATAATTCTCCTCCTTGCTACTGTCAACTCTACCATGCTCTGGCACAGGACCTCTGTGATGTTCTTCAGGTCCAACCATCTTTTTCCTCTTTGTTCTTAAACCACTTTGTGATTTTAGTCTTCACATGCCCCTTGCTGCTCCTTGTCTCACACAACCCAGAACCTCTCCAGTACCACTATCCCCCTGTGTTTCCACACCCTAGCCCTCTCCACTTGGTCCCAGCTGCCCCACTGCTCCAAACCCGTCAATGCTTCATGCTTCCAACCACTGCCCTCAGGGCCTTTAATCATACCAAAATGTTAGCAGATCCCATTCCTCCCCATCTCCCAAGACCCCCATCCTCCTGACTCCATCCAGATTCCAGACTTGCCTTTCACAACTCGCTTCCCCCTGGCAGGTGGCAACTCTCTCCCACCCCTCCCCATTGGACTTCCAAGATTCAACACCTCTTCTCTCCCCCACCCTGTGAATCCTGCCAGAGGACAGTCCCCAAAAAATGCCTTCCAGAGCCCAGGCTGTAGAGTCCTAGATTCCAGTACTCCTGCATTCCCTTCCCTTAAATTACTCCCAAACCCATTTCTCTTCCCACTCCATCTACTCCCTCTCACACTTGGTGCTCTTCTTCTTGCTACCTTCTGGTTGATGTACTAGTCATTTCTGGTTTGACCTTGAGTTACACTTTCTCAATCACCAAACAATGCAATACATTCTTTAACAACCTCTCCGCACTCCCAGCTCCAACCCAGAATATGTTGCCCCCTGCCCCATCCCCATCTTCCTCCAAATCCTATGTAATAATACACTTCAGAAGTAATTCATTAACTGTTGAATGCTTTGGAATTCCCTAAGGAGATGATAAGCCTCGATATTAGTGCAAGTGCTTTCTGTCTTTAATCAAGAACATAAAAAATAACTTGAGTAAATGAACTTGTGTGAGAGCCGCATAGAAATATTGAAAACAGACATGCCAAAGAGAGAGGAGAGATGGAAAATGCTTTGTCTTACTTAAAATCTGGCAGATAATGAGGAAAGCAGATAATTGACCATGTATAATGGAGGCTTGACTGTACCTCAATGTATTGCCATTATGAAAAGTTTTGATAGATTGAATAAAGAAATACTATTTCCTCCGGTTGGAGAATCAGTGACAAGGAGTCATCAATTTAAATTTGAGTGAGGAGAGAGGTTTGAAGATTTTTTTATGCAGTGCTTTGCAGCAGGGAGTGGCTGAGTCAGACACCATTCTATCCTTTAAGGGAAAAGATAAATATTTGAAATAGAGAAAGAAACAGGATTTTAGGGAGAGTGTGGGGCAATGGGATTGGTTTTGAATTTCTCAAGTGAAGGGCTGGCACAGATACGTTAGGCCGAATTGTCTTCTTCAGTGCTGTAAACTCCTTTAGCTCATTCTGTACTGAAAATCGAATGAAGTTCATTCCTATGTTTAGAATGTGAACAGATTGAGGCCAAAAATATGAATGTACAAAATCAAGCTGAGAACTACTGCATCAAATTTCTTAGAGTTTTGAAGGACAGAAGCAGTTGATCAGGTTTACCAACATTCATGAAATATTCCAATTTATAGCCAACTTAATGCCGCCATACTCAGCAAAATGGAACATTTTGATTTATTTACACCATGGAAGTAGAGCACTTCTAGTTGGCATAAGGATTATTTGAGGATACCAGAACGTTAAAATCCTTTCACATAGGCTACAAGGTTGAAGGATATAGAACCAAGCAGAAAAATCTCTGGATTGTCCACTAGGTGCAATTTGTGTGTCATTTTGTGGGTGGCACTCTCAACTTTGAGTCAGTATATTGAGACTTGAGAGCATAATCCAGGCTGACACTCCATGCAGCACTGATGGAGTCTTGCACTGTTGGAGGTGCCACCTTTCAGTTGAAATGTTGAACCAAGGGCCCTTATGCCCTCTCAGGTGGACTAAAAACATTCTATGCTCTATTTGAAGAAGAGGAGGAGAGTTCCGTCTGGTGTCATGAATATCATTTATCCCTCAACCAACCCCTGAAAAAATAAAAGCAGAATACTGCGGATGCTGGAAATCTGAAATAAAAACAAGAAATGCTGGAAATACTCAGCAGGTCTGGCAGCATCTGTGGAGAGAGAAGCAGAGTTAACGTTTCAGGTCAGTGACCCTTCTTCTGAAAAAATAAACTGCTTATCTGGTCATTATCACATTGCTGTTTGTGAGACCTTATTGTACGTTCAAAAGTACTTGATAGGTCATCCCAAAGCGTTTTTCAGCTAGAGTTAATGAAAGGCGCTATATAAATACAGGTTTTTCTTTTTACACAACAGCTAAAGCTGTATATACCGTGAGATAAACTTTTTGTAGAATGTTTTTACTGAACACTATTCACTTCAGAGAAAATGTTAACAATTTCTTGGGGCAGAGAGCAGAGTTCCATCATAATGGCGCCACAGTGGCGCAGTGGTTAGCACCACAGCGTCACAGCTCCAGCGACCTGCATTCGGTTCTGGGTACTGCCTGTGCGGAGTTTGTAAGTTCTCCCTGTGACCGTGTGGATTTCTTCTGGGTGCTCCGGTTTCCTCCCACATGCCAAAGACTTGCGGGTTGATAGGTAAATTGGCCATTGTTTAAAAAAAAATTGCTCCCAGTGTAGGTAGGAGAATTGAGGGAAGGTGGGGATGTGAGAGGGAAAATGGGATTAATGTAGGATTAGTATAAATGGGTGGTTGATAGTGTGGACTCAGTGGGCCAAAGGGCCTGTTTCAGTGCTGTATCTCTCTATGACTCTAATGCATCTTTTTGGCAAGTCCTTTTAACTCAGCAAACAGTGTTTCTTTAAGGTATGATTGAACAGCAATAATTGATTTAGGTACACTGTGTTTGACTGTCCAATGTGACCTTCAGTCTATTGCCTGATTGGCAAGGCAGTATTCTGCCTGTCTATTATTGCTTAATTGTAGAACTAATAAACTGCCATAGAATTAATCTCTGAGGAAATCACACAAATATCTTGCAGTTCTGTTTACCCATCTCTTGTATGTACAAGAACACTGTGCAGGCTTGAATTGAAGGTGACACTTCCTTTCAACAGAAGTATGCCTCTGTATGTTGGTATTGTCATCATGCCAATAACAGACTGCAATTTTCATTGAGAAAGACCCATTCTTCATTAATTTTAACAGGGAACATAGGCTGCACATTTTAAATAAAGCTGCTGCTTACAATCAGTTTTACATTCTCTTCCTTCTTCCCCCAGTGGTATCACTTTCTCTCTTTCTCTCTCTATGTCCCTCTTGAGCAGTGACTCTTACTGAAGTGAAATTTCAAGACTGTCAGCAGAATGTTTGCTGGGGGGTAGTCAGGAGTTTTCCACGTCCTTGCCCTAAATTTTTTTAATCTCTCATGCTAATTATCAGTTTTCATTTTTTTATTTGTAGCGAGCCTTACACAGTCTATGGAGTATGGTCAAGCCATGTGCATTAATTTGCTTGGAGCCTTGCATGAATCTTGGGTCACATACAGAATTGACAGGCTTATTAGATCCAATTTGAAAATTGTCATTAGTTTGGATACATACCATCTGTATTTTGTTAGTAGTCTCCTCCTCCCCCCAGGGGGCCCTTGCAGATTCTCTGAGATTGACCTTCAAACAATACATTCTGCAGAAAGTTCCTTACATCATGAACACATCCATGTTCTCTACCTCCTCTAATATGACCATGCGTGGTCAATTCCCACACCTGGTATTGAATCTTTAGCTGTCAACATGCTTGTAGGAATGGTTTAAGAACACAGGAACCAGAGTAAGCCATTCAACCCCTTGAACCTGTTCTACCATTCAGTTAGATCATGGCGGATCTGTATCTTAAATCCATTTACTTACCTTGGTTCCATAATCCTTAATACCCTTGTTTAACATAAATCCATCAATCTCAGTTTTGAAATTTTTCATTGACCTAGCCTCAACAGCTTTTTAGGGGAGACAGTCTCAGATTTCCATTACTCTTCACGCAGTCTTCCAAATATTTAATTGGAGGAAATTTCTGCTCATCCAGTACTGGATGTCGTATAAAAAAAGTCTGATAATTTAGCAACAATTTAGCAACAACTGGAGAAGTCGAGAGAAGTGGTGGTGAGGTAGAGTTGGGTGTCATCAGCATACATGATTTCGGATGATGTTGCTGACAGGCAGTATGTAGATGAGAAATAGGAGGGGGCCAAGGATAGATCCTTGGGGGACACCAGAGGTAATTGTGCGAGAGCAAAAAGAGAAGCCATCGCAAGTGATATTCTGGATATAATTTGTTAGATAAGAATGGAATCGGGTGAAAGTAGTCCCACCCAGCTAGACAACAGTGCAGAGGTATTGGTGGAGGATGGTGTGGTCAACTGTGTCAAAGGCTGCAAACAAGTCAAGATGGACGATGAGGGACGGTTTACCTTTGTCACAGTCACATAGGATCTCATTTGTTACTTTGATAAGAGCTGTTTTGGTTCTGTAGCAGGGGTGGAAGCCTGATTGGAGGGATTCAAACACAGAGTTCCGGGAAAGATAGGGACAGATTTGGGAGGCAACAACACGATCAAGGACTTTGGAGAGGAAAGGGAGGTTTGAGATGGGCAGTAGTTTTCAAGGATAGTGGGGTCAAGGGTTTTTTTTTGAGGAGAAGGATGATGATGGCAGATTTAAAGGAGAAAGGGGCAGCACTTGAAGAGAGAAAACTGTTAACAATATCCGCTAATATGGGGACCACGTTAGGTGATCAGTAGTTTAGTGGGAATAGGAGGTGGGTCTCATGAACTAGATGAGCTCTGAGAGGGCACGAAAACAGATAAAAGAGAAACTAGAGAAAGATGTGAGTTCAGGACTAGGGTGGGGGGAAGCTTTAGAGGAAGTTTGGCCAGGTGGGCTAGTGGAAGGGAGGGTAGAGGCAGCTGATCAAATGGTCTTGATCTTAACGGCAAATAAGTCCATTAGCTCCTCGCACTTATTGTTCACAACTTTGGTGTCATTTTTAACCTTGAGATGAGCTTCCAACCATATATTCACGCCATCACTAAGACTGCCTATTTCCACCTCCAAAGCATTGCCCGAGTCCGTCTCTGTCTCAGCTCATCTGCTGCTGAAACCCTCATCCATGCCTTTCTTACCTCTAGACTTGATTATTCCAATGCACTCCTGGCTGGTCGCGCACAGGCTACCCTCTATAAACTTGAGGTCATCCAAAAGCCTGCTGCCCATGTCTCAACTCGCACCAAGTCCCATTTACCTATTATGCCTGTGCATGCTGACTTACATTGCTCCCGTCAGACAACATTTTGATTTTAAAATTCTTAACCTTGTTTTCAAATCCCTCTATGGCCTTGCCCCTCCCTATCTCGCTAATCTCCTCCAGCCCCACAATCCTCAGCGATATCTTAACTCAGCTAATTTTGGCCTCTTGTGCATCCTCAATTCTAATCATTCCACCACTGGTGGCAGCGCCTTCAGTTGCCTAGGCCCTAAGTTCTGGAATTCCCTCCCTACACCTCTCCGCCTCTCTACATCACTTTCCTCCTTTAAGACACTCGTAAAATCTACCTCTTTGGCTTAGCTTTTGGTCGTCTGGCCTCGTATCTCCTTATGTGACTCGGTTATATATTTTGTTTTATATTGCTCCTGCAAAGCACCTCGGGACATTTTATTACGTTAAAGGAACTGTATAAATATATGTGTGGTGGCGGTGACAGGGCTTCCAGACATTAGCCCTGAACGGCCTAGCTTCAGTTTTAAGGTGACACCCCCTTGCTCTGGACTCCCCCAGCAAAGAAAATAGTTTTTCCCCTTGTATCCTACCAACTCCTTTAATGATCTTAAACACCTCAACAAGAGCACCCTTAATCTTGCACCCTTCATACTCTGTGACATTTTGCCATATATTTGTGCGGTAGTTACCAGGAATTACTTGGGATCCCTACTATAGAGGGGGAAATCCTCTGTAGGAGTAGTTCACCCAGAAATAGCGGTTTCCCACTGTTCTGCATGACTCAATCAGACCAAAACTGCCAGCAACACTGCACTACAGCAAGTGGCACAGATATTTCCCCCACCCTGAGATGCTCAACGACGAAAAGTGGTGACATAAACACCACTTGGAGCCCACCATCAAGGTGAAAATAATCCTCTCCATAGAAGATGTTCCAGGTGCTCTCAACAATAAGTGAGCGCAAAGGTACCATCTCTGCTGATCTGGTGGTTCTACTGCCTGATTCAAAAATCCAGTCTTTAGAGCTTAGTTTTTTATCCCTATGATGCAGTGTGGTAACTGTTCTCTGCACCATTCTTCCTATAGGGATTCCCCAGAAAAAAAATTTTCTTTTATGTGACATAATAAGCATGCTGGGCAAGGTGATTACAGGAGTAATTACAGGAAACCTTACGCCAGTTTAAACCGCTACCAACAGTGACTGCACAGTCTAACGTGGCAGGAGAACTGGGAGTGTGCTGTGATCTTTTCAATTGCACTGCTTTTAAGAAGCTGTTTACTTGAGCAATTATTTTTGTGTTGGGCCATGTGTGTAGATTGGCAATTATGAACAATAGAAATTATATTCAACATTTCTGGACTACCTTCCCCCTGTACCAGCTAAAACAGCAACTGTGTCTAGACCCAGCATATCACATTTAAATAAAAGCAAAATACGGCAGATGTTGGAAATCTGAAATAAAAACAGAAAGTGCTAGAAATATTCAGCAGGTCAGGTAGCATCTGCGGAGAGAGAAGCAAAGCTAACGTTTCAGTTCTGTGACCTTTCATTAGAACTGGCAAAGGTTAGAAAAGAATTAGGTTTTAAGCAAGTGAAGGAGGTGGGGGTGGGGGTGATGGCGGGGAAGAGAACAAAAGGGAAGGTGTGTCTGAGGGCAGAGCGCAGGAGAGATTTTATTTTTGTTTTTATTTTTATTTTTTAACCATGTGCCTGTTTTTCATGTAGACAGAGCTGCTCATTATTTTGCTATTAACACTCTCTCTGGACTAATGCTTTGCCTTTCACCACACACTCTTTGCCTTTGTCCCAGGACTGCTTTGTTATTTAATCTCTCCTGTGCTCTGCCCTAACACTCACCTTCCCTTTTGTTCTCTTCCCCACCATCGTACCCCGCCCCCCCCAAACCCCCTTCACTTGCTGAAAATCTAATTCTTTTCTAACTTTTGCCAGTTCTGATGAAAGGTCACAGACCTGAAATGTTAACTCTGCTTCCGGCTCTGCAGATGCTGCCTGACTTGCTGAGTATTTCCAGCACTTTCTGTTTTATATCATATTTAAATCCTGTTAAAACCTTTAAAAAGCTTGGGCTAAAATTTCAATAAGACATGTTAGCAGGTACAGGGACCACAATGCACGATTACCCTGAACCTGGTCATGGTGATGCAGGCAGCACACCAAGTTCAAGCTGCTTGCTCACTTAAATGATTGTGGTGTGCAGCCCAGCACTGAATTTGCTGTTGACTGGTTTGAATCTCAGCAGGGGGCCCAGCAGCATGTGTGGTTAGCCTGCACTTCTTAAAGGCAACCTGCAGCTCTTAAAGGGGAGGTGCATTCAGACTGCAGCAGCTGGTGAACTGTCCCCAAAAGTGTTTCAGAGAAGGAATAAGAGTACCAATGGAGCAACAGGGCCAAGAATAGGCTCCCAAGTTCTCTGATGCGGCACTAGGGGCCTTAATCCAGGAGGTGGAAAGGAGGAGAGAGCTCATGTTTCCGGAGGGGGCGAGGATGCCCTCAGGCACACACTGCAATGGGGGTGGGAGCAGCTAGCCACGGAGGTCAATTCAATTCTAGCATTGAGGACCTGGCAGCAGTGCCACAAAAAGTTCAATTACTTCTGTTATGGCCAGGTGAGGAGGAAGTCTCAGGCTACCCTTTCGTCCCTTCTCTGGTTTGACTGTAACAGGATTTATCCTTTTTTAACACAGTTATTGAACTTACCATCTCAGTGAGCGCTTGCTCCTGTTCCTCGAATGTAATTGGAAAAAAAACAATCAGACAGGTTTTCTTGAGTTTCAACAAGAAAGATGTAAGTTTATTACTCATAACACTCTAAATCGGTTAAAACTACTATAATATGCTACGCATTCACGCACAAATTCACACGAGAATCACACACACACAAATGGATTACAGAGGGCAAACAGATTTGGTGGTTGGAGTAAAGTCCGGAATAAATGGAATATAAATACAGTTTTAAATCACAAGTCCTCAGCTGAAGGTATTCTTGAAGTCCTCGCTGGGCCACGTGCATGGTAGTGGGATTGCTTTTCTCAGGGATCCTGAAGGCAGAAGAGGGGTTTGATCCTTGTCCACTAGTTGTAGGTTTGAGGGGCTTTACCAACCAGTTGCAGCCGGGTCCTCTCTTGAGGGGAGAGAGAGAGAGAGACCTGTTTCATTGATGGGTTTCCAGTTACTCCTGTCTGCTTTCTGTGTGACAAAGCCTACAGTCTCTCCAGAGCGGCACAGGCAGTCACATGACATTATCAGCTCCTTTTTTGTTTCAATGAGGTCTTTCTGAAATAATCTCTGAGATTCAGGGTGCTACACCTCAAGCTGTCCAGTCACACTTGGACTTGGCTCTTTCAAAGTCAGTGGGTGTAGCTGGCCCCTGATGACCGTGCTGATAAGGCCATTCCAAGTAATTGAACCAGAGAGCACCCCATTGTTCTGGCTAGGCTGAGTCAGTCGTGTCGTCTCCAGTCTGATTTTTGATGTTTCACATATAAATTGCAGTGGGCATCTTGGCTGCCAGTTTACTTTTTTAAAAAGATACTTGTAAGAATTTCCAGTAAAAGTCTAATGCAAAGTTCCAACCGATTAAATTAGTATTTCCCATTTGGCATATAGGGTTTTCATGACACTTCACATGGGTGATTAAGGTCAAGGAATGCATCTCCACAGGCCAGGGATGTTCCTGGTGGAAGCATGGCTCTTGTTGTGCACGCGCTGTCCATGTGTAGTTGAATGATGGATGAGAGTCATGAGCCACATGTAGAACAGGTAGCCCTTGCCACGAAGCAGCGAGCCTCTGGCTCGTTGTGGTGGTTTAATGTGGCAGGAAAGACTGACAGGGAAAGAATAAAAGCATCATGGCTGTTGTCAAGATAATGGTCATTCGCCAGCATGATGCTCTGGCCACATACCAACTGTACAATAAGGGAGTGGTACCCTTTTGCAGTTCCAGTGCATCTCCCTGTTGAGATGTGGTGCCCACAGAGCCAGGCACAAGTAGTTGATGGTTCCCTCCATATTGGGAATCCTGCTACCCAAGCAAAGCTGAAAGGTCGCTCTTTCTGCTTCTCTATGGTTTGACAGAAGGCTATGAAATCCCCTATCCTGGTGTACAGGGCCTCTGTCACTTCCCTTATGTAGTAACGGACGGCGAACTGTGAGATGTTGGTAATGTCATCAACCCCTGCCTGGAAGGATCCATGGTGTAGAATTTGTGGGCCACGGTGAGCTTCATGTTGACTGGCAGGAACACTCACACCCTGCTTTGCCGCTGCAGCTCCAATTAGAGGAAGTAGCACAGTTCAGTGACCACCTCCTTGGTGAAAAGTGGCTGCCTCAGGCAATGCTCCTGGCTGAGGTGGAGGTAGGAGAAATGCTCCCTAGGTGGGTATGGCCTTCTTTGGCAGCTCTACCCCTCCTCCCTCAGCACACAGCTTCCCCTCTGTGCTGATGTGCTCCCTCCCCCAGTCATGCTGCAGCCCAAGAGAGACTACCGTCCCCTTTAGTGAAAGCAGGCTTTCTACTGTTATGTTTAAGTCTGGTTGCTGGATAAATTATGTATATCTGAATTATCTCAGAGCAATGCAGATATCACACTTGTATCAAATCACCAACTGGTTTATTTACAACACTTTAAAATATATCAGTTCTTATGAGATCTCAGTTCAATGTCTTCTCAGAGCAATCAGTGTGTTTTCTGTAGAAGATTCTAATTCTCTCTTTTTGTTTCAATTTTAACTCTTAAGTTCCACCCATAGACTTAAGCAATCAAACACAGCGAACACAGATCAATGGACAGACTAATAAAATCAAACCCAGATCAATCAAACACCATACTAATAGGCTTTCAAACTCCTCTGGATCTCCTGGAAAAGTCCAGCGCCACGCCTTTCTGACTCCAACAACTTCTCCAAGCTCCTCCAATGACACTGAAAACAGTACTTCCACTCAATCTGCAGCTGCAAAATAAAGTTAAAAGCAAGTCACCTGAAAGGCATGCTGATTAAACAGAGCTAGTAGAGGGGGGTGCCATCATGCAACTGGGAATGTTTTAAGAGAGGAAGTTAACAGGACCTGTGAGGTCCAAAATAGCAGATTGGACGCCACATCAGCATTAGATGCTGAGTAGTATCACAATCTGCCCACTCTGCATGGCTCCATCACACACATAGCACACCGTGCTCGCGTCCTTACCAGCATGGCGCATCACACAGACCACAGGTAAATGGCTGAAAGAAGATCAGCTGCCACTTTCGGGACTCTGTGCTCCCATGTCATCACTCGTGGCACTATGGAAGCCCAATTTTGCAGACCTTTAGTCCACATTGGAATTTACATTTGAATATAAAATTTAAAAATATATATATATAAAATTCCAAGAAACACAGTGCTGCACTGTGCCATGCTACAGAGTATTGATGGAAGGTTTTATACCCAGGTTTTGCCCTCTCACTCCTGTCAAAATTCCCAATTCAGATGTGTCCATTTGCACTCCAGAAGCAAAGTGACTTTCCCACAAAGTGAGTCTTGAACATTCATTGGCAGCTGGCATCAGATTGTCATTGACAGAGGCTGGGAGACAGGTTCCATAGTGTGTGGGGAAAGAAAACCAAGAAAAGAGATGGGGACCCTGTAACTTCAAAAAGAACTAGCAAGAAATATAGGAAATCCTGCGTAATTACCGTACACATTATATTAGTGAACAGATATCCAACATTGAAGAAGGTAAAAACGTTCCAAGAGGTAAGGTAGATGTAAGACCTGAGATGACAGCCTGGACAAAACCATGTCGGCATAAATGACATAGGGATAAATAATACAGGAGCCCTAAATTTACATATATTAGGATTGGCTCAAAACACGTAGATAGAACCCTGAGCTGAATTTCCAACGTCACATCCTTTTCCTCACGTACGTTTATCTCTGTAATCTTGTTCATCTTCAGCCTGCCTTTTGCTGCTGAAACCCTTCTCCAGGCTTCTGTTACTTCCGGACTCAACTAGTCCAACACTGTCCTGGCCAGCCTTCCATCTTCCATAAAGTTTAGCTCATCCAAAACTCTGATGCCCATATCCTAACTTGCACCAAGTTCAGTTCAGCCATCATGCCTGTGCTCACTGACCAAATTAACTCCCGGTCCAGCAATGCCTCAAACGTAAAATTCTCAATGTTGCGTTCAGATCTCTTCATTGCCTCCCTATCTCTGAAACTGCCTCAAGCACGACAGCCTTCTGAGAACTCTGCTGTTGTTGCAGCATATTGTTCTCGTATATACTGCCACTATTTGGGAAAATTAGGAACTTCCACAAAATAATTCAAGAGATAAATCAATGGCTTGCAGCGTGGTGTGCTTACAACAATACTACCTACATAAATAACTGGTAATACTCGCAGAATAAGTACTGGCACAGGAAAAATGTGCTTCACTTATACCAAATAGGGACAAAGAGTTTTGCGAGGAACATTAAGCTAAATCTTAACTCCTAAAGATGGGTGGGTTGCACTCTGGTGGCATGTTTGATATAAAAATATCAAACCCAACCCCAAACTGCCTCCAACCCACCCACTTCCAGCTTTAATGGAGGTGGGACAAGGGGCAGGCAAGGGTTGGCCATTTGAATATTTTAAACCCAGCAGCTGAAGGAAAGCGAGCACAGCTTTGGCAAGAAGTTACATGCTTCCCCCTATCCCCACCCACCAACCTCCTCCCTCCAATCAAACTGCCCCCAGTGCAGCCCCTATAGGTCAGAAATCAGCCCCCCCCCCACCCAGGATCAGGGATCAGACACCCCCAGGATTGGAACTCTCTGTATTCATAGGACCCCCAAGCCAGAGTCAGGAATTAACCTTCATCCCCCCCACCACCCCCACCCCCCCCACCACCACCACCCAGGCTCCCAAGAGCAGCAGAAGGCAACTTATCTGTGGCTGAGGCCTGTTCTGGATTGCTCTCTGCTTGGCTGGAAGCCAAGCCTGTCGATTATATATTTACCAAGGAGTGAGCAACATACCCTCTACCCTCTTCAAACAAAGATATCTCCAGTATGATCAATGATTTCACCATATATATGAGATATAGGCTCTAGACAGGCTAGTTGGGCTCAAAACAAATAAACCCAATAGTGATAGATAGCATCTACCTGCAAGTGCTAATGGAGACTCGGATATTGAATTATGAGGCACTGATCACTTTGAGACAGTCAATGGACCTTGCGGTGCTACGTTAGGCTAGCGTGGAGCCTTTGAAAAGGGTCACTATGCAAATATTCTACTACAGACCCATTATTCTTACATCCATTCCATGTATAGTAATTGAATTGATCATCCGGAGTAATCTTGAGGATTACCTCTACATCAATAACCTTATGAACAACAGTCAGCATGGATTCAGAAGGGGAGAGCCTCCCTGATCAACACCCTCACAATCTTTGAGAAGGTGACAAATTAAGTGGACCGTGGTAAGCTCTATGACTTCCAAAAGAATTCTGATAAAACTCCACATGATAGGCTGTGAAACTAAAAGCTCTTGGATCCAGCGTAAACCCTGGAATGGAATGAAACTGGTTGAAGGGTAAGAAACAAGGATTTTTTTTTAATAAGAATTATGTCAGAGTAGGGAATTAGTGAGTTGGATGCTTCAGGAGTGATGTTGTGACCACTACTATCTCTAATTTGTATAAATGACCTGAATTCAGAAACCTAATACAAAGTGGTCAAAGGAATATTTGAACCAATCAGAATGGCTAACAGAACAAGCGGTGGTTATTTCAGTTATTCATGATTCTTTGCCCCATAGAGATTTTACGCCTTTAAAAGATCCAATGCAATAGACACACACTAAGTTTTTAATTATGGAACTAGATACATTTTTAAATGTAAGCACCCCAAATACTTTATAGGGTGACAAATTTTGAGTTATCCCCAAAATATCCTTTAATATTCCAGCAGAGTTCCAACAGGGAGTGAGCACCAGTGCAGTGGCCAGCCTCTCTGGAGAGAAGTGAAAGGCACCTCATAGAAATTCTTGCGAAAATTAAAACTTCTCTCCTTATTCATTACAGTCTCCATTAAAATTAATTACAGTTCAAGTAAAAAGAACAAGTTTGTGAATTCTTTTATCGCATGGTTTTGCATGAATAGATTACTTGGCAGGCTGTGCTAATGTACTTTGTCTGTTAGATTGGCTATAGGGTCAGTGACAGTGACCTGGCTTCAGCAGAGGTGGCAAGATAGAAACTATGGAAACTAACAGAGAAAAGTGGAGCAATGTATCTCAAAACAATCCTGTAAAAAAAGACTTAAAATACATAGCCTCATATTTACTCATTGTTTATGTTTTAAATGCCATGTAACACTTCCATGTATTCATACTAGTTCTAAGTCTATCATCCTTGCCTTATTATTCTGTCATGGAATGCATCAGAGAATCATAGGACTTTTACGGCACAGAAAGAGACCACTTGGCCCACCGTGTCTGTGCCAGCCGAAAAATGAGCCAAGCGGCCTAATCCCATCTTCCAGCATTTGGTCCATAGCCCTGCAGGTTGCAGCACTGTGCTGCTTATCTAGACACCTTTTAAATGAGTTGAGGGTTTCTGCCTCTACTACCCTTTCAGGCAGTGAGCTCCAGACCCCCACCATCCTCTGGGTGAAAAAGTTTTTCCTCATCTCCCCTCTAATCTTTCTATCAATCATTTTAAATCTATGCCCCTTAGTCACTGACCTCTCCACCAGGGTAAATAGGCCCTCACCATCCACTCTATCCAGGCCCTTTACAATTTTGTACATTTTAATCAAATCTCCCCTCAGCCTTCTCTGTCCAAGGAGAACAACCACAGCCTATAAGGAGTCTTAATGCTGCAATTTCCAGGTTACATTGAAGAGATAGGAGTGCCTGTTACTTTATATTTACTGTAGTGTTTTTGGTCTGAATTGGGGTGGGATTCAGGAGGAACATGTTTAATCAATTAATTGGAGTTCATTGAAGAAGTAACATGTGCTGTGGATAAAGGAGAACCGGTGAATGTACTGTACTTAGATTTCCAGAAGGTATTTGATAAGGTGCCACATCAAATGTTATTGCAGAAAATAAAAGCTCATGGTGTAGGGGGTAACATTTTGGCATGGATAGAAGATTGGCTCGCTAACAGAAAACAGACAGTAGGCATAAATGGGTCATTTTCTGGTTGGCACGATGTAATGAATGGTGTGTCACAGGGATCAGTGCTGGGGCCTCAACCTTTTATAATTTATATGAATGACTTGGATGAAGGGACCGAAGGTATGATTGCTAAATTTGCTGATGACACAAAGATAGGTAGGAAGGTAAGTTGTGAAGAGAACATAAGCAGGCTACAAAGGCATATAGATAGGTTAAGTGAGTAGGCAAAGATCTGGCAAATGGAGTCTAATGGGGGAAAATGTGAAATTGTCCATTTTGTCAGGAAGAATTTTAAAAAAGCATATTATCTAAATGGTGAGAGATTGCAGAGCTCTGAAATGCAGAGGGACCTGGACGTCCTAGTGCATGAATCACAAAAGAATGGTATCCAGATATAGCAAGTAGTTAGGAATGCTAATAGAATGTTATCATTTATTACAAGGGAAATTGAATATAAAAGTAGGGAGGTTTTTCTTCTGTTATACAGAGTATTGGTGAGACTACATCTGGAGTACTGTATATAGTATTGCTCTCCTTATTTAAGGAGGTGTTATGACCAGGTGAGAAAGGGGTCTAAGGTTCCCTCTCAGTCTTCACCTGGTCTTACCGTAACAGGGTTTTATTTTAAATACATTGGTTTTTTGCTCCCCTTTAGTGAATCATTGTTCACTGCTTTCCAATTGTAAGGCAAAGAAACCAGCCAAACAGGTTTTCTTAGGTTTAAAGAAGAAAAGTTGAAATGTATTAAACTTAAACTCTAATTCGGTTAATGCCTACGGATACATGACGCACCCACGCTAGCATGCATACGCGATAAACACACATGCCGATAGAGCCAGAAAAGAGTAAAAGAAATAAAGTGGAAAAGTTGGAGGCAATATTTGAAGATGGTTTTGGTTACTGTTCTTCGAGCTCGCAGTAGAGTCCTTGATTGTAGGTAGATCTTGCTTTTCGTTTGGGCCTAGCTTTCTTCTTAAACCTTGCTCGATGTAGGAGACTTTTCTCTCTTGGGGTTCACATCTTCAGTGGATTTGAAGTTCTATGAGAAAGAGATGGGAGCAGACAGAGAAGTCTTCTCAGTCCAGGATCAAACAGTCTCTCTGACTCAAACTTTCTGTACAATTCAAAAAAACTCAAGTTGCCCAGCAAGTTAATCATGTGACTAGCTGGTTTGACCATGTCTGTTTGTAGATTCAGCCATCTTAGCTTCCTCACCTTCAATGTCTGGTGATCAAAATTCATTGTGGGTTGAATATGTCAGAGAATGGTCCTTGGTCTCCACAAGCACTATCTGTTTGTATGTAAATGTTTTTTTTTTCCAATCACAGCTGATCTGTTTAACAAGTCATTTCTGTGTTTCAGCAACAGTTTAAAATCAATGTTCATATGACAAAATTAATATGCCTCATTCTTGGCAGTTGGGGGTCTGCATGACAGAAGGATGTAGATGCATTGGAAGCAGTTCAGAGAAGATTTACTAGACTAATACTTGTAATAGGTAGGTTGTCTCATGAGGAAGTGTTGGACAGACTAGGCTTGTATCCACTGGAGTTTAGAAGAGTAAGTGGCGACTTGGTTGAAACATATAAGATTCTGTGGAGTCTTGACAGGGTGGATGTGGAAAGGATGTTTCCTCTTGTGGGAGAATCTAGAACTAGGGGTTACTGTTTAAAAATAAGGGGTCACCAATTTCAGACAGAGATGAGGAGAAATTTTTTCTCTCAGAGGGTCGTGAGTCTTTGGAACTCTCTTCCTCAAAAGGCAGTGGAAGCAGAGTCTGAATATTTTTAAGGCAGAGGTAGATAGATTCTTGATAAGCAAGGGGGTGAAAGGTTATTGGAGTAGGCGGGAATGTGGAGTTGAGGTTACAATCAAATCAGCCATGATCTTGTTGAATAGCGGAGTAGGCGCGAGGGGCCGAGTGGCCTACTCCTGCTCCTAATTCGTATATTCCTATGTCAGGAGCACCTCTGGTTCCCATAAATACTCATCATTTGTCAAACAAGATAACTATCTGTTCAAGAGCCATTTGGAACATCAAGCCTGCAGAATATACACACTGGGCAATATTTTATCCATCTCGCGACATTTCTAACGGTGGAACTTTCACTCCCTCCCTTTTTATCGGTTCCCACACGACTATAATTGAAAATCAAAATTCCGGCGGCAGGTACCAGAGACACCTGCAATCATGCAGAGGGCAATACTTCTCATTGGTCTCATTCAGCGAAACATCATGTACGGCAGACCTATAAATAATCCTTCAGTACAATCATGAAGGTTCATCAGTGCAGAGGTTTTTCTGTAGGCAGAGTATTCTAGGTTTTTCCCCTTAAATTAGTATAAAATTTTATCCACCCTCTCCTTGACACCTTTCCTATGCATTACCATCCTCCTTTGTATTTATCTGGATTTTTTCATCTCCAACACCAACATGTCAGCCAGTAGGCAGAGAACAGCTTCACAGTTCAGTATTGCCTCTCTGCAAGTTCTCCTCCAGGCCTTCAGGCAAAGGCAGGAGGTCCTCGTTCCTGCAGATGGCATCAGAAGACCCTCCCGCCTGACCAAGGCAGCCTGGAAGGAGGTGGCAGAAGAGGTGTCAAACCGTGGAGTTCGACGTAGAACCTGGGTGCAGTGTAGGAAACATGTCAATGATCTGCTCACATCGTTGAGGGTAAGTGATGTGGCTGAATCTCAACAAATAATATCTCGTGGGGCCCTCAGAACTTTATGTCTATCAATGGGCATCCATACCAGGCGGGTGAATGCGTGATCAGCCTTGATGCCACATAGCAATTGTGTCTGGAGAATGTGGAAGTCTGGGGTTTGGTTGCACTTGGATGCAGCATGTGACTGACAGGTCAGAATGAGCAATGGGGCTGCATTTCGACAAGGAGTGTTAGGCATCACACAACATGTCATTAACTCAGCACTTTCTTGCGCAGGACAAACAGACCCGAAACAGCGTGAGCATATCATGACAGGAAGTGGTGTTCCAGATCTTAGACTCCTGATCCCAGAAGAGGAGGAGGTGGTCCAGAGAGCAGGACAGGAGGGAGGATGAGCCATTGAAGATGGCAAGGCTGGATCATCTAGGTGTAAAGACAAAGAGCCAACCCTCCTGTTGATACTATATGGGTACAGAGGAAGACCTTGCAAAAAAGTAATGCACTCGTGCAGTGATAATGCTTAATGTGCTCCTGTTTGTTCTCCACTGCAGGTGCCCACAATCGCACAACGACAAGCCAGCGAACTGTTGACTCCGTCTCTGTGGACGATGATAACAGTGCCCCGGAACACGTACCATCACCTGCCTCTTCTGCATCCTCTGCCAGAGCAGTTACATCCACATGGTCCACAGGGGGTTTGTGTGTAGAATCAGGAACACAATCTGGCGGGCACGGCACAGACACATCCCAGCAGCTGAGAGGGAATATTACAGCCGGGTTCCCTGACATTCAGAGATCTGCTGGGGACCAGGCCCCTAATGAGCCCTGCGCTGATGATGATCCTCTGGTCGAGGCCACAAGATGTCTGCCAGAAATGCAGTGAATGTATGGGGAACATATGTCGGAGATGCCAGAGCTCATGTGCAGTTTTGCACAGGCAATGGAGGAGTCCATGCAAGCCATGATGTCTGTCATGTCCTAGGCATGTGAGCATATGGCTTCCTCCATGGAGAGGGTGGAGACCACCATGGAGGGCCAGGTTGAGCAGTTGACCCATATGTGCTCTGACCTGCATTCCATCACTATAGCGATGGACTCGCTGCAGCATTAGCTAAGCAAGAGGATGACGAGGCACCTGGACCTCCCTCCGGGTGCCCCTTCCTCTCAGGGAGACAGACAGGTGCCATCATGCACCCAGATGGAGGAGGAGCATGTGCCAGCTGCCTCAGAGCCTTCCTCTCAAGATACCCCCAGGGTGTGCGGTGTCTCCTCTCCTCCACCCCCGACTGACGCCCTTACTTCCAGCAGGCAAAGCCAAGGGGGTTGCTCCTCCACCAGTGTAGGAGACCGCCAAGAGGATGGAGCCCTCAAGGCCCCATACCTCCAGAGGATGACTGCCACCATCATCCAGGGAATGGGTCAGTGCAATGAACAGACTGCTTCCACCTCAGCTGTTGATGTTGGAGTTGCACCAAGACATAATGGGAGAAAGCGTAAACTTGAGGAATTATGAGCATGAAGGAGCACAGGTGGTCAAATCAACAATATTACACATGTAACTAAGTCACAACATAGTTTGTACATTTTCATCATTCCTTGAAACTTGCCTAGTTACAGAGCTAAATGTATTGGCACGCCTCATGGCTGGCACACTTGGCTTACAAAGGAGTAATGGACATGGCCTTTATTGATGAAAATTTTTTGTCTGTGCGTTCATTCTTCACAGTTAGTTTGAGTGTGCAGTTTTATACTCATCCGTCTGGCTTCATATTGAGGCTCAGCTGGCCCTCCCTTCTATGACTTGCAAAGGAGTTTGTCCGAGTTGACTCACAACCTGGAGATGATAGATGGTGTAGGTGCATTCAAAATAGTGTTATGGTGGTGCTGGTACTGGTTGAATGGTCATGGCTGGATGATAGAAATATGTGCAAGTGTGGCACAGATTTCTTCAGATTCAGTATTCATGAGCATGTGCATTTAGCAACACTCCACTCCCCATGCAATTGTAGATGGCAGAGTTTGGAGCATTAGGGAGACTGGCAGGGTTAGGTCAACATCCTACCTAGGAAGGCAATGGAGTTCTGGCACTGGAACAATTATCATGTAGGTGCCTCATTCTTGGTCAAAATGTACAAATATAAGGTTGTCACTGGTATCCCGTGCACGACTCTCCATGGCCCTGGCATCCATTAAAGGCTCATTCATATTCATGGCCTCCGCCTCTGGCTCATCCAAATCATCCTCATTCCTCCTCCTGCAAAATATGTCCGCGGTGCATTTCCAGGTTGTGTAGTGCACATCAGACTACAATTATTCGTGAGACCCTCTGTGGTGTGTACTGCAGAGCCCCTCCAAACCGGTCAAAACAGAAGAAGCACATTTTCAGCAAACCAATGGTGTGTTTGATGATGGCTCTGGTGGATGTGTGAGCTGCATCGTATCACTCTTCTGCTGCACCTTGGGGGTGCCTCACTGGTGTCATCAACCATATCCGAAGGGGGTAACCCTTGTTACCCAGGATCCAGCCAGGTGCCTCAAAATTTCACAAAATGCATGCATTGTGACAGCTCCCTGGGAAGTGAGCACAGAGCTGCATGCTTTTTCACCTGTGGTCGCAAACCAGTTGAATGTTCAAAGAGTGAAAGCCTTTGCAATTCACAAATGCAGCTGACTAGTCCCAGGAAGCTCTAATGGCCACATGAGTGCAGTTGATCACCCCTTGCACTCTAGGGAAATGAGCAATGATGCCGAAGGCTGCAGACCTTGCTGCCTGGCTGTCCTCAAAAACTGGGAAATAGATTAAATCAATGGCACAACGGACTGGGCATTGGTCACCTTATTTATGCACCTATGAGTAGCAGCCTGTGAGCTAACAAAAATGTTGCTTGTTGAACCCTAGAAAACACTGTTTGTGAAAAAATTGGGTGCAGCAGTCACGTTGAGGGCAACTGGCATGGGATTCCCACCAAAACCACATGGTTGTTGGTCCCACAAATCTCAGTGACCATTTCACGTGACATCCTCAGTCACATCTAGCATTGTCTCTCCGACATCTGAACTAGCTAGTCTTTGTCCTGAGGACGCTGCCTGTCTTCTGTGATGCCTTCCTTGGATGGCAACATTCTGAGCAGCCACCCCCTCGTGTGCTGTCTGCTGCTGGCACTGCAGCTTCAGCCACTGAGCGGCAAGAGCCCTCCTTTGTCACATCGTCTCCTCTTGCTCCCGAAGTTGCAAAAATATTGGGTGTATGAGACCCATGTCATTGCAGCTTCATAACTGTTTCAATGAGTCAGGCATTGAAACGAAACCTTGTTTGACCATGGCGTTAAACCATTGAACTCATGAACAGAGAGGTTCTATGTGCTGCCCATTGTGCACAGCAGCAACTCCACCCACCCAACACTGACCTCCAACTTCGATCTGCACTCCTGGCATGCCCATGTGATTTATCATTTCATTTTGCAAAATGGTGCGCGTCCGATTCAAGGCAGGATTCTCCACCTGCCACCTTCCAGCCTGCCTCCATCATCCTTGACCCACCCAACATAACCGTGCACCTTCCCTCTGTAACCCTTGAACCTCCCCCCATTACATTGAACCATGTAATTATCTATGTCTACATGCAATCTCTCCCCCATGTGCCTGCACCCATCCCCCTCGAAATGCCCACTCCTATCCTAGATCCTCCAGTGATCAACCTTAATGTAGTCATCTAATCCCGTGCCCGGCCTGCGAGGCCTTTCACTATCCAACCATGACTCTGGACCTGCCCCCACTACCTAATGACACTGCCCTCTGTGACTGTGAGTGTTCCCTCCACCAGCCAGCACCCTGGGTTCGCTCCACAGCATCCCAACATTGACAGTACTGATCCCTGCCTTTAGGTCCATCATGCACTTCACCTTCATTATCTGCTCCAACCCCCTGCCCCCCTCCCTCCCCTCACCACTGACACCACACACAGAATGCTAGGCTCTTCCCTCCTCTGCACCTCCAGGCACCCGAATCCCATCCTCTCAAACACCCATCCACCACACCCCGACCCCCACCACCACCACCACAATTCGCCCTTGCTGGTCCCGAGCCTGGAGCCAAACATCCATTCCAATGTTACCCTGCCATGTGCCACAGAGTTCAAGAAAGAAAACCACTGACCTCAGACACAACTGCACAAAGCCAACAGGTGCACACCACCTTTAAACGAACACGAATCAGGTGCCACGAGACTACTGTGCGCTGCTGACTGAATCTGGCAGGTAGGACTTAATTTCAATTAATTATAAGGTAATGACTATTCATGGTATGCAAATATATGAAATGTTGGAACCCGCCACAGGATGGCGTGAGGCCCGATCCACCACAAAAACACCACTGACTTAATCTCCAAATTTGAACCCACCGTCGGGAAATCGAAATGTCAACTCCCACCTAATTAAGTCACCCCACCCACGACGAAGCCTGCTCTTGCAGGCCCCATAACATTCCCCCCCACTGAGTTGATCCTAAAGAAACACTCTGAAGGAACAAAGCATGCAATTATCAAAGGCATGCTTGCCTTTCAAATATATAAAAAAAGCAAGGCTGTTGACAAGAATTTAGATGCACATGCCTATAATGTGTGAAAACCTGTAGCTACACAGGATTTGTAACTTAAGTTTTAGATATCGCCAATTTTCTCCACTTTGGGTGGTGGTGATGGAGGAATCTATAGATTTATGAATGTAGACAAATGTTGAAGGCACAACAATTGTTATCAAGCTCTATGGGCTGCCCTGGAAAATGTTTACATTAAAATATTGCCATTATATTTTAAGTTTGTTTACACTTAATAATTAATAGATTTCTAATCTTAAAAAGAGAAGCCAAGTCACATCTAAATTTTCAACAGACCAATCAGATCATGATTTAACCAAAGTCTGCCTCTACCATCACACTCCCTCATGCATTCCCCCACTGCAATAGTTTCCAAATTTACTCTACCCCCTCTGGACCCAGATTACAGAGATACTCTCCACTATCCAGTTCCCTCCACTTTCGCAAGACATTCCTCTTCTAACTCTCACTTGGATAGTCTCAGAATGGTGATGTTACTGGACTAGTAATCCAGAGGCCCAGACTAATGCTTCAGAGGCATGAGTTCAAATCCAACCATGGTAACTGGAGGAATTTAATTTCAATCAATTAATAAATCTGGAATAAAGCACTAGTGTCGTTAACAATGATCATGTCACTTGTTGGGCACACCATCCACAACCCTAAACCTCCACCACCGACGCCTGGCGGATCAACCACAATTGGCATAATTGGTAAAGCCTTGCATATTAGCCAGCTGATTGGCAGATGTAGGCCTCACCTAGAGGTGAGCCCTCTACAAATGAGGTATATTTCCTAAAAATGTATTTATACGCATTAAACTTAAACTTTCTTTTCGGCATTCAAACCTCATCCCAATTTTCCCAAGAACTGGGAGTAAAGTCGGATTCCCTAAATGTGCTGCAAGTGGTATGGCTTCATTTATGTCTAAATGGAGGGACCTTTCCCTGACCCTACAAACTTTGGCAGGTTCAGCAATGAGAGATCCTGGGCAAATGTATCCCAGCACTTAAGCCAGGACATGACCTCAGCTAATTTCCAACTCTGACTCACTGAGTGAAACACTGATGGTAAACATGTGTCTTTACCTGTGCACATGTAAAAATGGCAGGCGGTATATGAGGAAGGGTGAGCAGTGAGGAATCCAGGAAGAATCCTGGGATCCAAGATTATCATCAGCTTACAATGAAGTATCTGAATTGGCACCAGCACAAGTGTTAACAGCATTAATTTGGAACTCATAACAGTTCATAGTGGCATTTGGAGGTCAGATTTTGAAATGTAAACGACCTCCATTTGCAGCAAAAAGTAGGATATTATGCATGGATTTTTTTTTCTTTGTTGCTTTAAGACTTCTAAATATTACATGTTGAATCTATACTGGATTCCCTATGGGTCTTCAGAATCTAACAGTATAATTACAAGCTTCAGGCTGAATTCAATGGGCCATTGAAAAAGTTAACCATGGTTGTCACCACACAAGATACAGAACGCTTAATGAGTAAATTAGGATTCCATTATCAAAGTGAAAAATTAGAAACTTTGTGTACCAATTGGAAAAAAGTCAAAACACTGCTCAGAATTAATGAGATGTCATCTACCCAATAAATAAGACATCAAAATGTGAGCATAATCTTACAACCGGAATATTTCATGAGCCTTATTATACTTGACAGTCTGGCAGGTCAATGGGTCATAATGGGATTCTGTCAGAATGTTAATATTAGCACCTTTAGACTAACAGCTGAGACATGGCTAAGCAGCTGTCATTAACACAGGTTATAATCTGCAGTCTCCTGTCTTCAAAATATTTCATCTCAGTGAAAATTTTAGTATGAGACAATGATTGAAATCTCTGCATATGTTGAATTATTAAATATGGTGGAGAAACCACTGAGTTGACAGGGAAATGACCTTTTCCTAACCCTCTGCCACCTCCAACCTGGCTGAAAGCAGCCATTATTTAATTCCCCAGAGCAGCCACAAAAACTCCTTAATAGTTTTTTTTAACCATTTGTGAATCTGAGTGCAAATCTGCTTCTGGTGTACCTGAACTTGCACAAAGTAGTTAGCAGCTAAACCAACCATACCAGAAAAAGGCCTGGGTTCAATCCCCAGTCAGTGATGAGTTAGTATGGTGCTAAAAGTTCTACAATAGGTCTTGGTGCCCCTGGACTAGGGAGGAGTAATCCATAGTATGATACACCTGATCACAATCACTCCTCGAAGATCCAAGTGTGAAGACATCGACTGGTATCATACCTCCGACAATAATGAATGTTCCAAGGCAATTCATAATGATTGAATGGATGCCGAGCAGCTTATTTTTTTCATTCTCAATATTTTTTTTACTTTTTTTATTTTTATTTTTTTTTATTTAGAGATACAGCACTGAAATAGGCCCTTCAGCCCACCGAGTCTGTGCCGACCATCAACCACCCATTTTATACTAATTCTACACTAACTCCATATTCCTACCACATCCCCACATTTCCCTAACACCGACCTACACTGGGGGCAATTTATAATGGCCAATTTACCTATCAACCTGCAAGTCTTTGGCATGTGGGAGGAAACCGGAGCACCCGGAGGAAACCCACGCAGACACAGGGAGAACTTGCAAACTCCACACAGGCAGTACCCAGAATTGAACCCGGGTCGCTGGAGCTGTGAGGCTGCGGTGCTAACCACTGCGCCACTGGCCGCCCTGGTCCTCCACTGGTAGCTGTGCATTCAGCTGCCAAGGACCTAAGCTCTGGAATTTCCTCCCTAAACCTCTCCTCCTCTCTACATCTCTTTCCTCCTTTAAGACGTGCCTTAAAAGCTACACATCTGTCCTAATATCTCCTATGTGGCTCAGAGTCAAATTTTGACTTATCATTTCTATGAATTACCTTTGAAGTGCAGTTACTGTTGTGTAAACAATCGCAGCAGCTAAGTTGCACAGAAAAAGTATTCCCACAAACAGCAAATGAAATATGTGGGTGTGAATAGGCCACTTCAGAGGACATTAAGAGTTAGCCATGTAGTGTTGAGTAAAGTCACATGTTGGCTAGAGGAGGTAGGGTTGGCAGGTTCCATTCCCTAATGATTAGTTGGATTTTTACAACAACCTAGAGGTTTTCATGTTTCTTTTCTCTCTGGTGCTGTTCCACAAAGTATCAGATATATTGAACTGAATTTCACAACTTGGCATAACAAGATTTGAATTTACAACATTTAAGTTGTGAGTCTAGCACCATAAAGCATTACACTATCATAGCCATTGGTAGGAGAGAAAATTGGGAGGAAATGACTGAGGGTGAAGACTTTAAAATTCTCATCCTTGTTTTCAAATCCCTCCATAGCCTCGCCCCTCCCAATCTCTGTAACCCCTTCCAGACCTACAACACTCTGAGATATCTGCTCTCCTCTAATTCTGGCCTCTTGGCATCTCCGATATTAACTGGTCCTCCACTGGTAGCTGTGCATTCAGCTGCCAAGGATCTAAGCTCTGGAATTTCCTCCCTAAACCTCTCCTCCTCTCTACATCTCTTTCCTCCTTTAAGACATGCCTTAAAAGCTACACATCTGTCCTAATATCTCCTATGTGGCTCAGAGTCAAATTTTGACTTATCATTTCTATGATTCTAACATTCCTGTGAATAACCATGGGATGTTTTATTACATTGAAGGGTTATTGTTGCCCCAGTCCTCTGGAACTCCCATGGTGCTGTACAGCAAATGAATTACCTTTGAAGTGCAGTTACTGTTGTGTAAACAATCGCAGCAGCTAAGTTGCACAGAAAAAGTATTCCCACAAACAGCAAATGAAATAAAAGATTGAGAGATGAATATTGGTCAGGACATCAGCAAAATGTCCCACTCTTCTTCAAGTCATGTAATAGGATCTTTCATGTCCACCTGAACGGACAGACTGAGCTTTGGTTTTAATGTCTCACCAAAAACATGGCATCTCAAATGCAAAAGCATAGAAATTAATAGTTTGCAATATTAGCAGACAATGCATAGCACACTATTATGACATTCCTTTGTCCACTCTTTTAGGAGATTACCCAGTTAAAGTGAATGTATTAAGATCGTAAATTAAATTACAGACTATGGGATGTCATGTGAATGCCTTAAGCAGAAATATGGGGCATTGTAATTTACAGCTTTATTGAATGGGGTAAAACATGAATGGATTTATGCTTCCAAGTCTATAAAAGAATTGTGTTAAGAGTGCTGGCATGGGGACTTTACAGTTGGCTGGCAGGCGGCTGAGGCCTCAGAAAAGCCGCCTGATAAAACTAGGCCGCCTTCTGGTGGCCTGCGGGGGGGCCCTCTTGAACAGTCACCCTGTGCCCCATGGAGGGCCGCCTCCGAAGCCCCAACCACCCCCAATGCCCAACATGCCCCCTTCCCCCCTAACTGACCCCCCTTGCCTCGCCAGGGCTGGACCAATTGTCCCTGGCGAAGCCCCAAAAACCTACCACTTTTCTGGTGCTCTCTGTCATCTTCATCCTTGAACTGGGTTGCAGTCCCAGCAGTGGCCACCGCTCCCAGTGATGCTGCTGGGACTATGAGCTGCTGGCCCGCTGATTGGCCAGCAGCTCCATTAGGCAGGACTTCCTGCCTCAATGAGGTGGAACTCCCACCCAAGAGCAATTGAGGACCTGGGGACTGTTAAAGTTCCAGGCTGGATCCCCAGCCCCAGTGGAGGCAGGGTCGCCACCGACTTTTCAGCCAGTGGACAGCTCCCGCTCGCCCACCATAAAATCCAGCTCAGAGTCTATGATTGACTGTATCGGTAACCGGGTAAAAATGTAAATATATATTGTGGCCTGTGGAGAAATGGAACTAGAAAAACAGTGCACTCCTCCCGCCTCGGTGGTAACAATCGATTAATTGTGAACTTGAAGGCAAAATTGATTCCAATTGGTGACAAGTGTTTCTCACTGTACTTGCAGGGAACACTGCGACACACCTCACTACTATATTACTGGAGACAGAAGTGCACATTCATCTTTATATTGACTGGCCCAATGGACACCTCACTGCTTTACTCCCCATCAAACCATTGGCTGCGCAAAAACTTCAACAGCAGGAAAATAGGATAGAAACTCCAAATTGCTATGGAAATACTTTTGTTGTACTCTATGTACAGTTGATGCCATGTTTGGTGTTCTTGCTCCTGGTGTGGGAACCTTTCTAACATATTGGGTGGCACAGTGGCGCAGTGGTTAGCACTGCCATCTCACAGCTCTGGCGACCTGGATTCGGTTCTGGGTACTGCCTGTGCGGAGTTTGCAAGTTCTCTCTGTGACTGTGTGGGTTTCTGTTGGGTGCTCTGGTTTCTTCCCATAGCCAAAGGCTTGCAGGTTGATAGATAAGTTGGCCATTATAAATTGCCCCTAGTGTAGGTAGGTGGTAGGAGAATTGAGGGAAGGTAGGGAATATGGGATTAATGTAGGATTGTATAAATGGGTGGTTGATGGTCAGCACAGACTCAGTGGGCTGAAGGGCCTGTTTCAGTGCTGTATCTCTATATTAGAAATTTGGTTTTATGAGCTAACTGCTTTGGTCAGAAGATTGTGAGCAAGATGCACTCAAATTTCCTCAATTCATCTGAAGAGGGAATGGCTCCTCGATGGGAGCATGTAGTCAGAAAATTACCTCAAAATCTCTTTTTTTGTGGGAAGTTAATGGATAAAGGGAGTGTTTTAAATGGTGCCAACTTCCCAGTTTGTTCCAAAGGGAGCTGTACATTTTTCTCAGTGGTTGCAATTTGCAAAGTAAATTTTTGCAAAGTAATTTGCAACTACTTTGCAAAAATTGGGACAATGGGTTAAAATATTGTCTGGTCCCTTCTGGATAGAGTTACCAACACTGGGAGTATTCTGGGAGATTTCAATATATGACCTCTTACCGCCAATTAGTCCTGCCCCTACAATCCTGCTATTGGTCATCCAACATGCTTATCCACATAGCACATTGCCTTCCCACACCAAGTAGAAAGTGAACCTGATTGGTGATTCGTGACCATCGTCAAACAGCCTTTTTCTCCATCTCTGCTATTTATTTTATGTGCCTTTTTATGACTTTTCTCCCAGGTTGCTTTAATACCTGAAGAGTCTGCAACAATCCTAGAATGTTCATAACCCTGTTTTTGGGATATAATTTCTAGTCAAGCCCAATAGACAAAAAGTCATGAAAGGTAAAGTTAATTTCGATAGCCTCAGTCTGCGGGGGATAGTCGCGGGGGATGGGGGAGGGGAGAGGGTGGATGTGGGGGAAGACTTTATTAAGCACAAATTGTCAGTTTTATTCAGATGGGTCATGTAAAAATTATGTAGGAGACAGGAATATCGTGCTGATGTAGTGAAGGGCTGTCATCTGTGGTTGTGGGTTGAGAGCTATTGTCAGAGTGGTGAAGTGGTGTAAACCCATGTTCCATTCTCCAGCTCTAATATCCCGCTGTAACAAGCAGAAAGGATTTCACCCAAGGAGAAAAATCATTTGAAAAGAGTAACGATACAGAACATGTTTCTTTCCGTTCTATTTCTCCTATTCAGCCTGTTCTCTCCCTGACCTATCCCTTTCTTCTTAATACTTGTTCTTTTATCTTAATTCCTTTCATGTAAGAAAACCGATACATATTACATCCAGCAAGTTAATTAAAATACCGTGTGAAGTGAATTGAAAAGAAATACAGGGCGTAATTGACAAATCCTTCATTTAACATGTAATTGCTTATAAATCTTTTATGCATAATTTTGATGGGTTTTAGAGATTTTATGCATGTAATCCAGTTTTGATTTTCACTGAAATGAAAGTCCCTGTGATTTGTTTTCAACCGTGGGTTCTATGTCTGCTTGCATGAAAGTTCTATGAATATTAATAATATTTTAAATAGACAGTATCTTTCTGTGCATCTGGCCCGGAATTAAAAAATATAAATAAAACTAGTGAAATATTCCTCTATTCACATTTTTGCCTTCTTATTAACACTTAATGTGCTGCCCTTTCTGTCAATGCTTTCACTAGCAAATTATTCAAACAGATATTAAACAATTACTTCTTTGGTGGAAACTCAAATTTCCTGGAACCTCTTTATTAAGATGTCATTGTATTACATTTCTTGCAGGAAACATCATTGTAACTTTTGGTTAGTTTTCCAATCCCCTTCCATCTCTCTCTTTACAGTTGTATTCCCTCAAGAATCTGAAATGTGGCTAATTAGCTTATGTAACAAAATTGATTTTCAGACTTCAGTGAATACTTTTGTACTCTATCCAGGCAGAATCTGAACTGTAAGCTCTCACAGCCAGATAATCTTCAAATAGGTCTCGAGATAATAAGATATTATCCATGGAACAAAGCCAAGTTGAAGTCAAACAGGACACATTTTCTTATCATACAAACACCTCTGTCCTTTCCTTCCTTTCAACTAAAACAAGCAGATAGAAATGTTGTGATTGATATGCAAACCCAATCAGGTGTAGTGTTGAGATATCTGTAACAGTGTTGCAGACTGGCACATTCCAAGGTCCAGGACCACGTGCTGAGGGGCGCACTAAAGCTTGGAGCAGCCGCAGCAAAGGCTCAATGGGGAAAGACCACTGTGTAAGGTCCGCCCACCAAGCTGAACTGAGGGGCTGGATCCATGGGAAACCCCTCGAACTGTATCGGGAAAATTTTGTCTCCTGTAAAATGTAAAAATGTATCTCGCACGGCAAGTGTGAAATGGAAGGGTTGTGAGGCAACTCATGATTGTATTGAAGGAAACTAATCACCTTTGCACTGTTTGTATTTTTTGACTTGGTGCTGTTTGAAACTGTTTGGTAATGTATTTTTTATAGATTTTTATGAATAAAGTATATTTTGGAAATAAATTTTAAAAATCAGTAACAGTTTCAACTCTACCTCACCCTTAGGAAAGGGCAAAGCATGGCCAGTGAACCAATTATGTGGTTCTGCGCTGTCCAAATAGTACATTTCAAAGTAAAGGTCAGTTGATTCAGCATCAACACAGAAATGATCAAAGTGCAGGACTCCAGCCTGTCAAAACTGAACCCAATTCATATCCCTGGTGAAGAATTCCTTAGCCAAGCATCAACTGATTGCCAGTTCTAACAGCATCAATCTACATTTATATAGTGCATTGAACTTAGTAAGACATCCCAAGGTGCGTCACAGAATCATAGTCAGACCAAAATTGACACTGAGCCACATAAGGAGATATCAGGGCATGTGACCAAAAGCTTGGTAAAAGAAGTAGTTTTAAGGAGCAATTTAAAGGAGCTTAGAGAGATCAAGGTGTGGAGAGGTTGAGGGAGGGAACTCCAGAGATTAGAGCCTAAGCAACTGAAGGCAAAGTCACCAGTGTTGGGGTGAAGGGAATGCACAAGGGGCCAAAATAGGAGGAGCACAGAGATCTTCGAATGTTGTACGGTTGGAGGAAGTAACAGAGATAGGGAGAGCAAGGGCATGGAGGGATTTGAACACAGGGATGAGAAATTTAATTTGAGGTGTTGCTGGATTGGGAGCCAATGTAGGTCAATGAGCACAAGGGTGATTGGCAGCAGTACTATGGATGAGCTGATATTTATGGAGGGTGGAAGGTTGAAGGCTGACCAGAAGAGCATTGAATAGTCAAGCCTGGAGGTAACAAAAGAATGAATGAGGATTTCAGTAGTGGATGGACTCAGGCAGGGGTGGAGAGGGGCAATATTAACCAGATAGAAGTCGGCAATCTTGGTGACAAAGAAGATGGAGCCAGAAACTCAGCTCATTGTCAAGTGCAATGCTAAAGTTGCCAACAGTGGTCAGCGAGGGTGATGGAATCAAAGACAGAAAATACTCAGCAGGCAAGGCAGCATCTGTGGAGAGAAAAACAGAGGTAACGTTTCAGGTTTGTCACCTTTCATCAGAACTGAAAGGATTTTAAGGAGGTGAGGGAGATGGAGATGTTTAGAGAGGTGATTCCAGGTGTGGGGCCTAGATCACTGAAAGGACGGCTGCCAATAAATCATCAGTATTTACAAAAGGGATAAACATTGATGTTTCAGCTGCAATCCTGCACTTTGACCAGTTCTGTGTTGATGTGGAATTAACTGAACTTTACTTTGAAATGTACTACTTGGTCAGTCTGTAACCAAGTAATTGGTTCATTGACCATGCTTTGCATCATTCTAAGAGTGAGCTAGAGTTGAAACTGTTGTCTCAACACCGCACCTGATTGGTTTTGCATTTCAATCATAATATTTCTGTTTGAGTGTTTTAGTTGAAAAGAAGGGAAGGATAGAGGTGTTTGAACGATAAGAGAATGTGTCCTGTATGACTTTGACTTGGCTTTGTTCCATAGATAGCATCTTGTTGTCTTTAGAGCTATTCGAAGATTATCTGGCTTCCAGAGCTCACTGTTCAGATTCTGCCTGGATAGAAAACAGAAGTATTCACTAAAATCTGAAAATCAATGTTGTTACATAAGCTAATTAACCACACTTCAGATCTTGATGGAAAGCAACATAAAATGGGGTGGGGAGAAGGAACGGGATTGAAAAATCAACCAAAAGTTACAATGATGTTCCTTGCAAGAAATGTGAAAATGTGTTTTTAAAAAAGACATCTTGGTTATGATTCCATGACAACAATGCCTTCATACTGCGAAACCTGGCCCTCACTAACTTCTTTGTGGAGGAAAGTCCAATTAATGGATAGTTTCTGGGTGACTACCACCTGTTCCCATAGAAAATGGCCACACTGAGTGACTCAAAAAGAAACAAAGCAGTGATTCAATGCGCCGCATGCTGCCACAAAATGTAACATGGAGAGACCACCTGGGTCTTCATAGCAAGCTTTCATTGTCCACACATATCAGAAGGAGCTCTGTAGTTCTTTCCAGATTGTTTGCCACAGAGAGTAATAGTCTGATATGCCCTTCACAACTTTGCCATTCAAGAAGGACTGAAATTAGACATTGCTGGCATCAAGACCTTAGCTTCATTGGTTGGAGAAGACCATCACAATGACGTGCACTCAGAGGATTCCTCAGTGACTGTTCCAAGGGGCATCAGAGTATATCACATCACTGAAGTTTTCTATGCAACACTATCAGTCTTTGACTACACTGCCTTACATCCTACTCCCATACTTTGGAATAAAAGCGCATTCTTTAAATCCGTCCTGCAATATAAAATCACATCAGCCCTCTAGGATACTTCTTGAGCATGGCAATAATGATCAACTGAGTGATCACAGGAGGTGGTAGCTTCAGATACTTATACTCTACAGATGGACTGAGGTGGCCCTCATCTCATGATCAATGATGGCAGCATCTCTGGAACTTGCTCTGGAATGTGCCGTTGTCCTCAAAGACAGTGGCATCATGCAGATGAACTCCAGCCAACACTATTCCAGTGGATCAGTGATCCAGAGACCAGGGGGATAGCTGGTCTCATGGCAGCCATTAACTCCTGAAAGTCCTGAGGAAAAGTGTCCCCACAGATTTAGCAGTAGGAATACCCCATGCGCAGATTAAGCATAGGCTTTCCCACTGCTATATTGGTATGCTTTTCACCTGTTTCATGCCCGAAAAATAGGTGCATTGTATAACAATTTTTACCCCTAAATCACCAAGTTAGGCTTTTCTATTAACGTTTTAACTAATGTGCATTGTGTCTCACTCTTTAACTTACAACACAGCACCATCTGAGGTTTGCATGTTGCCCGAAATACCAGATGGAATTTGAAGACTATGTAAGATGCAAGACCTTGATGCATGAAATGTTTTAATATGAACATAGGAACAGAAGTAGGCCATTCATCCCCTTGAGCCTGTTCCACCATTTAATTAGATGGTGGCTGATCTGTATCTTAATTCCATCTACCTGCTTTGGTTCCAAACTCCTTAATATCATGCCTAGCAAAAATCTATCAATCAAAGTTTTGACATTTTCAATTGACCTAGATGCAGCAGCTTTTAAGGAAAGAGGTTGCAGATTTCAACTGCTGTTTGTGTGAAGAAGTGGTTTCTGACATCAACACTGAACAGCCAGGCTTTAATTTTAATGTTATGCCTCCTTTTATTGGACATTCCCACTAGAGAAATAGTTTCCCTCTATATACCTTTTATTAAATACTTTGATCGTCTTAAACACCTCAATTAGATCACCTCTTAATCTTTTATATTCAAGAGAATACAAGCCTAGTTTACGCAACCTGTGCTCATAATTTAACCCTTTTATCTCCATTATCACTCTGGTGAATCTGCACTGCACCTCCTCTAAGGCCAATCGATCCTTCCTGACATGTGGTTCCCAGAACAGAATTTAGTTACTCCAGATGGTGTTGAACCAGAACTCTGTACAATTGGAACAGAACTTCCACCATTTTGTATTTCCACCTTCTTGAGAAAGAGGCTTCCATTACCCCTTTTATTTACTTTTGTAGCTGTCCATTAGCTTTTAGTGACTTCTGTACTTGGACTGCGAAATCTCTCTGCTTTTCTATAGTTCCTAAATTCTCCCCATTTATAAAATACTCTGATCTAACTTTCCACACACCTCACACTTTTTCACATTGTACTCCATCTGCCACAGTTTTGCCTACTCACTTAAGGTATCATTGTCCCTTTGCAACTTTTGGCTCCCATCGACACTATTTAGTGTGCCACCTAACTTGGTGTCCTCAGCAAAAACCTTCATCCAAGTCATTTTGAAACATAGTGAAAAATTGTAGTCCTGGGGAACACCACTAGTCATATCCTGCCAATTTGAGTACATACCCATTATCCCTACTCTCTGTCTCCTACTTCCTAACCATTTTCTATCCTGGCGAATAAGTTGCCTCCAATTCCAAGCGCTTTCACTTTTGTTAGCTGTACCCTATATGGAACCTTGTCAAATACCTTCTGGAAGTCCGTATAAATAACATCCATAATTAATGACATCCATAACTAACCAGCGGAAGAGGCTGTACAAATATCCCCATGCTCAATGATGGGGGGAGCCAGCACATCGATACAAAATACAAGGCTGAAGCATTTGCGACCAACTTCAGTCAGAATTGCTGAGTGAATGATCCATCTTATATCTGATCCGTTGGTTATGGGATCGCATAGCTCTGTCTATTGCATGCTGCTTATGCAGTTTGGCACGCAAGTAGTCCTGGGTTGTAGCTTCACCAGGTTGACACTTCATTTTGAGGTATGCCTGGTGCTGCTCCTAACATGCCCTCCTGCACTCTTCATTGAACCAGGATTGACCCTCTGGCTTGGTAATGGTAGAGTGAGGGATATACAGGGCCATGAGGTTACAGATTGTGGTTGAATACAATTCTGCTGCTGCTGATGGCCCGCAGCACCTCATGAATGCACAGTTTTGCATTCCGAGATCTGTTCGAAATCTATCTCATTTAGCATGGTGGTAGTGCCACACAACACGATGGAGGGTATCCTCAATGTCAAGACAGGACTTCACTCACTCCTACCAATACAGTCATGGAAAAATGCATCTGCGGCAGGCAGGTTGGTGAGGATGAGGTCAAGTACGTTTTTCCCTCTCATTGGTTCCCTCACCACCTGCCACAGACCCAGTCTAGCAGCTATGTCCTTTAGGATTTGACCAGCTCGGCTGGTAATGGCGCTACTGACCCACACTTGGTGATGGACAATGAAGTTTCCCACCCAGAGTACATTCTGCGCCTTTGCCACCCTTAGTGCTATCTCCAAGTGGTGTTCAGCATGGAGAAGCACTGATTCATCAATTGAGGTGGGGGGGGGGGTGTGGTGGTGGCGGTAGGTGGTGGTCAGCAGGAGATTTCCTTGCCCATGTTTGACCTGTTGCCATAAGACTTGATGGGGTCCGGAGTCGATGCTGAGGACTCGCAGGGAAACTCCCTCCTGACTGTATACCACTGTGCTGCCACCTCTGCTGGGTCTGTCCTGCCGGTGGGGCAGGGCATACCCAAGGATGGTGATGGCAGTGTCTAGGACTTTGTCCATAAGGTATGATTCAGTGAGTATGACAATGCCCGGCTGCTGCTTAACTAGTCTGTGGGACAGCTCTCCCAACTTTGGCAGGCCCCCAGATGTTAGTAAGGAGGACTTTGAAGGGTCAGCAGGGCTGGGTTTGCCGTTTCCGGTGTCTAGTTCGATGCCAGCTGGTCCCTCAGGTTTCATGCCTTATTGACTTTATAGCGGTTAGATACAACTGAGTGGCTTGCAAGGCTATTTCAGAGGGTATTTAAGAGTCAACCACGTTAATGTCGTTCTGGAATCACATGTAGGCCAGACCAGGTAAGGACAGCAGATTTCTTTCCCTATAGGACATTAGTGAACCAAATGGGATTTTACAACAATCAACAATGGTTTTGTGTGGTTTCATAGCCATCATTAGACTAGCGTTTAATTACAGATTTATTAATTGAATTCAAATTCCACCTCTGCCGTGGTGGGATTCAAATCCCTGTCCCCAGAGCAATACTCTGGGTCTCTGGGTTACTAGTCCTGTAACAATACCACTACACCGCAGCCTCACCATTTTAATTATATTCATAGATCCCTTGCCCTTCCGAGTTATGGACAGGTTTGTATTTGGCCAAATACTTCTTTGAACACTTCACACTGTTTATCCATCGTTGTATCCATTAATAGTTCCACCCAGTCTACTGTGGTCAATTTCTGCCTCATCTCTCCAAAGTCAGCTTTCCCAAAATTTAAGACATTGATTTATGGCTGAATTTTCCCTTTTTCAAACCTAATATCAAGTTCTGTCATATTTTGGGCATAGAGGACATGGCTGAGGTACTAAATGAGTACTTTGCATCTGTCTTTACCAAGGAAGAAGATGCTATCCCAGTAAAGATGGGGGGAGATGGTGGCATAGTGGTAATGTCACTGAACTAGTAATCCAGAGACCTAGGCTAATGCCCTGCAGCATGGGTTCAAATCCCACCATAGCAGCTGGTGAAATTTAAATTCAGTTTGTTAATAAATTTAATTAATAAAAACCTGGAACTGAAAGCTAGTCTCAGCAATGGTGCCATGAAACTATCATCAATTGTCATAACAACCCATCTGGTTCACTAATGTCCTTTAGGGAAGGAAATCTGCCGTCCTTACCTGGTCTGGCCTACATGTGACACCAGACCCACAGCAATGTGGTTGACTCTTAACTGCCCTCTGAAAAGGCCATTCAGTTCAAGGGCAATTAGGGATGGGCAACAAATGCTGGCCTTGCCAGTGATGCCCACATCTCATGAAAGAATAAAAAAGAAAGAGGAGGTAGTTGAGACATGGATGGGATAAAATTGATAAAGAGGAGGTATTAGATAGGTTGGGTGTATTTAAAGTTGATAAGTCACTAGGACTGGATGAGATCCATCCATGATACTGATAAAAGTAAGGATGGAAATTATGGAGGCACTGGCCATAATCTTCCAGTCCTCCTTAGATACAGGTGTGGTGCCAGAGGCCTGGAGTATTGCAAATGTTACACCCTTGTTCAAAAAAGGGTGTAAGGACAAGCCCATCAACTACAGCCAGTCAGTTTAACCTTGGTGGTAGGAAAGCTTTTAGAAACAAGAATTTGGGACAAAATTAATTAATACTTGGACAAATGTGGATTATTTAAGGAAAGCCAGCATGGATTTGTTAAGGGAAAACTGAGTTTAGCTAATTTGCTTGCAATTTAATGAGTTAACAGAGAGCGTTGATGAGTGTAATGTGGTTGATGTGATGTACATGGATTTCCAAAAGGCATTTGATAAAGTGCCACATAACAGGCTTGTCAGCAAAGTTGAAGCCTATGGAATAAACAGAACAGTAGTGGCACAGATACAACATTGGGTGAGTGACAAGAAACAGAGAGTAGTTGTGAACGGTTGTTTTTCAGACTGGAGGAAGGTATATTAGTGGGGTTCCCCAGGGGTTGGTGATAGGACCACTGCTTTTATAGATATATATTAATGACCTAGACTTGGGTGCACAGGACACAATTTCAAAATTTGCAGATGACACAAAACTTGGAAGTGTTGTGAACTGTGAGGAGGATAGTGATAAACATCAAGAGGACATAGACAGGCTGGTGGAATGGCCAGACAAGTAGCAGATGAAATTTAATGCAAAGTGGGAAGTGATTCATTTTGGTAGGAAGAACGAGGAGAGGTGATATAAATTAAAGGGCACAAGTCTAAAGGGGGTGTGAGTGCAGAGGGACCTGGGAGTATATGTGCACAAATCATTGAAGGTTGCAGGGAAGGTTGAGAAAGTAGTTAATAAAGCATACAGGATCCTGGGCTTTGTAAATAGGGGTATAGAGTTCATAAATCTGTATAAAATACTGTGTCAGCCTCAACTGGAGTATTGTGTTCAATTCTGGGCACCACACTTTCGGAAGGATGTTAAGGCATTTAGAGAGGGTGCAGAAAGAGTTCATGGGAATTGTTCCAGGGATCAGGAACTTCAGTTACGTGAATAGGTTGGAGAAGCTGGAGCTGTTCTCCTTGGAGAAGAGAAGTTGAAGAGGAGATGTGATAGAGCTGTTCAAAATCATGAGCGGTTTGGATAGAGTAGATGGGGAGAAACTGTTCTCATTGGTAAAAGGATCCAGAATCAGAGGATACCAATTTAAGATGACTGTCAAAAGAAGCACCGGCAACATGAGGAAAGCTTTTTTATGCAGCGAGTGGTTAGGATGTAGAATGCACTGCCTGAGAGTGTGGTGGAGGCAGATTCAATTGAGACTTTCAAAAGAGAACTGGATAATTATCTGAAGAGAACAAATTTGCAGAGCTACGGGGAAAAGGTGGCTTAGTGGTACTAAGTGAGTTGCCCTTGCAGAGAGCTGGCACAGTCACGATGGGCCAAATGGCCTCCTTCTATACTGTAACCATTCTGTGATTATGATTCGAGAACATATTGACTGCAAACCTTGGCTCCTTAGCACCCATATTTTCAGCTGAACAGGTGCTGTTTTGGGTGCAAAATGGCATTGGTGTCGCGCAAGTGTGCATACGGCCAGTGTGGCTCATGCTGGACACCATTTTAGTGAGGGCAATGGCACACTGTCATTAGGAACATGCACCAGGAGTATCTTGTTCTTCTTTGGCCTCCTTATCTCGAGAGACAATGGGTAAGCGCCTGGACGTGGTCAGTAGTTTGAAGATTGAACTTATTTCTTGCAGTTCTCGTTGGGGCCCAGTGCCCACTTTCAAACTTGTTTTGCCGGTCTTCTGTCTTGAGGCTTAAGTTACTTCTGTGGGTCCCTGGAACTTTGCGTAAGAGAGAGACAGAGAGAGGGAGTGCTTTCTTTTTGAAGTTCATTTGCAGTCTCTTCCAAAAACTGTTCTGTGAGCACAGTTCAATTAACTCCAGGTTGGCTAGCAGGTTAGTCATGTGACTAGCTTTTTGCTTGAGACAGCCTCACCTGCGAGGTTTGTAAATTCCTCTCAGTGGGGGATGGCGGGGGGTGGTGGGGTGTGAGGGGGTGGTGTGGTGGAATGCTGGCTCTGACACATTCAATGATTCTCAATGTCTCTTGATCATCACTGTTGACAAAACCCATCTGGCTAATTGAATCCGGGAATACTCCCATTGTCTCTCCATGCAACTGTCTTTTAGAATGCAAATGTGCAGCCATATTTTCAGCCACTGTTCACTGGTCTTTTGAAAACAAGCTATGTTCAATGTCCAGTAAGCATTCAAATAATGTTCCATATGACAAAATTAATATATTTGCATCTGACAGGTGTGGTTTCCATCACATTGGCCTAATTCTGAGCTTCCACTGCAGCATTCAGATGGTGGGTGGCTTCCAGTTGTGGTGCATTGGAAGCTTAGATATCATCATCATCAGTCTCTTCTTCCTTTGGCCCTTCACACTCCTGCACCACTGCCTGGCCAGGCGGCAGATTGTGTATGTCTGAAAAGAGAAAGGCACAAGAGTAGGTTTATTGCTAGGGAAGGGGAGAAAGTAAGCAGTGCATGCCTACACATCTGCAGCTTGGAAATCAGAAGAGATTGTGGGGTGAGGGGAAAATGGGATGTGAGAAGAAAGATTAAGTAGCAACATTCCGTTGTCTTCAATCCTTTCAGCCCTGCCACTGGCCTTGCCCTCAGTCATGGCTTTTCCAATGATGGTGAGCACGGTCTCCGCCGTCGGAGTAAGGTCATGCAGCTGTGCCTATTCCCCTGTCAGTTAGGTGCTGTTGCCTTTGGTTGTGCATTACTTTGTCCTGCAAGAAAGAGGGAAGTGTATCAGTGATTGTGGTGAAATCTGTTTGGTTGATGTGGTTGGCATGGTTGAATAGCTGGCAGTGTCTACAAGGTATGAGATGGGGATGTGAGACTTGCAAGGTGTATGGGGGTGAAGTGAAGCTTTAGGTGTTATGTATGAGTCATGATTGGTAGAGAGTGTTGGTAGGTGAGAGATGTAATGTGGTACATTGAGCTGTGTGTAAGGCCAGTGATGCAATGGTGGATTGTGGCATTTGAAGATGACCTTAATCACTGGTGTGAGGTCATCAAACTTCTTTCAGCATTGCAACCAGGTCCTCGGGGCTACACTGCTTACATTGACCTCCACAACTATCTGCTCCCATTAACTTCTCAGAGTTTATCTGGAAGGCTTTCTGGCCCTCTGTGGATGCAGAACTTCTCTCCTCCTGTCCACCTCCTGCACCAAGGCCTCCAATGCTGTGGCAGAGAACATTGGAGCCTGCTCTCTGCCATGCTGTGCCATCCCTTTGCCTTTCCCTGGTCCAAGTAACGTATGCAATGAGCAGGTTCTGGAAGTCAATCAAAATGCATCTCCCCTTTAAGAGGTGCAGGCTTGCTTTTAGTAGCACAAGTTAGCTGGAACTCATGGCTAGCTTTTCGTGATTTTGCACATCCTACTCAGGCATGGAGCCATGCAACGGTGCTCTTAGTGCTGGCTGCCTGCTGCAATCAGTATAATGAGCAGACAGCACGAAGTTTTCATGCTGCTTGCATCGCAACGAATGGGTGTGGGTTAATCTCACATCATGGTCCATGTGCCAGTTTCAGGCCTTATCGAATTTCTCCCCCATTATTCCTGAAAATGTTCCCAAATACACAAGAAATTCGCTTCCTTTGGACTCAAGCTGTTCTACTTCTCCCAGTCTCTGTGAAAATGAAAATCTCCAAGTATAACTACATTGTTTTCATAACCAGCTTCTCTCATCTCGGAATTTACCCCACTGCCAAAGTCTTGCATCCTTTTTTCACAAGGGCACATTTGTTGTGGTTATCTAGTTTGTAATTGCCTGCAAATCCTCAACACCTCAAATGTTTGGTGCAAGTTGTATTTGTATAAGAGGACAGTGGTGGTTCTGCTGGGAATTATAGTGTGATCATCATGGGGATAAGAGTGGATGTGAAAAAACCTGCCAGAAGATACTAAATTAATTTACTCATGTCACTATTTGTTCTATAGTGCTTTTGGAACCCTTCCTTCCAAATCATTTTTTATATTTTGCTTAACAGAAGTGATGATACATACCTCCCCTGCTCCCACTTCTGTTGGGATGACGCACAGACCAGCATGTGTGCACAGTGGTCCCACTCTATTTGATAAGTTGATCTCATAGAACTTGGGTAGACTCCAAGGAAAATGCAACACACAGGAAATTCTAGGCTGACAAAATATTATCTCTGTAAAAGATACTCAGATTTCAGTACATCTCGATGTCTAACAGCAGACAAAATTGAAATTGTACTGGCAAGATTGATGAATAGAGGATATTTCCAAAACTAAGAGGGATTTATTTTCCACTAGCCTTACTCCATTGAGAGTCCTTGAGAGGACATTCCCAACATGGCATATAATGTAAGTGGAGTGGAACTTGACAATTTCAAAGACAAATTTGGAGAGCTATATGATGTGTTTCAAACCAATGTATATGCATTATTTGCTTGGTCAGATTACTTTGAAGTAGCATTTACTATAGTTGTTTATAGTAAGCTCAGATGTCATTCACCTAAAGAAAGAAGGTTTGAGGGTGTTCAATTAAAGTATTAGAAAGTTCTTAACAAAATAAATAAGAAGAATGTGCATTTTTACAGTGCCTTTCAGAATCTCAGGATGTTCCAGATTGCTTTACAGTCAATGAAGTACTTTTGAAGTACACTCATTGCTGTAATATCGTGGAATCGTGGAAGCCAATTTGTGCACAGCAAAGTCCCAGAAACAGCAATGTGATGATGACCAGATAATTTGTTTTAGTGATGTTGGTTGAGAGATAAATATTGGCTTGGACAGCAGGGAGAATCTTTCTGCTCTCCTGCAAAATAGTCCATGTGGGAGGGAAGATAGGGCCTCGGTTTAATGTTTCATCCAAAAGTTGGCACTTCTGACAGTGTAGCACTCCCTCAGTACTGCACAGGAGTGCCAGCGTAGGTTTTGTGCTCAAACCTCTCAGGAAGCTGTAAAGAGAGTTTTTAGAATTTCTTGAAAACTTTTGAAAAGAATTCAGAAAGGTTAATATCAAAGCCGAAACTATGAACTCACAATTTTGCAGAGAAACAAAACTCTTCAATAACATAGCGAGCTTCCTACATGAGGAGAAAGACTGTAAGCTTTTTGTCAATCTCACCAAAGCAACAAACCTTTTTCTGAAAGCTTACCAGTCGCACCCAATCAAACTGGACTTGATCATAATTTTTCAAACATATAGTAATCTAGGGCATTAAACGCTGTTCTGTTATACATTTTTTATAACCATTCGTCGGATGTGCACATTAGTGGTAAGGCCAGCATTTATCACCCATCCCTAATTGCACTTGAAAAGGTGTTGGTGAGCTGCCTTCTTAAACTGCTGCAGTCCTTGTGGTGTAGGTACTCCCAAAGTTAGTTAGGATTTTGACCCAATGACAATGAAGGAACGGCAACGTATTTCCAAGTCACAATGGTGTGCGACTTGGAAGGGAACTTGCAGGTGGTGGTGTTCCGCTTGAGGCCCTTGTCTTTCTAGGTGGTGGAAGTTGTGGGTTTGGAAGGTGCTGTCAAAGAAGCCTTGATGAGTTGCTACAGTGCATCTTGTAGATGGTACACAGTGCTGCCATGGTGCGTTGGTGGCGGAGGGAGTGAAGGCTTAGGTGATGTATTCAGTTCCATTTGAACTCTTCAGATAATGAAGAAGTCCGTCCCCACATGCAGCAGGACCTGGACAACATTCAGGCTTGGTCTGTTAAGTGACAAGTAACATTTCTGGCATACAAGTGCCAGGCATTGACCATCTCCAACAAGAGAGAGTCTAACCATCTTCCCTTGACTTTCAGCAGGATTACCACCCATTGAATGCCTCACCATTAACATCCTGGGGTTGTTATTTACTAAAAACTTAACTGGACAAGCCCTATAAATACTGTGCCTACAAGGGCAAGTCAGAGGCTGGGAATTCGATAACCCTCAAGAAGCTCAACACCAACCAGGTCAAAGCAGTCCACTTCAACTCCTCAGATAATGAAGAAGTCCGTCCCCGCAAGCAGCAAGACCTGGACCACATTCAGACCTGGTCTGTTAAGTGGATGGAACTGAACACTGTGCAATCATTAGCGAGCATCACCACTTCTGACCTTATGATGGAGGGAAGGTAGTAAATGAAGCAGTTGAAAATGGTTGGACCTAGGACACTGCCCTCGGGAACTCTGGCAGTGATGTCCTGGTGCTGAGATGATTGACCTCCAACAATCACAACCTTTTTCCTTTTGTGCTGGGTATGACTCCTGACAGTGGAGGGTTTCCCCTTGATTCCCTTGACTTCAATTTTACTAGGCTTCCTTGATGCCACATTCAGTCAAGTGCTGCCTTGATGTCAAGAGCAGTCACTTTCACCTCACCTCTGGAAATAAGATCATTTGTCCATGTTTGAACCAAGGCTAATGAGGTCATTTTTAATGTCTTTTTTTTTTTTTCTTTAATGTAATATTTTTAATTATGAGTCTGTGCTGACAGAATTTGGAATTATTCCAGGAGCCCAGATACCAACAAGTGAAAGTGAATGTTTTATTCCAGGGGGTGGCTTTTCAAGTGACTGCTTCTATTGGTTGAGAGGTGAGACAAACAAGCCCACTGCCTGCCTGATGAAAGTGGTCCGAAGCCTGAACGACTTTCATAGTCTGGTCTCATTAGCATTCTGTCAATGACTGTTCATGCTTTTGAAACAGCTTGCCCATTAGAAGAGGCAGAATATGTGGTGGCCCAGTCCACGGAGCCCAGCTGGTGAAAGGTGTGGTGGGGAGGAGGTGGGGATAGGTGATCGTTGGGAAGGGCTGTGGAAGGTCAGGCACCATGGGTGAGGGGAGAAGATTCATGTGAGACCAAGAGGAGCATTCATGCCCATAAAAAATAGTTTTTAAAACCTAGAGTTCATTTTTAGTGGCCTGCAGTTGTCCTGTTAATGCTGACTAAGGCAGTCTACACCAAGCTCCACTGGAGTCATAGAGTTATACAGCACAGAAACAGGCCCTTCGGCCCACTGTGTATGTGCCGGCCATCAAGACTGTCTATTCTAATCCCATTTTCCAGCACTTGGCCCGTAGCCATGTATGATATGACGTTTCAAGTGCTCATCTAAATAATTCTTAAATGTCATAGTCACAGAGATACAGCACTGAAACAGGCCCTTCGGCCCACTGGGTCTGTGCTGACCAACAACCACCCATTTATACTAATCCTACATTAATTCCATGTTCCCACCACCTACCTACACTAGGGGCAATTTCTTTTTCTTTCTTTCTTTTTCTTCTTTTGGGCCTCCTTATCTCGAGAGACAATGGATATGCGCCTGGAGGTGGTCAGTGGTTTGTGAAGCAGCGCCTGGAGTGGCTATAAAGGCCAATTCTGGAGTGACAGGCTCTTCCACAGGTGCTGCAGAGAAATTTGTTTGTCGGGGCTGTTGCACAGTTGGCTCTCCCCTTGCGCCTCTGTCTTTTTTCCTGCCAACTACTAAGTCTCTTCGACTCGCCACAATTTAGCCCTGTCTTTATGGCAATTTACAATGGCCAATTTACCTATCAACCTGCAAGTCTTTGGCTGTGGGAGGAAACCAGAGCACCCAGTGGCAGAAACCCACACGATCACAGGGAGAACTTGCAAACTCCACACAGGCAGTACCCAGAATCGAACCTGGGTCGCTGGAGCTGTGAGGCTGCGGTGCTAACCACTGTACCACTGTGCCACCCAAATGTTGTGAGGGTTCCTACCTGTACCATCCCTTCAGGCAGTGTGTTCCAGATTCCAACTGGGTAAAAAAAATGTCCTCAAATCCCCTCTAAACCTCCTGCCTCTTACCTTAAATCTATGGCCCCTAGTTATTGACACCTCCGCTAAGGGAAAAAGTTTCTTCCTATCTATCCTATCTATGCCCCTCATATCCCATATGCCTTCCTAACCACCTGTGCTGCTGCCTTCAGTGATCTATGGACAAGTACACCAAGGTCTCCTCTGACCCTCTGTACTTCCTAGGGTCCTACCATCCATTGTATATTTCCTTGCTTTGTTAGTCCTCCCAAAATGCATCACCTCACACTTCTCTGGATTAAATTCCATTTGCCACTGCTCTGCCCATCTTACCAGCCCATCTATATTGTCCTAAAATCTAAGGCTTTCCTCCTCACTATTTACGACACCACCAATTTTCATGTCATCTCCGAACTTACTGATTATATCTCCTATATTCATGTCTAAATCATTAATGTACGCTACAAACAGCAAGAGTCCCAGCACCAATCCCTGCGGTACCCCACTATTCACAGGCTTCCAGTCGCAAAAACAAGCCTCGACCAGCACCCTCTGCCTCCTGCCACTAAGCCAATTTTGGATCCAATTTGCCAAATTGCCCTGGATCCCATGGGCTCCTACCTTCTTGACCAATCTTCCATGCGGGACCTTATCAAAAGCCTTACTGAAGTCCATGTAGACTACACCAACTGCTTTACCCTCATCTACACACCTAGTCACCTCCTCGAAAAATTCAATCAAATTTGTTAGACATGATCTCCCCCTGACAAAGCCATGCTGACTGTCCTTGATTAATCCCTGCCTCTCCAAGTGGAGATTAATTCTGTCCCTCAGAATTGTTTCCAATAGTTTCCCTACCATTGATGTTAGACTCACTGGCCTGTAATTACCTGGTTTATCCCTACTACCCTTCTTGAATAATTGTACCACATTCGCTGTCCTCCAGTCCTCTTGTACCTCTCCTGTGGCCAGAGAGGATTTGAAAATTTGTGTCCGAGCCCTTGCAATCTCCTCCCTTGCCTCACATAGCAGCCTGGGATACATCTCATCTGGGCCTAGAGATTTATACACTTTTAAGTCTGCTAAAACCGCTAATACTTTCTCTCTTTCAATGCTAATTTGTTCAAATATATCACAATCCCCCTCCCTGATCTCTACACCTACATCGTCCTTCTCCATAGTGAACACAGATGAAAATTAATCATTTAAAACCTCACCCACATCCTCCGGCTCCACACACAAATTGCCACTTTGGTCCTTAATGGACCCTACTCTTTCCCTGGTTATCCTCTTTCCCTTAAGATACTTATAAAACGCCTTGGGATTTTCCTTTATCTTGCCCGCCAGTGTTTTTTCATGCCCCCTCTTTGCTCTCCTAATTACTTTTTTAAGTATCCCCCTAAACTTTCTATCCTCCTCTTGGGCCTACGCTCATTACAGCCACGAATCTGCCATAAGCTTCCTTTTTTTTCCTTATCCAATCCTCTATATCCCTTGACATACGGGGTCCCTGGACCTATTGGGCCTACCCTTCATCTTTACAGGAACATGTTGGCCCTGAACTCTCACTGTTTCCTTTTTGAATGACTCCCACTGGTCTGATGTAAACTTTCCTACAAGTAGCTGCTCCCAGCCTACTTTGGCCAGATCCTGTTTTATCATATTGAAATCGGCCTTCCCCTAATTCAGTACCTTTATTTACAGTCCATCTTTGTCCTTTTCCACAACTACCTTTAATCTTGCAGAGTTATGGTCACTATCCCCGAAATGCTCTCTCACTGACACTTCTACCACTTGTCTGGCTTCATTCCCTAAGATTAGGTCCAGTGCCACCCCTTGTCTTGTAGGACTTTCTATGTATTGGCTCAAAAAGCTCTCCTGTATGCACTTTAAGAATTCTTCCCTCTTTAAGTCTTTTGCACTAAGACTATCCCAGTTAATGTGGGGAAGGTTGAAACCCCCTACTATTATTACCCTACTATTTCTACACCTCTCTGAGATTTGCCTTATATCTGCTCCTCTATCTCTCCCTGACTGTTTGGAGGCCTGTAGCACACTCCCAGCAAATTTGAGGAACCTTCTAAGATATCCCTCCTTACTGCAATAATTGACTCCTTGATCAATAATGCAATGCCATCTCCTCTTTTACACCCCTCCCCACCCCCACCCCCCTGACACGCCTGAAGATTCTATACCCTGGAATATTAAGCTGCCAGTTCTACCTTCCTTCAACCATGTCTCTGTGATAGCAATAATATCATATTCCCATGTGTTAATCAATGCCCTCATTTCATCTGCCTTATTTGTAAGAGTCTTTGTGTTAAAATAGATACAATCCAGCCTTGCATTATTCGCTTGTGCCTTAACAGGTCTATATTTGCTCTGCCTTCCAGACTGACTTAGTTTCTCTTCTATATTTGGCTGTGCATCACCCCCTTCTGTACCTCCACTCTGTATCCTGTCCCCCTGCCAAATTAGTTTAAACTCCCCTCAGCAGCACTAGTAAACCTCCCTGCAAGGATATTGGTCTCGTTCCGGTTCAGGTGCACCCTGACCGACTTGCACAGGTCCCATCTTCGCCAGAAACAGACCCAGTGATCCAGGAAACTAAAGCCCTCCCTCCTGCACCCTGTCTTCAGTCACGCATTCATCTGCTCTATCCTCCTATTTCTATACTCACTAGATGCAGCATGTGCAGTGTGCACTCCTCCCTGTTTCTGACAGGCACTTTGGTCATCCATTTCGAGGCCCCCACCAAAATGGCAGTCATAACAATTGAAATGGGGCAGTAAGTGCTGCTTTGCCATTTTTGTAGTGCTCTGTTCAAACTTGATGAGGAAGATAAAAATCAGCTTCCATGTGTTTTAAGTTGCTGCCTTGATGCTTGTATGTCAGAGGGCTATTCTGGTCACCATGGATGTAGTGACAGTGCACATGGAAGTCTACACATTCAGTCTGAAAACCAAATTAATTTGTCTTTACCCATACAGGACCACAGTGAGACCTGGGCAGGTGGGAGGGAAAGAATCTGCTGGTGTTAAAGAGAATATCAGGCTGCTCTTTAGTTGCTCAACTTGTATCCTTTATCATTCTTCCAAGTTTGACCATCAAAAAGCAGACTAGCTCCTTCATATCTGATCAAACAACTGCCTTTCTCTTCAGTTGTTTGTAAAATCACAAACCTAAAATCAAACAGATAATTTGTTCTTTTACCTGAAAGGAAACCTTCATGTACAGGTTAATACCTGTACAAGACGAACACACACAGAAATGTCATTCAGGTGCAGTCTCTGTTTGTGCATGAGCTGCACCAATTGGAATTTCCACTTTTTCAGCCAATAAAGCAAATATTGCCCAATACTGGTGCCAAAGAGAGAACACATATTGAGTGATTCAGGAACCTAGCTAAATTGGACTTGCACTGTACTCCGAGTGTCCTGTTTCAGTGAATCAACCACATGGAGAACTGCTTCAATGCAAGTGATAGCCACACTAGTTGATGTGCTGAAGATATCAAATCTGCCGAGAAAATCATAATTAGTTGCAAGACCATTCTGAACATGCTGTTATGCTCTTCTAAGGCAGGGTAACTTTCTTGACAATTAATAACTCCATCATCCTAGAGTATCATCAAGGTCCATCTGTCCTCCTGACTTCACTCACCTGCATCACTAAAAAGATATATTTTAAATGCCACTTCTTGTCAGCAACTGTAGTTTTTTGCCTTACAATTTCCTTTATCTTTTGCTTTCTTTGGTATCTGCCCAAGTGACTGTTTTAAATGAGATCAACTTACCAAGTAGAGTGTAGCCACCATGCACACATGCTGGTACATGCATCAGAAGTAGGAGTAGAAAAGGTATGTATCATCACTTCTATTAAACTGTTAACAACAAAAATATGTTAAAAGTAAAGTACATGGTCATAATGTTATGATGAATCAGTCAAGTTTCTTCACAGTGTTTTAGTCATAATCATGTCTGCTATACACACAGTAAGGATGGCAATTATAGGTCTAGATTTTATATTTGTTAACTATGAATGAGTGGTAATTCTGGTAAATCCAAACAAGTAGCGAAGACAGACATGTTTTTTCAATAGTTTACAAAAAACACCCCTACATTTATTTTAAAAATGCATTACTCATTGGTATCTGACATTTCAGGTGAACCAGGATGTTGCCAATCAGCTGTTGTGACATGATTTCTCTGTTACTGATTTTTGAAAGCATTTAGCTTTTCTACATTTGCTGTGATGCTCCAGAGATTTAAGCACATAATCTGGGCTCTCACTCCCATGCAGTACTGAGGGAGTGCTACGCTGTCAGAAGTGCCATTCTTCAGATGAGACATTGAACTGAGGCCCTGTCTGCCTTCTCAGGTAAACAGAAAAGATCCCATGGAGTTATTTCAAAGAAGTGCCAGGCAAATCTTCCCATGTCCTGGTCAATATTTATCCCTCAATCAACATCACTGAAAGAGATTACTTGGTCAATTCTTCTCTTCTTAGGAAGTCCCTCGGGATTAAGGATGACTTTCTTCCACTCTGGCTCGATGGGTTCTGAGATAGCTGATTAGTCCAATGCATGATCTGCAGATTCTGTCACATGAGGGGCAGGTCGTGCTTGAAGGTTCAGGTAGATGGGTAGTTTGGAGATTTGTGTGCTACCTCAGACACCTCACCTTCACCTCCACATGTTCCCGACAAAGTCCCTTGAGGTGTACAATGCCTTCCTGAATCAGCTTTCTCCAACTAGGACGGTCATGAGCCAGGGACTCCGACGAGCCAATGGGGAGGTGTGAGTTCCAAGAAAAATGTAGGGAACAATGCCAACTGCTGTACATGGTCTTTTTCAACCTCACAAATGCCTTTGACTCTGTCAACTGCAAAGATGTATGGAGCATCCTGCTCCAATGTTGCTGCCCTCACAAGTTTGTCACCATCCTCCATCTATTCTACAATGACATGCAAGCACTTATACTCACCAATGGAACCACCGCAGACCCTATCTCAGTCAAGACTGGGTCAAGCAAGGCTGTGTCATTGCACCAAACCTCTTCTCAATTTTCCTCACTTGTAATCCTATGCCTCACCTCAAGCAAACTACCCGCAGTCATGGAGATAATCTACACAACAGAAAGGAATTTGTTCAACCCTATGCTGCCTTCAATCCAAAACCAAAATCGCTCCAACCTCAGTCATCAAGCTTCAGTACGCAGATGAAGCTTATGAAGCTTACATGCGTGCTCACTCTGAAACTGAGTTTCAGATCATTGTTGAGCCCTTCTCCAAAGCATGAGAAAATGGGTCTTTCACTAAACACTGGAAAACGAAGGGCCTCTTCCAACCAGCTCCCACAGCACAACACCTCCCCTGTCAGTCAAGATCAATGGCGAGATCCTGAGAAATGTAAACCATTTTCCATATCTTGGGAGCCTCTTCTCAGTGAAGGCAGACATAAACGACAAGATTCATCTTCACCTCCAATGTGTATGTACATGGTCAATTATTTCATTTGTGTTTGTGGAACCTTGGCGTGTGCAAATTGGTTGCTGCATTTCGACAGACTTTACAACAGAAACAACACTGCAAAAGTACTTAAGTGGTTGTAAAGCACTTTGGGACATTCTGAGGATGGAAAAGACACTATATAAATGTTAGTCTTTTCATAAATTTCTCATATATCTTTTTATCTGCACTCATCTCAAGTAGGGTGGAATTTTATACTCTCCCCCGTAGGTTTAAAGGTGGGGACAATATAAAATTGGGTGAGATGGTGGTGGGGGGGTGGGGGGGTGGGGGGGGTGGGGGGGGGGTTCTCTGCCACCATCCCGCCTTTGCTGAAATTTAGTCCCGGATGGGAAGGCCTGTGAATGGCCTTCCCACCCCACTGCCAATTGAGGACCTTAACTGTGTAATTAACACCCAATTAAGGGCTCATTCTTCCATAGCCGCAGGTGCGGTGCGTGGCCCTGTCATCGCACAGGAAGCATGGCACCAAATGTCATGCAGGCTGCTTCCTGGCTCCAGGGTGGGGTGGGGCTCCCTCGTTCAAAGGCACTTAGTGTCTGAACAAGGGACCAGGCATCCGGAAGTGGGGGGGGGGGCCTGCTGAGGGCCACCCCCATGCCCATGCTGCAACCCCCACCCCACGACCCCCACCCCCCGAGACCAACCCCCACCACCCCCCCTCGGTTTCCCCTGACATCAAGACTCCCGCCGACAGCATAAAATTCCACCCTTAGACTTTTAAAAAACTTAATAGTCATAGGCTTCACGGAAACAGACAAACTTTTTCATTTCCTTTCAAAGACATATTAAGGACATCATCAGGTCAATTTTAACCTAACTCACCTGTCAGGATACCCATGGGATAGGGTACAACACTGGTCTTATTTCCCACTGAAATCAGGGGAGAGTAATGTTGGGTGTTCTATCCGATCCCTTGGCTTTCCAAGGTTGGAGGTTAAAATGACCTCCAATGTGTTTTCACCATTCTATAGGGACTCTCCAACATGGACCAAAGGTACAGTGTGATGTTATTCCTTAATTTGGGAAATATTCCTTTCTCCCCACACAATTGAAATTTTTTATCGAACTTACTGGGCCCTTTTCTCCAATAAGAAAGTCACAGCTTTATAAAAAAAACAATTCTGCACAATTTAGAATTGGTTAACAATAAGAACATCTCTCTGATACCAGAATGGGTAATTATATTAGAAAGCAAAGGCCTATTCTGCACTAACCTCTCAACAAAAGCTTTACATATACTTATGGTTGGCTCAGGCATGCCAAGATGCTCTAGATACCTCAACACCCATGGGTAGTGATGTTGCACATGGTCTTCTCTTGCGACCAGGGTCATTGTGCAGGAAGTAATCTGGAAGAAGCAGAGAGTGCGCTTTCTCCGGACAGTCCCCTTTCTCCGGACAGTCCCCTTTTTTGGAACCACACCTCCAGGCAATGGCCTGCCAGCTTAAGGCTTCTTAAATGCAGCTGGGAATTTACTGTTACTCGCTTTATCCTGAGTCTTTAATGCAGCCTGGTTATGTGAATCATTAGCTCATCCAGAGGCAGTCTCTGTGGGTCTTTAGCTGCTCCGGAGACAGTTTATGTGGATCTTTAGCTGGTCTGGAGGCAGGTTATGTGGTGTTTTTCTTTTGTATCAACCATGTAACTCAGCAGCCCTTTTTATGGTTTACTCCATCTGGAGCAGATATGACCTTTCATACAAAGCTTTTATTTATTATATGGATGTTTACTGTGGTTCATATGCTTTGACTTTGCCAAATGGGGAAAAAATGTTTGCCAAACAGTTTTCTCATCAGAGTTCTATACAATCAGTAAGGCTATAACTAGCCATTGATAATTAATGACCATCCATGTTCAAGAGTAAGTTACATACTAAGGCTACATTCGTAGCATAGAATAGATTTTTCTCCTAGTTTATCCTAGTGAATGTTCAGTTCCCAAATGCAGTGAAGAGGTAATGGAGGTGAAGAATACTCAAATCAGGCCTCTGCCATTACTACAGTGTCCCAGGGGCTCCCCAAAGAGGCACTAGGTGCAGGCCCATGGTGTGCATGCTCATAGGTTTGGAGGGGGCATTCCCAGCTTCCCTGCCTCTGTTCTTCTCAGCATGCCCAAAAGAGTTGACACATAGCTTCTGCTGAGACCTTTTACAGACTGAAGGGTCCCAGGAATATCATAGAGATTAAAGGAAAAAATGGTAATGCAGTGCAATGCTGTGGTGACTTCACCTTTAAGAAACTGTACCTTTAAGAGGTCAGGCCACTGATGCAACTGATGACATCATCAGACATATATAAGAAGGAGACACCATGCTGAGAGATAGATTAAACACATAGCTTTATAAAGGGTAGATACGCACACCAGTGAGGAAAATACCTGTACCTGAAATCATGCAATGTAGATAAGTAAGACAATCAATAGTGTTTGTGTTGAATCTGAATATAAAGCCTGAAGTTATCATTCAATGAAGATTTAAGAACACAGCACATCACTAAAGGTAAGTAAATAAATTCCGCCTACCACCGGCTTTCCAATATGCCCTTTGGCTTTTGAAGGCTTTGTGGCTACTGCAGGCCCCATTGTTGATGGTCAGGAGTATAGCTTTAACTGTGTTAAACTTATGATGTGATTTCACCATGGAGTAACAACCATCTTACAAACATGTGGGTGTTTTTAAGCAGTTGGCAAGAGTAAATTGAGATGGCATGCTGTTGGGAAATGTGCTATCACATAGATTAGGGTGTGAGGATCTACACAGAGAACAATCATTTCTGATTCTGGGATAGCATTTTGGGAGATGTTTTGGTGTGCTTGTAGCCAATTCTTTGGAAGACTCCAGCAGTGGCAATAGAAATCTTCCTGTTAAGTTACTGCTCTATCAACAACAACAATATGTATTTATATAGCACCTCTAACATAATAAAATGTCCCAAGGCACATCACAGAAGGATTTTAAAGCAAAATTTGATGCCAAGCTAAATAAGGCAATATTAGAGCAGATAGTCAGAAGCTTGGTCAAAGAGTTAAGTTTTAAGGAGCATCTTGAAGAAGGAAAGAGAGTCAGAGAGGTTTAGGGAGGGAATTCCAGAGTTAGGCATAGAAACATAGAAAATAGCAGCAGGAGTAGACCATTCAGCCCTTCGAGCCTGCTCTGCCATTCATTATGATCATGGCTGATCATCCAACTCAGTAATTTATTCCTGCTTTCCCCCCATATCCTTTGATCCCTTGCGCCCCAAGAGCTATATCTAACACCTTCTTGAAAACATACAATGTTTTGGCCTCAACTGCTTTCTGTGGTAATGAATTCCACAGGCTCACCATTCTCTGTGTGAAGAAATTTCTCCTCATCGCAGTCCTGAATGGTTTACCCCATATCCTTAGATTATGACCCCTGGTTCTGGACTCCCCACCATCGGGAACATCCTTCCTGCATCCACCCTGTCAAGTCCTGTTAGAATTTTATAGGTTTCTATGAGATCCTCCCCTCACTCTTCTGAACCCCAGGGTATATAATCCTAACTGACTCAATCTCTCCTCATACATCAGTCCTGCCATCCCAGGAATCAGTCTGGTAAACCTTTGCTGCACTCCCTCTATAGCAAGAACATCCTTCCTCAGAGAAGGTGACCAAAACTGCACACAATATTCCAGGTATGGCCTCACCAAGGCCCTGTATAATTACAGCAAGACATCCCTGCTCCTGTACTCGAATCCTCTCGCTATGAACGTCAACATACCATTTGCCTTTTTTACTACCTGTTGGACCTGCATGCTTACCTTCAGCGGCTTGTGTATGAGAACACCCAGGTCTCGTTGCATATTCCCATATCTCAGTTTATAGCTGTTCAGATAATCTACCTTCCTGTATTTGCTACCAAAGTGGATAACCTCACATTTATCCACATTATACTGCACCTGCCATGCATTTGCCCACTCATTCAACTTGTCCAAATAACCTGAAGCCTCTCTGCATCCTCCTCACAACAACCCCTCCCCTTCCCAGTTTTGTGTCATCTGCAGATTTGGAGATATTACATTTAGTTCCCTCATCTAAATCATTAATATATATTGTGAATAGCTGGGGTCCTAGCACCGATCCCTGCTGTACGCCACTAGTCACTGCCTGCCATTCGGAAAAAGACCCGTTTATTCCTACACTTTGTTGCCTGTCTGCCAACCAATTTTCTATCCTTGCAATACACTACCCCCAATCCCATGCACTTTAATTTTACACGCTCATCTTTTATGTTGGACTTTGACAAAAACCTTCTGAAAGTTGCTCAAGAGGCGAGAATTAGATGAGTGCAGATATCTCGGAGTGTTGTATGGCGGAGAATTAGATCTAGGGAGGTGTGAGGCCATGGAGGAATTTGAAATCACGGATGGGAATTTTAAAATTGATCTGTTGCTGGAACAGGAGCCAACACAGATCAGTGAGCACGCGGTGATGGGTGAAGACACTTGGTGCAAGTAAGGTCACGGGCAACAGAGGTTTAGATGAGCTAAGTTTATGGAGGGTATAATGTGGGAGGCCAGCCAGAAATGCCTCCTGTTAAAACATTCATGTGATAAGCTGACCAAAATCAGTTCAACTGTCACCTGACCCATAGTTTTAAATATGACAGATACGGTGCAAGAACTGAAAGATAGAAGTCACATAAAAAAATGGCAGCAGCTGTCACCTTTATTGCTTTTGTCAATTGTTTCTGCAGACCTTTCCTCCCTACTCAAAAGGGTATTGCAAAAAATGTTGCACAGTATCTTACAAGTCTATATATTACAGCTGTAAAGTTTAAAGATTCTTTAAATCACATAATCAGGTACCTAGTTTTATTCAAAAACATCTTTGAAATTTAATATATTCCTTTTTTTCAGTATCTGCTTATATACTGCATTGCCATAAAGTGGCATCTATGTCGCAGTATCTATCTACTAAGTATGGCAGGCCTTTAATATTCTTGTGTACCAGGTCCTGTTAAACCTCCAGCCTGTAGAAAGAAAGAAAGACTTGCATTTATATAGCACCTTTCATGACCTCAGGATGTCCCAAAGCACCTTACAGCCAATGAATTACTTTTGAAGTGTAGCCTTTATTGTCGTGTAGGAAACACAGCAGCCAATTTGTGCACAGCAAGTTCCTCCAAAAAGCAATCTGGTAATGACCAAATAATTTTGTTAATGTTAATTTAGGGATAAATATTGGTCTGGACACTGTGCCTTTGAGGTTTGCTCAATTCCCTAAATTGACATGATTTTAATTGTCAACTCTGTTCCACTTTTAGATCGGACAGTCTTTCCTCAATTCCTGTCAAAATGTTTAACTTTGATCGATATGTCTGTATCTTGATCTCTTCAGGTTTATTATGCCAATTGTCAGGTCTATTCGGACTTGAATATAAGTATGCTGGATTTCTCAGCAGCAGCCTCTTGTCGTTGTTTCTGAGTCCATCAAGTTGGAACAGTTCATTCAGAGTATGTAGTACAATCAGGTCACTGCCTGTCAATGTCAGTGAACTTTTTATTTCTGTCTGTCAGGGTTATAATGACTTGAGAGTGGTATGTTGGATTTGTCACAGACCAGAGCTTTCATTCTGCATCAAATCAAGAAAATCATTTTCAATATTTTTCATTGAGATTTTAAGTAGGCAGGATATTGGAATTAGAAATTGGTTTCAGGTACATGTAACGGGGGTGTGGTGGGGGGGGGGGGATGGTGGATTTCTTTGCCCAGTAATTGGGATGATAGTTAATCAGCTAAATTGAGCTGATTCACCTACAATTTGCTGGATAGTTTTCTTTGTTGAATACTTTATATACAGGGGTTCTCAACCAAGGATCTGCTAGAAGGTTTCAAGGGGTCTGCCAGTGGCAGCCTGTCTCCACCATGCAGACAATTTAAAATCAATTTAGTACCAATCCGTTTAGGTTACAGTATCCAGGGCACAGAGTTTTACCTTCCAGCCCTGAATCACCGATTGACACCAGCACAGTATCACTTTCATCCCTGGCCCCGCACAGGACGTGAGGAATCGGAAACTGCTGCTTGGTCCCAGAAGCTCATGGTCATCGGTCAGCCATGTTGTCAAGGAAACATCAGCCAAACTCAGCAGGTGCATGCCGCTCAGCTCGTTAGTAACAGACAAGAGGAGAAGCGAGAGCCATTACTGCCGTCAACACCATTGCTCTCATCAGTGATCTATCATCCCCAGTGACATTTTACCAACCTAAATGACATATTACAATATTAAAGTTAGTATACTAAGGGTCTGAAAGGGTTTATCTTGCAGTGTAAAGAATACTTCCTACCATGATGATGTAAGAGTTTACATGTGAGAGAGACTTGAAGAAAGATGCAGCATGGCTTTTAAAGGAGTCACACAGGTTAGTGTGGAGTGTAAATAGTTATATTAGAATAAAGATTAATGTTTAACTACTACAGACTAAATCTCTCTAAGACTAATAATCTGGATTAAATAAGGGGGCAGCATACCGAATAAACATAACAAATATAACTCCACCAATCTCTATGTTTACTAACTTCATTGACAGTCCATTAACTTCAGTGACAGTTTCTTAACTTCAGTATACCTCTACCAACCGACCTACTAACTTCACCATAACCAAGCCTGGATGAATCTTAAGCATGACATGTGCGTGTGCTTGCTGAAGATACCTTCAGGTCTTGACAGAATTGTTGCTCAGCATCAGCAACAAGTTTCACATTAATTAAAACAAAATTCATATACATTTTAATTGTATTACTAATTTTTATACAGAAAAAAATACTGGTGTTTTGCTATGGGGGTATATGGAATTATTATAACAGCAGGGCGGTCTCAGAAGCAAAAAAAGTTCAGAACCACTATCTGTACAGAAACTAATCAAGACACATTTGTTGTCTGGGCAATTAAAAAAAAAATATTATGTATACAAGATTACAGGCTGGAGCAAATGTATGATTTCGTCACCAGTTATGGCTGATGCATCAGGTGATCTCTGGAGAGGAAGATAGTTGATGTCTCAAGATGAGCAGGAAAGGCTCCTTTCGGCTGTAAGGTACAGCCATAGATATTCTTCATGATTCAGTCTTTTCCATTCAGCTTGGTCCAGTCTCCGGAATTGACTGTTGGTCTCATTATTCCTCTATAAACCTCACTCCGAGAAGCATATGAAAGAACATCTCCTCTTAAGAATCTTGTAGGTTACTGGATATATAAGATTTTTTTTTTTTGTTCATTTCATGGGTTGTGGGCATTGTTGGCAAGAATTTGTTGCACATCACGAATTGCTCTTGAGAAGGTAGTCGTGAGCTATCTTCTTGAAAAAAATCAGATGAGGGTAATATCCTGATGATAGAGAGGTGGATTTCCATTTAAAACATTTCAAAAACAATTTCTCAATGCCACCAGCTTGCTTTGTCTCCATAAACAGTCATTGTTGGTCAGGCCAAAAATAAATAAGAATAATTCCCAGAGATTGAACCTATTTTCTATACATGCTGAAACAACATGGGAGCAACACTAAGGTGCTCTAATATATTTCATCCCTGGGCACTTTCAGACTTTCAATTTTTATGTATTGTATTACTATATTATACAGAATACATAGAATTGTATTTTAAAGTAATAATGGATTGAGCTACTTTTATGATAATCTGCTTGACCTTCACTTGTTCATCGACCATTTGGATACTGCTGTGTGTTATTACCTTGTGCCTTCCCACTGATGTTTTACAATAGTACTTCCAATACACATAATGTCCTATCCCTACCAAGCTAGTGGGCACCTTGCCGCATGCCCTGTTAATTCGGCTTTTCTTTGCACCCTTCAGCTCAAAAATGTTTTGGGCCAAAGTGTGAGCTGATAGGTGTAGAGAGGACAGCTGGGCATGCACAACCTGCCTGAATAGTGGGACCAATGTATACCTCTTTAACCAAGAAGTGTTAAACATTGAGAAAGAAACAGAGGAAGGCCTGAGTAGACATAAATTAGAATGGGTGAATATGGTGTTGATTATAGATAAAGAAGGAGAAATAATCAATCAATCTTTGTCTTGCTTTGTGAGAAAAATGTGACTGACAGGAAACATAATTAAAAATTTAAAATCTGACCTTTTTAAATCTCTAAGGACAATTTGCCACCTGAAAAACAAGATTCCACAGTTTAAACAGTTCAATATCGGGGCCAAAGTGGTTGATTTGGCATTGCATTTACAAACATCACATTGTTACAAAGGTGCTTACACTGTCAATTACCAGACTTGACTTCCTTTGGCAAGTTTAATCGGCAATTAATGTGCAAATCCAGCAAGTTCTTATAAATAACGAAGATGCTAAGGGTATCTTTTGTGTGAAGGAAAGGGCAGAGTGGCGTAAGTCGACTGGCAAGTTCTGGAGATTTGCAACTCGCATATCTTTTAACATCCTGAATTTGCTGGCCAATTTGCATATTAATAATAGCATATTCTCTCCGTGGATTGGCACCTTGATGTAGTGGAAAGGCTCATGCGCTCTGACAATCCCTTGAGTGATGCCGTAGGGAGATTCCTGCTCCAGGTAGGGCCACCCATGGTAGCAAGGTCGAGGGAGGTGCCAAAGTGCGGTCCAAAAAGTCTTTAATGGCAGAACAGTGAAGGAAGACTCTACGACTCACCGAATGCGAAGGCGGAAGAAGGCTGCAGCAGCAAGGTGGACCTGGCCATTGTGGTTAGACACATGATCGAAATCTGACCACCAGTCTGTCAAGATCATGTGGACAACAACAGCACCCCAAAGTCCCCACGTTAAACAAAATCACACGCAGGCTTCTACCAGGGTCCATTTGCCAAGTCCTGTGGCGAAGGAGAATTGGAGACTGGGACAGGGCTGTGAACCTGGGAGTCCCTAGTCAACAATCTGCACACAGGTGACAGATGCATGAAGGTCATTGGACACCTGTGTTGGGACAGAGGTGTCTTTACGTAGCAATATCTGTGACTGAGCAGTCCTCTTCAGGATACTCTCTGCTCCCTAAATGGGGAGGGGGCTAGAAAAGGTGCCCTAAAAGTAGGCTGTCCCACTTTCTCCTGGCTGGGGAACCACACCCTGCAGGATCACCATCTTCATGGTCAAAGAAGAAAACTTTTTACATTTTGCAGCTTGGAATATTAAAACACTCATGGATAATCTCAAGGGTGACCTTCTGGAAGCTAAGCGCATTGCACTGTTGAACTACAAGAAAGCCCCCAGCGAGTTAACATCGGTACACTTAAAGCAGCCAGAAGCACTGCACAAAGAACAGCCAGGCGCTGCGCAAACGACTACTGGCAACACCTATGCAGTCATTCAGCTGGCCTCAGACACCGGAAACATCAGAGGAATGTATGATGGCATTAAGAGAGCTCTTGGGCCAACCATCAAGAAGATCGCCCCCCTCAATTCTAAATCAGGGGACATAATCACTGACCAACGCAAACAAATGGACCGCTGGGTTGAGCACGACCTAGAACTGTACTCCAGGGAGAATGTTGAAACTGAGACTGCCCTCAATGCAGCCCAGTCTCTACCAGTCATGGAAGAGCTGGACATACAGCCAACAAAATCGGAACTCAGTGATGCCATTGATTCTCTAGCCAGCGGAAAAGCCCCTGGGAAGGACAGCATTACCCTTGAAATAATCAAGACTGCCAAGCCTGCTATACTCTCAGCACTACATGAACTGCTATGCCTGTGCTGGGACGAGGGAGCAGTACCTCAGGACATGCACAATGCCAATATCATCACCCTCTATAAAAACAAAGGTGACCGCGGTGACTGCAACAACTACCGTGGAATCTTCCTGCTCAGCATAGTGGGGAAAGTCTTTGCTCGAGTCGCTCTAAACAGGCTCCAGAAGCTGGCCGAGTGCATCTACCCTGAGGCACAGTGTGGCTTTCGTGCAGAGAGATCGACCGTTGACATGCTGTTCTCACTTCATCAGATATAGGAGAAATGCCGTGAACAACAGATGCCCCTCTACATTGCTTTCATTGATCTCACCAAAGCCTTTGACCTCGTCAGCAGACGTGGTCTCTTCAGACTACTAGAAAAGATTGGATGTCCACCAAAGCTACTAAGTATCATCACCTCATTCCATGACAATATGAAAGGTACGATTCAACATGGTGGCTCCTCATCAGACCCCTTTCCTATCCTGAGTGGCGTGAAACAGGGCTGTGTTCTCGCACCCACACTTTTTGGGATTTTCTTCTCCCTGCTGCTTTCACATGCGTTCAAATCCTCTGAAGAAGGAATTTTCCTCCACACAAGATCAGGGGGCAGGTTGTTCAACCTTGCCCGTCTAAGAGCGAAGTCCAAAGTACGGAAAGTTCTCATCAGGGAACTCCTCTTTGCTGACGATGCTGCTTTAACATCTCACACTGAAGAGTGCCTGCAGAGTCTCATCGACAGGTTTGCGGCTGCCTGCAATGAATTTGGCCTAACCATCAGCCTCAAGAAAACGAACATCATGGGACAGGACGTCAGAAATGCTCCATCCATCAATATCGGCGACCACGCTCTGGAAGTGGTTCAAGAGTTCACCTACCTAGGCTCAACTATCACCAGTAACCTGTCTCTCGATGCAGAAATCAAGCGCATGGGAAAGGCTTCCACTGCTATGTCCAGACTGGCCAAGAGAGTGTGGGAAAATGGCACACTGACACGGAACACAAAAGTCCGAGTGTATCAAACCTGTGTCCTCAGTACCTTGCTCTATGGCAGCGAGGCCTGGACAACGTATGTCAGCCAAGAGCGACGTCTCAATTCATTCCATCTTTGCTGCCTCCGGAGAATCCTTGGCATCAGGTGGCAGGACCGTATTTCCAACACAGAAGTCCTCGAGGCGGCCAACATCCACAGCTTATACACACTACTGAGTCAGCGGCGCTTGAGATGGCTTGGTCATGTGAGCCGCATGGAAGATGGCAAGATCCCCAGCGAGCTCGCCACTGGTTTCAGAGCCACCGGCCGTCCATGTCTCCGCTTTAAAGACATCTGCAAACGCGACATGAAGTCCTGTGACATTGATCACAAGTCGTGGGAGTCAGTTGCTAGTGATCACCAGAGCTGGCGGGCAGCCATAAAGGCGGGGCTAAAGTGTGGCGAGTCGAAGAGACTTAGCAGTTGGCAGGAAAAAAGACAGAGGCGCAAAGGGAGAGCCAACTGTGTAACAGCCCCGACAAACACATTTTTCTGCAGCACCTGTGGAAGAGCCTGTCACTCTAGAATTGGCCTTTATAGCCACTCCAGGCGCTGCTCCACAAACCACTGACCACCTCCAGGCACTGACCACCTCCAGGCGCTTACCCATTGTCTCTCGAGATAAAGAGGCCAAAGAAGAAGACCTTCTGGAAAGGAAAAACTGCAATCGTATCACGTGAACTATCAAGACTCCAGATTGACATCGCTGTTCTGAGAGATCCACCTTCCTGGGGAGGGGCAGCTGAAGGAGCAAGCAGGGGGATACACCTTCTACTAAAAAGGAAAGGCTGACAGTGGCCCTCTTGTTCACGCAGTTGGTTTTGCCATCTGGAACAAGATCTCGGATGCACTGCCAGAACTCCCCAAGTGCATAAATGAAAGACTCATGACACCACCTACAGCTGAGCTGTAATCAATATGCCACTGTCATCAGCGCTTATGCCCTGCCCATGACTCCGAAGAAGATGTTAAGGAAAAGTTCTATTCTAACCTTGATGAAGTCCTCACTGCCAACCAAAAAAGAGATCATCCTTCTGGGTACTTTAATGCCAGGGTTGGCTGTGACTGTTTTTATTTTTTATTTAGAGATACCGCACTGAAACAGGTCCTTCGAGTCTGTGCTAACCAACAACCACCCATTTATACTAATCCTACATCAATCCCATATTCCCTACCACAACCCCACCATTCTCCTACCACCCACCTACACTAGGGGCAATTTACAATGGCCAATTTACCTATCAACCTGCAAGCCTTTGGCTGTGGGAGGAAACCGGAGCACCCGGCAGAAACCCACGCGGTCACAGGGAGAACTTGCAAACTCCACACAGACAGTACTCAGAACTGAACCTGGGTCGCTGGAACTGTGAGGCTGCGGTGCTAACCACTGCGCCACTGTGCTGCCCTGTTTGGAGAGGAACCTTTGAGAAAAACGTGGTGGAAAAAGCCAATGCAAATGGTGTCCTCCTGCCAACAAAGTATCGTCAACATGGCTTCGTTATAACAAACACCCTCTTCCACCAGAAGGACAAATACAGAACCACATGGAGGCATCCTAGATCAAAGTACTGGCGCCTCCTGGATTATATCATTGTTCGAGTTAAAGATCTAAGTGATGTCTATCACTCAATCCATGCAGAGAACTGATGCCTGCTGGACAGATCATCGACTTGTTTGATTGGTGATGAACATCCACCTGGCACCAAGGCATTGCAAGATCCAAAAGTCCAATATGAAGATGATTAATGTCTCAGCCCTAAAGCAGCCTGAACGAAGAGAGGAATTCCAAGCACAGCTTACAACCAATCTGGAAAATCTTCACGCATCCAACTCAATTTCAGAACAGTGGGAACAAATAAAGTCAGCTGTACTAGACTCCTGCGTCCAGCCCATTGGGTTCAAGGATGGTCGTCACCGGGACTAGTTCGACATAAGTGATGCTGAAATATGTGACCTCCTGGAATAAAATGAGCAGCCTTCACTGCCTGGCAGAACTACCCAAGGTAGCAAGTCAAGAAGGTAACATTCCAACAGCTCATGGCTGACACCCAAGACAAATCCAGAAGATAAAGGACAAGTGGTGGGAAGAGAGCCCGAGAGATCCAACAATATGCCGACCATGGCATGCAAACCTTTTCTGAAGCCACCAGGGCCATCTATCAACCAAGGTCAAATGGACAAAATCCCCTTCACTCAGGATGGTGGCTCTCTTCTTGAGGATGACAATGCTATCTGTCAATGCTGGAAAGAACATTTTCAACAACTCCTCAACCATGAATCCACAGTGGCAGCTGATACTCTTCGGGTTATCCCCCAGTACTCTGAAAAATAATGAAGCCTTGCGGCCCCGATGATATTCCAGCTGAGGTCTTCAAAGCTGGTGGGCTTTTGCTCGCATTAAGACTCCATGCACCACTCCTATGGATTTGGGAGGAAAAAGAACTTCACCCACCTGATTTCAGGAATGTGACAATTGTAACTATCTTGGGAGATAAATCATGCTGTGGAAACTATCAAGGTATTTCCCTCTTGTCCATTGCAGAGAAAATCCTGACACACATTCTCCTGAATCGCCTACTTCCTGTGGCTGAGGAAATCCTCCCAGAGACAAAGTGTGGCTTTAGACCTTCCAGAGGGGCCTCCAACATGGTCTTTGCTGCCCGACAAATCCGGGAAAAATGTCGATCAACACCAGGAACTCTTCTTTGCATTCGTCGACCTGACCAACACATTTGACTCAAAATAAATCATGAGGCTCTGGTTTGTGCTCCAAGGATTCGAATGTCGAATAAACTTCATCCCAATCCTCCAATTGCTCCATGATGATTTGACTGCAACTGTCTTGAGTGGGAGATCTGAAACAGACACCATAAAACCCAGACCAGGTTCAAGCAAGGCTGTGTGATCGTCCCCGTACTATTTATAATCGACCTGACCATGAAAAATCAGCTGCCCTCTGGCGTGGGTATTATATACTGCCCAGATGGAAAACTCTTTAACCACAGTCGCTTCCATCCCAAAACTAAACTGACCACCATAGACATACATGATCTGCAGTTTACGGATAGCTGTAGTGTTGTTGCCCACTCTGCACCAGATTTGCAAGCTGTTATCAATCTCTTCAATTCCACATACAAGAGACTCGGCCTGTCCTTGAATGTTGCCAAATCAAAACTCGTATCAACTCACACTTGGTCAGCCAAATATTCCACCTTCCATATATGTTGAAGGAGAGACTTTGGCATATGTTGAACACCTCCCATACCTTGGCAGCCAGTTCTCTCAAAAGGCCACCATTGACGAGGAGATCCAACACTGGATTAGCTGCACCAGTTCAGCCTTCTACAAATTATGGCAGCGAGTATTTGACAACAAAAACCTCTGCAAGGCAACAAAAGTCCTCGTGTACAGAACAGTTGTCACCCCACTCCTGCACTGCAGTGAGACCTGGACTGTGTATCAGCGACACAAGAGTGCTAGAGAAATTCCATCAGCAATGCCTCCGCCACATCCTCCAGATTCAATGAGAGGACCGTCAAACAAATGCTAGTGTCTTCTTGAAGCCAGCTCCACAAGCATTCAGGTAAAACTCCTGCAAAACCAACTTCGATGGATAAGACACTGTGTCCGGATGGCCGAAAACTGTCTCCCCTGCCAGGTCCTGTTTTCTTAACTGTCTCTCATGGCCAGTGTTGCAGGGGAGGACAAAGAAAACGCTTCAAAGACACTCTGAAGTAACGGACTGCAATGCCCTGTTGTATAGCCTTATATGGAAACTAAAGATCTGCAAAGGAAACGCAACCGAGCCCGAATGCCGGACCCGGAAGTGCGACCCGACCTGAACCCGACACATCTCGTCGGGTCCCATCAGGGTCAGGTCGGGTAGCAGGCCTTTACCCATGTACTGATGTATAGGCCTGCTATCTGACCAGACCCAACCCCGACGGGATCCGACATGTGTCGGGTTCGGCTCGGGTCGAACTTCCGGGTCCGGCATTCGGGCTCGGTTGCATTTCCTTTGCAGACCTTTACTCTGAAGCTCTCTTTGAAGGGCAGCAGCATTGATATTGATAACTGGTAGCAAATTTCTCCCAATTGTTCAAACTAGGAACAACCTGTCCATCAAGCTGCATCATGCTTTGAATTCAAATGCCTTGAGGCAGAGTGTGGCAGAGAAGTAAAGAAAAGGGAGAAAATCCTGCATTCAGGATCCCATTACCTTGTGGGACATCCTGCCCCATGTGTCCAAAGATCTGCAGTTCAAGAATCAACCTCTTCAGTCACCTGAAGACCCATGGCAGGAACTTGTAACCTTGAGTAGAGGTCCTCCTCGAATCGAGGGACAGCGACAACAATGCAATAAGACATAAGAATAACATTAAAAAAGTAGGAACAGGATAGAGCATACAGCCCATTGAACCTGCTCTGCCACTCTTTTTTTTTGCATTACAACATGGGATTCTGTTTTTTAAAAAACTACAAAAGGATTTAAGTGGACATTGAAATACCTGCAAATAGTTGAACTCTAAGAATGTTTTGAAAGGAAATTCAACAAAAGCTGAACTGGTAAACAAGGAATGGAATGCAGGTAATTTTAAGGAAACCAGCAGGGGGTTGAGCTACCCTCTGTTATGACAAAGGATTTATGACTGGGCATGTGACCTGTTTCAGGAAGGTTTTTTTCAGTTTGGAACTTTAAAAGCCAGTAGGTTTGGACAAAAAGCAGGAATTTGAAATTTGGTTTTGACCTACCTGAAGATCAGACGACCCTGAAAAAGTATTACCTCTCTAAAGGAATCCTGCATCTCTTGAAAAAACCCTGTATTTCAGATGTGGCAGATTCCTATTGCCTTTTGTCACTGAATCGTTACATCAAGCTGGACTGTTCCTCCTGGATTTAATAAATCCAGAATATTGGAAGAAATCTTTTATTGCTATACTGCTGTTATAAGACCTAAAAAGATCCTTGTTGCTGCACAGCTGATGGAAGACCTTATGTGAAGCCTTCTACTGTTAAAGTTTCATTTGAACGCCTACCCATCACAGACTGCTCATCAACCTCACCTGGAAAGACTTTGAGTGGCATCCACCTGTTTGGGGCACCTCACCAAACTGAAGAACTTCCTTCCAGATCATGACAACGTTTTTTTATTATTCCTTTTCATTCCTATGAAACAGCTATAAACAAAACTCCTTTCCCTCCACCCCCCCCCCCAATTAACTCTGTTTTTTGGATGTATGTGTGTGTGCATGAGAGTTAGGAAAAATAAGGAGCTTTAATATCTCAATTCATATATTTATTTACTTCATTATTGGTTAAGACTTGGTTTTATAATAAATGGTTAATTTTGTTGTTGATTAAAGAAACCTGGTTGGTGTGCTTGTTTCATACATAGAAACATACATAGAAAATGGAGCAGCAGTAGGCTATTCAGCCCTTCGAGCCTGCTCTGCCATTCATTATGATCATGGCTGATCATCCAACTCAGTAACCTGTTCCCACTTTCCCCCCATACCCTTTGATCCCTTTAAACCCAAGAGCTATATCTAACTCATTCTTAAACATACAATGTTTTGGCCTCAACTGCTTTCTGTGGTAACAAATCCCATAGTCTCACCACTCTCTGGGTGAAGAAATTTCTCCTCATGTCACTCCTGAATGGTTTTCCCCTTAGACTATGACCCCTGGTTCTGGACCCCCCCCCCCCCCCCCAACCCACCCATTGGAACCATCCTTCCTGCATCTACCCTGCCAAGTTCTGTTAGAATTTTATAGGTTTCTATGAGATCCTCCCTCACTCTTCTGAACTCTAGCAAATATAATCCTAACTGACTCAATCTCTCCTCACACGTCAGTCCCGCCATCCCAGGAATCATTCAGGGACAAATAGAGTATCTCATTGGCTGTTTCTGTAAGTGGGAAAAATTTATTGATATGCTGTGACCCGTGGAGAAGTGGGACTGAATTAACAGTGCACTCCTCCCACCTCGGTTGTAACAACGATCATGGCTGATCTTTCTGCCTCACTCCATTTCCTGCCTGGTCCCTTTATCCCTTAATTCCCTGAGACCAAAAATCTATCTATCTCAGCCTTGAATACAATGAACCATACAATGGAGCATCCACAACTCTGACGTGGACAATTCTAAAGATTGACAACATTCTGAGTGAAGAAATTTCTCCTCATCCCAGTCCTAAATGATTGACCTCTTACCCTGAGGCAGCACCCTGTGTTCTAGTTTCCCCAGCCAGGGGAAACAACCTCTGTTTGCCCTGTCAAACCCCTTCAAAATCTTATATGTTTCAATGAGATAAGCTTTCATTCTTCTAAGCTCCAGAGAGTACAGGCCAAATTTACCTAGTCTCTCATCATAAAACAACCCTCGTTAATGTGTGTGTTTTTTTTTCAAGCAAGTTCCACCCCACTCATTTTCTCGACGTGCAATCCACTGAGGATATAAGAAGGAAACCCTAGAGATGCTGATTCCAGCACACATTTCAAGAAGTTACTTGAGGATTGAGGATAAAGTAAAGAGAAACTGACAATCAAAAGGATATGGGAGAGTGAGACTGCAAGAGAAACGCCAAGAGGTAAAAGTGACGACCATAGCTAGAGGCAATGGGGGAGAGAAAGTAAGGAAAGAGAAGCAATAATAGGTAGTGAGACACTGCAAGTTATACATATTCTAAGACATAAGAACATAAGAATTAGGAGATGGTGTAGGCCATTTGGCTCTTCAAGCCTGCTCTGTATTCAATTCAATGGCTGGTCGTCTAACTCAACTCCACCTTCCTGCACTATCCCCATTGTGGTATGATCGCTTTAAGAGTGATGTCCCTTTAAGAACTCAGTTTGCTAATGAGCTTAGTGCCAGGATGTAGACATGTGACTAGAAGCCATAGTCACTCTGCAAACGTAACGTTCTAGACAAAGGTTCAGTACATAGTTTGCTCTGTAATGTATATAATAGTTAGCTGTTAATAACCCTGTTTGAGATCTTCAAGGAATTGGAATCCATGTAACTCATTGTGTTACTTAAGTCAACACAAAGAACACATGACACCCATGTCCCTTAATTCGCTTAGTATCCAAATTTCTATTGATCTCTATCTTGTATATACTCAATGATTGAGCAGCCACAGCTCTCTGGAGTAGAGGATTCCAAAGATACTCAACATTTTTGAGTAAAGAAATTTTTCCTCATCTCAATCTTAAATGGCTGAACCCTTATTCTGAGATTATTACCCCGTGTTCTAGATTCCTCACCCAAGGAACACATTCTCTCAGCACCTCCCAATCAACCCCTTAAGAATTTTATATGTTTCAATTAGATCACCTCTCATTCTTCTAAACTCCAGGGAATATAGGCCTAGTCTACTTAATTTCTTCCAACCTTTGTTCAAAAATATGAGTTGAAAATGAATGGAAACAGTTTTATGTTTCAGAAGCAAACTTCCTATATTTCTTTTGGTGTGCTTGCGCATTTGTCTATATCCAAAAACACAATCAGAAGATAAAAAGGAAAAGGTCAAATTGCAATATGAAAGCACTCATCTGGTTATTGTTAACTTGAAAGGGTCAATTGCATTTTTCCCACATATTTATCTTTTGTACTGGTTTACACAAATAGTCACATTGTGATCTGAAACTAACTTGATGGTATTCTGATTACCATTGTGACAGGAGCACTAAGAGCTATTGGTCTCAGTTAACGTAGACTTGTGACCATTATTCCAATATCTTTGCTAGTGAATGTACCAGCAGCAGGAATGATCCTGTCTTTGTGATTTGCTGCTTAGGCAGAAGGATGCAATTCCAGCAGTCTCCACAATGGCAGCAGTTACTCATCTTAATCTCCTTCAATCTTTGTTGCCTCCCAGCACAATGTGAACTGAGTCGATTTCCTCCTTTCCAAATGAGCCAGTTTTTGACCTGATCATAATCCACAACAGGTCAGAGTGTGCAGCAAAAATGCAGCATTACAGACTGCATGATGCCATCCAATTAACCCAGCCGCATGCATTCGGTGTAATAATTTGAAGTGTCAGCTTGCATTGATTAAAGTGTAAAATGAATGTGCTTTCATCAATCAACATTGAAAGAATCCATATCTGGCTACAGCAGGATTATCTAAGTGTTGATTTCAGGTCGCTTGTGATTAAAGATGGCCATTTTCACAACAGGTGAGGGGAAACTGAAATGATAAATACCACAAATAGCATGGTTTGATCAGGCAAGCTAGTTTTTTTTCAACGAGCATGTCAGTTGGAACTGATGGACAATGACAAAGTAAGCGTGCAATGTAGAATCAGTTTGACTGCCCAGTTAGCTGGAACATACAGCAATCTGGTAATGCGCAGAGCAGATTTTAGGAATCCAGCTGTACCACAATAAAATGCTCCATTGTTTCTCCACACTGAGGTGTACAATGATGGTTGTTTTCACTGCAGCCTGTAGATTGTAAAGAAGGCATTTAGGATGTTCTAAGATAGAGCTGAAGGGATCTCATTGTTTTAGGTGCCGGTCTGTAATCAGGCAGAAACAATTGGGCTAGGTTACATACAGTTGCAGGGTTTACCATTTTTAACTGCAACGAGAAGTAAAATATACCTTTTTTATTTACCAGTCATTGTTTAAAAAATCTTACTTTAAAAACTATATAGAATTACAAGAAAGAAATTATTTGCTCTTCAATGACCTATTAACTTTATATAGCGATACTTTGAATAACTTTGACATCAGCATTCTGCATGATTGGACCAGTTTTTTGACCAATCGGTCTTGACCTTGACTCAATGGTGATCTACTAATTGTTTTACACTTTATTATTGAGCGACAATTTGAAATCAGTTATTTAAAAGGGAACTAACTTCATGCAAAAGTTTTCAACAAAGCTTGTAAGGGTGGAGGGTGAGGTTATGCGTCGCTTTACTCACGATCATACCATGTGCATGTAATGTAGCAATATGTTTGAACAAGCTTTAGGTTCTTGTGTTGCGATGAAACAATGCTTGCTTACAACTTCTTTGAATATGAGACCACTTTAAGATTCCAATGTATATGACTCTGGGAGTAGTTTTGACTTGTGGTGTTGCTTCAGCATCCGCTTGACAGGCAGAGAAGCCGCCCACCCAATTACAACTACGAGAAGCCTCATTTGAATATGATTGGCAACCTGCACACGCCTTTCCCAGCGCTCACCAATTATGGTGGGTGGGTTCCCAGCATCTGCTCAGAGGAAGGCTACACCTTTTCTAAAGCTGTTACGCACAGGTGGGAACTGATAAGGATAGTTTCCCTTTTTCACCTCTCAACTGATCGAAGACAGCGTGTTAGTTAGAAATGTTTTAACCCCCGAGTGTTCTAATGGTCAACAAACAGACAAATGCTAGGTTTTCTTATTGAATAAACATTATCTTTCTTTAAACTACAACACCCGAAAATATTCGCAGCTTCAGCCAAACTCTCTCTCACACACAAGAAGATAGGGATTAAAAGAGAACATGCATTTAGGTCTGATGGTTTTTAAAAGAGTTCACTATAAACCTTGAATTCTTCCCTGGGGTGAGTATTTAAAAATAGTGCAAGCCTTTTTTTTTCTTTTTCCTGGTTCACTGAAGACAAAACTTGGAAAGTTTCAGGTGGGCGAATGCACTCTTTTTGTTTTGTTGTATCTCTGTTACATTTGAATGTTGAAAATCCTGGTACAATTTCTCAGGGTGTCTCAAAGCCACTTCCCGTCTCTGCCTACAGATAGTTTAAAGATGGTGTTCTAGGTAGGGTTCGTCTTCCACTGGAGCAGATGGAATCACTCTATCGTTGGCTCTCTGCCTTTGTCTGCCCAGCATATACTTTCACATGCGTTCAAATCCTCTGAAGAAGGAATTTTCCTCCACACAAGATCAGGGGGCAGGTTGTTCAACCTTGCCCGTCTAAGAGCGAAGTCCAAAGTACGGAAAGTCCTCATCAGAGAACTCCTCTTTGCTGACGATGCTGCTTTAACATCTCACACTGAAGAATGCCTGCAGAGTCTCATCGACAGGTTTGCGTCTGCCTGCAATGAATTTGGCCTAACCATCAGCCTCAAGAAAACGAACATCATGGGGCAGGATGTCAGAAATGCTCCATCCATCAATATTGGCGACCACGCTCTGGAAGTGGTTCAAGAGTTCACCTACCTAGGCTCAACTATCACCAGTAACCTGTCTCTAGATGCAGAAATCAACAAGCGCATGGGTAAGGCTTCCACTGCTATGTCCAGACTGGCCAAGAGAGTGTGGGAAAATGGCGCACTGACACGGAACACAAAAGTCCGAGTGTATCAGGCCTGTGTCCTCAGTACCTTGCTCTACGGCAGCGAGGCCTGGACAACGTATGCCAGCCAAGAGCGACGTCTCAATTCATTCCATCTTCGCTGCCTTCGGAGAATACTTGGCATCAGGTGGCAGGACTATATCTCCAACACAGAAGTCCTTGAAGCGGCCAACACCCCCAGCTTATACACACTACTGAGTCAGCGGCGCTTGAGATGGCTTGGCCATGTGAGCCGCATGGAAGATGGCAGGATCCCCAAAGACACATTGTACAGCGAGCTCGCCACTGGTATCAGACCCACCGGCCGTCCATGTCTCCGTTATAAAGACGTCTGCAAACGCGACATGAAGTCCTGTGACATTGATCACAAGTCGTGGGAGTCAGTTGCCAGCATTCGCCAGAGCTGGCGGGCAGCCATAAAGACAGGGCTAAATTGTGGCGAGTCGAAGAGACTTAGTAGTTGGCAGGAAAAAAGACAGAGGCGCAAGGGGAGAGCCAACTGTGCAACAGCCCCAACAAACAAATTTCTCTGCAGCACCTGTGGAAGAGCCTGTCACTCCAGAATTGGCCTTTATAGCCACTCCAGGCGCTGCTTCACAAACCACTGACCACCTCCAGGCGCGTAACCATTGTCTCTCGAGATAAGGAGGCCCAAAAGAAAGAAAGAAAGAAATATACTTTTATTAAGCTTCCTATCAGATACCTGGTGTCTGTCATATGACCATGGTTTCTCTTTACCATTGTCCTCATAAAGGGTGGCTGATGGTGAGGCCATTGTTAGACAATGGGGACTGGGTGTCACCCGTCCTCATTTCATTTTGATAAAGCAGAGATTTTTCCACACCTATTCATCTGAGTTTGAATTTGGAAGCACCAAGTTTGCCATGCAGTTATTAACCCAATTTGTTGGAGAGGTAGCCATTAACACAGAATGGGCCATTTACATTTTAATTCCTTCTCCAAGTCTGGTCCAGACATTAAGATTGACTCAGGGTTCTAATAGTTTCCATGTGTATTTGCAGTGCAAGATAAGGTCACCTGACCCCTCAACTCCATTTGTTTTTCAGGAAAAGTGCCCATTTTTGGATTAGTTTTATAAATTCATTATATAGTTCATAATTCCTCCTGTGTGAGCTTGACAAAGCAGTTTTTTTTTGGTACTGTGACTTTTGAAGTTCTATGTTTGCCATGGCAAGTGGCTATTCTGGTTGTTGAGAAAAATGGTGTCAAAGGATTTATATAGTGCCTTTAACATAGTAAAACATCCCACACCCCATCACAGGAGTGTAATTAGACAAAAATCGACACCAATCCATACTTTCACACACACTACGAATGCTGTGAAACAATTCAGGATTCTTTTCCCTAGTTCCAAAGATGCAAGTTTCAGCTGAGTGCCTCTTTAAATAGCATTCCTAATAGCCTGCCAGCTACCTGTAAATTGGAGACTTATGACCTACATTGGACCTCAGTGGGGTTTTACTGGGTGGATCTTCAGCTTAGCAGTAGTCTCACTATTAACCATTGAGGTCCAACATGTGTCATAAGTCCCAAATTTACATAATGTAATGAGGCTGCCTCCAGAAACAGGTGGGTGCTTGCACCCCACTTCTCAAGACCCTACTCAAAACGGCCACGTAAACAGGATGTTAAATGTACCATTCAATGGTAGATACTGTCCCGTTTACACCAGATAGGCCAAGTTAAAATCGGCCCACATGTCTAAATGCTGTGACTGTTGCAAAACTGAACCATATTGAACCAGGTGGGTCACAGATTTAGTCCTTTTGAGTTTGTTGATCTTAGGCAGGACAATGGTGGGCCATTACAATTGACCTCTGTGTTCCTGAGTTAGGGAGAATAAAGTCAGCGGGAATCCTGTTCCTGTTCGATAGCCAGTGATGAAAAGTGTGCTGTGTGAATATCAGGTGACAGTAACATCACCTGAGCTGTGATGTCCTCTGCAGCTGCCAGCATTTCTGTCAAGGGGAACTTGAACCACAATAAGTCGGTGCTTTCTGAAAAATCAATAGAAAAGGGGAGACAATTGGAGGTAAAGCCGGAAGGTGGCAAAGAAAACCTGGATAAGAGTGAGAATAGACAAGTTGAAGGACAACTGAAAGCTATTAAAATTGTTATTTGAAACCATGGGCGAAAACAAAGCAAGACAGTACAAGATCTGTTCATATAGTGCAGATATTCAAAAGTCAGAACACTGAAAGTCCATTAACTACGTGCACTCTTTCAGAAATCAACCTTTTATATCCTTTTACATATAAAGTTTTTTTTAAAGGAGCGCTGTTTTATTTGAAATGGTACATGTCAAGTCTTTTATTTTTAAAGGCTTGCATTCAAACAAATTCCACTGACAGAACTCCTGTGGCTCCGTAGATAACATTGTGAGTCAGAAGACAGCTCTTGCCCCTGAGTCAAAGGGTCGTGTGTTCAGGGATTTTGGAACAGGCTTGAGGACTGTGCCTATGTTTCTTTGTTCCTGGGATGGATACATCATCCACACTGACACTTCAGTGCAGTATTGCGGGAGTGCTGTCCTTCGGATGAGACATCTGCCCTTTCAGGTGGATGGAAAAGATCCCATGGCATTATTCAAAGACGTGCATGGAAGTTCTTCCCATGTCCTGGCCAAACCTTAACCTTCAACCAACACCTAAAAACAGATATCTGGTCATTTATTTAAAGGCTAATTGTGGAAGCTTGCTGTTTGTAAATTGGCTGCTGCATTTCCTACACCACAACAGTGACTATGCTGCAAAATACTTCGTTGGTTGGAACGCGACATCCTGAGATTGTGAAAGATGCTATACAAATGCAAGTTAATTATTTCTTTTTACTCTCCCTCCCTCCTTCCCTTCTTCCTGCCCTCACATGAATGACCACTCATAACTTCCTAATTCTTTATTCTCACCGAGAACACTGTTATTTCTTACGCTTTAAGGTATTTTTTTGAATTGGATAAAGCTGAAAATGCTACTGCACCAGTAGTTTATATACACAGCATCTACGTAGATTGTATCCTTTAGAGGTTGATTTTATCAAAGATAAATAGCCGACCTATTTGAACTGGTTAAATAATATTTTGTAGTGTCTGGGGGAAAACTCTGAATATATTTTCTGTTTGATCTCATTGGTTTGGAAAGAAAATAGAATAAAAAAAGCCATGCAGCAACTCTGAAGCCCCTGTATAAAATCATTTTGGGAAAATGTCATGGTCTACCTGATTGCAGATCACTAAAACCACTTACTTTCTGAATTTCTTGCAAGATTACCATTGAATATTTATGGATGAGCATCAATTGCTTCCATTCATCACTTTCCCAAGTATATATTCTAAACGTGAACAAGTAAGGATGAATAATAAAACACTCTGTACAGCTAGCATACTGGGACTAAGGGCAGGCAAGTAGGTCATTACCACATCAGGACTAGGGACAGGCAAGTCAGAAGCAGAACACCGTGATTGATTGTGTGTCAGTGGTGCGGCAGCACAGCAGGGCTAATCGCAAAGTGTGATGGCCTTTTGCTGCAACCTCTGGGCAAATGGTCTACCTGATCTCAGAGGGTTCAAGCCACTTATATTTATTGAAAAAAACAGATTTTCTAAATAGATCCATCATATGCCAACTTCCCAAGTCCACAGCCAGGGAGACCACACAAGTAAAAGAGGAAAACAACAACTTTATACTATATAGGAAGAGAGTGCAGATTGGTTGGTTGGTAAGTGAACTCTGGTAGAGGCATTGTCATGGAGAATGCTCCAGTTTATGGTGACTGACAGTTAACTGACAAGCTATGCCTCTACCAATCAGAGTTCACTTGCCAACCAATCAGCAGTTTCTTCCTATAAAGTATAAAGTTGTTTTCCCTTGCATTGGTATTCATGCGGATTGTCCTGGTGAGTGCAAGGCGAAAAGCTTCGACAACACATATCTATTTTCAGCAATACTCAAGTTCTGTACTAGACAAACGACTATTTGAACAAGAGTAAATTGGCAACCTGTTTTACACCACACTTGATTTCCTCTATCATTGAGCTGGAGCATAGAGCCAAGCAGCATGGTTGGGGAGCATAGTAGGTAAAAAAAATATGAAAAGAAGTTTGTAAAAAATCTCCCTAGAGATTGTGAAGTAAGCCTTTTTTGATGCACTGTTGGAAAATACTACTTTTCCAACAATAACATGAAGTAAACACATGGGTGCTGGACTCTCAGAAGTGAAAAAGGTGACAATTTTCGTATGTAACTTTTTCACAACAAAGTTACTTAAATTCTTCCAAATTATTTAAAAATAATCTTTAGGAACAACAAAACTGAAATATTGTTATAACCTGGTTAAAGGCAGAAAATAATTATATGGGCTGGATTTTACAGGCCCCCTGACATCGGGGGCCGTGGTGCAGCGGCCAGAAAATAGCTCCAGGAGAGGCCCGCCATGGGCCTCAATGCCATGAAGGCCCTGTCTGATGTTGGTGGTGGTGGCAAGGCCTCTTGGCAGCTGCTCAGCGATGGAACCAACATTCAAATATGCTAATTTAGGTAAATTAATGAATTAAATACTTACCCGCTCCCACCGTCCGTTTCGGTGCCATATTGGTGGTGGTGGCCGGCACTGCCATACGGGGATCTGATGGGGAGTGGGGAACAGGTAAGTATTTCAGTGCGGGAGTGGGGGGAGCGGGTTCAAACTAACCTGATTGGTCTAGCGGATGGTGGGAAGGGATTGAAGGTAAAAGTTTAAAAACTTTGGAGGGAGAGGTCAGGTACACAAGGTAAGTATTTTGGGTGGGGGCGGGGGTGAGGGCAAAGAATTAAATGTACAGTTGTTGAGGGTGGCGGGAAGGATCTAGATCAGTACATTTTATTTTTTTCAAAAAATGTCCCTTTAAAATTTAAATTTTACTGTAGGGCTCGAAGCCCTTTAAAAATGGCGCAGGACGCCATTGACTGGGTTGGACCACCCGCCCCCTCCACATTATCGGGGGTGGGGGTGGGGGCAGTCTGCCCCGGCCATGTAAATGAGCTGCCGTGTTTAATATTGTGGTGGCTCCACGGCGTAAAGCCTATTTTTTTGAAGGCAAGATTTTTGAATTCTCAGCATAAAGAAAATAAAACCTGGGTCCCGTAATCATCTTTTGTCTTTCTACTAAATTTTGATAGTTCAAAGATGAAACTTGACTTGGAAAAAATTTATTGAAATTTGTCTTTCATCTTGAGCAGAGGAAAATGATTTGTCTCTTTCAGCCCATTCCAACATGCCATTAGATCCTGGCTGATTTATATTTTAACTCCATGTAACTGCCTTGGTTTCATAACCTTTACTACCCTAGCCTAACAAAAATCTCAATCTCAGTTTTGAAATTTTTAATTGACTTAACCTCAACAGCTTTATGGGGGACTGAATTCCAGATTTTCACCAACCTTTATGTTAGGAGGTGCTTTCTGACATCATCCCTGAACAGCCTAGCTCTAATTTCAAGGTTACGTTCCCCTGTTCTGGGCTCTCCCCACCAGAGGAAATAGATTTCCTTTATCTGCCCTATTAAATCCTTTAATCAGCTTAAACACCTCAATTAAATTACCCCTTAATCTTCTATATTCAAGGATATATAGGAATAGCGTATGCAACCTGTCCTCATAATTTCATCCTTTTAGCCCAGTGCTGTTTCAACAGCAACAGCATTGTTGCATTTGTATAGCATCTCCAATGAGACAAAAATTTTCAAGGTGCCAGCAGAAGCATTATCAAACAAAATTTGACTCCAAGCCACATAAATAGCTATTAAGCCAGATGACCAAAAGCAGTCACATAGGATGTCATTTACGACTTTGGCAACAGTCGTTTCGGAACTGTGGCAGGGGCAGAAACCTAATGGAAAAGATTCAAACATTAAGTTCCAAGAAAGGTGTACATGGATTTGGAAGGCAAAAACAAGTTCAAGCACTTTGGAGAGGAAAGGGAAGCTGGAGATGAGGGTGGTAGTTTGCAAGGGCAGTAGGGTCAAGGCCAAGAAATGCTGGAATCACTCAGCAGGTCTGGCAGCATCTGTGGAAAGAGAAGCAGAGTTAACGTTTCGGGTCAGCGACCCTTCTCCGTTCCGAAGAAGGGTCACTGACCCGAAACGTTAACTCTGCTTCTCTTTCCACAGATGCTGCCAGACCTGCTGAGTGATTCCAGCATTTCTTGTTTTTGTTTCAGATTTCCAGCATCCGCAGTATTTTGCTTTTATTACAGTAGGGTCAAGGGTTGGTTTTTGAGGGGGGGGTTGATGATGGCACGTTTGAAGGAGTTGGAGATAGTATCTGAGGAGAAAGAACTGTTAATATCAGCTAACATGGGAGTCAGGAAGGGAATTTGAATGGTCAGTTGTTCAGTGGGAATAGGGTCAAGGGAGCAGGCGACGGATTTCATCGATGAGATGAGCTTGGAAATGGTTTGAAGGGAGATGGAATCAAAACCAGAGAAAGACACAAATTCACAGTAAGGAAAGGGAGGAACCTTGGAGGAAGTTGTCCTAGTGGGCTATGGAAAGGAAGGGAAACAGGATCATCTCGATCTTTGTAACAAAAATGTCCCTGAGCTCATTGCACCTATTGTTGGAGGTGAGGGTGAAAAAGGCAGGGCAGGGTGGTTTAAGAAGACAGTTTGTGGTGGAGAAGGGAAGATGGATGTTATCCTTGCCTTCCTGGATTAATTTTTGAATAGTCAACAATTTTAGAAATGGAGAGCAGAACCCAATAATGCTTCGAATGATCCAACCAGATCTGGCGATGGATGGTTAAACCAGTTGTCCACCAAAGACATTCAGATCTGCGTCCCTTGTACTATTTGGAGCGTAGATGGAGGGGGAATATACTGGGGGAATGATTAGGGTGAGAGAGTGTGATGATTTAGGAGACAAGAACATTAACGATGGAGGAGAGGGTGTGATTTACCCAATCAGTAGCTCCAGAAATGTCACAATGACCTGTAGGCTAAAGGCAAGATCAGTGGGATTTTGAAAGTGTAGTGGTAAGAAACCTGAGAGAGTTTGTTTCAGGCATGGGTACAGAAAGAAATGGGGTTGCGAGCGGAATATGTATTGGAGAAATATTTCATAAAATATTTGAGATAATCAAAGAAACAGAAATCCTGTTGCATTGTGATAATTGCAGTTGAAAGTGTAATTGGCAATTCTCTTCAGCCTGTAGTATTCAATAAAATATCAACTTCAAGCAGAACTGGGATCAGGCCTAGAGTTTGGTAGCACTGTAATTATGTGTTAAGTTTTTGCAACACTGAACAGGGTGTCTGGAGGTTTGGCAGTACAGGGGAATAGCCCTATGTTTGGCAGTAGAGCACTGAGAGTCCTGAGGCATTGTAGCAGTGGTGGGCAGGAAGTGTGTGAGGAGGGTCTGCGATCCTACAGTTTAGCAGCAGAGGGATGTTAGCACTGCAGTGAGTCCTGAGGTTTTACTGCACTGGGGATGAGGAACCTGTGGTTTCCCAGAAGTGGGGAGTGAACTGCAGTCTCAGGATAATCACAGCATCCAAGGGATGAGAGGGAGGGCACAGAATTTGGAATTAATTGTTTAAGTGGTTTCCTAAGGGCCAGTAAAACTTGATTGATTCATGGAAAATTCATTAGAATTTTCAAAATCTAAAAAGCATATGGTTGCTTTAAGTTGCAAAAATTCTATTGATAAAAACAAGTCACCTCATGAATGTTCAAAGTTTTATATTGTTTCCACGTGGATGCTGAGATGTATATGCAGTGGAGGGATGCACATTTCCAGTGAAGGAATTGTAAACTGTTTAAGGTTTCAGCTCAGAGAGTTGGGTTCATATAAATACTGTTTCTCTTACCAACTGCAGCTACATACACAGATTAAACAAAGATTTTTGCATTAATAGTTAATACAAAAAGATGCTTTCTCTTACCTTGGTACACTGTACAGGGTGTTGGTGAGACCACATCTGGAGTACTGCAGACAGTTCTGGTCTCCTTATTTAAGGAGGGATATATTTGCATTGGAGGCTGTTCAGAGAAGGTTCACTAGGCTGATTCCTGAGATGAAGGGGTTGTCTTATGAGGAAAGGTTGAGCAGGTTAGGCCTATACTCATTGGAGTTTAGAAGAATGAGAGGTGATCTATTATCAAAACATAAGATTCTGAGGGGGATTGACAGGGTAGATGCTGATGGGATGTTTCCCCCTCATGGGGGAGTCTAGAACTATGGGGCACAGTTTCAGAATTAGGGGTCATAGGAACATAGGTACAGGAGTAAGCCATTCGGCCCCTTGAGCCTGCTCCACCATTCAACTAGATCAAGGCTGATCTTGTACCTCAACGACAAATGGAAAAATTTCTGAGAGACAGGATTAGTCTCCACTTGGAGAGGCAGGGATTACCTAAAGATTGTCAGCATAGCTTAGTCAGGGGGAGATAGTGTCTAACTAACTTGATTGAATTTTTCGAGGAGGTGACGAGATGTGTAGATGAGGGTAAAGCAGTTGATGTAGTCTACGTGGACTTCAGTAAGGCTTTTGATAAGGTCCCACATGGGGGATTGGTTAAGAAGGTAAGAGCCCATGGGATCCAGGGCAATTTAGCAAATTGGATCCAAAGTTGGCTTAGTGGCAGGAGGCAGAGGGTGATGGTCGAGGGTTGTTTTTGTGGGTGGAAGCCTGTGACCAGTGATCGGTGCTGGGACCCTTGCTGCTTGTAGTATATATTAATGATTTAGACGTGAATATAGGAGGTATGATCAGTAAGTTCGCAGATGACACGAAAATTGGTGGTGTCATAAATAGTGAGGAGGAAAGGCTTAGATTACAGGATGATATAGATGGCTGGTAAGATGGGCAGAGCAGTGAAAAATGGAATTTAATCCTGAGAAGTGTGAGATGATGCATTTTGGGAGGACTAAAAAGGCAAGGGAATATACAATGGATGGTAGGACTCTAGGACGTACAGAGGGTCAGAGGGACCTTGGTGTACTTGTCCAAAGATCACTGAAGGCAGCAGCACAGGTAGATAAGATGGTTAGGAAGGCATATGAGATACCTACCTTTATTAGCTGAGGCATAGAATATAAGAGCAGGGAGGTTATGATGAAGCTGTATAAAATGCTAGTTAGGCCACCGCAGGAGTACTGTGTACAGGTCTGGGCACCACACAATAGGAAGGATGTGATTGCACTGGAGAGGGTGGAGAGGAGATTCACTAGGATGTGGCCTGGGCTGGAGCATTTCAGCTATGAAGAGAGACTGGATAGGCTGGGGTTGCTTTCCTTAGAGCAGAGTAGGCTGAGGGGGGACCTGATTGATGTATACAAAATTATGAGGGGCATTGATAGGATAGATAGGAAGAAACTTTTTCCCTTAGCAGAGGGGTCAATAACCTGGGGCATAGATTTAAGAGAAGGGGCAGGAGGCTTATAGGGAATTTGAGGAAAAGATTTTTTTCACCCAGAGGATGGTTGGAGCACACTGCCTGAAGAGGTGGTAGAGGCAGGAACCCTCACAACATTTAAGAAGTATTTAGATGAGCACTTGAAATGCCATAGCATACAAGGCTACAGGCCAAGTGCTGGAAACTGGGATTAGAACAGATAGAGTCTCGATGGCCAACACAGCCATGATGGGCCAAAGGGCCTGTTTCTGTGCTGTATAACACTATGACTCTGACTCAAGTTGGCAGGCTAGAACTAGTGGCATGCCACAAGGATCGGTGCTGGGGCCTCATCTATTTACAATCTATATTAATAACTTCGACAGAGAGACTGAGAGTAATATATTAGGTTTTCTGATGATACAAAGCTCGGTGGGAATGTAAGCTGTGAGGAGGACATGAAGCTGCAAAGAGATATAGACAAATTAAATGAGTTGGCAGCAAGGGATCAGATACAGTATAGTACGGGGAGGGGTGAGGTTATTCACTTTGGTAATAAGAATAGAAAAGCAGAAAACATTTTAGAAGTCATTAAATTTTTAAATGTTGGTGTTCAGAGATACTCGGATGTGCTAATACAAGGAACACAGCAAGTTAACATTCAGGTACAGCAAGCAATTAGAAATTCAAATTGCATGTTGGCCTTTATTGCAAGAGGATTGGAGTACAAGAATTAGGAATTCTTACTGCAATTGTACAGGGCTTTGGTGAGACCACAGCTGGGTACTGTGCGTAGGTTTGGTCTCTGTGTGTGCGTGTGCGTATTACTGAAATGACAAAAAATGTCTTCAAAGTTGTGAATCTTTGGAATTGGATGCTCCATCGTTGAGTATATTCAAGACTGAGAGAAATAGATTTATGGTCTCTCAGGGAATCAAGGGATGTGGGGAATAGGCAGGAATGTGCAGTTGAGTCTGAAGATCAGCCATGATCATATTAAATGGCAGAGCAGGCTTGAGGGGCCATATGATCTAACTCCTTCTCCTACTTCTTATGTTAAAGCAGGGTGATTTCTCCAGCAAAATGCAGTGAGTGGACCAGAGGTCCTGACTGTGGCCAATTAAGGGCCTGGACCATGCAAAAAGCAGCGTGGCTTCCAGGCCCGCAAGAGGTGGGCTCACCCCTAACTTTTCAGCTTGTGGGTGGGGTCACTGGCTTAATGTTAAATTCTGGTATGTGTTAATACAAAAGAAAATTGTCTTGCATTGCAAGAATAATTTCTTGCTTTTGTTCTATCACTTAGGAAGGGGAACAAAGCTTTCAAACTACAAGTTCTGACAACCCATAAGTCACCTGTTTTGGTGTCAAAAATAAACATTTTTATTATAATCCTCTGACAAACAGCATTTAATCCCCACTGTCAACATCCTGGAGGTCAACATTGACCAGAAACCCAACTGGACCAACCACATAAATGGTGTGGCTACTGGAGTAGATTACAGACTGGGTATTCTGTGGTGAGTGGCTCACCTCCTACAAGGCAAAATTCAGAAGTGCAATGGAATACTCTCCACTTGTCTGGATGGGTGCAGCTCCAACAATATTCAAGAAGCTAAACACTATTCAGGACAAAGCAGCCCACTTGATTGGCACCCCATCCGCAACTTTAAACATTCACGTCCTCCCCCATTGGTGCACTGCAGCTGCAGAGTGTACTATCCACCGATGCACTGCAGCAATTCACCAAGGCTTCTTCAACAGCTCCTCTCAACCCCGCAACCTCCTCCACCTGCATGGGAACACCATCAACACTGCCCAAGTTTCATTCCAAGTCACACATCATCCTGACTAGGCCATATATTGTTTCTTCTTCACCACTTGGTCAGAATCCTGAAACTCCCTGTCAAACAATTATGTGGGAGTACCTTCACCATACAGTGCTTTGAGAAGAAGGCCCACCATCATCTCCTCAAGAGCAGCTAGGAATGGGCAATAAATGGTAACCATGCCAGCGATACCAATATCTGGAGAGTAATGAAGAAAATGTAAGCTAAAAGCATCATAGTTTAAGGTTAACAATATGATCATCTTTCTATGCCAAAAAGAAATCAGTTGTTTTGGCAAATCAACATTCTAGTTTCTGCATGTGCACATCATAAGTGTTATAATAAAATGGAGGGAAGAGTAGGGAGATCTGATTGTCAGTGCAGTGGAGTGGCAAATGCAGGGTGTAACAGTCAACATCAGCATTGACTTTCATTGAGTGTAGCCATAGTATATAGTAGACAGAACCCCTCATCACAGTTGCCCATTTGGATTATTACCTTTGACATTGATTCTGAAGTGACTGAGCACTCACTTGCAAATCTGAGCAATCATCTTTCTGTGTGCTACTGAACTAGCTGCACTGCAAGCTACCTATTTCCTGCAGGATGCCATTCATCCATCCATTTGGTTCATCCCCTTCCCCCTTCCTTCATGTACAATTACATTTGCTTTTCAAAATAGCGCCACAAAACATGACTGTTGACGCTGTTTCTGAATCCAATTTATGACCCCCACCTTCCTCTTTATCCTTATTTTGCTGTTGATTACATAAACGTAACTGGTTACAATAAGTTCTTTAAAAATGTGTTGGCTTTCACCAGTTCCAGTCTTTAAATGTCCAAACTTTGTAACCATGCAAGACAGTCAATCAAATGAAATCTGAGATCTTAAATCTGAAACTTTGAAGCATTGTGAACTGTGAGGAGGATATTGTAGAATTTCAAAAGGACCTAGACAATTTGGTGGAATGGACAGACAAGTGACAGATGAAGTTCAATACAGAGAAATGTGAAGTGATTCATTTTAATAGGAAGAACATGGAGAGATAATATAAGATAAAGGGTACAACTCTAACGGGGGTGCAGGAGCAGAGAGGAACCTGGGTGTATGTGTATGTCATTGAAGGTGGCAGGACAGATGAATCCCTTGAGGAATATAAAGACAGTAGGAAGGAACTTAAGCAAGGAGTCAGGAGGGCTAAAAGGGGTCATGAAAATTCATTGGCAAACAGGATTAAGGAAAATCCCAAGGCTTTTTATACGTATATAAAGAGAAAGAGGGTAACTAGGGAAAGGGTTGGCCCACTCAAGGACAGAGAAGGGAATCTATGTGTGGAGCCAGAGGAAATGGGTGAGGTACTAAATGAGTACTTTGCATCAGTATTCACCAAAGAGAAGGACTTGGTGGATGATGAGCCTAGAGAAGGGAGTGCAGATAGTCTCAGTCATCTCATTATCAAAAAGGAGGAGGTGTTGGGTGTCTTGCAAAGCATTAAAGTAGCTAAGTCCCCAGGGCCTGATGGGACCTACCCCAAAATACTGAGGGAGGCAAGGGAAGAAATTGCTGGGGCCTTGACAGAAATCTTTGCATCCTCATTGGCTACAGGTGAGGTCCCAGAGGACTGGAGAATAGCCAATGTTGTTCCTTTGTTTAAGAAGGGTAGCAAGGATAATCCAGGAAATTATAGGCCGGTGAGCCTTATGTCAGTGGCAGGGAAATTATTAGAGAGGATTCTTCAGGACAGGATTTACTCCCATTTGGAAACAAACAAACTTATTAGCGAGAGGCAGCATGGTTTTGTGAAGGGGAGGTCATGTCTCACTAATTTGATTGAGTTTTTTGAGGAAGTGACAAAGATGATTGATGAAGGAAGGGCAGTGGATGTTATCTATATGGACTTCAGTAAAGCCTTTGACAAGGTCCCTCATGGCAGACTGGTACAAAAGGTGAAGTCACACGGGATCAGAGGTGAGCTGGCAAGATGGATACAGAACTGGCTCAGTCATAGAAGACAGAGGGTAGCAGTGGAAGGATGCTTTTCTGAATGGAGGGATGTGACTTGTGGTGTTCCACAGGGATCAGTGCTGGGACCTTTGCTGTTTGTAGTATATTTAAATGATTTGGAGGAAAATGTAGCTGGTCTGATTAGTAAGTTTGCGGACGACACAAAGGTTGGTGGAGTTGCGGACAGTGATGAGGATTGTTAGAGGATACAGCAGGATATAGATTGGTTGGAGACTTGGGCGGAGAAATGGCAGATGGAGTTTAATCCGGACAAATGTGAGGTAATGCATTTTGGAAGGTCTAATGCAGGTGGGAAGTATACAATAAATGGCAGAACCCTTAGGAGTATTGACAGGCAGAGAGATCTGGGCGTACAGGTCCACAGGTCACTGAAAGTGGCAACGCAGGTGGATAAGGTAGTCAAGAAGGCATATGGCATGCTTGCCTTCATCGGTCGGGGCATAGAGTATAAAAATTGGCAAGTCATGCTGCAGCTGTACAGAACTTTAGTTAGGCCACACTTAGAATATTGCGTGCAATTCTGGTCGCCAAAACTACCAGAAGGATGTGGAGGCTTTGGAGAGGGTACAGAAGATGTTTACCAGGATGTTGCCTGGTCTGGAGGGCATTAGCTATGAGGAGAGGTTGGATAAACTCGGATTGTTTTCACTGGAACGATGGAAGTGGAGGGGCAACATGATAGAGGTTTACAAAGTTATAAGCGGCATGGACAGAGTGGATAGTCAGAAGCTTTTTCCCAGGGTGCAAGAGTCAGTTACTAGGGGGCATAGGTTTAAGGTGCGAGGGGCAAAGTTTAGAGGGGATGTGCGAGGCAAGTTCTTTACACAGAGGGTGTGAGTGCCTGGAACTTGCTGCCGGGGGAGGTGGTGGAAGCAGGTACGATAGCGACGTTTAAGAGGCATCTTGACAAATACATGAATAGGATGGGAATAGAGGGATACGGACCATGGAAGTGCAGAAGGTTTTAGTTTAGGCAGGCATCATAACCGGCGCAGGCTTGGAGGGCCGAATGGCCTGTTCCTGTGCTGTACTGTTCTTTGTTCTTTGACAGGTTGAGAGAGAGGTTAATAAAGTATACATCCTAGGCTTCATTAATAGTGGACTAGAGTACAAGAGCAAAGAGATTATGTTGTATAAGACACTAGTTTGGCCTCAGCTGGAGTATTGCATCCAGGTCTGGATGCTGCACTTTCGGAAAGATGTGAAAGCATTGTCGAGAGTACAGAAAAGATTCACAAGAATGGTTCGAGGTATGAGGAACTTCAGTTATGAAGATGGATTGGAGAAGTTGGGATTGTTTTCTTGTAAGAAGCTGTTCCCACTCATGAAAGGATCAAGAATGAGAGGGCACAGATTTAAAGTGATTGGCAAAAGCAACATGAGGAAAATCTTTTCACACCACGAGTGGTTAAGGTCTGGAATGCACTGCCTGACAGTATGGTGCAGGCAGGATCAATCGAGGCATTTAAAAGGGAATTAGATTGTTAACTGAAAAAGAAGAATGTGCAGGGTTATGGGGGGCGGGGGAAGGGGAGGGGAATGGCACTAGATGAATTGCTCGTTTGGAGAGCCAGTGTAGATACGATGGGCCAAATAGCCTCCTTCTGTGCTGTAATAATTCTGTGATTCTGTGATCTCCACTGCCTGTGCACACTCTCTGTTCCAAATACTTCTGGACTGCCTAGTACGCTCTGAGCAATAATTGACAAATGCCTGCTGACGTATATTGCTGGGCAGTACACAAGTTGGGCCAGATACAAGAATATACTGTTGTTATACTATAATATCTTATGCAATACTTCATTAAATCCTCTTTGAGTGTTTTAAACACTAAGGAGGGAAAATTTCTGCTGTCCATTTATTGCCAAACTCCATGAAGTGAAATCCAACTACCAGAAAGGTGAGTCTCCATTGAAAATTCCTTTCCCATTATTTTCTAATCCAATCTCACTTTTCCAATTATCTTTCATTACAAATTTCCCTCTCTATTCTTCTCTCCTGAACTACAATGTGAACTTACCCAGGAAAATACTCCAATGTGTTTGACCAATGGTATTCAAATATGGAGTGATTTGAGAAGTGAGCATGGTTCTGGGTCTTGATTTAAATGTATTGTGTAAGATTGTAATGTGCAGCCTGTCAGCTAATTCAGGATATATCAGGGACTGGACCTGGGACTTTCTTGGTTTCTATGACTTAGAAACAAGAATTTGGCAGCAGCTGATGTGGACAGATTTCTATTTTAATCAACCAATATGTTTCCGCACTTTATCTGCTCAGAGCACTTCCAAAATAAGCCCCGTAACTAAGTAAGGAATACTGTCATAGACATCTTTGGGCTTAGCATTTCTGTATAACACAAAATGACGTTACCCACTGTCGACCATTGGCAACACATGCCACACTCAATCTATGAACTCAATACTGAATGATGAATTGCGGGATATGATTCACATTACACTTTTCAAGTGACCTGCAGAACTCTGTCAATCATTATATAGTATTCATCACATCCAGCAGTTCATCATTCAGCACTCGCTGTCCCCTCATGCACAGATCAACCTTCTGGCCAGATCCTGCTGTGTTTAATTAATGTTGAGTAAAATATTTACTGCAACATTGTGCATGTTACAGAAATGGCATTTAACACAGTGGAGGTCACTTTAACTGTGGGTAACAGTGTAAAATGGCCAAAATCAAACAGGCTGCCCATTATATGCATGGCCTGATCTTTCCCTTTCATTGACTTCAGTGCTCTGTGAGTCCCTTGCTCATATATTTAACAACTTACTGGAGTCTGGGATTGTTCCCATGGGTGAGAGGAAAGCCCATGTGGTACTAATATTTAGAAAGGGCATCCAGTCCAAACCAGGAAACTACTGGCCCTTTAGCTTGACTTCAGTTACAGCCAAGTTACTAGAAGGAATCATTACAGATGCACTGTATGAACTGTGTGACAGTCAAGGAGTAATTAGAGATTCTCAACCTGACTTCTGGAAAGGTCCTGCCTCACCAACGTGGGTGAATTAGGTTGGTGAAGGTAGGTATCCCATTTGTATCTTGATTTTGAAAATGCCTCTAACAAGATGTCACCCATTAGGCTACAGTTAAGGCCTGTGAGATAGTAAACAGATAATTGGTTCGATTAGAAATAAGTTACATTCTCATAGGTAGTTATTAATGGTAGTGGGAACTAGTTACTGGTGGAGTCCAGCAGGGATCAGTGTAAAGGCCCTTACTATTCACCAACTTTATCAATGACCTGGATGAAGGTGTTGGGGGAAACTGCCTGCAAATTTACAGATGGTGCAAAGATTTGTGTTAAGTGTAAGGATCATAGATGGGAAAAATAGATTGCAGCCAGATCTTGATGTGAAGGAGAAATGGGCCAATACAAGAATGTATATACCATGCAGGATTGTGTGCTCAATGCTGTTAAGCAGGAGAAAAGCCTGTGTGTGCAAATGCTGAATCTCAGAAGATCCACAACCATTGCTGCGAGGCAATTGTAAAGGCAAATAGAGTACTAACATGTACTATAATAAAAGCAAAATACTGCAGATGCTGGAAATCTGAAATAAAAACAAGAAATGCTGGAAATACTCAGCAGGTCCGGCAGCATCTGGAGAGAGAAGCAGAATTAACGTTTCAGATTAGTGACCCTTCATCAGAACTGGCAAAGGTTAGAAATGTAATAGGTTTTAAGCAAATAAAGCGGGAGTGAGGCAAGAGATAACAAGAGGCTGCCCATTATATGCATGTTGATAGGACAGGGTTACAGAGAATAACTGATCAGAAGATTATGGAGCAAAGGCAATCGGTGTGTTAATGGTGTGTTGAAAGACAAAGCGTTAGTGCAGAGAGGGTGTTAATTTACAGAAAAATGAACAGCCCTAGCCCAAAGCACAAACATGAAAAAAACAGTGGGCAGGCACATGGTAAGAAAAATGAATGATGAAGCAAAATAAAATAAATAAAAAGAAAAAAGAACTGAAAATAAAAAGTGGGGGGCAGTCATGCTCTGAAATTATTGAACTCAATGTTCAGTCTGGCAGGCTGTAGTGTGCCTAATCGGTAAGTGAGATGCTGTTCCTTGAGCTTGCATTGACATTCACTGGAACACTGCAGCAATCCCAGGGAAGATATGTGGGCATGAGAGCAGGCGGGGTGTGTTGAAATGGCAAGTAACTGGAAGCTCAGGGTCATGCATTTGGACTGAGCAGAGGTGTTCTGCAAAATGGTCACCCAGTCTGCGTTTGGTCTCCCCAATGTAGAGGAGGCCACATTGTGAGCAGCGAATACGGTATACTGAATTGAAAGAAGTACAAGTAAATCACTGCTTCACCTGAAAGGAGTGTTTGAATAGTGAGAAGAGAGAAGGTCAAAGTGCAGGTATTACACCTCCTGCAATTGCATGGGAAGGTGCCACGGGAAGGGGACAAGGTGTTGGGGGTAATGGAGTGGACCAGGGTGTCACGGAGGGAATGATCCCTTCGGAATGCTGATGGGGGGGTAAGGGGAGGGGAAGATGCGTTTGGTAGTGGCATCACACTGGAGATGGCAGAAATGGCGGAGGATGAACCTTTGGATGTGGAGGCTGGTGGGGTGGAAAGTGAGGACAATGGGAGCCCTGTCATGGTTCTGGGAGGGAGGGGAAGGGGTGAGGGTAGAGGTGCAGGAAATGAGCTGGGCACGGTTGAGGGCCCTGTCAACCGCATTGGGGGGGAATCCTGGGTTGAGGAAAAAGGAAGACATATCAGAAGCGCTGTCATGGAAGGTTGCATCATCAGAGCAGATACATCAGAGACAGAGAAACTGGGAGAATGGAATGGCATCCTTACAGGAGACAGGGTGTGAAGAACTGTAGTCGAGGTAGTTGTGGGAGTCAGTGGACTTATAATGAATATTAGTAGACAGTCTATCCCCAGAGATGGAGACAGAGAAGTCGAGGAAGGGAAGTGTCAGAGGTGGACCATGTAAAGTTGAGAGAAGGGTGGAAATTGGAAGCAAAGTTGATAAAGTTTTCCAGTTCGGGGTGGGAGCAGGAAACGGCATTGATGCAGTCATCAAACATGTACTGACTGGACAATAAATACAAATCCAAAAAAAAACTATATTGACTTTGTATAAGGCTCCTTTAGGCCACATTTCAAATACATTATCCAATTTTGGTTAACTCACAAATGTGATAGGGCCTGGAAGAAGATCAGAGAAAGGTAACTAGGTTCTTGCCCATTTTAAGGGCCCTTGGAGTTGGAAAATAGATGGGGTGTGGTCATAGAGTTGTAGAGTCAGTTACAGCACAGAAGGAAGCCATTCGGCCCATCGAATCCATGCCGGCTCTCCATGGAGCTATGCAGTCAGTCCCACACCCTGGCTCAATCCCCGTAGGCCTGCATTCTGAAGTCATTGATCATCTCTGCTTCCTCCACCCTTGCAGGCTGTGAGTTCCAGGTCTTACCACCCACTGGATAAAAAACTGCTTCCTTATAATCCCCCTGCATCTTTCGCCCAAAACTTTCAATCTGTGTCCTTTCGTCCTTGCACCATTTGTTAATGGGAACAGTTTTTCCTCGTGTTATGAAAGTGCTTCCATTTTGTAATAGTTTTGAGGACTCATTTAAAAATTGTGGAAATTGATTCATTTGAATGATTGAAGAAATTCCATAGATGCTGGACTTTTCTTTTTAGACGTCACTGGAAAGACTTGAGATTTTATTTTTTTTTAAAAACCCTTACTGAAAGACACATGTCTTAAGCTAAGTAAACAGCAGGAGTCTGGGTGACTAAGGGAGTTGTTTAAAGAGAAATGACATCAAGATTTATGGTGGTCAAGAGTTGGTTTCATTTTTGGATAATGTTTTGATTCAGTTGGGGGTAAACCTGCGAGGAGAGAAGCCACCAGCTCATCCATTTTCCACCTCTTTGAGAAACCCTCAGAATCCAGTGTGATAGCTGAAACCCCTGATGCAGTGATTCCCCTGGAAAGCCTGCCAGACTAATATTCGACATTGCCTGAAAGAAACTGCTCCAAAAAGATCCCAGTGACAGCCATCTATGTGTATTTGGATGTCAGAATAAAGGACCACCTGGGACATACCATATCCTATCCTTTTCCTTCAAGAATTAACAAATATTTGGCCAAAGTATTTTTTTGTCTTTTTTGTAAAGAGCTCTCTGCAGAGAAAACTTTATTTTTTCTTAAACCGGTATGTGTGCATGTGTGTTGGCTTAATTTAGAAGGGAACGTTCATATTTCAACCTGTATGTTAAGGTTTATATCTGTATTGAAAAAGTCTTGTTTTATAACTTAATAATTTTGTTTGTTAAAGAAACCTGGTTGGTGGATTTTATTCTGAAACTAAAATAAAGTATACAATTGGCGGTATCGGTAACTGGGTAAAACATTTAAATACATATTGTGACCCATGGAGAAGTGGAACTAGAGAAAGACAGTGCACTCCTCCAGCATTATCTAAGCCTGTTATAATCTTGTATACTTCTATTAAATCTCCCCTCAATCTCTTTTGTTCCAAGGAGAACAAACCCAGCTTTCCCAACCTAATCTTGTAACTAAAATTCTCCATCTCTGGAACCATTCTGGTAAATCTGTTCTGCACCTTCAAGGACCCTTGCATCCTGACTGAAGTGTGGTGTTCAGAACTGGATGCAGTACTCTAGTTGGGGCCTAACCAAAGCTTTATAAAGGCTCAGCATAACTTCCCTACTTTTATACTCAATACCTCTATTTATCAGCCACAGATACCATATGCTTTACTAACCATTCTCTCAGTTTTTCCTGCCACATTCAAGGATCTATGCACATGCACCCCCAGGTCCCTCTGACCATGCACACTCCTTAGAACTGTGCCATTAAGTCTATCTTGCCTCTCCCTATTCCTTCTGCCAAAATGCATCACCTCGCACTTATCAGTATTAAATTCCAGCTGCCACCTTTCCGCCCATTCTGCTAGCCTATCTATGTCTTGTTGCAGGTTTTCAAGAAATGTCCAAAATGGACGTAAAGACAATGGAGAGGGGATTTGGCCTGCCTGTTTGTGCCAGTACGAGGCCTAGGCCTTAATAGCATGCTGCTGGTCAGTTGTGGGCATGAGTGGCTGCCCTTTTTGCAGCTCAGTGCTGTTGCGCAGGTGGGAAATAGAGCCGTTGCCATGTTGAATCAGTCAGCACATTGTGCCTGGGAGAGAGCGGTTGTCTCAGGTGCCAGGGTGGGGAACTGGTTACCTCGAATGGGTTCACGGCAGGCTAGAGTTCATTTTGAGGCTCAAGAGGAGCAGAAGTGTTTCTCCTGACTAAGCTTAAAAAGAAAAAGTTTCCTGGACTGTTCAATGCCTGGTACAATTGGGCAGAGCCTGCATTATGCAGGAAAGGCCACTTTCCTTTTTTCTCGAGCGACAACCTGAAGTTGCCAATAATGAGCACTGTTGATAAAGCAGTACATCCCTCTTACAAATTAATAGAATGGGTCAATAAATAACGTGATTAATATCCGCATGCCTGCAATCACTTTATTGGCACATAGGATTACCCCTGCGTTGGGGAGGAGTTGGGGCAATGGTCGAGGAGATTGGTTAAAAAATTCCTTTCATTTGGAAGAGATGAGGAAATACAATAAGTAAACAATAGTTAGGCTGGTCTGGTGATGGTCAAAACATGAGTTGTACATTGAGCATTTCCTCAAAGAAGCTATTTGGAAGGATCTGGGGAGAAAAGGCTGCATATTTGTCATTGTCGTTATATGTTTGGTTCTGTATGCTGCCACCTTATTAAGTTTACCATAGAGGCTCTTAGACTGTAGTATTTAAACATCAATATTTATTTCATATCTATATACACTCCACACTAGCCCTTGTGTCTCCTTCAAAAGCCATGCTGTATGTGTTCTCGAGTCTCTCCCAGATGATCTCTTACATCATGGTGGACAGTAATCTTTACATTCTCAAGATTTGGGTGGCACAGTGGCGCAGTGGTTAGCACCGCAGCCTCACAGCTCCAGTGACCTGGGTTCAATTCTGGGTACTGCTTGTGCGGAGTTTGCAAGTTCTCCCTGTGACCACGTGGGTTTTCGCCAGATGCTCCGGTTTTCCCCCACAGCCAAAGACTTGCAGGTTGATAGGTAAATTGGCCATTATAAATTGCCCCTAGTATAGGTAGGGGAATATAGGGACAGGTGGGGATGTGGTAGGAATATGGGATTAGTGTAGGATTAGTATAAATGGGTGGTTGATGGTCGGCACAGACTCGGTGGGCCGAAGGGCCTGTTTCAGTGCTGTATCTCTAAATAAAAAAAATAAATAACCCTTTCATACCCTTATACTATATCTTACCTCCACACCCACCCCCCCCCCCCAAGTCTTTGTCCCAATATGTATTTACATACATTCACTTTTTATTTACATACTACCCCATCTCACCCAAGTCTCTGACTTCATAGATTCAATCTGTCAGGAGGCTTCACAACTCTCCCTAATCTTGTCGTCCGATGTGGAAGATTGATAGTCTTTCTCTGACCCCTTGTGTACATTGAGCATTTCCTTGGATGGCCTTTGCTGAGTTTGTAGTATTCGGTACTTTTTGCATTTCAGGTTCAACATTTGAGTCATCGTCGAAATATATGACTGATTGAAATCTTTGCTGTCAAGGAATAAGATTCCTTCTACTTCTGGTTTAGAGTACCTTTCTTAAGCTTGTAGTATACAAGATAATAGTTGATTCTAGTCTTTCTGGACAGTTACTCCTCCATTTTGGTCTCGTACCTACACCTTTTGCCCTTCTGACAACGTCGGTAGATTTCTGGTTTGGTATCTTATGTTATTATAGGCTTGTTTGTTTCAATATGACTTTTCTTTGTCTTGATAATCCTAGCTTTGTCACCCTGAAAGTAATTTCTTGGATGGAGTTGGAAGTTGCATTGGAAATTTTCTTCCCGTTAGGAGTTCGGATGGTGCTAATCAATATAATAATGTCCTGTCCTGTCGGTCAGTAGTGCTATTTGGAAATCTTGATTTTTTTTCTTCAACATAGCTTTAATGGTCCTGACTACTCGCTCAGCTTCACCATTTGATTGTGGATACTTAGGAGAACTTTGTTAATTTAACAAATCACTTGTTAAATTAACAAATCCCCATTTTTTCCACAAAATGCGCGAAGTAATTGTTGGCAAATTGAGGCCCATGAAGTGTTTGATCTGGGTTTGATTGTATTAGTCTATCCTGGCGGGCAGCCATAAAGACGGGGCTAAAGTGTGGCGAGTCGAAGAGACTTAGTAGTTGGCAGGAAAAAAGACAGAGGCGCAAGGGGAGAGCCAACTGTGTAACAGCCCCGACAAACAAATTTCTCTGCAGCACCTGTGGAAGAGCCTGTCACTCCAGAATTGGCCTTTATAGCCACTCCAGGCGCTGGTTCACAAACCACTAACCACCTCCAGGCGCTTATCCATTGTCTCTCGAGATAAGGAGGCCAAAGAAGATCCACTAATCTGTGCTCACTGTGTTTGATTAAGCCTATGGGTGGAGCTGAAGAGTTTGAAACAAACTAAAAAGAGACAGATTGTTCTGAGAAGACATTGTGCTGAGATCTTGTAGTGCAGAGATATTTTGAAGTGTTGTAAAGAAAACAGTTGGTGATTTAATCCAAGAGATATCTGCATTGCTTTGAGATAAATCAGATATACATACTATGGGCTGAATTTTATAAGCTCGCTGCGGATCTCCCTGTGCAGACCGCTCATCATGGAGCCACCAGGCTATTCAGCGCGGCATCTCATTAACATTCCCAGGTTGCACCTCCCGCCCCCCCCCTCCCTAATGTCATGGAGGGGGCAGGCTTGGCGCCGCCATGACTGGCACCCTATTTAAACTGCAGCCAACCCTGCATTACTCACAACTGAGAAATAAAACCTTGATGCTGTAGCTGCGAAGGGAAGACTGTTCAGTTACCTGTTGAGACCAAAGTCCGTTGAACATTCAGCAGATGTCAGAGGCATGCTCCATGGTGGCCCTAAGGTTCAGCGATGCCTTCCTGCTCAGTCACCTTCCAGGCAATGATAAGAAATGGCCCTCCCACCTGACCAAGCAAGCCTCAGTGGAAGTGGCAGAGTAGGTTTGTCGCCGTGGGGGCATCTGGCGTGACTGGGTGCAGTGCTGCAAGAGGATGAACAATCTACTGCGCTCTGCAAAGGTAAGTGGCATTTTGTTGCATGGCTCTGCTGAACCTGGGTGTCCCCAGAGTGGCACATGTGTGCCACTGCCATGCCAAAGACAGAAGTCGGGCAGGGAGGAATGACATTACATGAATTGATGCATGTATGAAAGAAATCGCCCTTGTCTGCTGCTCAGAGCATGGCGCTTACTTGACAGGCTCACTCAATAGTGCCGACCAAGCCTTCCCCACCTTTGGGCCCAGCACCCCTGTCGCAACGTGTTGTGTTGTTGCTTTGCAATGCCTAATATCTGCCTCCCTGCTCCTCCAGGCAAAGAAGGCCCACAATTCGTATGAGGTGGAGATGTGCCAGATTTAAGACCACTGACACAGGCTGAGGAGGAGGCCCTAGACCTTGCTGCTGTCCATGTGGACATTCCATTGGTGATGTTGAGCTCGGGGCCCTGGTTGAACAGACAGCCATTTTATATACACAATGATCGCTGTGAAAATGTTATTGTTTGAGATGATGCTGACATAATCATTACAATGCTCACCATAAAGACTGACAGTGTGCTCTTCTCATTGTATCTTGCAGGTCAATGGTTTTGAGTCGGCAATGGTGGCCCAGGACTCGTCCCACACCTTAGAGGAAGAGACATCCTCAGAGGGTGCAGCATCCCTTGACGCTCCCACACCTTCCACCAGTGCAGATACAGTCACCTTGGTGGGAATCCAGTCGTCTTTGGAATCTGGTTCATAAGCTGGTGAAAGCACTGCACAGGCGCCTGAGCAGCTGACTGAGGCTGACACAGCCAAGGCCCTGACAGTTGGAGGGCTAAGTGGCCAGGCTCATGTTGAGCCCCAGGCTGCTGATGATCCTCTGTCAGCACAGGGGATGCTGCAGCTGCAGCAGCAGTCATGGCAACATCTAGTGGAGATATCACAGGCCGTGCGCAGCCTTGAGCGGATGATTGGGCAGTCAGATTCCATTAATTCATGCTGACCTGCAATCCCTTGCCGTGGCTATGACATGCATGCAGCAGTGGCGAGAGAGGGACCAGGGACAGGGAGAGTGTCCCTGCCCCTGATCCTTCCCAGGGGAGCAGAGAGGTTCAAACAAGCCTTGAGATGGAGGAGGTGAGCCTGCACCATATCTGGGGTCCACTCTTAAGGTGATTCCAATGTGGACACAGGCCCCTCCATCGGTGAGTCAAGCTCCAGCAGCCACGATGTCTGAGGAGGGTTCTGCACTGATGCAGGATTCCCCAGCCAGCCGGGACCCTCCAGGCCTTGTGCGCGCAGTGAACAACAGCCAAAGTCATCCACAGCCAAAGGGCATTCTGATCAGCAGCCTTCCTCCAGTCAGGCTACTAGTGCAGAGGTGGCACCGTGAAGGAAATCTGGCCAACGTTACAAAAAACACCGTGACACAAATGGATCTGCATGGGTTGCACTACACTGTAAAAAGTTACATCACTAAATGTTCTTCATTAACGTGTGCCAGCATGTACCAATCGTGTCTCCTCCCATTACATCATTGGCCTTTCAGAACTGCCAATGTATGGAATAACACCATTGCCATGCCAGCATTATTCATGTATGTCTCCACGGATGCAGACAATGGCTCAGTCTGCTGCTGCTAGTAACGGTGGAGCAAAGATGTTGCAGCTGCGGACTGCTGCACAATAGGTGAATGAGGGTGCTGTGTAGCTTGCAGAGCACCTGGTGGACTTCATAGCGTGGAGAACCGTTGATCAATAAGTCGTTGCCGTACATCCTTGCTCGCTATTCGCCGCTCGCCCTGTATGCGCTGCCTGATCACTCTGTCCTCCCATGTGCCTTTCCTGCTGTAAGTCCTCTGCATCCTCATTGTCTGAGGAGGAATCCTTCTCATATCTCTCCTCATCCTGCAAGGCCTCCATCCTATTGAGTGCGTAGTTGTGCAGAGCACAGCACACAGCAACAAACGAGCTGCCCTTTCCGGTTCGTACTGCAGGGCACCACCCCAGCTATCCAGGCAGTGGAAGCGCATTTTCAGCATGCCGATCGCCTGCTCAATGGTGGCTTTGGTAGCTCCGTGGCAGGCGTTGTTGAAGTGATTTAGGACTTCAACCCCTTATAGGGACTAAACCAAATCAGGAGTATATCCCTATGAATCTCTAATTAAGTTCAAACCAGACAAACTCTTATAGACAAGTTCTGAACAGGGTCACTGACCTGAAACATTAACTCTGCTTCTCTCTCCACAGATGCTGCCAGACCTGCTGAGTTTTTCCAGCATTTCTTGTTTTTATTTCAGATTTCCAGCATCTGCAGTATTTTGCTTTTCTATAAACTCTATAGACACTTATTTGGGTCCAAAGAATTGAACCAGTTTTCCCTCAAAGAAAGAAAACTAACAGAATATTACCATCTTTCGGATAGCCTATTTTTAAATAATTATGTCTAAATCATAAATATCCCAGATATGATAAGGGTCTGGGAAACTCTCTTCAATATGTATCTTTCCACTTAGAGACAGAGAGAGGGTTCTTGTAGTTGGATACAGAATGCTACATGAGACAATTTATGAATTTTTATATATTTATTAAAGATTTTAACATGCAATACACTTTTAAGTGGATAAGTATACTACAATATCAAAGATTACTAAACGATGTAAAACATAATCTTCTTTCTAAAATAGAATCCAAAAGTTCAACCTTGACAATGTTACAGAAAAATATCTTAGAATATCCATCAAAAGTCAAAGTAAACTGTTACCTAAAATTCCCCGAGTAAGCCTCCTGCTTAACAAGACAAAACACTTTCGGTTAAGAGCAGAATTCTCTTGTCATGCGGTCAGCCGTTCTTACCATAGGTTGAGAAGCATTGATGAGGAATTTCAACACCTCTGATTTTTCGATTCAAAACTCTCACGTTTATACTATTTCTAATCTATTAACTCATCTTTTGGAATGTCAATGTTACCTTTCTGTGTGTGTTTTTCCCACTTTCATTATCCATATATGGTAATATCATTACTTATTCCCAATTAACTATCTGCTGAGAATTCCCTTCTCATGAAGTTGTGAGCTTTTATCTGTTCAAAATGTTTGTAGTGTTTTATAGTAACAATAAGACTTAAGTTTATAAATGTGTTTTATACTTATAAGATTTTTAATTAAATTTGTGCAGTAACTGTTCTTTCCTTTTTGAGTTAAATTTGGTTTACGTGGCATCTGTTTTTGTAGGTAACATTCCATTTTGTGATTGATCATTCTTTGGTATCTTGTACCATCTCCTTAAGTCAGTCTGTCTGTATCATTAACAGTATCTACTAATTACGATTATAGTTATCAGTACGGATCGTGTACACCCTGCTTGATATGTTTCCAATGTAGCAAAGACCTTGGAATGGATTTTTTTAAACTTAAAAGGTGTTTCTGATACACATTCCATTGTAACAGGGATGTTCATGGATTTGTAACTCTGCCTTTAAAGGGAATTTCAGTGAGTCTTGAAAACTGACCATTTATTCAATCTTTAATTCCAAAATGTATAATGTATTAGTTGTATCTAAATTCCACCTAATTAAGCCTCTTATACCTATATTTCATCACATTGTATCTCTGCTCTGCATCACTGGTGGGTTTTCGCACCAGCATCAGGAGCCACATCTGCAAGGCGTAGCCCTTGTCTCCAAGAAGCCACCCCTTGATGTGAGACAGTTCAGTGAACAGAAAGGGCACCTGGGCCTGGCGCAGGATGAAGACGTCATGGCTAGGCCAGCATTTATTGCCCATCCCTAATTGCCCTTGAGAAGGTGGTGGTGAGCTGCATTCTTGAACCGCTGCAGTCCATTTGGGGTAGGTATACCCACAGTGCTGTTAGGAAGGGAGTTCCAGGATTTTGACCCAGCGACAGTGAAGGAACGGCGATATAGTTCCAAGTCAGGATGGTGTGTGACTTGGAGGGGAACTTGCAGGTGGTGGTGTTCCCGTGAATTTGCTGCCCTTGTCTTTCAAGTTGGTAGAGGTCGCGGGTTTGGAAGGTGCTGTCTAAGCAGCCTTGGTGCATTGCTGCAGTGCATCTTGTAGATGGTACACACTGCTGCCACTGTGCGTCGGTGGTGGAGGGAGTGAATGTTTGTAGATGGGGTGCCAATCAAGCGGGCTGCTTTGTCCTGGATGATGTCGAGCTTCTTGAGTGTTGTTGGAGCTGCACCCATCCAGGCAAGTGGAGAGTATTCCATCACACTCCGGACTTGTGTCTTGTAGATGGTGGACAGGCTTTTGGGAGTCAGGAGGTGAGTTACTCGCCTCAGGATTCCTAGCCTCTAACCTGCTCTTGTAGCCACGGTATTTATATGGCTACTCCAGTTCAGTTTCTGGTCAATGATAGCCCCTAGGATGTTGATAGTGGGGGATTCAGCAATGGTAATGCTGTTGAATGTCAAGGGGAGATGGTTAGATTCTCTCTTGTTGGAGATGGTCATTGCCTGGCACTTGTGTGGCGCGAATGTTACTTGCCACTTATCAGCCCAAGCCTGGATATTGTCTAGGTCTTGCTGCATTTCTACACGGACTACTTCAGTATCTGAGGAGTCGTGAATGGTGCTGAACATTGTGCAATCATCAGCGAACATCCCCACTTCTGACCTTATGATTGATGGTAGGTCATTGATGAAGCAGCTGAAGATGGTTGGGCCCAGGACACTACCCTGAGGAACTCCTGCAGTGATGTCCTGGAGCTCAGATGATTGACCTCCAACAACCACAACCATCTTCCTTTGCGCTAGCTTTGACTCCAGCCAGTGGAGGGTTTTCTCCTGGCTTGATGGTAATGGTAGAGTGGGGGATATGCCGGGCCATGAGGTTACAGATTGTGGTTGACTACAATTCTGCTGCTGCTGATGGCCCACAGTGCCTCATAGATGCCCAGTTTTGCATTACTAGATCTGTTCGAAATCTATCCCATTTAGCACGGTGGTAGTGCCACACAACACGATGAACGGTATCCTCAATGTGAAGGCCGGACTTCGTCTCCACAAGGACTGTGCGGTGGTCACTCCTACCAATACAGCCATGGACAGAAGCATCTGCGGCAGGCAGATTGGTGAGGACGAGGTCAAGTATGTTTTTCCCTCGTGTTGGTTCCCTCACCACCTGCCGCATACCCAGTCTAGCAGTTATGTCCTTTAGGACTCGGCCAGCTTGGTCAGTAGTGGTGCTACCGAGCCATTCTTGGTGATGGACATTGAAGTCCCCCACCCAGAGTACATTTTGTGCCCTTGCCACCCTCCATGCTTCCTCCAAGTGGTGTTCAACATGGAGGAGTACTGAGTCATCAGCTGAGGGAGGGCGGTAGGTGGTAATCAGTAGGAGGTTACCTTGTCCATGTTTGACCTGATGCCATGAGACTTCATGGGGTCCAGTGTCGATGTTGAGGGCTCCCAGGGCAACTCCCTCCCTACTGTGTACCACTGTGCCACCACCTCTGGTGGGTCTGTCCTGCCGGTGGGACAGGACATACCCAGGGATGGTGATGGCAGTGTCTGGGACATTGTCTGTAAGGTATGATTCTGTGAGTATGACTATGTCAGGCTGTTGCTTGACTAGTCTGTGGGACAGCTCTCCCAACTTTGGCACAAGCCCCTAGATGTTAGTAAGGAGGACTTTGCAGGGTCGACAGGCTGGGTTTGCCATTGTTGTTTCCGGTGCCCAGGTCGATGCCGGGTGGTCTGGCCGGTTTCATTCCTCTTTATTGACTTTGTAGCGGTTAGGTACAACTGAGTGGCTTGCTAGGCCATTTCAGAGGGCATGTAAGAGTTAACCACATTGCTGTGGGTCTGGAATCACATGTAGACCTGACCAGGTAAGAACAGCAGATTTCCTTCCCTAAAGGACATTAGTGAACCAGATGGGTTTTTACAACAATCGACAATGGTTTCATGGCCATCAGCAGACTAGCTTTTAATTCCGGATTTATTAATTAAATTCTAATTCCACCTTCTGCTGTGGTGGGATTCGAACCCATGTCTCCAGAGAAATACCCTGGGTCTCTGGGTTACTAGTCCAGTGATAATACCACTACGCCACTGCCTCCCCCATTATTTGATTGAGTGGAAGCCCTTACAGTTTACGTATGCAGCTGATCACCCTGCGGGAGCCTTGATGGCCACATGGGTGCAGTCTATGATGCCTTGCACCTGTGGGAATCCCACGATGGAGCCAAATCCGATGGCCCTCTGGGCCTGGCTCTCTGGATCTGTCCTGAAGAGGATACAGTCACTGGCCCTCCAGTACAGGGCATCGGTGACCTCCCTGATGCAGCAGTACACTCCTGACTATGTAACCTCACAAAGGTCACCAGTGTGTCCTTGAGATGATGCAGAGGTGTAGAAGTTAAGAGCTGCTGTCACTTTGAGGGCCACAGGCATAAGATGTCCACTGAAGCCCATCGGCTGCAGGCCATTGTTCAGCAGGGCACAGAGATGTGTCACCACCTCCCTCGATATCCACAGTCGCCACTGACACTGGTGGTCAGACATCTGCAGGTATGTCATGTGGGACCTGTAGATGCGCGGAGTTCTATAGTGGCGGGTTTGCCTTTGGGGCCTGCTGCTGCTCAATACCGGGGGCTCCCATGTGGTCTTCACCTGCCTTTTGGTTCTGCCTGTGGCGCAAATAGCTCCTCACGACAAGAAAACAATGAATACAGGATGTACCATCCCCATTTCCAAGTTGCAATTAAACTCGGTCCCTTCACTAGTTCAAAGTCACCTAACAGGACAAAGAATGATGTTGATTGGTACATTAGGTGCTTTCATGCATCAACTCTATGGCATGGCATGGGCTGTCTTAGCTTCCACTAAGAGTGGCGCAGTATGACCACATTCAGATTGTAGCAGTTGCAGCAATTGGGCCACCAGCCAGATTACCTTTTAAACGCCTACCGTTAATGGCACCCACCCCACACACAGGGTTCCTGGAGTGCCATAATTCCTTCACACACATTCAAAGGCACAGAATACCCCCCTTTACGGAGGCAGGATACACGGTTCCTCCCTTCATGACTTGTGCCCCTGGTAATTCCATCCCCATGCCACCTCCCTTGACCACTGCAGAGTTGTGCCCCCAGTAATACCATTCCCTCCCACCTCCATACACGCATGCAGAGTTGAGACCTATCTCGCAACAATGCTAACATTCACAGGCTCTGAGCATGGCAACTTCTGTCCCACCAGCTTTTATCAGTCAAGAATGGGAAAACACGTGAGAGATGCCCGTTTACCTGAATATTCTGAAGTGTTTTCAAAGTGGCAGAGGCATGCATAATGTGGCAAGGTAAGTAGAGATTTGCATATTTAAATTTGTCTCTCGTCACGGGGGGGGGGGGGGGGTGCCACCACTGGCCATGTGGTGCCGAGCCTTCCTGGCATCGGGAAGCATGGCGGTCCTCTTTCTAAGGCATTTTCCAATCCCCCTGCCATGACCCCCGCATCAGGGAGGTCTTTAATATTCAGCCCAATATGTTTATGTTAGTTTGCTGGATATAACAGTCCATTATCAAATACTATCTGATCAGGTATACCATGTTATGGTCAAGTGAGGAGGGGGTCGAAGGCTTCCCTCTTTTCCTTTTCCTTGTTTTACCACAACCGGTTTCATTATTCATTTAAAGTGAATGTACTGGACATTTGTGGGTGGCACAGTGGCACAGAGGTTAGCACCGCACAGCTTCAGCGACCCGGGTTTGGTTCTGGGTGCTGCCTGTGCAGAGTTTGCAAGTTCTCCCTGTGACCGCGTGGGTTTCTGCCGGGTGCTCCGGTTTCCTCCCACAGCCAAAGACTTGCAGGTTGATAGGTAAATTGGCCATTGTAAATTGCCCCTAGTGTAGGTAGGTGGTAGGAGAATTGTGGGGATGTGGTAGGGAATATGGGATTAATGTAGGATTAGTATAAATGGGTGGTTGATGGTCGGCACAGACTTGGTGGGCCGAAGGGCCTGTTTCAGTGCTGTATCTATGATTAATTCAGTCAGTGTTTGATTACTTACTTGCTATGGTCATAACAAGAACAAAATGGACAGGTTTTCTTGAGTTTAACAAAGAAAGAGATTAACTTTATTGTACTTAAACAAACTAATGAATATAATAAACTGTGTGCCAACTCTCTTTCTCACACACACACACACACTGGAGGTTTACACACAAAGAAATAGGTTATCGAGTGGGGAAATGTTGATTGGTTTAGTTAGAGTCCACAGGAAAAAGGGTGTACAGTCTGTGGGGTTTGGTGATTTGGCTGGCTTCTAGCTGAATTCAGTGGTCCTGAGCTTTTAGTTTGAAGAGACAGTGACTGGTGTGGTGGGTCTCTTGGAGCCAACAATGCAGGTGATTTCCTGCAACGGTGTTTCTGATTGAAGCCAGAGTATGCAAAGTCAACAGGCAGAGTATGAAGTTTGTAAGCTGAAATGGAGAGAGAGAGAGAGAGACCCCCACTGGGGTCTGCACATGTCAGAGTCCAGAAACTTCTCCATGCTGCTGTAGAGAAACACAAGCTTAGAACCACAGATGGGGAGGTGCTTGTCACATGTCAGTCACCCAGTGATTCAAGCATGGTAGCATTGTTTCTCTTCTTGCGAAAAAGAACAGGTAGTTCCCTTGAACTTCCTGTGTCTTTGTTCTTGCTGGGATGAGCAGCCATTTCATCTCCCTCCTCACAGTCCTTGCAATATAGGATAGTGTTGTAAATTAGGTGGCCATCCTAAGCTGCCAGCAAAGTCATCCTTCATCTGTTCTCTCATAAATTTCTTCAAAAAAATATAAATTCAGATCTCCAGTCAGTGGATTAATGAAAATTATTATTCAACAAAGCAAGTTAGCCTGACAATGTGTTGTGAAAACAGTTTGCAAAACTCTGATGACTGCTTCTGTTTTTGTTGTTGTTGTTGTTTACATCCATTTAATTTCGATCCATCTTGAGCAGTAATCGACTATAATTGATAGGATCTCCCCACAAAGCAGAAGAGATCCATCAACCATTGCCATGGTCAAGATGGGAACTGGGTTGAAATTAAAGGTTCTTTCTGATCCTGTCTGTGAACTACGCATACGTCGCAATTTAAAATAAGTTCTTCAATATCCTTCAAGATTCATGGCCACTACATGGATGCTTGAGGCCATGTTCTACATTTAGTTATGCCCATATGGCTCTAGTGTATTTTGTAGAAGATATCTACTCGGAGTGACACTGGAATCACCAGTCTCTCATCATACACCAGAAAATCATCCACTATGTTAAAGCATCTTCTGTGTTCGAGGAAGATTTTCATCCTCTTACCTTTGTTGGACACTGTTGTGGTCAACCTTGCTTGCAATTTTGGCAGACATAGATGCATTCTTTATCTTGCCCCTGAGCCTGATGAATTTGTTGGACTTGCTTCTTCCCAAGTTTTCTGTCCGTGTAGAACCCCTGTTGGAACTTGCTGCATTTCTCTTTCTCACTCTGGTAGTCTTTTGAGCGGCATGGCGGGCTGTGCTGTGTTGTGCAGGTTCTCTCTCCATTGGGGGGGGCTCTCTGGCAGAGTCTGGACTCTCTGCAGTGCTCAGGTCGGGGTGGGGGGATCGCCCTCTGTCCCAGATCAGTCTCCCCAGTCCTGTGAACAATTTCGGGAATTCTTCTTGAAAGTGACTCCTGGATTCTTGTTTAATAACTTCTACTTTCTCAGTATGAAAATCAATACAAGCTCTTCCACTGAAGTGTGAGAACTCCTGATTTCTTGGGACATACAGTATTTCTAATATCTGCTTTTCCTTGTATTAAAGTGTTGCCTGTAACATCCCCGTCACTTCAAGTTCAACTCCTCCTGGGCCATGTAACTCCGTTACTGTTGGTTGAAGAAAGTGTGTGGAAAGCCTCGACTCTTTGTCAGATAGGACTGTTAGACTTGCTCCGGTGTCGAGTTTGAAATTAGTGATCTATCCGTTGACATGCTCACCAAAATGCTTGATTTGGATCACTGGTCTCGCCCTGAAAATATTTCGATTGGTCTTCTGCAGGAGGTTGTTTAACTTAATTAACTTCTCCATCTTTGAATGTTTTTCTTTTAGAGCTTGAGGTAATCGAGATTTTATTTCAGCACATCTTACTGAAATGCTCTATTTTTATGTAATCAAAGCATTCCGCTCTATTGTCAGGACATTTGGCGCCACATCGCTGGCAGGGTTTAAAGGTGTCTTTCGCCTTCCTCCCCACACCCCGCCACCCCAGTGTACTTTTTTCCCTGGTGCCTCCTCTTCAGCCCTTTAGTGAAGGAACTGAACAATTGCAGCAGGTGTCCTGAACCAAGGTCTGTCTTCAATCTATGCAGCAATAACAGACCAATCCTGCGATGTGAAGTAGGAATCACAAGCTTTTAAAATGTTTTCAAATTTGGCTGATGTTTCATTAATATCTTGCCTTGCTATCATATCATCAGCTATATCACCAATTAAATATCATAATGTATTCAATTGCATTGTTTCTGACCTGCTGTCCAATTTAGATGCAATTCTATGTCTGAGAAAACTCTTTCTCCATAATGTCATGAAGAGTCCATTTTTTTTTGCTAAAACTTCAGAATCTACATTTTTTTAAAAAAGGAAAAGGATTTCCGTAGCCATTGAACCATCTGGAGATAGCTGAATTTTATGGATGCATTTTTTTCAAAAAAGCAAGATCAACAAGAAGCTCCTGGTTTTGACTAGTAAACAAATACTGGAAACCAAGTAATTTCAAGGAAATCAGCAGGGGGTTTGACCTAAGAGCTACCTTTTGTGTGATATGAGATAATTTATGACTTAGTATGTGATTTGATTCAGGGAACATTTTAGTTTCATTTTTGAACTTTAAAAGCCAGTGAGTTTGGACAAAAGCAGGCAACTGGAGTTTGAGACAGACCTGCCTAGAGATCAGAAGAAAAAACAGATAACTATTATCTCTCCGTAAAGAATTCTTGCTCTTGTAAAGCAAAGGCATATGGGACACTTGCCTTTATCAATCGACGCATAGATTACAAAAGCAGGGAGGTCATGTTGGAGTTGTACAGAACTTTGGTAAGGCCACAGCTGGAGTACTGTGTGCAATTCTGGTCGCCACATTATAGGAAGGATGTGATTGCATTGGAGGGGGTGCAGAGGCGATTCACCAGGATGTTGCCTGGGATGGAACATTTAAGCTATGAGGAGAGGTTGGATAGGTTTGGGTTGTTTTCACTGGAACAGAGAAGACTGAGGGGTGACCTGATCGAGGTGTACAAGATTATGAGGGGCATGGACAGGGTGGATAGGGAGCAGCTGTTCCCCTTCGTTGAAGGGTCAGTTACGAGGGGTCACAAGTTTAAGGTGAGGGGCGGGAGGTTTAAGGGGGATTTGAGGAAGAACTTTTTTACCCAGTGGGTGGTGACGGTTTGGAATGCCCTGCCTGGGAGGGTGGTAGAGGCAGGTTGCCTCACATCCTTTAAAAATTACCTGGATGAGCACTTGGCATGTCATAACATTCAAGGCTATGGGCCAAGTGCTGGCAAATGGGATTAGGTAGGCAGGTCAGGTGTTTTAATGCATCGGTGCAGACTCGATGGGCCGAAGGGCCTCTTCTGCACTGTATTATTCTGTGATTCTGTGAAAAGCTTGTATGAAGTGGTACTGCTGCCTCCTGCATTTTTGAAGAAACACTGAATATTTGCAGAAACTTTGCATCTTTAAAAGGACTTTTGCATCAAATGTGAGAACTGGCACCTGTTGCTACACCCCTAATGGAAGACCAATATGAAGCCTTCGACTGTTAAATTTCTTTGAACACCTACCCAACACAGACTGTTCATCAACTTCACCTGCAAAGACTTTGAGTGGCATCTGACTATTCGACTTTGGGACACCTTGCCAAACCAAAGAACTTCCTTCCAGATCATTGAAGTCTAAAGCTTTTTTTTATTCCTTTTTTATTCCTTTGAAATAGCTGTAAACAGAAATCCCTTTTTTCCCGGTTAACCAGTTTTTGGATGTATGTGCATAAGGGCTAGGACAATAATAAGGGGCTTTAGTATTCCAATTTGCGTATAGATTTACTTCATTATTGGTTAAGACTTGGTTTTATAATAAACAGATAATTTTGTTTATTAAAGAGGCATGGTTGGTGCACTTTATTCTGCAGGCAAATAGAGTAATTGGCTGTTTCGGTAAATGGAAAAATTTATTGATATGCTGTGACCTGTGGAGAAGTGGGACTGAATTAACAATGCACTCCTCTCTCCTCGGTCGAAGCTATAATACCCAGTTTTGATTCTGATTGGGTCCCTCGTGACTTTTGAAGCTCTCCGGCATTCCCATGTCTTAATAGTTATGAAGGTGCATCTATATTTTTTTTAAGTATTTTTTTGCCAGACTCATGTATTTTAGAATAATGGACATTGTTTTATTTGGGAAAACTGAAAAGGATTCCATAGATGTAGGACGTTGTCTTTTGCTTTTAAAAAAGAGGTCATCAGAAGGTCTTTTGGACTTGGTTTATAAACAACCCTTACAGGAAGTCACCTGTTTCAGAAATACCCAGCAGGGGCTTTTTGACTTGGAGGAGATGTTTACAGAGAAGTGACAGGTCAAGATTTATAGGGGTCAGGAGGCTTGACTCTCTATATTGTTTTTGGTTTCACTTTGGACAGTCAATTGGGGTTTGGACAGTGTTTCAAAAGGAGTTTAAGCGTCAACCTGCCAAAGAAAAAAAACCGAGCTCAGCCTTTTTCCATCTCTTTGAGAAGCGAGTGTAAGAAATAGAGAAATTGATGCTGCATTCTCCTGAAACGTCTGCCAGAAACCCCTGTTGCTGCATTTCTTCTGGAAAGCCTGCCGAATTGATTCTCAACATCACCAGAAAAGAATATTCTAGGAAGATCCCGGTGACAGCCGTTTACGTGTATTTGGGATGCCAAACCAAAAAGGGACAACTGACATCTTTCCATATCTCCTCTTTTTTCTCCTTCAAGAATTAGCAAGTATTTGGCCAAAGTATTTTTTTGTCTTTTTTTGTAACAAAGCTCTAAAGGAAAAATGTCTATTTTTCAGTTAACTCGTGTGTGTTTCTAAGGTAAAAGGCAACTTTCAAATTTCACTTTTTTGTATTAATGGTTTGCTTTGTACTGATTAAGCTTTGTTTATAATAAACTAATAATTTTATTTATTACAGAAACCTGGTTGGTGTATTTTATTCTGTGATAAAGAGTAGAGTCTATATTGACTGGGTAAACATTTAAATATATGTTATGATCTGTGGAAAAGTGGAACTGGAAAAGACAGTGCACTCCTCCCACCTGGGTTGTAACATATAGTTGGGGGCTCTTTGCAGAAAATAACCCACCCTGACGACATACGATTGTAAGTGGGGTAATAATAATTGGGGGAAAAAGGAAAAGAGAAAAACCTGGTTTCTTATGCATTAGAGTAAAGTTTACACTACCGGGATGTCTTCATTAGTTGCTCCAGCATATCTGGGGAAGGAGGATGTATCAGTGATTTGAGACCCTTAACCAAGGTTAGACTAATGGATTTGGCAGACCTGTTGGCATTAGAGTTAAAACCAGGAGCTACAAAAGCAGACATACTTGAAGTAATAGCACACTCCAGCATTTGCATTGGAAGAAGGCTGCGGCACACCAGATAGTTATGAAGTTGAATTAGTTAAAATTCAGTTGCAGATGAAGCAGCCTGAACTTGGGGAAAGGGCAAAAGAGAGAGCATTTCAAAGGGAGCAAGTAGTGCGGCAGGAGAGAGATAGGGCAAGAGAAAGAGGAAAAGGAGAGAGAAAGGGCTCTTGCCAGGATTAATCCCAATGCCGATAACATTTAATTGTAAGTGGGGTAATAATAATTGAAAAGGAAAATAAAAGAACCGGGTTTCTTGTGTAATAGGGTAAAGTCTACACCACTGGAATGTCTGTAGCAGTTGTTGAAACATTTCTGGGGAAGGAGAATGTATCCCTCAGTGACTTTCAAAGCTTAACCAAGGTTAAACTAACGGCATTAGCAGCACGATTGAGGATGGAAGGGAAATCAGGTGCTAAAAAGCAGACATAATTGATGTAATAGCCCAACATTTGAAAATGAAAGCAGAAGAAAACAGTAAATCAGAGGGTACTGCAATTGAATTAGCTAAAATTCAATTACAAATGAAAAAAATTGAGCAGGAACAAGAAATGGAAAAACTTAAATTTGAATTTGTCACTTCTTTTTCAATAAAAAACTTGAGTTTGGGGACAAGCAGAAGGAAAGAGCAAGAGAAAGAGAGGGAAAGGAATTCAAATTGAGAGAGAACACAGTGGTCTTGAAGCCAGTGGAGATTCTGGTCAGGAAGAATCTGAGTCCAGCCCAGGACCCAGCGAACAGCTGTTTAAATTTGTACAAGCCCTCCCGAAATTTGAGGAAAGAATAGTAGAGGCATTTTTAATTTCTTTTGAAAAGATAATCAGACAAATGATGCGGCTGAAGGAAAGCTGGACACTGCTTATGCAAAGCAGGTTGCTGGGCAGAGCTCATGAAGTTTATGCCATGCTTTCTGAGGAAGCTTCTGCAGATTGAAAAGGCAAAAACAGCTATTCTTGCTGCTTATAAGTTAGCCCCTGAAACTTTGTGACAGAAGTTTCGGAACCTCCAGTGATTGGCTGGGCAGACTTATATAGAATTTGAGAGAGTAAAGCAAATTAATTTTGATCATTGGATGCAGGCATTAAAGGTTGAGGCCATGTATCCGAACCTTAGGGAAGTAATTCTCCTGGAAGAATTAATAAAATTCACTCCCTCCATTAGGAAGAACCCATGTGGAGAACCAGAAAATTTCAACAGCCAGGCAGGCAGTAGAAATCGCTGATGTTTGTCAGCTTGTTTACAAGCCCAAACTCTTTGTCCATCACCACCACAAACCCGAGAAGGATAGAAGGTGGGAGGTGAAAGGAAGGAAAATAGCCAGGGACAAGAAGAGACATCTGGAAACACCCCAGGATCTCCTCCTCAGGCCAGAAAGGAAGATGCTGAGGGTGGAAGTGAGGTCCGCAAGCCTAAGTGCTATCATTGCCACAAGCTGGGACACCTTCATGCGGAATGCTGGAAATTGCGGGGTAAACCCATGGAACTTATTAGGGTACTCAAAGCCAATGCAGAGAAAGGGGTCCTGATTGAGAGTGCGACAGATCAAGCTATAGCTCTGACTGTAGCTGTAAGGCCAAATACATACTGTGAGTGTGGGGGGTTGTGAGTAAGATACCAGAGTTATAGGGAATTCTTTTCAAAAGGAAAGGTAACTCCTTATCCCTCAAGCGAGGCAGGTAAACCTATATTTATACTCGGGGATACGGGAGCCACCCAAAATCCTTTGCTAGGAAAAGGCATAACTTTTCCACCAGAGAGCATACTGAATGCCAAGGTTTTAGTAAATGGTATTGGCGGGGAGTATATACCCATACCTTTGTATCGGCTGCACCTAGAGTGTGACCTAATATCTGCAACGGTAACTGTAGGAGTTGTCCATAGTTTGCCTGTAGACGCACTTGACCTACTTCTGGGGAATGATTTGACCAGAGCGAAGGTAGTAGCTTCTCCAGTAGTCACGGATAAAGGGAAGTCCGTTGGCGTACTGTGCTTGGATTTCCAGAAGGCATTTGACAAGGTTCCACATAAAAGGTTATTGCGCAAAATAAGAGCTCCTTTTATCCACAGCAAATTTCACCCCTTCAAAGAACTGCAATAAATTGGTTAAACAGGATTTTATTTTCACAAAACCATGCTGATTATTCCTGTTTACCTTGAGGTGATGCATTTTGTGAGGACTAACAAGACAAGGGAATATACAATGGATGGTAGGATCCTAGGAAGTACAGAGGGTCAGAGGGACCTTGGTGTACTTGTCCATAGATCACTGAAGGCAGCAGCAAAGGTAGATAAGGTGGTTAGGAAGTCATATGGGATACTTGCCTTTATTAGCTGAGGCATAGAATATAAGAGCAAAGAGGTTATGATGGAGCTGTATAAAACGCTAGTTAGGCCGCAGCTGGAGTACTGTGTACAGTTCTGGGCACCACACTATAGGAAGGATGTGATTGCACTGGAGAGGGTGGAGAGCAGATTCACCAGGATGTTGCCTGGGCTGGAGCATTTCAGCTATGAAGACAGACTGGATAGGCTAGGGTTGTTTTCCTTAGCGCAGAGAAGGCTGAGTGGGGGGGACATGATTGAAGTATACAGAATTATGAGGGGCATTGATAAGTTAGATAGGAAGAAACTTTTTTCTTTAGCGAAGGGTTCAATAACAAGGGGGCATAGATTTAAGGTAAGGGGCAGGAGGGTTAGAGGAGATTTGAGGAAAATATTTTTCACCCAGAGGGTGGTTGGAATCTGGAATGCACTGTCTGAAGAGGTGGTAGAGGCAGGAACCTTAAAACCATTTACAAAATATTTAGATGAGCACTTGAAACGCCATAGCATACAAGGCTACAGGCCAAGTGCTGGAAAATGGGATTAGAATAGTTAGGTGCTTGATGGCTGGCACAGACACAATGGGCCGAAGGGCCTGTTTCTGTGCTGTATAACTCTATGACTCTATGGTGTAGGGGTAATATATTAGCATGGATAGAAGATTGGCTGACTGGCAGAAAACTGAGTATGTATAAATGGGTCCTTTTCTGATTGGCAGGATGTAACGAGTGGAGTCCCGCGGGAATCTGTGCTGGGGCTTCAACATTTTACAATTTATATCAATGACTTGGATGACGGGAGCGATGGCATGGCAGTAAAATTTGCAGATGATACAAAGATAGGTCAGAAAATAGATTGTGAAGAGGACATAAGGAGGTTGCAGACCGACACAGATAGGGATTGAGAGGTTTACAGAGAGCACACTGACACAAGCGGGAATGCACGGGTGTCACAGCAATGTAAATACATCTTTCACTAAATGTTCCTCATCAATATGTGTGTTCCTTTTCTCTGTGAATGATGTGTGTCAGCATGTAGCACCAATGTCACATCTCTCTGCACCATTGGCCCTTGAGGAGAGCCAGTGTATGCAATAACATCATTGCCATACCACCATTACTCATGAGCATCTTCACAGATGCAGTGACATGGACATTGGCTCAGTCAGCTGCTGCCTCTAATGGTTTACACAAGGATGGTGCAGATGTGGACTGGTGCACCGCAGATGAGCAAGGGTGATGTGTGGCTTGCGGAGCTCATGTCGTTTCCTATGGAGTAGACAGCCTTTGTCTGATAAATCACTTCCGTACATCCATACCTCACTAATTGCCCTGCGTGCAGAGCCTGGGTACCATCTGCCCTCTTGTGCGTCTTTTATGTTGTAGGTCCTCAGCGTCGTCATGGTCCGAGGAGGAATCCTATTGACGTCTCTCCTTATCATGCCAGGCCTGGCCCCTATTGGGTGCATAGTTGTGCAGAGCAGCAAAGAAAGGAGCTGGCCTTTTCGGCCTGTAGTACAGGGCATCACCCTATCCATACAGGCATTGGAGGTGCTCTTTCAGCATGCCAATCTCCTGCTCAGTGATGGCTCATGCAGCTCAGTGGCTGGCGTTGTATCTCTCCTCTGCAGCAATGGTGGAGTCTCTCACAGGTGGCGGGAGCCATGTCTGCAAAGGATAGCCCTTATCTCCAAGAAGCCACCCCTCTATCTGAGCCAGTTCAGTGAACAGCAGTGGCAGCCGTGACTGGTGCAAGACCCAGGTGTCATGGCAGCTGCCTGAGAAGTGGTCACACATTCACTGCAAGCATCTGCGGTGTTCACATACCAGCTTCACCTAGATTGAGAGGGCTCCTTTAATGTGACGTCTGCAGGTGGTAGCCTGGCAGTAGGTGTGATGGCCACGTGAGTGCAATCTATGAACATTACAATTTATGGTTCTCTGGCAATGGTGCCAGAACCAATGGCCCTCTGGGCCTGGCTGTGAGAGTCCGTCCTGAAGCAGACATCCTCACTGGCCCTCCGCTGCAGGGCATTGGTGACCTCCCTGATGCAGTGGTGCACTGCTGACTGTGTGACCCCACAAAGGTCTCTGGTGGGCCCTTAAAAGGGTGCAGAAGTGTCAGGCTTGGGAACTGCTGCCACTATGAGGAACAAAGGCATGGGGTGTCCACAAGAGCCCATGGGCATCCTTGAGCAGGGCACAGAGACCTATCACCAACCTCTCTATAATCTCCTCTGACACTGGTGCTCTGACATCTGACATCTGGCATGTCATGTGGGGCCTGTAAACGCACGACAAATGTAATGGCAGGCTCTCCTTGGGGGCTGCTGCTCATGACCGGGGGCCTCTACGTGGATCACACCTACCTGTTGACATTGCCTCTGACGCATACGGATCCTCACGAGCAGAGGATCACACAATGTAGGATGAGCCATACCTATTTCCATGTGATAAATAAAGTTGAACCCTTTATGTATTCAAAGAGTCCTAACAGGGCATGGATTGGTATTGACGAGTACATCAGCTGCTTTCCTGGATCAACTATGTGGCGTGCCGTGGCATTGCCCATCTTGGCCAACACTTAGAGTGGCGCAGCATGACCACATCAAGATCCTACCAACTGAATCCATTGCCCCCACCATCCATAAAACCTTAATGCTCCTGCCCTTTCTGGCACCCACCCCACACACGGTGCCTCGTGTGCCATTGCTCCCTTACAAACACGAACAAATACAGACCATACACTGTTAACGGAGGGATGGGGTACACGGTACCTCCCTTCATGCCAGCAGAGCTTTCCCACCAGTAATCCCAGACCCCTTCCCTTTAAGAATGCTGAATTCGACCCCTGTGTAACCCCCCTCCCTCCTCCCTTTAAGAATGCAGAGTGATACCTCGTAATGCCCCCCTCCCTCCTCCCTTTAAGAATGCAGAGTGAGACCCTTGTAATGCCCCCCTCCCTCTCCCCTTCCAGTATGCAGAGTGAGACCCCTGTAATGCCCCTCCCTCCTTCCTTCCAGTCTGCAGAGTGATACCCCTGTAATGCCCCCCTATCTGCTCCCTTTAAGAATGCAGAGTGAGACCCCTGTAATGCCTCCCTCCCTCATCCCTTCCAGTACGCAGAATGAGACCACTAATCTTCTGCCGCGAAACCTTTTACCTCTGTGGACCCGCCGGCTTTTCCAATCGTGAACGGGATGGCACGTGACGACCGCCCATTCATCGGAAAAACCGGAAGTGTCAGTGGAGAGGCGACGGGCTGCGTAATCAGCAAAGGTAAGTACCATTTGCCATATGCTAATTGTGGTGCCGCTGCCGTGCGGCAGGGGGGCCATACCGAGAGCTCCCGCCACTGCCAGTAATATGCGACGGGCCCTTCTTTACATTGCAGGTCGAGGCGGGCCTCTCCCTGCAGCATTTTACCAGCCCTTGGCATCGAAGGGCTGGTAAAATTCAGCCCATTGTGTGCAGTTTTGATCTCCTTATTTAAGGAAGGATGTAAATGCGTTGGAGGCAGTTCAGAGGAAGTTTACTAGATTGATACCTGGAATGAGTGGGTTGTCTTATGAGGAAAAGTTGGACAGACTGGGCTTGTTTTCACTGGAGTTTAGAAGAGCGAGAAGAGACTTGATTGAAGTTTATAAGATCTGGAATGGTCTTGACAATGTGGATATGGAGAAGATGTTTCCTCTTGTGGGTGAGTCCAGAACTAGGGGGGGCACTGTTTTAAAATTAGCGGTCGCCATTTTTGGACAGAGATGAGGAGAAATGTTTTCTCTGAGGGTTGTGCGACTTTGGAACTCTCTGCCTCAGAAGGTGGTGGAGGCGGAGTCATTGAATATTTTTAAGGTGCAGGTAGATAGATTCTTGTTAGGCAAGAGAATCAAGGATTATCGGGGGTAGATGGGAGTGTGGAATTCGAAACACAAACAGACCAGCCATGGTCTTATTGAATGGTGGAGCAGGCTCAAGGGGCCGAATGACCTACTTGTCCTAATTTGTATGTTTGTATATTGTTACCTCCCAAGTATCGACAGGAAGTATTAAGGATAATGCATGAAATTCTTATAGTGGGATATGTGGGGGCCCAGAAGAACCAATCACGTGCAGGTTGACATTTCTGCTGGCCAGGTCTTTCCAAGGATGTGGTGCAGTTTTGCAAAACGTGCCATACATGCCAGATTGTGGGAAAACCGCAACCTGCCGTAAAACTAGCACCACTAATTCCGATACCTGTTTTTGGGGAGTCATTTAGTTGGGTGTTGGTAGACTGTGTAGGACCTTTACCGAAAACAAAAGCAGGACACCGATATATACTTACTATCATGGATATGGCTGTTCGGTCCTCATGATTGGGATAAAGGGCGGACATTTCTTTTGTTTGCCACTATGGATTCATCTAATGAGTCTACTGGTTTTAGACCGTTTGAAGCAGTTTATGGACATGAGATAAGAGATCTTCCAAAACTAATTAAAGAAAGGTTTTTTCGAACAGAGAACAAATCCTCTGCGCTAGATTATGTATCCATGTTCCAGGAACGGCTCACAAGAGCCTGCAAAGTGGCTAAGGAATGCCTTAGAACTTCCCAAACAACCTTGAAGAAATGGGCAGACAAACATGCAAAGACCTGAACATTTCAACCAGGGAATGATATATTAGTATCAGGGTGAACTGCTAAAAGCACGATTCAGTGGTCCATATAAAGTGGTCAAAGGATTGGTAAAGTAAATTATTTGATTGACACCCCTGATCACCAGAAAAAGAATTGGCTGTGTCATATCAATATGTTGAAACAATATCATTGCCAGGAGCAGGATAAGCAAGCACAGGTATGTCAGATAATAGAGACAGTGAAGGATGAAAGGGATAATGTGGATGAGGCCGAACAAGGCCTATACAATTCTCAAATTGAACCTCCACTATCTGGTTAGCCAACACTGAATTATTAGGGAGATTAGACACTATGCTTTCATATTTAGATGCAGAATATCGAGAAGACCTAACAAGATTACTCACGACATTTAAAGGAGTCTGTAGGGACAAGCCAGGATGTACATCTTAGCCACATACCGGGCTGAATTTTACCGGCCCCTTGAAGCCGCAGGTTGCAGCACAAGGGCTGGTAAAATTCTGCAGGGAGAAGGCCCGCCACTTATTAGCGGTGGCGGGGCGACCTTAGTGCGGCCCTCCTGCCACCTGGCGGCAGGCTCTTCATCTGCATATTTAAATAAACAATAATATATAAATGTACTTGCTTGCAGGCAGGAGCCATCCCACGCCGATTTTACACCTGCCATTCATGCTTTGCACGCCTTCAGAACTCCGTACAGAGTTCCGAGGCGAGAACCTGGTGGGGAGGGAGGAGGAATAAAATTTTCAGGGATGGAGAGGTGGGGGAGTGGGGAAACCAAATTTAATTGGTTGGGTGAATGGTGGGAAGGGGTTCGAGGCTAAATGTTAGAAGATTGGGGGGTAAGTTCAAGAAGGAAATAAAGTATTTTTTGACAATAAGTGCAATTAAATGACCATTTGCGGGGGGGGGGAAGGGTCTCCACATCTTTATTAATTATTAATAAAAAATTTCAAATTATGTACGTCTAAAAATATAACTTAATTCTACGGGCTTAAAGCCCTTTAAAAATGGTGCCTGCACAGTGGCGCCAGACGCCGTCGCCGGGGCCGTGACAGCCACCCCCTACATGTCATTGGGGGTGGCCACTCACCCCCCTCCATTTAAATGATCCCCCGCATCTAATATCGCAGGAGTTCCTTGTCGGCATACCCGTGTCAGAAAGCCGTCGAGTTCAAAGCGCACTGCCGCTATAAAATTCAGGTCATGATGTGGATGTAGGGGAATCCCTTCATATAAAACAGCATCCTTACTGCTTAAGTCCAGAGAAACAGGCCCAGGTAAAAATAGAAATCTAATACATGCTGAAAAACAACCAAATTGAGCCCAGTCAAAGCAGCTAGAGTTCCCCAGTGGTGTTAGTGCCTAATAATAAAAACAGAATGTGCTGGAAATACTCAGCAGGTCAGGCAGCATCTGTGAAGAGAGAAGCAGAGTTCATGTTTCAGGTCTGTGGCCTTTCATTATTTTGGTGTTAATGCCAGAACCTGACAGATCAACGAGATTCTGCATGGACTACAGAAAGGTTAATGCTGTAACAAAGGCAGACTCCTACCGAATTCCTCGCTTGGAAAACTGTATTGACAGAGTGGGCAGTACCACGTTTCTTACAAAAATAGATTTGTTAGAGGGATACTGACAGGTTCCTTTAACACCCTGAGCTAAAGAAATATCAGCCTTTGTCACACTAGACAGTCTCTTCCAATATAAAAACAAGAAATGCTGGAAATACTTAGCAGGTCTGGCAACGTCTGTGGAGAGAGAAGCAGAGATAACATTTCAGGTCAGTAGCCCGTCATCAGAACTTGCCTTTTCCAATGCTGAGTGATGCCAAGAGTGCTTAAAAAAATGCCCCAGATTCATTTCAAGGACTAATGAACCAAGTGGTAGCCAGTGTTCCTAACTGTGTGTTTTACCTTGACAATGTCAAGGTGCCGCTTGGGGCGGCACAGTGGCGCAGTGGTTAGCACCGCAGCCTCACAGCTCCAGGGACCCGGGTTCGATTCCGGGTACTGCCTGTGTGGAGTTTGCAAGTTCTCCCTGTGTCTGCGTGGGTTTTCTCCGGGTGCTCCGGTTTCCTCCCACAAGCCAAAAGACTTGCAGGTTGATAGGTAAATTGGCCATTATAAATTGTCACTAGTATAGGTAGGTGGTAGGGAAATACAGGGACAGGTGGGGATGTGGTAGGAATATGGGATTAGTGTAGGATTAGTATAAATGGGTGGTTGATGTTCGGCACAGACTCGGTGGGCCGAAGGGCCTGTTTCAGTGCTGTATCTCTAATCTAATCTAAAAAAATCTAATCTAATGTACTACTTGGAAGGACCACTTGGAACAACTTAAAGCTCTGTTTATAAAATTACAATCGGCTGTTTTAGTCATAAACCTTGCCAAAACTAAATTTGCAAAAGCCAGATAACCTACCTCAGGCATATTGCAAGGAAAAGACAAGTGTTGCCAAGAAGAGCAAAAATACAAGTATTGGTGCAGTTCCCCAGCCCTAGGACTAAGGGAGAAATCATGAGGTTCTTGGCGATGTGTTGTTTCTACCGCAAGTCTGTACCAAATTTTAGTACTATAGCTGCTCCACTGACAGATTTGCTATAACAAAAGGAAAATCAAAGTAGACCAAGTATCTTTTGAGAGGCTAAAAGCCATTTGATTAATGAACCAGTGTTGGCTGTTCCAAATTTCACTGAGCCCTTTAAGGGAGCAATTGATGCTAGTGACATGGGGGTCAGTACAGCCCTGTTACATGATGATGAATCAGGCATAGAAAGGCCAGTGGGATACTTTTCCCAAAAGCTAAATCAGCACCACAAAAGTTATTCCACAGTGGAAAAAGAAACCCTAGGCTTATTAAGCATTTTGACATCTAATTCCACCACGACTACACTGGTATATACTGATCATAACCCCCCCTAGCCTTTGTGGCAAAATTCAAAAACGAGAATGCCAGACTATTCCAATGGAGTTTACTATTGCAACCTTATCACTTGAAGATTATCCACATTGCAGGAAAAAATAATGTAATTGCAGATGCTTTTTCTAGGATTTAAATTTGCTTTGAGTTATGAGTGCAAAGATGGTACAAAGCAGAACTGTATTAGCTACAGGTAAAGAGCGAATGATTGAGTTTGATAATGTGTTTTAAAATATTTTTCACCTTTTGTTTATTTTTCCCACTCTTCAGGCTGATTTTACGTCGGGCAGACAGGAGCTGGCCTCCGACGTAAAAGGCGGTGGCGGACCCACTTCTGCCCAGCCCGGGGATCCAACCTGCATTTTACTGGTCCCCGGGCTTTAAATGTTCAAAGGCAGGACTTCCACCCACTTGAGGGAGGAAGTCCCGCCTCATTGAGCTGCCAGCCAATCATCAGGCCGGCAGCTCTTAGTCCCAGCAGTGCCACTGGGAGTGGTGGCCACTGCAGCCCAGCCGAGGATATGGAGCTGGGACTGGAGGTAAGTTTGGTTTGCCTCGCCGGGCAAATCGTTTGCAGCCCGGCGAGGCAAAGGTGGTCGTTTGGTGGGAAGTGGGGGGGGGCATCTCTGGTTCTGGGCGTGGATGCTTGGGGAAGCGGGGGGGGGGCCCAATTGTCAGACCCCCCCACCCCCCCCACCAAACCCGGTGCACTGAGAAACCACCAAGTATCACTGGGCGGCCTTTCATGTTTAACGGACGCCCACTTGCCACAGGTAAAATACCCGTGGAGGCGTGCAAAGGCCCTTAAGTGGCTGTTAAGTGGCCACTTAAGGGCCTTGATTGGCCTGGGGCAGGCGGCCCGTTTCCCGTCACCCCGCGGCCCACGTAAAGTGGGTTGGAGGTGGGAGCAGGCTGGGAAGGCCTCCCGGAGCCTCCCGCTCAATTTTACACCAACTCCCCCCACCACCATCCGGCTCGCTGGGGTGGCGTAAAATTCCGGCCATCGCAATGAAACGCATTTGAGAATGGCATTTCATTCCTCCACGGATGCAGGTATTATGACAGTGCTTCTTTTTTTTTAAGTATTTTTTTGAGGACTCCTGTATTTTAGAAATATGGACATTGTTTTATTTGGGAAAACTGAAAAGGATTTCATAGATGTAGGACTTTGTTTTTTTTTTAAAAGAGGTCATCGGAAGGTCTTTCGGACTTGGTTTATAAACAACCCTTACTGGAAGTCACCTGTCTTCAGAACAATACCCAGCAGGGACTTTTTGATTTGGGGGCGATGTTTACAGAGAAGTGACTGGTTCAGATTTATAGGGGTCAGGAGGCTTGACTCTTGAGATATTGTTTTGGTTTTGCTTTGGATAGTCAGTTGCTGCATTTCGTCTAGAAAGCCTGCTGAAATGATCCTCAATGTTGCCAGAAAAGAACTGTTCTAGGAAGATCACAAAGATCGCCGTCTTCGCATATTTGGGATGCCAAACCAAAAAGAGACACTGACATCTTTCCATATCTTTTTTTTTCTTCAAGAATTTGCAAGTATTTGGTCAAAATATTTTTGTCCTTTTTTTGTAACAGAGCTCTAAAGGAAAAATTTCTATTTTTTTAGTTAACCTGTCTGTGTCTGTGTATGTGAGGGGCTAAGGTAGAAGGGAACTTTCATATTTCACTCTGTATTAATGCTTTGCTTCATTATTGATTAAGTCATGTTTTATAATAAACTAATAATTTTGTTGTACATTACAGAAACCTGGTTGTTGAATTTTATTCTGGGATAAAGAGTAGAGTCTGATTGACCCTATCAGTAACTGGATAGACATTTTAATATATGTTGTGACCTGTGGAGAAGTGGAACTAAAAAAGACAATCCAATACTCCCACCTCGGTCTTAACATGATCCATGTTATTTTATTGTATAGACATTTTTTTCAGTGTTCCCCTTTAAGAAACTTATTTTCAGGCTGGCCTGCTTTAATGGAGTGTAGTAGGTGCTTTCGCATGTCCCCTGCTGTTTTTAATAAGCTATTCTAGGGTTTTTCCCTTTGCTTGAGCACTTCACTTTATTTGTTTACTCAGCTTGTCTAGTGGAGTTGACACAGTTGTTTGAGAGTTCCCTGCTGTTTCAATAGACTCTTCTAGGGTTTTCCCCTTTCTTTAAGGGCTGCAGGTTATTTATTTTTCTTTTTCAGGCTTGGCTGCGTTAATGGAGTCTCTCTGCTGTGTTTGGGGTTTCCATGCTTTTCGGCAATTCACGCATTTTTCGGGGATTTTCTGCTCTTTGCCCTCGAGTTCAGCCTGAGTGAGGGATTGAATTTTCCCCATTTTTTTTCTCTCCCACGATGTCTTTGGAAAATTAAGTTAGGCTCTTCAAAGGCTTTTTTTAACCAGGATTCCTCGACCATCAGCATTATGACTCACCCGATCGATTGATTTTCAGGCAGTGCAATTCCATTCTGTGGAGCTTCTCTCAGCCTCTTAAGGTCTGTAGTTTTTTTTTCTTCTTTCCAGCTAGTTGTTTCAATTTTTTTTCTTCAGGGTTTGTTCACCATCCCACCACATTATATGTTTGGTTCTGTATGCTGCCACCTTATTAAGCCTACCAGAGAGGTTCTTGAACTGTCATATTTAAGCATTAATATTTATTTCACACCAATTATATACATGCCGCACTAGCCTCTGTGTCTCCTTTAAAAGCCACACTGTATTTATTCTCAAATCTCTCCCACATGATCTCTTACATCGGCATGGTGGGTGGTAATCTTTACATTCTCTCAAGATTAACCCTTTCATACTCATACTACAATTGTGATGAATATCATGCTTTTACTTTATTTGAAATATGTTCATTTATGATTCAAAATCCTGCGCAAGGCTATCAATCTAAACAATATGGGGTCAGGAGTTCACTGTGCTCTCTTTCCCAGCTCTTGTGTTGCTGCTACTCCCTGCAGCTCCTGCTACAAGCTACATTTTTCCACAATTCACTGAGTTTGGGAGGGAGGGATGGGAAACTCTTGAAATAGCAGCAAGAGTCAAATGTAATGGAGGAGAAGGTTTTTTTTAAACAAACCCTGCTGGTTGCTGAGTAACACAGAAGGACTTGGAGAGATTGTTCTGAGGCTTAAATAGGGAAGATCCAAGTTTCTCAGAGAACCAAATGCCTGCTTCACCAAGTCTACTTAAGAATAATGTTAGTGAATAAATCACTTTTCATATAGAGTTCTTGCCTGTTTATCCTTTCTTAAACAATCAAGGACCAGAATTTTCTTAATTTCTTTGTACATCATAGCATGCTTCCACCATTAATTTTTGCAGGGGGGAGCATCAGGGTCTACTGATCATCCGTCGTAATGGCGTCTACATAATTTCTCCAGGGATTCCGCAGATGTTCCACCTAAGTTACGACGGACAGTTGGAAGACCCTCTGCAGAAATTCAACCTCTTCATAGCTAATTCTGTGAAAGGTGCACAGAATCCTCAACAATGTTTGTATTTTAGATTAACTGGATGTATTTCTTTCAAATACAGTCCCTACCATGAGTACGTTGATACTATCATTAGCTCACAATAAGCATTGGATGTTGTTTTGCCTTTTAGAAGGAGATCGGGAACAGGAAATGTCTGAGGCCGGGTTTGACACAACTGCAATTGCTGACAGAGCCAGCTTGACTGTCGTTTCTTGGGTTATTAAGGTGATCATTGGCATTAAGACCATCATTGTTAATTCAGGACTGAGCAGCTAACAGGGCACCTGCACACACTCACTCTCACAGCCAGGCACTGCTCCACATCTATTACAGAAGGTGAGCATCTCTCCAGAGTGAGCACATACTGCCCTTTGTTTAACTATTATCCCCCCCACCCCCAGAACTGGTCACCTGCCACATTGGGGGAGACCTCACTTCCTACAGCTACTGGTTAATGAGTGGACTCTACAACTTGACGACCACCAAATGTAGTTTAATAAAACCCATAGAAACTCAGAAAAAGAAAAGACATGGACTTTCATCTTACAGTCCCTACCACTTGTACCATTTACCATCCATGGAGGGATTTGAATACAAATACTGTGTGATAACGAGGTGGGAAAAGCTTATTGAATTGCTGCTTAATGTATAACCAGCATCTTTTTAATTGACCTCAGTGAAAATGTCAATTGGTTAGTGCTATATTTGCCCAATATAGATGGCTGCCCTTGCCAAGCGTGGATGGTGCGAGTGATAGGGACTGTAATATGAAATTCACAAGTTTAACTGGTTACTGCCATTTTAATGTCATTTGTCACATATTATCAGCAGTTACTGTGACAATATCAGGGAACCATTGCAGTGGGAATGATACCAAATAAAGTCCTCAGCAATGAATAACAAACAATGTGGGCCTACTGAAGCTGACCTTGTGAATCATTCCCAAGCACATTGCTATTTGTGAAGCTCAAGGAAAAGTATGTGTGAAGAAAAAATCATTTGTGAATGTCAGACATCAAATGAAACAGAAAAGGTCTGAGGAAGTTTTCTAGACCTTTCTTCTATTCATGCAGAACAATTTCTGCCTTATTTCTGCATAGTAGCCTCATAGAGCTGAGTTTGGATTGCTTGTAGAGCTTAACCTCTTAGCATTTTAGGTGTGTGCTGATGCTGAAGTTTAGACTGAGTTGCTTCACATTTGGTTTCTGGAAGGACAGAGTGTGCTGAGATTACACAGAAACTGCTTGCTAGTGCAGGGAAGTTAAGTCATTCTGAAATCACTGTTGATTCCTACACAACCACTGAGTCCGAAAATATGTTAACTCCAGTCCAAAATAAGCTCTTTCATTGGAGCACCTATCCATTGTAAATGAAAAATAAAGGAGCTGTGCCTTTGGCTTGTTTCGAAATAAATACAAATAACCCTGTTAAGTATGATCGAAACACAAGTGGTACTGAATAATAAGAGGTTTTCAAGGTGACTTTATCCTTTCAAATAAAAAGAAAACATACAAGCACATTAGCTGGCTTTGATTTGAATGGTCTTCTCCTCAAATGTCAAAGTAAATGCAAATTTTAAATCAAGTATAGTTACAAAAGATAATGGCCCTGATATAAACTCAATGACATGTTGGGAAATGAACTGGGTGCAGTGGGGTGGTGGGGAGGGTGGTGGGGAGGGGGGGGGAGAGGGAAAAGATGGGGTGGGAGGTGCAGTTCTGATTTTGTATGGGAAGAAAGTTCAGCACATCTGTCGGTGGCTCTTGAACTCAACCAGCTCTTTCGCATTTTACTTCTGAGTTTGGCTTCCAATGTGCGGCAGTGAACCTGATCTCAAATCCAGTATTTGAAGGGCCAATCTGAAGATGGAATTTGGAGGAGTTGGAGTTTGAAACAAAGGAAGAGGAAATTCAAGAATGAATTCGAGATGGTGTTATGACCAAGGCGGGAGTAATGCTCTGTTAATTCAGTCCCACTACTCCACAGGTCATAGCATATCAAATAAAGTTTCCTACCTACCAAAGAATAGCCAAATTAAACATTGTATTTTTCCCCCAGAATAAAGCACACCAGGTTTCTTTAAACAACAACAACATTTACTATTTATTAGAAAAGAAATAATAAGTCATAACTACTAACAAGAAATCTATATATATACAAATCCCTTATTTCCTAAACCCTCATGCACACACACATACATTCAAAAAAAAACTGGTTAACCGGGGAAAAAGGATTTTTGGTTTACAGCTGTTTCTTAGGAATAAAAGGAATAATAAAAATAAGACTGCATTTGTTGACAACGCTATCGGTAGGTGGCACTGTTTTGGCACATGCGCAAATACAGCATGTGCCACTAAAATGTCACAGCTTGCGACTGTAGCAGCGGCCAGGACTAAAGATGGCGCTGGTCAAAGAATCACACAGAGGCAACCTAACAAGCACGTGGCAGCATACAATGGCCGGAGTGAGAGAGTGGAGCGGGCCGGGGAGAGCAGCGCGGGGGGCGGAGAGACCAGCACGGGGAGAGCAACGGCGGTGGCGGCGGGGTGGGGGAGAGCTGGGGGAAAGAGGGAGGGAGGGAGGGGGGCAAAGAGGGAGGGAGGGAAGGAGGGAGGGAAGGAGGGGGGAAAGAGGGAGGGAAGGAGAAAGAGGGAGGGGGAAAGAGAGAGGGGGGAAAAGAGGGAGGGGGAAAAGAGGGAGGGGGAAAGAGGGAGGGGGGAAAGAGGGAGTGGGAGAACTGGGGGAGGGGGGGAGGGGGACAGGGAGGAGGAGAGGGCGGAAGGGGAGAGGGTGGGGGGGAGGGCGTCGGTGGGGGAGGGCGGCGGTGGGGGAGAGTGGGGGGGGAGCAGCGGAGCGGAAGAGGAGTGCCTTTTTCTGTTCATGCGTCATAAACACAACAGCAAAAGACTTAACGGCCAGTCCCTGCACCCGGCGACACCAAGGTCTTCGGCCTCTCCCTCCCCGCGGCTCTCTACGGCCTCTCGCTTCCGGCCCTCTCCATTCAGCCATTCCCTCCAGCTGCGGATGCCCAATCCAGTTGCTTTCTCCCCTACCCAGTTGCTTTCTCCCCTACTTCTCAACAGTACTTCAGGCATTGCAACTGTCTGGTCCCTGCCAATTGCATGCTCCCTCTCCCCACCCCTCCCCCTCTCCCTCTTCACCTCCTCCTCTTCACCCACCCCTCCCTCCCCCTCTTCACCCACCCCTCTATCCCCCTCTTCACCCACCCCTCCCTCTACCCCCCTACCTCCACCCCTCCCTCGACCCCCCTACCTCCACCCCTCCACCACAGTTGAATATCTGAAGTGCAGTTGCAAAGTCGGGGAAATAGCATCCAAAACAAAACCTCAACAATTCTGGATTTAGTTATTGAGAAGTTTTATTAAGTTCATTAAGCATCCGAGGAACTGCTGTGCATGGATACATGAGTGTTATGTCCAGCATTCCCGTGAGACAGACAGGCCGAGTCTCTGCTATGCACAGCTTAAGAGATTGTTCCTGGAGAGCCTTGTGGTGAATGAACGCTTGGCTCTCTATTCCACTACTGTACTGTCCATGTGAAGAAGGCAAAGTCACAAGAGTCTGAGCTCAGTCTATTCTTGGTGAATGTTCCCCAAGCGCATCCCAATGTGCACTCCTACTTCATCCATAAATGCAATGTTCCTTTCCACATCGTGACAAGCTCCGCAGCATGATCCAGTTGCCTTCGTTGCTTGAATGCTGACCTTAAGTCTCAAGGATTGTTTTCTCGACGGCATGTTTTACATGAAAAGAAATAAAGCAAATCAGAGTCAGAGCTTGCCTCCCTCCATCCACTGAAATTACTGTTGTGCACACCTTTTTAAGTTCTGCAGTGAAGGCACCAATTGATAACGTCGCCAATGAAGCACTTATTACCCACCTCAGATGCAGGAATCAGCACATCCTTGCGTCCTCTCCTGCACTGCCTCCTTTGCTTGAATGCCGTCCTTAAGTCTCAAGGATTGTTTTCTCAAGGGCACGTTTTACATGAAAAGAAATAAGGAAAGAACATCAGTGTCAGAGTTTCCCTCCCTCCAATGAAATTACTGTTGCGCATGCTTTATGCTCTGCAGGATAGGCATGTACTGATAACACCGCCAATGAATCACTTAGTACCCACCTCAGCTGTAGGAGTCAGGATGATGTAACTGCCCCTATCTCTTGATGGTTCAATGCTGCTCTCAGGGAAAACATGAACGATGTGAGGGTGCTGGAAAAAGAAGCACATTTCTTTTGGACTATGAACATAAAGCAGGCCATTTAGCCCAGCTGTTCCCTGCTAGTGGTTATGCTGCTCCTGCGCCTTCCCATACGCTCCCATTTAATCCTGCCTACTACTATCAGCATCACCTTCCATTTCTTTCACTCTTACCTACCTTTGCCTTAAAGCAACACTGAGGATGGAGAATGGTGTGGCTGCACTCCCACCTCACCAGTTGTGTACGCAGCAAGAGCATTCACATTTGTGCTACCACTGGGCACGGCATGAGGTGGCTGTGTGTCCATGTGCACTGCTCAGATGGGTGCAGGAACAGGTGGCTGTGTGTCCATGTGCACTGCTCGGATGGGTGCAGGAACAGGTGGCTGTGTGTCCATGTGCACTGCTCGGATGGGTGCAGGAACAGGTGACTGTGTGTCCATGTGCACTGCTCGGATGGGTGCAGGAACAGGTGACTGTGTAACTGAACAGCAAGGAGAGGGTACCGCAGGTGGGGGAAGTGGAGCTTTGAACAGGCAGGCATATGTCTAGGAAGTTGAGGAAGGCTATTAAGGGACCACACGGGATACATGAGATGAGATAAGAAATACAGAATGCACTCCATTGAAACATTACAAAAACGAAAGTGACCGTTTAGATGGAAGGTTGTTCGCTGGACTGCAGCACATGTACTGCCTGCACACAGCAACTTACAACAGGGACTGGAGCACATGCAGTGCCCCAGACAATGGAAATGTTTTCAGAGGAATTTATAACAGGGACTGCAGCACATGCAGTGCCCCAGACAATGGAAATATTTTCAGAGCAACTTACCTTGGAACAATCTCCTCTGTCTAATAAAAATGAAGCAAATCTCCAAAACGACTAAATAATTGAGATAAAATGCAAGAAAATGCCCGACGAAACCTCTCCTCCTTCCACTTTCAAAAACTCGCGCCGAAGCTTTGACGCATGCGTGAATATCGGAATATTGACGCATGCGTGAATATCCGGTGGCATTGCATGAAGCGCATGCGCAGAGGCCAACCTGGCGCGTTGCCCGAGGAAGACGACGTAACGCGATGACGTCACCAGCGCATGCGCAAACTGGTCCTGGCAAGTCGGAACACAGCGCATGCGCAGAGATCATGAGACCGTCTACGCATGTGCGCACCGCCACGCAGCCTGATGACGTCGGTGCTGGCCAGCGTTGTCAGGAATCACTTTGTAAAAATAATTCAGTTTATCACTTGCCGGTCGGATGTTTCTGATATGGTGAGGTGTGCCAGATTCGAATAGTCGGATGCCACTCAAAATCTATCCAGGTGAGGGTGATGAACAGTCTGTGATGGGTAGACGTTCATGGCAATTTAACAAAGAACAAAGAACAAAGAAAATTACAGCACAGGAACAGGCCCTTTGGCCCTCCAAGCCTGGGCCGATCCAGATCCTCTATCTAAACCTGTCGCCTATTTTCTAAGGGTCTGTATCTCTTTGCTTCCTGCCCATTCATGTATCTGTCTAGATACATCTTAAAAGACGCTATCGTGTTCGCATCTACCACCTCCGCTGGCAACGCGTTCCAGGCACCCACCACCCTCTGCGTAAAGAACTTTCCACGCATATCCCCCCTAAACTTTTCCCCTCTCACTTTGAACTCGTGACCCCTAGTAATTGAATCCCCCACTCTGGGAAAAAGCTTCTTGCTATCCACCCTGTCTATACCTCTCATGATTTTGTACACCTCAATCAGGTCCCCCCTCAACCTCCGCCTTTCTAATGAAAATAATCCTAATCTACTCAACCTCTCTTCATAGCTAGCGCCCTCCATACCAGGCAACATCCTGGTGAACCTCCTCTGCACCCTCTCCAAAGCATCCACATCCTTTTGGTAATGTGGCGACCAGAACTGCACGCAGTATTCCAAATGTGGCCGAACCAAAGTCCTATACAACAGTAACATGACCTGCCAACTCTTGTACTCAATACCCCATCCGATGAAGGAAAGCATGCCGTATGCCTTCTTGACCACTCTATTTACCTGCGTTGCCACCTTCAGGGAACAATGGACCTGAACACCCAAATCTCTCTGGACATCAATTTTCCCCAGGACTTTTTCATTTACTGTATAGTTCACTCTTGAATTGGATCTTCCAAAATGCATCACCTCGCATTTACCCTGATTGAACTCCATCTGCCATTTCTCTGCCCAACTCTCCAATCTATCTATATTCTGCTGTATTCTCTGACAGTCCCCTTCACTATCTGCTACTCCACCAATCTTTGTCATCTGCAAACTTGCTAATCAGACCACCTATACTTTCCTCCAAATCATTTATGTATATCACAAACAACAGTGGTCCCAGCACGGATCCCTGTGGAACACCACTGGTCACACGTCTCCATTTTGAGAAACTCCCTTCCACTGCTACTCTCTGTCTCCTGTTGCCCAGCCAGTTCTTTATCCATCTAGCTAGTACACCCTGGATCCCATGCGACTTCACTTTCTCCATCAGCCTACCATGGGGAACCTTATCAAACGCCTTACTGAGGTCCATGTATATGACATCTACAGCCCTTCCCTCATCAATCAACTTTGTCACTTCCTCAAAGAATTCTATTAAGTTGGTAAGACATGACCTTCCCTGCACAAAACCATGTTGCCGATCACTGATAAGCCCATTTTCTTCCAAATGGGAATAGATCCTATCCCTCAGTTTCTTCTCCAGCAGCTTCCCTACCACTGACATCAGGCTCACTGGTCTATAACTACCTGGATTATCCCTGCTACCCTTCTTAAACAAGGGGACAACATTAGCAATTCTCCAGTCCTCCGGGACCTCACCCGTGTTTAAGGATGCTGCAAAGATATCTGTTAAGGCACCAGCTATTTCCTCTCTCGCTTCCCTCAGTAACCTGGGATAGATCCCATCCGGACCTGGGGACTTGTCCACCTTAATGCCTTTTAGAATACCCAACACTTCCTCCCTCCTTATGCCGACTTGACCTAGAGTAATCAAACATCTGTCCCTAACCTCAACATCCGTCATGTCCCTCTCCTCGGTGAATACCGATGCAAAGCACTCGTTTAGAAACTGCAGGAGGCATCACATAGGTTTTCCATCAGGGGTGTAGCAACAGGTCTGCTTGGGTTTTGAAGCAGCAATCTAGCAGTAGAAGAACTCTTCAGATTTCAGGATTTCTTAGCACACAGGAAGCAGCAGGAATCTCACTGGACGCAGGAATTCTTCAGAGAGCGGAGGCAACAGAAATCTGCCACCTTTCAAATGTAGGATTCCTTTTCAAGAGATGCAAGTCTCCTTTACAGAGAGAGGTAACACTTTTCTGGGTCTTTTCTCTCTTGCTCCAGGCAGGTCAAAGCATAGATTTCAAATGCCTGCCCTTTGTCCAATTCACAGGCTTTTTAAAGGGTCCAAAGTGAAAAAAGAACCTTCCTGAACATGGTCACATATGCAGATACCGAGTCAGCCCCTGTCACTTAAAAGCTACTCTGAAGAAAGGTCAAACCGCTGTGGTTTCCTTGAAATTTCTGGCTTTCCTGTCCTTGTACAAATTCAACTTCCTTCCAAAGCGCCCATAAAGTTCAACTCTTGTTCTGAACTTCCTTTCAAAACATTGCAAATGTCAGATTCCAATTATTTTCAGGTGTCTTTCACCAAGCAAAATTCTTTCACTCAGTTTTTTAAAACACACAGAATTCTAAGTTCTGAGTATTAAAAAAAATCCTTTGTAGCCCTTTCGCCCCTGGCAAAATGAAATGCCATTTTTGCATATGTTTCATTACAATGTAAAAACAGAAGTTGAAAACATTTTAAGCATTTTTTCACACTCATGCCCATCAAACAGTCTACTGGTAGTTAACACAATTTTGCTTTGTGCCATCCTTACACATGTAACTCAACAAAGAACAAAGAACAAAGAACAGTACAGCACAGGAACAGGCCATTCGGCCCTCCAAGCCTGCGCCGGTTATGATGCCTGCCGAAACTAACACCTTCTGCACTTCAGGGGCCCATATCCCTCTATTCCCTTCCTATTCATATATTTGTCAAGATGTCTCTTAAACGTCGCTATTGTACCTGCTTCCACCACCTCCCCTGGCAGCAAGTTCCAGGCACTCACCACCCTCTGTGTAAAAGACTTGCCTTGCACATCCCCTCTAAACTTTGCCCCTCGCACCTTAAATCTATGTCCCCTAGTAACTGACTCTTGCACTTTTGGAAAAAGCTTCTGACTATCCACTCTGTCCATGCCGCTTATAACTTTGTAAACCTCTATCATGTCGCCCCTCCACCTCCGTCGGTCCAGTGAAAACAATCCGAGTTTTTGCAACCTCTCCTCATAGCTAATGCTCTCCAGACCAGGCAACATCCTGGTAAACCTCCTCTGTACCCTCTCCATAGCCTCCACGTCCTTCTGGTAGTGTGGCGACCAGAATTGCATGCAATATTCTAAGTGTGGCCTAACTAAGGTTCTGTACAGCTGCAACATGACTTTCCAATTTTTATACTCTATGCCCTGACCGACGAAGGCAAGCATGCCATATGCCTTCTTGACTACCTTATCCACCTGCGTTGCCACTTTCAGTGCCCTGTGGACCTGTACACCCAGATCTCTCTGCCTGTCAATACTCCTAAGGGTTCTGCCATTTACTGTATACCTCCCACTTGCATTAGACCTTCCAAAATGCATTACCTCACATTTGTCCGGATTAAACTCCATCTGCCATTTCTCCGCCCAAGTCTCCAACCAATCTATATCCTGCTGTATCCTCTGACAATCCTCATCATTATCCGTAACTCCACCAACCTTTGTGTCGTCCACAAACTTACTAATCAGACCAGCTACATTTTCCTCCAAATCATTTATATATACTACAAACAACAAAGGTCCCAGCACTGATCCCTGCAGAACACCACTAGTCACATCCCTCCATTCAGAAAAACACCCTTCCACTGTTACCCTCTGTCTTCTATGACAGAGCCAGTTCTGTATCCATCTTGCCAGCTCACCTCTGATCCCGTGTGACTTCACCTTTTGCACCAGTCTGCCATGCGGGACCTTGTCAAAGGCTTTACTAAAGTCCACATAGACAACATCCACCGCCCTTCCTTCATCAATCATCTTCGTCACTTCCTCAAAAAACTCAATCAAATTAGTAAGACACGACCTCCCCTTCACAAAACCATGCTGTCTCTCGCTAATAAGTCGTTTGTTTCCAAATGGGAGTAAATCCTGTCCCGAAGAATCCTCTCTAATAGTTTCCCTACCACTGACGTAAGGCTCACCGGCCTATAATTTCCTGGATTATCCTTGCCACCCTTCTTAAACAAAGGCACAACATTGGCTATTCTCCAGTCCTCTGGGACCTCACCTGTAGCCAATGAGGATGCAAAGATTTCTGTCAAGGCCCCAGCAATTTCTTCCCTTGCCTCCCTCAGTATTCTAGCGTAGATCCCATCAGGCCCTGGGGACTTATCTACCTTAATGCTTTGCAAGACACCCAACACCTCCTCCTTTTTGATAATGAGATGACTGAGACTATCTGCACTCCCTTCCCTAGGCTCATCATCCACCAAGTCCTTCTCCTTGGTGAATACTGATGCAAAGTACTCATTTAGCACCTCACCCATTTCCTCTGGCTCCACGCATTGATTCCCATCTCTGTCCTTGAGTGGGCCAACCCTTTCCCTGGTTACCCTCTTTCTCTTTATATATGTATAAAAAGCCTTGGGATTTTCCTTCATCCTGTTTGCCAATGACTTTTCATGACCCCTTTTAGCCCTCCTAACTCTTTGCTTAAGTTCCTTCCTACTGTCTTTATATTCCTCAAGTGCTTCATCTGTTCCTAGCCTTCCAGCCCTTACAAATGCTTCCTTTTTCTTTTTGACTAGGCTCACAATATCCCGTGTTATCCAAGCTTCCCGAAACTTGCCAAACTTGTCTTTCTTCCTCACAGGAACATGCCGGTCCTGGATTCTAATCAGCTGACGTTTGAAAGACTCCCACAAGTCAGATGTTGATTTACCCTCAAACAGCCGCCCCAATCTAAATTCTTCAGTTCCTGCCTAATATTGTTATAATTAGCCTTCCCCCAATTTAGCACCTTCACCCGAGGACTACTCTTATCCTTATCCACAAGTACCTTAAAACTTATGGAATTATGGTCACTGCTCCCGAAATGCTCCCCCACTGAAACTTCGACCACCTGGCCGGGCTCATTCCCCAATACCAGGTCCAGAATGGCCCCATCCCTCGTTGGACTATCTACATACTGTTTCAAGAAGCTCTCCTGGCTGCTCCTCACAAATTCTGCCCCATCCAAGCCCCTAGCACAAAGTTAAATTTGTGACAAAGCATCTGTGATAACATTGATTTTTTTCCCGAAATATGTACAATCTTCAAATGATAAGGCTGTAACAAGGAACTCCATCTGAATATTCTGGAATTTTGGGTTTTAAATTTATCCACAAAGGTTCTTCCAATCGGCCAATTGTAATCTCCAAATATAATCTCCTTGTTGTTTCATGTGTTCCTTCCAAGTGTTACTATATATTCGCACATCATCAAGATACATGACACAGTTGGGAACACTGACTACCACTTGATTCATCAGTCTCTGAAAAAGTACTGTGGCATTTTTTAGCCTGAACAGCATTACTCGGCACTGATAAAGACCGTCTGGTGTGACAAAAGCTGATATTTCTTTAGCTCGAGGTGTCAAAGGAACTTGCCAGTATCCCTTTAACAAATCTATCTTTGTAAGAAACATGGCACTGCCCACTCTGCCAACACAGTCTTCCAAGCAAGGAATTGGGTAGGAGTCTGCCTTCGTTATGGCAGTGACTTTTCTGTAGTCTCTGCAGAGTTGGGTTGACCCATCAGGTTTAGGCAATAACACTATTGGTAAATTCCAGCTGCTTTGACTAGGTTCAATTACGTTTTTGCCAGCATGTACTGGATTTATGTTTTTACCTGGGCCTGTATGTCTGGGCTAACGCAGTAAGGATGCTTTTTTTAAAGGAATGGATTCCCCTATATCCACATCATGTGTGGCTAAAGTTGTACATCCTGGCTTATCCCTACAGACTCTTTAAATGCTATAGTCGCCATGTTGGGTCTTGTTTTTCTGCATCTAAATACAAAAGCATGTTATCCAATTTCCCTAGTCATTCTGTCTAGGCCTCCTTCTACCTCATCCTCACTATCCCTTTCGTTCTTATCTGTCCCTATTACCTGACATACCTGTACTGGATTATCCTCCTCCCTGCGATAATATTGCTTTAACATATTGATCTGGCACAGCCGATTCTTTTTCCGGCAATCTGGGGTGTCAATCAAGTAATTTACCTTACCAACTCTTTTGACCACTTTATACGGACCACTGAACCATGCTTTTAATCGTTCACCCTGTAACAGTAATGATAAAAGTAATACTTCATTCCCTGGTTGAAAAGTTCAGGTCTTCACATTTTTGTCTGCCCATTTTTTCATAGTGGTTTGGGATGCTTTAAGGTGTTGACTTATACATGATTTTGTCTTCCAGATCCCCACGTGTCCTGCTAGAGGAATGTCATGTGCTAACCTCAATCATTCCTGGCGCTATTTAGATGGTACCACTACCTGTTGAACAACTGTCCAGTCTTCATCCACAGGTCTGAGGCAGTCTCCATTTCCTCCTCAGAATCCCGCCTTCTGGAACTCCTTTGGCCTCAGCTTCTGTCAGAGCTGACTGGACTATTTTATGAAACTTTGGTTCAGCTTGTTGTTCTGCGATTAAAGAAGACTTGTTAAACATCTCATTTGGATTATTTAAATCCCCAAGGAAAGTTTCAGATATTCAGCTATCTGTCTGTGGTGCCAATTTTACCTCAGACAATGGAACTTGTTTAGCCATTGCTCGGCATACTACGCACGCAGGAAATATTCCTGGAACTTGTTCTTGAAATTGCTCAGTTTCTTTAACTTCACTTGGTTTCTCTGTGACTACGGGAGAAACTGATACTCTTGTTCTGGCCAACTCATTCCTTAGGAATAGGTCAATTCCCTTTACTGGCAAATAATGGACAACTGCTAAAGTTACCACCCCAGAGATTAGGTCACATTTTTGGTGCACCCGATACAAAGGTACAGGTATATATTCCCCACCATTACCATTAACTAAAACTTTAGCATTCAGTGCACTCTCTGGTGGAAATGTTGTACTTTTCCCCAGCAAAAGAGTTGCTCCAGTATCCCTAAATATAACATTAGGTTTCCCTGCCTCACTTGAGGATATGGAGTTACTTTTAGTTTTGACAAGAATTCTCTCTAGCTTTCAGGTATCTTATTCTCAACCCTTACACTCATATTGTTTTTTGTATCTGGTTTTACAGCTGCCATCAATGCTACAGCCTGGCCTGCTGTACTCCCAATCAGATCCCCTTTCTCTGCATTAGCTTTGTGTAGCCCAACAAGTCACATGGGTTTACCTCACTTTTTCTAGCACTCTGAACGAAGATGTCCCACCTTGTGGCAATGATAACACTTTGGCTTGTGGACATCACTTCTACCCTCAGCACCTTCCTTTCTGGGCTGAGGAGGGGATCCTGGGCATTCCCAGCTGTTCCCTTCTTGTCACCAACTACTTTCTTTCCTTTTACTTTCTCACCTTCTATCCTTCTCGGGTTTGTGAGGGTGACAGATAAAGGGTTTTGGCTTATTCAAAAGCTCAAAATTATCAGTGATTTCCACTGCCTGTCTGGCTTTTGAAACATTTTGGTTCTCTATATGAGTCCGCACTACTGGAGAGATTGATATTTTAAACTCTTCCAAGAGAATCAGTTTTCTAAGATTCTCATACATGGCTTCCATCTTTACTGCCTATATTCAATGAGTAAAATTAATTTGCTTTACCTTCTCAAATTCTACATAAGTCTGCCCAGCCGAACTCCGGAGAATCTGAATTTTCTGTCAGTAAGCTTCCGGGACTAACTCATATGCAGTGAGAATAGCCTTTTTTGCTATCTCATAATCTGAAGAAACCTCTGCAGAAAGCACAGCATAAACTTCATGAGCTCGGCCCATCAACCTGCTATGCATAAGTACTGTCCAGCTTTCCTTTGGCCATTTCAATTGTTTGGCTATTTTTTTCAAGAGAAATTAAAAATGCCTCTATGTCCCTTTTCTCAAACTTAGGGACAGCTTTTATAAATTTAAATAGCTTTTCGCTGGGTCCTGGGCTAGATTCAGATTCTTTCTGACCAGAATTTTCCCTGGAGTTAAAACCACCCCTTTGTCTTAGTTCCATCTCTTTTAATCTAAATTCCCTATCTTCTCTTTCACTTTCTCTCTGAAGTTCAAGTTTTTTTTAGTTCTTTTTCAGCCTCAGGTTTTTTCAATTCTATTGTTTTTTTCTTTCTCCTAGTGAAGCCTAAGTTTTTCCATTTCTAACTGAATCTTAGCCAATTCAACTGCATCGCCCTCTAACTTGCTATCTGCATGTTCTTCTTCCAATTTCAAATGTTGAGCTATTACGTCAATTATCTCTGCTCTTTAGCAACTGATTTCAATTCTAACCCCAATTGTGCTGCCAAATCTTTTAGTTTAGGCTCAGTGAAAGTTTTCCAGTCACTGAGGGACAGATTCTCCTTTCCCAGAAAAACTGCAGAAACTGCTAATGGCATTCCGGCGGTGTAAAGTCTACCTGATTACGCAAGAAACACGGTTCTTTTATTTTTTCTCTTTCAGATATTTACTCCCCTTACCATTAACGTAATTAGCGTTGGAAGCAATCCCGACAAGAGCCCCCAATTAATATGTCATGACCAAGGCGGGAGTAACACACTGTTATTTCAGTCCCACTACTCCACAGGTCATAGCATATCAAATAAAGTTTCCCACCTACTGAATAATAGCCAAATCAAACACTGTATTTTTCCTCCATAATAAAGCACACCAAACCAGGTTTCTTTAAACAGCAACAAATTTAACTATTTATTAGCAAAGAAATAATAGGTCATAACTACTAACAAGATAAATCTATACTTAAAAACCCCATATTTCCTTAACCCTCATGCACACACACATACATTTTAAAAAAATGGTTAGCTGGGGAAAAAGGATTTTTGGTTTACAGCTGTTTCTTAGGAATAGAAGGAATAATAAATATAATTGAGTTTATCACGCTCCGGTAGGATGTTTTCGGTATGGTGAGGTGTCCCAGAGTTGAATAGTCGGATGCCACGCGAAGTCATTCCAGGTGAGGTTGATGGACAGTCTTTGATGGGTAGGCATTCATGGCAATTTAACTGCAGGAGGCATCACATAGGTCTTCCATCAGGGGTGTAGCAACAAGTCTGCTTGGGTTTTGAAGCAGCAGTCTAGCAGTAGAAGAACTCTTCAGATTTCAGGATTTCTTAGCACACAGGAAGCAGCAGGAATCTCACTGGATGCAGGAATTCTTCAGAGAGCCGGAGGCAACAGAAATCTGCCACCTTTCAAATGCAGGCTTCCTTTTCAAGAGATGCAATTCTCCTTTACAGAGAGAGGTAACACTTTTCTGGGTCTTTTCTCTCTTGCTTCAGGCAAGTCAAAGCATAGATTTCAAATGCCTGCCTTTTGTCCAATTCACAGGCTTTTTAAAGGGTCCTAAGTGAAAAAAGAACCTGCCTGGACATGGTCACATGTCCAGACACAGTGTCTCCCCCGTAGCTCAAAAGCTGCTCTGAAGAAAGCTCAAACCCCTCTGGTTTCCTTGAAATTTATGGCTCTCCTGTCCTTGTACAAGTTCAACTTCCTTTCAAAGCACCCTGTTACGACTAGGTGAGAAACATGTCTGGGGGTCTTTTGCGGTCTTTACCTAGTCTTATTGTAGCAGGGTTTAATTTTAAACACACTGTGTTTTGAGATCCCCCTTAGTGAATTATTGTTCACAACTTTCCAATTATAAGGCAAAGAAATTAGCACAAACAGGCTTTCTTTGGTTTAAAGAAGAAAAATTAAATGTATTTACCCATAAACTTAAATGCTAATATGTTTCATGCTTATGGATATATGACACACCCACATGAGCATGCACACATGATACGGACATGCAGATAGGGAAAGAAAAAGAAGAAAAGATAAAGTGGAACAATATCTTGTTACTGTGCTTCGGGCTCACTGTAGTCCTTGATTGAAGATATAGTCTTGCATTTCGTTGGGACCCAGTGTTCCTTTTAAACCTTGTTCACATAGGAGACTTTATCTCTCTTTGAGGTTCACGTGTTTTCACAAGATTCAGCCCTGTGGGAAAGAGACGGAGTGGGCAGACAGGACTGGAGAGGAAGTAATTCTTGCTTCAGTTCCAGGAGCATATGGCATTCTGAGTTCAAATCCTTTGTCAGAAGTTTAAATTCTCTGCAACAGCCAGTTAGACATGTGACTAAAACTGTTCAGACCATTTCTTCTGTGTATTGGGGAAGCAACGACTGAGTCCCCATTGTTCCAAAACTGCTAGTACTATGCAAATGTCTTTCCAGTCAGGGGTTTGCAATTTTAAGTTTTAATGTTCATGTGGCGAAATAATGTGTGCCTCAGTCTTGGTAGGTGGGGGGCTTGCCTGACAATCCATAAAGTTTTACTCTTGTTATGAACTTCCTTTCAAAACATTGCGAATTATTTACAGGTGTCTTTCACCAAGCAAAATCCTTTTCTCATTTTTTTTAAAAACACACAGAATTCTAAGTTCTCAGTACAAAAAAGAACCTTTGTAACAATGGACAAGGATATAATGGCTCCCTTGATGTTACGCTCAGGGCTATGAGGATCTGCAGAGAGATGCTCTTCCCCCAGCAATAGGAGAGAGAAACTTTCCGCTGATACCAAGAAAACATGGTTGGCTGTAATCCAGGAGGTCAGCAGAAGGAGTGTAGTAGCATACTCCTGGATTTAGCACTTTAATGAGCTTACCTGGTCAGCAAAGGTGAGTACAGTTTCACATTCACCGACAACATGCTGTGTGCATCACCCCAACCCTCAGTCTGTTTTTACAAGCCTACTCCATCACATCACTCTGCACACCCACTTACTTTCAAAATGTACCCATCCTTCTTTTGCTCTGAATTTCCTGACATCTCCATCTAGCCATCCACCACTCCCATTGACCCTCATCATTATACAATTTCATGCCTCTCCCTGAGAGTCACCTTCACCAAATGCACTGTATCCATCAGATGAACACATGCCAATATACTTATAGGACAGTCCTTTCCCTCATGACAGGGGAAGCGAGCACAGAACCAGAGGTAGGCCTCCATGCATTTTCCAGTTCTCAACTGTGGAGGAGGAGACGCTGAAGATAAGAGGAGTTTTGGCGTCCCTGACCAACAGAGATGGGGAGAAAGGGACCTCCAAACTGGTGACACAATGAAATATCAGTGAAGCACATGTCATATGGTACTCAGTCACAAGGAATCGGGAGAGGCTTTCAGGAAGACAGGGAAACCCATGGATGCACCATTAAATTTAAAAGTCTGTGTAAATATTGCTCTCATTGAGCGATTAGCATATTTTAATAGGCAAGCAGCCTAACATGCTCCAGTTAAACAGGGAAGCCGACAGATTGGAGTCAGCTTCCTGCCGTGCTGACATTTTGCTGGTTTTAACCACCCCCCCACCCCCCCACATCTGCACCTAAACCCACATTCGGATTAAAATTCCCCTCAATATTTCTTTCTATCTGTATCCAAGTCCCTGGCATATGGGAATGGTCACTTCTTAAGTAAAATGCTTCTTTTATTCCAAGTTATTTTTGTTCCTTTAGGTTGGGGAGTTTTATAAAATTTCCATTTGATTTGGGATAAGTCAGCCTGAAAGCAGCACTTGCGGAATGAGTTCTCACCTGATGGTTGAACAGTATTTCTCATACTGTGGAGAACTCTAAACCAGCTTCTAGGAGAACTAACCCAAACTAAAAGGGTCATTATAACAGTAACTGCACTCTAAACTTACTTCATTGGCTGTAAAGTGCTTTGGGGCATCCTGTGGTTGTGAAAGGTGCCATAAAAGTGTAAGTTATTTATTTTTTCTTTCAATATTTTAAGGGTGACTCAAAGGACTAGCTTTTTCTAATATTTCCCCTTAGTGCCCCATCATATTAATGCCTTTGTTGTAGTTTAACTCAATGAATATTTCTCTCTTTAAAAGGTTTGGGCTATTGGCACTTTCCTCCATGCTTAATCCTTTAGCCAAACTCACCGTGTGAGATAAACACTAAGAGAAGCAACATATAAGGTAAGTCTGGTCAAAGCTTCTTGGTGGTTAGCTGGGGAGAAGATTAGCTAATGGTGGCCTTTTTTTTTAAACTCATTCCAAATGTGACCATCTACAGAATAAAAATTCCCTAACCTAAGGAATGAATCTTTCGCTAGAATTATCAATCTTTAAAAAAATGTAATTTTCCATAGTTTTAATTTTCAGCTGATAATATAATGAAATAAACTGTAACCGTGCTGCTTGCAATTTATCTCCTAACGCTATGCTGTGGCATAGTCCATGAATGAGAAGGAAGTGACCTGCCTGGTGTCATTGTGGCTGTTGCCCGATTTCCATTGAAATCACTAACGTCAGTTTCATGCCCGTCGGCAATTTGAAAATCTACTCCATGGAATCTGCCTCTTTACTTTAGAGCTTTGCAATAAACGGAGATAAACCGGCACGTTCATACAGACAATTATAGTTTGGAATTTCCTCTATGATTCTACATTTGTTTCTGTCTGGTTGCAGTTCTAATGAGCTTGTGGACAATCTATAACATGTTACCATGTGCAATGCAGGACCTTCTTAGAATATCAGAGAGTGTGGACCAAAGATCAATCACAGGGAGATTGTGTTCTTCAATAGATTGAAGTATAGGCATTTCACTCATGCCAACTGGGGTGAATCCATATTCAAACAGGTGGCCTGTTGTGCTGTACCTGTTTTGTTCAGCTTACTATACCCTGAAAACAAAATCGACCTTCAATATAGCTAATTTTCCTTTCAATAAAAATATCTTGAAAGATAGCATTTGATTTAATACAAGCTGATAATGTCACATGGTGTGTGTAGCATGCTTGGGAGGAACAGATGTCTTAGGACCTATGGTTCCCAAAGTTCTCCACTGTTGTGTTATTGCTTTCTTCAGCAATAAGGTGGTGGGAGCAGAAAACCTCAACTCATTTAAAAGGTACCTGGACCTGCACCTGAAGTGCTGTAACCTGCAAGGCTATAGACCAGGTGCTGGAAGGTGCGATTAGATTGGACGGCTTGTTTTTATAGTTGGTGCAGACACGATGGGCTGAATACTACACTCCTTTTTTATCCCCCTTTCTATCCTGCCTGAAAACTCTATATCCAGGGATGTTGAGCTGCCATTTTTGCCCCTCTTTAAGCCACGTTTCCATTAAAGCAATGATATCATGCTGCCATGTGTCAATCTGTGCCCTCAGCTCATCAGCTTTATTTCCTATACTCCTTGCAGTTAAATAAATACCTTTTAACACTGCCAAATTTCTATGCTGTACACTTTTTAACCTTTGCTTCTTCTGTCTTCCAGAGTCACTCATTAATTTTATGCCTCCTGTTCCCTGCCTTAAATTTGTCCTATCCGAAACAGCCCTCAGGTTCCTATCCCCCTGCCAAACTAGTTTAAACCATCCCCAAAAGCACTAGCAAAACTTCCTGCAAGGATACTCATCCCGGTCCTGTTTAGGTATAGACGGTCCGGTTTGTACAGATCCCACTTTCCCCAGAACCGGTCCCAATGCCCCAGAAATCTCAAGACCTCCCTCCTGCACCAATTCTCCAGCCATGCATTCATCTGGTATATTCTCCTATTTCTATACTCACTAGTACGTGGCCTTGGGAGTAATCCGGAGATGACTACGTTTGAGGTTCTGTTTGCTAATCTCTTTCCTAACTCCCTAAACGCAGCCAGCAGGACCTCATCATCCCTTTTTCCACCTATATCGTTGGTACCAATGTGGACCACGACCTCTGGCTGTGCACCCTCGCCCTCCAGAATGCTTTGTAGCCGCTCGGTGATATCCATGACCCTTGCACCAGGGAGGCAATATACTATCCTGGAATCATATCTGTGACCACAGAAACGCCTGTCTATTCCCCTTACTATAGAATCCCCATGCCACAATTGCTCCCCTGTCTTTTCTCCTCCCTCCCTGCACAGCTGAGCCACCCATAGTGCTCTGGTCATGACTCTCGCTGCACTCACAAGAACATAAGAACAGAAGTAATAGGAGCAGAAGTAGACCATATGGTCCATCGAGCCTGCTCCACCATTCAATACTGGTGAATGGCTGATCTTTGGGTTTCAATTCCACTTTCCTGCCCACTCCCCATATCCCTTGATTCCCTGTGAGACCAAAAATCTGTCTATCCCAGCCTTAAATGTATTCAGTGATGGAGCATCCACAACCCTCTGGTGCAGAGAATTCCAAGGATTCACAATCTTTTGAATGGAGTAATTTCTCGTTATCTCAGTCCTGAATGATTGACACCTCATCCTGAGACTGTGTCCCCGTGTTCGAGATTCCCCGACCAGTGGGAACAATCTCTCAGCTTCTACCCTATCAAGCCCTTTCAGAATCTTGTATGTCTTAATTAGATGGCCTCTAATGCTTCTAAACTCCAAAGAATATAGGCCCAATTTACTCAGCCTCTCATCATAGGACAACCCCCTCATCCCAGGGACCAGTTTAGTAAATCTTCACTGCACTGCTTCCAGTGCAAGTATATCCTTTCTTAAATGTAGAGACCAAAACTGCACACAGTATTCCAGGTGCAGCCTCACCAAAGCCCTGTACAATTTTAATAAGACTTCTTTATTCCTGTACTCCAATCCCCTTGCTATAAAAGCCAACATGCCATTTGCCTTCCTAATAGCCTGCTGCACCTGCATGTTAACTTTGTGTGTTCCTTGTACGAGTACCTCCAAGTCTCTCTGAACATCAACACTTACCAGTTTCACACCTTTTAAAAAATATTCTGCTTTTCTATTTCTATGACCAAAGTGAACAACTTCACACTTTCCTACATTATACTCCATTTGCCATATTGTTACCCACTCACTTAACCTGTCTATATCTCTTTGCAGCCTCTCCACATCCTTCTCGCAGCTTACCTTTCTGCCTAGCTTTGCATCATCAGCAAACCTAGATATATCACTCTTTGTCTCTTCATCCAAGTCATTAATATAGAGTGTAAATAGCTGAGCCCCAGCACTGATCCTTGCAGCACCCCACTCTTCACTGCCTGCCAATTTGAAAGTGTGCTATTTATGCCCACTCTATGCTTCCTGTCTGTTAACCAATCCTCTATCCATGCTAATATATTACCCCCAAGACCTTGAGTCCTTATCTTGCCTGTTAATCTTTTATGTGGGATCTCACCATCTCCCCTTGACATTCAATGGCATTACCATCACAGAATCCCCCACTATCAACATCCTAGGGGCTACCATTGACCAGAAACTGAACTGGAGTAGCCATATAAATACCTTGGCTACAACAGCAGGTCAGAGGCTAGGAATTCTGCAATGAGTAACTCACCTCCTGACTCCCCAAAGCCTATCCACCATCTACAAGGCACAAGTCAGGAATCTGATGGAATATTCTCCACTTGCCTGGATGGGTGCAGCTCCAACAACCCTCAAGAAGCTTGACACCATCCAGGACAAAGCAGCCCGCTTGATTGGCACCCCATCCACAAACATTCACTCCCTCCACCACCAACGCACTGTGGCGGCAGTGTGTACCATCTACAAGATGCACTGCAGCAATGCATCAAGGCTCCTTAGACAGCACCTTTCAAACCCACAACCTCTACCAACTAGAAGGACAAGGGCAGCAAACGCATGGAAATACTATCATTTGCAAGTTCCCCTCCAAGTCACACACCATCCTAACTTGGAAATACATCGCCGTTCCTTCACTGTCGCTAGGTCAAAATCCTGGAACTCCCTAACAGCACTGTGGGTGCACCTACCTCACATGGACTGCAGCGGTTCAAGAAGGCAGCTCACCACCACCTTCTCAAGGGCAATTAGGGATGGGCAATAAATGCTGGCCTAGTTAGTGACGCTCACATCCCATGAATGAATAAAAAAAAATGTGGCACCTTATTGAATGCCTTTTGGAAATCCAGGTATACAACAAATACTAGTTCCACTTTATCTACCCTACTAGTTACATCCTCAAAAAACTCTAATAAATTTGTCAAACAGGATCTCCCTTTAGTAAAACCATGCTGACTTGTTCTAATAATACTCTGCTTTTCCAAGTGCAATGTTACCATTTCATTAATAATAGTTTCCAGCATCTTCCCAATGACTGATGTTAGGCTAACTGGCCTGTCGTTCCCTGTTTTCTCTCTACCTCCTTTCTTGAAAAGGAGTGTAACATTTGTCAACTTCCAATCTGAGACAGGACCATTCCTTAATCTAAGGAATTCTGGAAAATCATAGCCAGCATATCCACTATCTCTGCAGCTATCTCTTTTAGAACCCTAGGATGTCGGCCATCTGGTCCCAGGGACTTGTCAGATTTTAGTCCCTCAAGTTTCTCCAATACTTTTTCTTGACTGGTATCAATATCCTTAATTTCCTTACTCTTTTTAGCCCCTAGTTACTGCATATTTCTGTGATGTAACTTATATCTTCTCTCCCATTGGTACTCAGAACTGAATACTGGTTTGAAAGTGGGGTGCCTTCCGGGGACTCCTGCACTACCTGCCTTGTCCTTCTTGTCCATCTGGCAGCCACCCAGTCCCTCTGTACTTGCAGTCTCTTAAGCTGTGGGGTGACAACCTCCTGAAACGTGCTATCCAAGTATCTCTCATCCTCATGAATGCACCTCAGTGACACCAGCTGCTCCTCAAGTTCCAAGATTCAGCACTCGAGCTTTTGCATTTGGTGCATCTTTCTGCACATGTAGTTGTCCAGGTCATGGGTAGGGTCCTGCAGTCACCACATGGCGCAGAATGTGCATTCGATGGGTGTGAGGTACTCACTAAAATTGGAAGTTAAATGAACACGATAAAATGGTTATAAACAGAATGAACAAATGAGTAACCACCTACCGAATATTGGTATTTTAGCTTCTACTTAGTAGATGGGCTTAAATGTTCGAGAAAAAATAAAAATCAGCAGAAAAAATAAAATAAGAAAGTAAGAAAATACCCACTAGATACTCACCGACTAGCTCCCTGTGCCTCGCCGCTCTCTCTCCCCTCGAGCGCTGTTTGTAGCTCCAAGTCACACCCAGGCAATCACCTACCTGCTTCCCTGTGATGTCAAACCTCGATTTTTCTTTCTGATTGTTTGCTGTGCTGTTGGAGATGTGCTGTACTGTTGTATCTCTGCCAGTGGTTCCCGTGCTCTTTTTAAACTTCTCTCTCCTGATGTTCTCTGCTGCTGTCTTATGGCTTGATTGCTGACAGCAGCCATGTCTGTACCAGGTGTATCGAGTTACATTAAGTCTAAAGAAACAGGCCATTCAGCCCAGGTGGTCTATGTCGATTTTTATGCTCCTCCCACTCTTCTGCATTATGAGATGATGAAGGCAGGAAGGATTTGTTCTCGTAGCAACATTTTGAAATTGACTTTCTCAGAACTGCTGAAGATGATATTGAAATAGGTAATTAACCATTTATGAACATTTCTCATTACATCTACACTTGATTATGGATTGAATTGTTGACATATTGTCAAGTTCACTTATGCTTCACCTAATTCCATGTGATTGTAAATTACAACAATTAGAAGCTCTGGTCTCAGCTTGATATTCCACCAATCCAAAGCAATGGTGACTCTGTAGTGCTCGAATATATTTAATTCAGTATGTCAATCACTCCAGTTGGGCTATTGTTATCCTTTGGGTCAAACAACACTCAAGAAGCTCAACAGCATCCAGGACAAAGCAGCCTGCTTGATTGGCACCCCATCCACCACCAATACACAGTGGCAACAGTGTGTACCATCTACAAGATGTACTGCAGCAATGCACCAACGCTCCTTAGACAGCACCTTCCAAACCCGCGACATCTACCACCTAGAAGGACAAGGGCAGCAAATGCATGGGAACACCACCACCTCCAAGTTCCCCTCCAAGCCACGCACCATCCCGACTTGGAAATATATCGCTGTTCCTTGACTGTCACTGGGTCAAAATCCTGGAACTCCCTTCCTAACAGCACTGTGGGTGTACCTATGCAACATGGACTGCAGCAGTTCAAGAAGGCACCACCTTCTCAAGGGCAATTAGGGATGGGAAATAAATGCTGGCCTAGCCAGCAACACCCACATCCCATGAACAAATAAAAAAAAACTCTGTTATGGGAGCGATGCTGTAACATTAATGATGCTGTCTCCAGCAGTAGTGAGAGCCACCTAGAGTGCTGCAGTTCTGTGCTATCTCTAGAAGCAAAAGCAATCTCTGCAACAGATACAAGTGCAAGCCCCAGAGACAGAGGCAGGCATATGTTCTGCCCCCTCAGCTACACATTTCATGGATGGAAAAGATCATGGTGGCCAACAATTAATTGTTGGCCACCGTGATCTTTTCCATCCAGAAACCTAACCAGCCAGCCGACCCCCAATATATTTTCTAAAGCCTGACAATGCAACAATACGGCACACAGCTGATGTCTGAATGACAGCAGTGAGTAAAGGATTGATGTTTTTGGTCACAGATTTACAAGGTACTTAAGGATGAGGAAGGCCACCTGGCCATCTTATTTCATCCATCAAAAGCAGGGAGGACAGCCTGCCAGCATGAAGCATGGGAACGCACAACAGTTTGTGTCTTCTAAACTTTGTAATCTCCAGATTCACCCTCTCCTCCACTGTGATCTGCTCACTCGTGGCCACTGCACCCAGGCCTTTGGAAAAGAAACTCCTGCATAATCGTCATTCCACTCACTTCTCTGATGATTTGTTTTGAATCTTCCCTTTACACACTTTTACAATTTGACATAATGCTGCACACGTTTCTTACATTTAACAAGGTTTGAACAAGCTACGTTATCCTTTTTTGCCCCACTTTTCCCATCCTATTCTTTGAGGGGTTTGTGTATGCTGCATAAATTTGCAGGAAGCTGGCTGTGCAATGGATTGCAACAATACTGGGATTCAGGCCAAATTATTAAGCAGCTCCAAATTCATTGCATAATCTGGCCCCCTCAATTTTGCCAGTCTTGTAATATAGTCCCAGGTGGTTTTCTGGTCATGATATGTGGGTTTCTTTCTTCAGCTCTAATACTCTGAAATAGGATTCCTTACTTCTTCTACGTTTCATTCCTCCTGTACTTTGATGAAGCATTGTTGTTGTCACTGTCTATTTGCCAGAGTAGGAGTAATAGTACATGGGAGGTGATGATAATATGGTTTGTGAAAATGTATAGATTTCCTCTGAGAACCATTTAGATGAGCTGTCTTGCAATAAAATCACTACTATGAAATAAGCAAGTGCAATTTTGTGGAGATGTTAATTACATCACCTATTTTGGAGAGAGCTGTGGCCATTTGGATTTGACAGATGTGACAAGAAAATGTGAATTCATACATTGTGATGGTAGTAAAAGTGAAATTAAACAATGGAGATTGGAATTCAACCCCCTCACATCTCAGCAGAGAAATGGATCATGTGTTGTGGTGCCCAGCTATTCAGACCAGCAAAGACCCAGCTTCAACACCCTTGCTGTGATGAGTCCACTGATCTCACTGGGGATAGTGATAAGGATCACTACGTATAGTCCAAGTGTTTCTTGGGCCAGAGTTCTTAGTTCCAGTGAATGGCAGCTGCTCGGAAATCTCATGTATGCATTGTTTGAAAGCAGGATCAGGAGTGATGGTGATGTCACCTGCAATTATGCAATATACTACCCCATATTCACTGTATATGCCCTTATAAGCACTTGCTTATTTCATAGTCACTGGGCTGAGGTACTGGAAAAAGATTGTTACCTGTGGAGCTGTTCTACAACATGAGGTAATGTCTTTTGGAGAGGAGGGGAGAAAGTGCTCTGGGGGAGGAGAGGGGGAGATGGCACTGTGGTAAATTTCAACAAGAGTTCATTGAGAGGAACTGACATCTTGGTACATATTAGTCAGAAAGAGAAGCCCAGAAGTAATTTGACTTGGCAATGCTGAATGTTTGGAAACAATATTCGCATGTGTACAAAACCTATAAATTGTTTGAGGCATAGCAAGTTTAATTCCATCACGAGAGTGGCCACATTTCAAAAAGTACTTCATTGGCTGCAAAGCACTTTGGAACATCCTATGTGGTAGAAGGTGCGATATATGTGCAAGTCTTTCTTTCTTTTATTATGTTCAGTTGCAATGCTAAGATGATGTGCTGTTGTTATGCAGTAAAGCATTATCCCCCAGGGTGATGAGAACAAGACTTGCACCCACAAGTTCACCCACAAGCTATTTCAAGCAAGCTTTCAGAGGGAGGCATGAGCACAAGTTGCAAGAATGGATCACTTGGTTGCAATCGCAGCTGGGAAAATACTGCGCACTGAATGGCGCAGGAAGGAAGTATACTGTCCAGAAGTGATCTTTACCAAACCTGATTTGCTTTCATTATCTTGTTGTTCCCAGTGCTGAAATTAACAGCAAATGTCAGATGAAGGTGAAAGTTACTGTGACTACTCTTCCTTTCTGTACAGAGGACAATGTACTTTCTTCCTTCTCAATTGGCACTCAACAGTCAGAGCTTCAAATTTTAAACAAAAGATAGGGTACGATCGCAAAATGACAATGGCATTGAACTAAGAAGTTTTAAATGCTAAAGATTGCCCTGTAGTAATCTGATTGATGTCTGCTTTAAATCTTGCATTCTGTTGTGGTTGATAACCTCTGAGCAGAAACCCATTTAATCAAGCTTTAAAGCTTAACTAGAATACCCAGTACAAATATATATTTAATAAGTAATGAGGAACTCGCCTTTACTGCTTTGGGCACACACAGCAGTTTTTTAGGTATCATTTTCATTCTACATTGAGCTCCTCGGCTGCCTCTTTAATCTATCCAGGAGACTTCACTTGCATTATAATGTTTTTTTACCCCCAAAAGCGCTTTTGAGGAAACTAATCTTTCCTTCAGTCCCCAGGTCCCACACACACTAAACATGCTCAGCTCACTTAGTATTTCCACCTATCAGTCATACTTATTGAAATGCTAAAACAAAACCTTATCCAACCACTGTAATTAGCCTCCATTAAAGTATACATGACAAAATCATTGTGAACAAAAATGGACCGAATGTTTTATACATACCAACATAACAGCTGGTCTATTGGTACACTATGCTACATTTGACTGAAGGGCTAGTTCACATAGCTTCTGTGGACTTACAAATGCATGTCAGAAAACTACAGAAAACCACTTTGTGATTTCGGCACTTTTCTGCTCCACGTCTCCCCAGCCATTTTTCTAAAATATGTTTGGTTGCTGAATTTTTGAAGAATTCCATTCTTTGGAGCTGTCATGGTAAATTAAGGACTTCATAATCATGCACTACTTGCAAAATGATCTTTAATAGGTAATAGAATTCCAGGCAGTCCAATTGATGTTAGCTGCCTGCAGTTTGTAAAAGTATCACTCTTGGTACCCTACTGATTTCTTTCCTGACAGATTAGTGCTGCTTGAATCAATCTGCAGTGACAGCAAACTGGGTGATGCTGCCAATGCTCTTTCTACCTCAGGCTTACCTTCCAGAACCAGACTGACACCATGTAACCAAGTCTTAAAGACAATGCTGGACCCCAGAAGAACACTTTCACATTGAAATTGGAGAGGACCCAAGAAAGGGCGCAGGTATCACGATGCAGGATTATCCTGCGTCTGTTGCTTCCAGTGCAGGCAATATGCAAACTTCATGCCGCCTGCTAATTTGGATGATCGTAGCATCCAGCCAGTGCTAAATGCACTGTTGAGTGGTTGCACGCCTGAGGAGAGGGCACAAAACCATGAGAAACTAGCACGAGTTAAACATAACCTGCACAACTTAAAACCAGCCTTTACCTCTTAAAGGGGAGGTGCATTTGGCTGCAGCAGGTGCTGGAAGTGACTATAAAACTAATTTTGACCTGGCAAGCACTCAATAATGGAAGGACATAGCACAGAGTAGGTTCCAAGACTTTCCAATTCAGCACTGAAGGCCTTGGTGTTGGAGGTGAAGAGGACGAGATATGTTATCTATCCACAGGGTCCAGGAGGCCCTCCAGTCAAACTTTGTGAATGCAGTGGGACCAGATAGCCGTGTGGTCAATGCCAGGATTCTAGTCCAGAGGACCTGGATGCAATGCTCAAGATGTTCAATGAACTCACAAGAGTGGTCAAGATCAGTGAATGCACCTTCAAATGACACTTTTGTTTTTCCAACTGCACCACTAGCCTCACAAATAGATCAGTGCACCATACCCCTATCACTCACTTACCAACAATGTCTATGAATCAGGATCCATACCCGATATTCATAGCTTCACTTCATAGCTTCACTTCACCCTCACACACTTAGCTGCAAGCCTCAAACCCACATCTTATGCTTGCACACAGTTCCAGCTATTCAACCATGACAGTCACATCACCCAAACAAAAACCATAACTTGCGTTTATATAGCGTGGTTAAGGCAATAAAACATCCTAAGGTGCTTCGTGTTGTACCACAATCACTGGCGCACTTCCTTCTCTCTTGCAAGACAAAGTGGCACACAAATGGAGGCAGCAGCAACTAACTATTCGGTGATAGGCACAACTGCATGTCTTTACCCCAATGGAGAAGATAGTGATCATCATCATTAGAGCGGCCATGACTTAGGCCGTAGGCAGCAGCCGGGCTGAAACCATCAATGATGGCAGTATGCTCATACATAATCCTCCTTCTCACATCCCACTTCCCCCTCATCCAGCAATCTTTTCTGATTTGCAAGTTATAGATCGCATCAACCTGCACCTTTTGCTTTCCCTCCTGCCCTCACCTCAATGTTGCTCTGGAACCTTTCTCCTTTCAGATACCCAGGAACTGCCACCTGGCCAGGCAGTGGTGAAAGAACAACAGGTGGAAGAGCAAAAAGACGGTGATGAAAAAGAAATACCAACACTCACTCTCATATTCACAATCGCCAACTTAGATGCTACACTATGCATAATTCAGAGAATAACATAGAGGCGGGATATGCATGTGTTGAGATACCAGGCATGAGTGGCCTGCAGGGGGCAAAGGTAGTGCAGGTGCCAGTTCACAGGAGGGCGAGGTCACACCCGTCCTGCTGCAGAGGACTCAGTTAAGCAGTTTGATGGGACAGACTACAGAAGCTGATGGGTATGCACAATGAAATACTTGATGCATTGGCAGACCTGTCAGAAAGTCCTCATCTTCCTCATCATCATGTCACATTTAACTGTTGGCAAGGGCTGTGACCTCATGATGGCAAGGTTGTGCAGTGTACAGTAGACGACCATGAATCTTGGCACATGCTCTGCCCAGGGCTACTCCAGCACAGTCCAGGCAATGGATGCATTGATTAAGTACCCTGATGGTCAGCTCAATCAAATTCTCTGTGGCAGTATGGCTTTTGTTATATGCATGCTGCCTACATCTTCATAGATTGTGCAGTGGAGCCATCAGCTAGGTGGTCAATTGATAACTTTTGTCGCACACTCTGGTTTGTTGTGATGGCTCCAATACAGATTCCAAAGTGGACTGCTGCAGAGTGAAGGCATCATGACTGTTCCTAGGATACTAGGCATTGACTTGCATGATTTGCTGCATATAGTCACACACCAGATAGACTTTGAGGAAATGGAATCCCATTCGGTTGAGGTACTTCTCAAAGTTGAAAAACAACCTGCGTGCTGTCAATGGTACCCTGTACTGTGGGTAAGTCTGCAATCCTACAAAACCATGAGCTCACTCCACCTTGTTACAGACAGGGTGAGATAGAGAACTGCTGAATCCCTGTTTTCTTCCTAACTGTCCGTAATCAGTAAGCTTCTGAGAGGAATATGCGTGGGCTAGATTTTAACAGCCCGCCATTGCTCCTAGTGGTGAGCTCCAAAAATGGCGGCCCACATGTGCCCAAGTGCTGCCGCAATCTCCCACGCAGCAGCTCATTTAAATAGACGGGGCAGTCGCCCCCCGCCCCCCCACCCCACCACCACCCCAATCATATGGAAAGGGCGGGCTGTCCACCTGTGCACAGGTACTGGTGCATTATTAAAAGGCAGGTTTTAAAGGTTAAGGACAAAAAGAATAATTCATAATTCGCATGATTATCTTATTTTGGACAATGCACATTGCAGACCTGATGAAGAAGATGTCTTCACTCTAGAAGTGTAGTTTAGGTAAGTTTAACAGCCAAAGTCATATTGTGACACAGTTTTCAGGATTCTCTCAGTGGTGGAGTTTTTGCAGCTCATGAAGTTGGTTGTTTGTGCTCTCGTTACCAGGAGGTCAGTTTGCTGTATGAGTGGACCCAAAATGGAACAGGCTTGGAGACCTTGCGACGTTACAGCCTCTGGTTCTTTTAAGGCATAGATGGTGCTGCCTTCCTTTTGCAGTCAGCATTTAAAGATAAAAAAGGAGACAAACATGACTGCCCTACCATGTGACTTCTCACAGTTCCTTTTCCAAATATGGTGGTAGTCTTAGCTTGACTAGCCACATCCTGGGTTATTGTTGTAAGATATTCATCCTGAGGGGTGGGGGGTTAGTGGTTAAGACAATCACCTCTTTTGTCTCAGAAGAAAATCATTCAATTCAGGAATGTCTCTTGATGGTATCAGGATGGGTACAGTTGACACCTCTTAGTCTGGAATGTAGCCTTTTGTCCTTTCGAGGCAATGAGGCAGTTTTCGAATACACAGACCATGTCATTTGACCTTCAGCAGCCATCTTTGCAGCACATTGTCCACTTTTTAAGGGAAGAGTCCCTTTCAAAGAGGCCACATTGAATAAAGTTCATATCTTAAAAGTTAGGAATATATGTCTTTACTGGACATAACAACCTGTTGCTGTCTGGCAAGAGAGAATTAAATGTATTCGGCTCTCTTGGAATATAGAACCTCAGCGACCTCCCTTACGCAACAATGGAAGACAAATTGAGAGTCATTGTAAATGTCGCCTGTTCCAGCCTAGAAGAAGGCAGACACATAAAAGTTAATAACCACAGAAAAACCACAAAATTGTTACAGCACGGAAGGGGGCCATTCAGCCCATCGTGTCTGCACAGGCTCTCCAACTGAGCAATTCACTTAGTGCCATTCCCCTACTTTCTCCGCGTAACCATGCACATTCTTCCTTTTCAGATAACAGTCTAATTCTCTTTTGAATGCCTCAATTGAACCTGCCTGCACCCCACTCTCAAGCAATACATTCATGGCTACAGTCAACTTAATAGCCACTGGCAATGCTATCTCTCCCTGCTCTGAGGTTGCTCTTGTCACTGTAGCAGGTGGCAGAATTCATTGAAGATGTCCTAAGTGAAGTACAGACATCAGAAGCACTGTTCTTCGCTGAGGTTCAGGTCAAAGAATTGCTCCCTGAACACCCTGGGCAGATAGGTCCTCTTGCTGAGAGCCCTTCACCCGTCTGCCCTCTTTCAGCAGCTTGTCTTGCTCTGTGTCACCTCTGCTCATGCTCCCTGTCATGATGTAGGCCATTGGGGATGCATACTACTGTACCCATGTCTGAGAGCAATTGTTTTGTGCAGATTCCATGAAGTCAGAACACAGTCCTTTAGCACCTGGTACACCACTCCCAGTAACCTTCAGCAACTGAAAGCAACACTGGAAACCACTAAACACTTCTACAATCACAGCAAAAGCCAGTAGAAATCCATTGTCAACTAACCTGGAAGTAGTTGATGATCCCTTTAAATAGTGCTCGGGTGGTGGCCTCCCTGTTGCTGAACACATGTTTAGTTGTACAAAGTTAAGGGAGACATTATCTATAGTTTTGAGCTCCAAAATGGCGACGCTGGCATCAAATCATCATTTCACACAGATTGACGTCACGGTCTTCCTACTCTGCATACGTCTGACAGATGCTCCCTGCGCACGTGTTAATGACGTCACAAAAATAGCATCTGGCACAGCTAGCTCCAGAAATGTGCAGCTGTTCCATGAGCACCATTTTGGAAGCAAAATAGCACCCATAGCACTGAAAATCCAGGTGCTACAGAGCCAAGATTCATGGCCCTTGTGTGCTCATCTTCTAGATGTTGCAATCTAGCACATAGATAAGTCTTGGGAAGGTGGGATAAACTGGTGTCTGTAGTCCATCAATAGAGATGAGCCTGCATCCATTTTCAGTGTAGTAGTGTAAATGAAGTGATTTATGACTTTAACCTCTTGTACTGAACCAAATCAGGAGCACATCCCCACGAATCTCCTTCAATCAAGTTCAAACCAGACAAATTCTCAGACACTTATTTGGGTGCAAAGAGTTGAACTAGCTTTCCCTCAAAGAAAGAAAATCAACAGAGAATTTTACCATCTTTCAGATAGCATATTTTTAATATTTTATGGCTAAGTCAAAAATATCCCAGATATTATAAGGGTCTGGGAAACTCTCTTCATTACGTATCTCTCCACTTAAAGAGACACAGAGAGGGGGTTCTTGTAGTTGTATACAGAATACTACAAGACGATTTATTAATTTTTATATATTTATGAATGAATTTAACATGCAATAAATTTCTTAAGTGGATAAGTATATCACAATATCAAATATTACTGAGAGATGTAACACATATTCTTATTTCTAACATAGAATCCAAAAGTTTAACCTTGCTAATGTTACAGCAAAACGATCTTAGAATATCCAGGATATCTATCAAAATTTAAAGTAAACTTGTACCTTAAATCCCCAAATAAGGCATGGAATGAGAAGTGTTGTTTGAGGAAACAACGCCCCTAAGTGTTTGCTTCAAAACCTTGTATTTTTATACTATTTCTAAGGTGTCATATGACTTTTGCATTAGATGTGACCTTCCTGTGTTCCTTTTAAAATCCATATCTTTAATTACCATTTTCACTTAATGTTTTACTGGAATTTGAAGTTGTGAGCTTTTATCTGGTCAAAATGTTTATAATTGTGTTTACTTGACCTCTCTTGCTCCTGTGAGCACATTTCATTTATTGTTAATTACCCTTTCCAAGGTACCCACAGCAACCTCCGGAGACGACCTGTCTGAACAAAGCAATTAATTTTGTTGCTCCCTCTTACTGACAGGATATTTCAATGTATGTTTTTATCTTCCAAGTCCTTGACAACAGAGATTCTATTCTAACAAGACCTTGAAATATTTAACTCTACCATCTTAAAGGGGAACTTCAGTCAGCTCTGAAAACTAACCATTTATTCAATCTTTAACTCTAAAGGCATAATACACTATTTCCAAATTATACTTAAACAGCCTATTATATCTATTTCCATCACATAAAGGTCTGCATCTGCAATCTGCAGCTGTCCATAAAGACTGCTAAGATCAGATCCAAAGATTCAAGTTTTGAAAAACAACCTATCAACCAGCAAACCAAGGTGCAGAAGAGCATCTATGTACAGCTTTTAAGATAGAAAAAGTCTCAAGTGACTGTCCATATCGTAATAAAAAAGACTGTCAATCACAAAGAGAGACTCAGAAGAGCTGATAAAAGAGGTGAGTTTCAAGAAGGCATTTAAAGGAGAAAGAAGTCATCAGGCAGAAGCTCTTATGGAGGGAATTCCAGAGGCAGCTGAAGTCTCTGCAATTGAAGGTGAGGTGGAGAGAGCAGGGAATGCAAAGGAAGCCAGACTGAAAGACTGCAGAAAATGGGAGGCAAAGTAAAGCTGGAGGAGGTCGAAGGTTTTGGCTACGGTAAGCCAAGGCAGAATGTCATATGACAGGGGCAGCACAGTGGTTAGCACCGCAGCCTCACAGCTCCAGCGACCCGGGTTCAATTCTGGGTACTGCCTGTGTGGAGTTTGCAAGTTCTCCCTGTGTCTGCGTGGGTTTCCTCCGGGTGCTCTGGTCTTTGATAGGTAAATTGGCCATTATATATTGCCCCTAGTATAGGTAGGTGGTAGGGAAATATAGGGACAGGTGGGGATGTGGTAGGAATATGGAATTAGTGTAGGATTAGTATAAATGGGTGGTTGATGATCGACACAGACTCGGTGGGCCGAAGGGCCTGTTTCAGTGCTGTATCTCTAAAAAAAAAATGTAAAAACTATTCAATGAAGTTGGAGGACAAGGTACCAGCAAGCAGCAGGGGTGATAGCAGGACAGGGTATGAACCGAAGAAGGGTCACTGACCCGAAACGTTAACACTGCTTCTCTTTTCACAGATGCTGCCAGACCTGCTGAGTGGTTCCAGCATTTCTTGTTTTTATTTATGAACAACTGAGTTTTGAATGATCGATTAGGGAGAGTGGAGGTTGGTTTAAATTCACATTTTAACCTAGCAACAGAAACTATTTTGTAGATTTTGTCAAAGTGGACATGTAACACATCTTACAATCATTTCCTATTCATTTTTTTCAACACTTAAGAACACAAAGGAAAGTGAAAATCTGCAACATTCTCCCCAAAATGTTGTTGAGGCTAGGTCAACTGAAAATTTCAAAGCTAAGATTGATAGATTTTTGTTAGGCAAGGGTATAAAGGGTTATTGAACCAAGGTGGTAGATGGAGTTGAGATATACATCAGCCGTGTTCCTATGACCCCAGAATCCAACCCTATTTGCTAAGAATGTTACAAATAGCAACGTTGACGCATTTTGCAGATTTTGTGCGACAAAGGTCCGATCTGTCTGAAAAGGGTTAAAAATCTGTGCTAGTTACAACAGCAGCTATGAAGTCAGATGCAAATAGACCTGACTTGTCTGTAGGCACAATTCCGTAACTCTAAACACTCATGAGAAAATGTAATTTCCTTTCCAAGTCTCTACCTCATTCAAAACAAGTCCAGTTCTTACCTCTAAACATGTTTCTGCTGCTTCCCCATTCTCTGAAAAAATTTGTATTTTAATTTCTCACTCTGTCATTTCAGAAGCTCTATGCAAAATGCAAGGAAATTTCAGTCCATGAAGTTAATAGGTATGGGATTAAAAACAAAAATGAAAAAAACTATAATGCATTTTGCAGATAAAAGTGATTGCTTTGCGCATAAATTTCTTTGTTTATTTTGTATTTCTGACACTGAACTATGCTTAGGGTAATCAAGAATATTGACAAAAGTAGGTGTAAATCAATTTTAGTAGCATTTCTTTGTGCAAGAAATTAAAAACTGTCACAGATAATTTTTACCTAAGCATTCGCCTGATGCAAAAACGATTTGTTGAATTAATGGCGCTAAAGGGGACTATCAGTAAGTTTGTTTTATCACAATTTGTTTTAGCTCGTTGAATAATTGAGGGGAATACTCAGCTAGCAATTTCTGTGGAAAATATTGACGATTTAAGTTTTTCAGGATGCATTTTTCAAGACGCCACTAAAGATGAATCAAAATATCACAGTGTACAAATTTCAACTGTTAGCTTTGTAGATGTATTGATGAAGGCAATATTTTCAAATGGATCAAAATAAAGAGCATTATTTCAGTGTGCACTTCTGAAACAATCAACAAGTGTGTATATATGTGGAGAGAATTACAGGACAGTAACACAGTTGAAGGGTCCATATCACATTGCAACCAATTGTAGGACCACCAGAGTGGAGCTTTACACAAGTGAACCATGCTGATCTTTAGGATCCAATTTTGACTTATTTGGGGCAGGAAAACCTTGGAAAGCAGCAGAATTCTGCCCAGTCTTACTTTGTCACCTCCCAAGTAGGTATTTGCATGGGTTCAGATGCCAAGCCATCCAGAGAGATCCTTGCGATTGAGGAAGGGTGAGATTGTGGCAGAGAAGGACTAAAATTTCCTTGTGGAGCCAGACAAGCAATTGTAGAAGCAGAGAACCATAGAAAAATTACAGCACAGAATGAGGCCATTCAGCCCATCATGTCCATGCTGGCCAAAGAAACTAGCCATCCAATCTAATCCCAGCTTCTAGCACTGGTCCATAGCCTTGCAAGTTACAGCACTTCAGGTGCATGTCGAGGTACCTTTTAAAAGATTTGAGGGTTTCTGCCTCCACCACCATTCCTGGCAGTGAATTCCAGACACCCACCACCCTCTGGGTGAAAAGGTTTTCCCTTATGTCCCCCCTAATCCTTCTAACAATCACCTTAAATCTGTGACCCTGGTAACCCAGTCAAAGGGTTCAGGTGATGTAAACCTCAAAAGCAAATCTTGCGTCACTTTGCTAACTACATTTCAGAACAGAAAAATTGTGTTGCAGCTTATAACACAATTCCAGCCATCTGTTACCTTACAAAATATATACAATTTGGCTCTTAAGGGATTGTCAGCCTGCTGCTGTTTCCTCTCCTCCATTGTGATGTTTACGTTATTTGACAAGAAGGATGATTACATGGGTTAATATGATTTGTTATGAAAGCAGTCACAGTGATACAACATTGTGACAAGGAGGGAAAGGAATGCTTAGAGTCTGTGTATGTCAGTGGCATATTCACTTCCCGCACATATGATAAATGGGCCAGTTAACTCAACTCACCAATCAGTTGTCTGTCAAGTTGTCTTCAAGCACACAACATCAGCAGTCAGATGTAGCCTGATGCATCTTCTCACTCATTGTAACCCAGTAGGCTGTAAATCTTGTTGAAGAACCCAAGATTGTCAAACCTGGCTGGCTGGGATGTGTACTTTGATACTTTTAACTGCTTCATCACCCAAGGGAGATGGGGCAGATGTGCATGTGAATGTTCTGTTGGCTGCAAAAGTCATTGTACAAACAATGTAAGCTGATGGGCTCCGGAGACCATTTGTTTACCTTTTTATAGATTTATCAGGTGAGCAACTTAAATCATTCTGACAACTAGAATTAGATTTTTTTTCATGTCGACTTTGTCTTGCATTCAGGCTTGAAGTTTTCATTTTGTTGGATGAATCTTGATGCTAATTCATGTGTGTCTTTGAAAACCAGAAGTATTTCCTACCGTGCCAATTTCAGGGTGGCTTAGGTACATTGCTGCCAAACCAGCTCACACTGTTCACCATTTTGGCTTTCCAAGATCTCGAACATTGGACAAAGAGTGTGAACAATCCATTTATACAGCTGGGCAATTATTTCATGATAACTGCTTAGGAAGAACAGGGAGGCTGGGTAGATGCTTCACTTCATGATGAAGTTATCAGGGAAAGTTGAAGCACATTCTGAGTCTGAGTCACTGACTCAGTCACTACCATGGCTTGGTAGTAATGTTCTCACCTGAGTTTGCAGGTTGTGGGTTCAAGTCCTACTCCAGAGACCTATGCACGTAATGTCAGCTGACACTTCAGTTCTACACTGTTGTAGGTGCCATCTTTCAGATGAGACTTTAAATGGAGTTCTTCCTATCAGGATGCAGAGGATATCCACCCCTATTTCAAAGAGAACAGGACAGTTCTCCCCAGTGTCCTGGCCATTATTTATTCCTCCACCAATACCACGAAAACAGATTATCTAGTCAGTATCACATTGCTCTTTGTGGGAGTTTGTTGGGCACCAATTGGCTGCTGTATTCCCTACATTACACCTATGACTACACTTTAGAAGTATTTTGTTGGCTTTATAGAGGGTTGGAATGTCCTGAAGTTGTGAAAGACAATTTTTATAAACACAATTTTTTTTTCAAAGGAAAAATCCAAAACATTTGGCAGCTGATAATGTGGGACCAGGAGGGCTGTGTTTTGGAGGCTGCACTTACATCGGACGCAACAGACTGACCAACCCCAATGATTCAAGGCTGACTAACTTAAATATTTTGATGGCATGCAAAGGGAGAGGAAAAAGGCAGGGTTTTCCGGCGGGCTTCATGACCCCGCCAATAGGCTCAGTTGGGGTTCAGAAGCCTGCACTGTGCAGGAAACAGTTACTCACCTCTGACTTTCCCTGAATTGGCCAATTAGTGACCAGAGGATGCACTCGCCATCCAATTAAATAAACAGGGCGGGTTCTTAAAGCTGGAGGACCGATAGGAGGCTCTCGAGCTTGAAAACAGCAGCAGGAGGCCATGGCAGGTAAGTGAGGGAGAGGGCAACCCAAAATGGAGAAGCCCTCTCTCCAAATTTTTCAAATTTAAACTAAAAAATTACCTTTGCAACTGGACCACCATTGAAGGGGTGCGCACCTCCACAGGGCAGCCTGCAGCTGCTGCTGTACCCAAGCAAGCAGGGAGTGCCTCTAAGCCTGCCTGGAGCTCAGGCCTCCCCGGTCTGCTGCTGCAAATGGGACCATTGCCATCCCCAGCAGGGGCTAAAAATCAAGCCCAAGAACTCAGTTCCAGCAGTTCTCAAAGAGCATTCTGTGGAGTGTCAGAAGTGGCTGGCAACAGAACAGTCCTATTCAGTGATCAGATAGATCCTATCACAGTAGGTGTTGCAAATAAGAATGGCTCTTTTTGGAGGAGAAGGCTATCCTGCAATGAGGAGTACCAGCAGAACTGCATGAATAGAGGTTGCAGAATGCATCAATGCAATCTCATTTTGGTCCAAATCTAGAAATAAGTGAAGAATAAACTTTATGGGCTGTGCAACCTACCTAAATATGTAAACATGTGTCTATGTCTTAATAAGTTGTCCCACAAAGCTTTTTATTGCTCTTCACTGTAAACTTGGTGTACAAAGGGAGACTGCAATGCACTTTGAAAACTGTTTATCTTCCTTGTTTGGGTCTGAAGTTCTGTAATGCATAATGTTACGACCAGGTGAGAAAGGGGTCTAGGGGTACCCTCTCAGCCTTTGCCTGGTTTAACCACAACAGAGTTTAATTTTTAAAACACTGTTTTTAGCTCCCCCTCAGTGAATCCTCGTTCACTGCTCTCCAATTGTAAGGCAAAAAAATCAACCAGGCAGGTTTTCTTAGATTTAAACAAGAAAGGTGGAAGTTTATTAACCTTAAACTCTAATTCGGTTAACGACTACAAATACGCAACGCGACCACGCTCGCCTGCCTGTGATAAACACACACGCAGCTAGAGACAGAAAAGTAGAAAGAATAAAGGGGAAAACGATAGCTGGAATGTATTTACGGTCCTTTGAGTTCGATGTAGAGTCTTTGATTGCCGGTAAGTCTTGCCATTCCATTGGGGCCCAGCTTTAAAACTTGTTTCGATGTAGGAGACTTTTCTCTCTTGAGCTTTAAGTGACTTCAGTGGATCTGGAGGTTCATAAGAGAGAGAGAGAGAGCTAGCCAGGAGAAAGACTCTCTTCTTCGAAGTTCAGTTGCAATCTGACCCAAACTGTTCTGTAAGCAATTCAAAACCAAAAACCTGGGCCACCAGGTTAGTCATGTGACTAGTTGTGTTTTCAACAAACTCCTGCATTTATGGATTCTCCATCTTGCCAAGACACCCTGGAATGCTGGCTTTCTTACACATTCAGTGTCTGGTGATGAAAATCCATTTGGGTTAATTGCATCAGGTAGCAGTTCTATTGTCTCTCTAGGCAGTTCTCTCTTTGTATGCAAAATTTTCCAGCCACTGCTGATCTCTTTAAACAAGCCATCTCTTCATTCCAGCAACAGTTTAAAAATGAATGTTCATATGATGAAATTAATATGCCTCACTCGTGGCATGTGGGGTCTTCATGACAATGATAAATACTTAGTAATTCAAGATAATAGGGTGAACTGGTGCTGGGTGTTAATTAGTTAATTAAATTTAAGTGTGTCTAGATAAAAAAGAGTCAGTCAGCACTGGCTGGTAGGTGTTGTTAGGAGTGCAGAAGTAAGCTCTGTGGCAAGCAATAAACAATCTCCACCAAAGCATCCTAGTCTCAGTGTCTTCTTCAGAAACAGGCTTGGAAGTTTCTCTAACATTGGTAGCAGAGGATGGTTGCCTGAAAATGAAGATTGGAGACTAAGATTTGTTTTCAGACAGAAGATCAGAATTGGAGTTTTTTTTTGAGAAGGCTGTATTTGGAGTTTTTTTTTGAAGAAAGATGTCTGAAACCAGGTGTAAGGTGTCAGTATAAGATTTTCCACTGCTGTTTTGTGAAGCCGAGCCTTACGATCCATGGAAAAATGAAGCTGATTTATGGACACGGGTTACGACTTTACCAAAAAGGAAGCAAGGAATAGCCCTTACACTTTCACTTCCCGCCAGAAGCAAGATCAGCGGCAAAGTGTTCTCGGAGCTAGAGACTTATCATTTGGACAATGACGAAAGTTTGGACAAACTCTTGAAACTTATGAATAAAACTTATATGAAAAATGACTTATTGAGTGCCTATGAGGTGTGGTCGGACTTTAACAAATTTAGAAAAATGGATGGTTCTTCCATCGAAGAATATATTATGGAGTTTAACCGACTATATGCAAGGTAGTAGCGATTCTGCATGGAAATTCCTAGGTCAGTACTTTCCTTCAAATTGTTGGATTGTGCTAGGATATTGAACATGGGTAGGCTTTTGATATTAACTGGAGTTAGATTCAAAGTAAGAGATACGCTTTTTGATCGGATGTCTGACACCCTAAAAAAGGTTTTTGGGAACATATTCCTTTCCAACCACTTTCATGTCACAAATGGGCTCTTCAGTGGTGACACCGAAGATGGAGGATATAATGCTAGCAGCATTTCCAGGCCATTGAAGTATGGGGCCTAAACGTCAGTACGAAAGGAGAAACACACAAGAAAGGTGTAGCCCCCAAACGACTACCCTTACCTCGCCGGGTCGTGACCAATTCCTGCGCCAAGGCAAATCTCAGCTTGCCTTCCGTCCCGGCTCCATAGCCTCAGCTGGACTGCAGTTCCAGCAGTGGCCACTGCTCCCAGTGGCGTTGCTGGGACTAAGAGCTCCCAGCCCGATAATTGGCCGGCAGCTCAATGAGGTGGGACCTCCTCCCTCAAGCGGGTGGAAGTCCTGCCTCGGAACAATTAAAGCTCGGGGACCCGTAAAATGCGTAACGGATCCCCGGGCCAGGTGGAAGCTGGTTCACCACTGACTTTTACTTTGGTGGCCAGCTCCCGTCTGCCCAACATAAAATCCAGCCCAAAGTATTACTATGCACTGCATTGTCCAAAAAGGAATAACAGGGTTTTTGAAATGACACATGACATGGAAGGTTCGGAAGGCGAGGATGATGCTACTGATCAATCAGAAGCAATTGTACTGGTCACGAGAAGTTTCAGTCAAGTAATGAGTGTTCTAGTTGCAGATTCGTTCAATTGCACGGTACTAGACAGTGGGTGTACTTTAGCCGACCAGCCAAATTATAAATTGACTATTGCTCTGGCATGGGCAGTACATGCGAAAAACACATTTCAAATGGTTGGGGGCTACAGCCCCTATCAATTATTTTATGGCAGAAATCTGAAAATACCTTCGGTAATGTGGGATCACCCTCTGCTTTAGAGGGGACCACAAATAGTTCAATTTTTGCAGAACATTTGAATGCCATGCATGCAGGGAGAAGAGCATTTATTAAGAAGGAGGTTTAAGAAAAAATCAGAAGAACTTTGAGGTATCAAATCAGGCCATCAGAAAAGAATTTTGATACCGGCGATATGTTGCCTTACAAAAGAGAAATGTAGAAAAAATGGAGAGTCCCAGGAAAAACTATAGGCACTGATGGCAAAACAGTGATTTTGCAACCAAACCATTAGAGTACATTCCTTGCGGCTTATTGGCACTGATTATACATTGACAGAATCTGAACAAATGATGGACACTGATGATGCACCATGTATTTCGCATGCGCATAAGTAGGACCTTTGCGAGCAACAGATTGTTGCAGATAATGGGCTGACTGAGAGTGAACCAAGTGACAGTGAAGATCCAGATAAGGCCATTTATCCCAAAAGTCAACTACCGAAAGTTGGACTAGTGACATATATGCCAGAAGGGAGTAGAGAATGGAGGGAAGCCACAATTATAGGAAGGCAGGAAAGGCCACAGGGAAATACAAACATTGGCTGAATGTGCAAGACAAGGGACAGGATATCCGACCTATAAATTGGCAGAAGGAAGTGAAAATGTGGAAGACCAGAAAACGTAGTATAAGTCCAGACAGTGGGCCTGAAGATGATCATCGTCCAAGGAAAAGGTCACAAACTTGTGAAAGGAAATCTGGTTGTAGGAGGGACAGGTTGAGTAGTAGCAGTCCAGATAGGGACAGGAAATCTAGTAGAGGATGTGGTTTCACAAGAGCAATGACCAGAGTGCAGGCGTGAAGTGCCACAAGAAGTAGGAGCCCTTACGATAGAGAAGCTCTAGATGGTAAATTGATAAAGGATGCCAAGCAAAAAGAGCTTGACAGTTGGAGAGTCTGGCATATACACAGAGATGCCAGATAGAGGACAACCAGCATTGTCCCATAAATGTATCTGTACAGAGAAAGTACTTCCCGATGCTTCATATAATGCGAAGGCCAGACTTGTAGCTCAGGGGTTTGAGCAACAACTAGGCGACCAGGAAGTTAGGGTGAACTCCCCAACAGCAGGAAAAACAAGTTTGAGGATTTTCCTAATCCTTTTAGTGGCACACTCATGGGAATGTAAGTCGATTGACATCAAAGCAGCATTTTTGCAAGGGGAGAAATTTCAAAGGGAAGTATTTTTAAAGACACCAAAAGAAGCTGGAGATATAGAAGGGAAATTATGGAAGCTAAATAAGTGTGTTTATGGGCTAAGTGATGCATCCACAGTGTAGTATTTTTCAGTTAGGTCCGTCCTACTAAAAGCCGGTTGTATTCAACTAAAAGTGGATCCGGCAATGTTTAATTGACAATTGACATCAACTGTGAAGAAAAACCAGCAGGCATTTTCTTGATGCATGTGGGCGATTTTCTGTGTGGAAGATCTGAAGCATTTGAGAAATTTGTGGTAGATAAAGTTCTGCAGGAATTTAAAATTGGAAGTCAGGCTTCCGGAGCTTTTAAATATATAGGGTTGAATATTAGGCAGACTAAATTGGGGGTAACCCCAGATCAACAGTCTTACCTAGAGAATGTTAATAGGATCCAAATAAATCAGGCCAGATCCTCACAAAAGGAAGACTCTGCAACCAAGGAAGAAGTAGACCAGTTAAGGAGCTTAATCGGACAGTTGAACTAGTTGTGCACACAAACTAGGCCAGATGTTTGCTATGATATATTAGAATTGAGCACCATGCTGAAACATACTACTGTTGGGGAAGTGCTGAAAGCAAATAAGACAATGAAAAGATTGAGTTCTGACAAATGTACATTTATGTTTCCAGCACCAGGTGACCCAGAAGAAATGAAATTGGTCATTTTTAGTGACACCTCACAGGCTAATCTTCCCGATGGTTATTCGAGCGCAGCAGGGCTGATTATATTTTTGGTGGAAATAAATGATAAATGTTGTCCATTAGCCTGGGAATCAAAGAAAATATAGAGATAGTTAAAAGCACCTTAGCTGCTGAGACACTTCCACTGATAGCAGCGATAGATATGGGTATGTATTTATCGAGTATTTTAAAGGAACTCTTGTATAAAGGGCAATCGCAGAAAAGTTTTTCTATAGAATGCTACGTAGATAACCATTCTGTTTGGGACAATGTCCATTCAACAAAAAGTGTCACAGAAAACAGGTTGAGGATTGATCTCATGAGTATAAAAGAAATGTTGGAAATAAAAGAAATTTCCAAAATAAAATGGGTTGTTGCAAGTCAGCAGTTGTTGGATTGTTTTACGAAGAGAGGTGCTCGTTCAAAAAAATTGTTGGCTGTCCTTGAAGAGGGCCGTCTTGTGTTATGATAAGTTAGGGAAACATGGAAATTTGTTATAAGATCGCATTTTCTTTGAACAGGTTTTTTTAAAGGGGGGAATATACAGCATGTTAATGGCTGGTGCTGTTGAAAGTTAATGATAAATAATGTAAGATACAGAAAAATGTATCATTTTGGGTTTTTTTGTTTCTTTTCTTATATATGTATGCATTTAATTTAAAGGAAAAAGGGGGAATTTGTTGGGATCTGAAGTTCTGTTAATGGATAACAAATACCTGGTAGTTCAAGATAATAGGGTGAACTGGTGCTGGGTGTTAATTAGTTAGTTGTATTCAAGTGTGTCTAGACAAAAAAAGAGTCAGCCAACACTGGCTGGTAGGTGTTGTTTGGAGTGCAGAAGTAAGCTCTGTGGCAAGCAATAAACAATCTTCAGCAAAGCATCCTAGTCTCAGTGTCTTCTTCACAAACAGGCTAGGAAGTTTCTCTAACATTGCAAAGTGAATGGGCATCTTCCCTTCCGTACAACTTTGCTACATTTAAGTATTTGAACGACTAAATGCGCAAGTTGAAAGCACTAAGTACAAAGCTAGCAAAATTGCAGGTTCATTGTGTGACAGGCAGTCATAATTGGAGAGAAACTATGCTTTAGGTTGCAGTGAAACAGGAAAGCATTCTGATTCTATGTGTGATTTCAGATCTTCCTCTGAGCTTATACTTTTTCGACCTATTTATTAATGGATGTTGCTCTTGCTGGGTCCTACTTACAGTTGAATCTCAAGGGTTTCTTCTCTCCTACTCCTCCAGTTTCATTTAAAAGATTGGAAGAGGATTTTATCGTGGTTTTTCTTTCTCTCCAGTGCCCCTATTTTTCTATCAGTGAGTAGTGAATCTCTTTTCAAAAAGTGTTGAAGAATTAACTCCTCCTGAGAGAAGGAGGTGGGTTCGGCTCAAGATATCTCCACTATATTGGGTAGATGTCCTGTACTAAGCATGAAGTAAAATGTGTATGGAACTTAAGGATTGCTGGTGGTATCTCTTATGTGTTCAATGAGATTCTTTGTTTTTTTTATTTTCACATATCCATTTTGACAGTCATGACTCACCACTAAATATTGGGAAGAAAGGAGAAAATTTGCAGGCAAATTACGGAAAGGTGCACAAACTATACAGCAATGATGATGGGGACTTCAATTTTTCTAATATAGCCTGGGATAGTAACAACATAAAGGTCAAGGAGGGGGAGAAATTATTGAAATGTGTACAAGAAAATCATCTTGATCAGTGTTTATCCAGCCCAACGAGGAAGGAAGTAGTGCTGGATCTAGTTCAGGGGAATGAAGTGGGGTAAGTTCAGTGAGAGAGCATTTGGGGAACAGCGACCACAATGTCATCAGGTTTAGAATAGTTATGGAAAAGGAACAATCAAGTGTAAAAATACTTGACTGGATGAGGGCTAACTACAGTGATTTGAAAAGGAATCTGGCCTAGGTAGATTGGAGTCAAAAATTGGAAATGAACAATGGGAGGCTTTCAAAGACGAGAAGATTTGGGTATATTTGAGACACATTCTTATAAGGGGAAAAGGAATGGCTTCCAAAGCTAGAGTTCACTGGATGATTAAATATAAAGGTTAAAATAAGACAGAAAAAGGAGGCTTATGATAATAGTAATATTCATAGTACAGTAGAGAACCAAGCTGAATATAGAAAGTACAGAGGAGATCTAAAAAAGGGGAATAAAGGGGACAAAGAATATAAAAATAGATTAGCAGCCAATATAAAAGGGAACATAAGCATATAAATATTAAAATGGCAGCCAGAGGAAGGGTGGAGCCAATTAGGGAGCAAAAAGGAAATTTTCTTCTGGAGGCAGAGGGCTTAGTTTAGATATTAAGTGTGTCCATTGCATCTATCTTTACTGGAGAAGAGGATACTGCCAATGGAGCAGTAAAGGAGGAGGCAGCAGTAACATTGGATAGGATAAAAAGAGAATGTATTTTAAATGTTGGCAGTCCTCAAAATAGAAAAGTCACCCAGTCTGGATGGGTGCATTTGAGGTTACTGAGGGAAGTAAGGGCCAAAATTGTGGAGGCTCTGGCCATACTCTTTCAATCTTCCTTGAATATGGAAGTGGTGCCCGAGGATTGGAGAATTGCAACTGGTGCGCCCCTGTTTAAAAAGGGGCAAATTAGGCTGCCTGGCCTGTAGTTCATCCGAAACTACAGGACAGTCAGCCTAATTTAGGCAGTGGGAAAACTTTTAAAGATAAATAATCCAGGAGAAAATTTTCAGACTGGAATGAATTATACAGTGGTGCCCCCAAAGAATTGGTATTCGGACCACTGCTTACTTTGATACATATTAATGACCTGGACTTGGGCAGACAGGGCATAATTTCAAGGTTTACAGATGATACAAAACCAGACAAATGTAATAACCAATGGGAAGCACAGAAATAGACTTCAGGAGGATGTAGACAAACTGGTGAAATTGATAAACACATGGCAAATGAAATTTAAAATAGATAAGTGTAAAGAGAGAAGAGGCAATTTGAACTAAATGGTACAATATTAAATGGGGTGCATGAACAGAAACCTTGGGTGTATGTACACAAATCTTTGAAGGTGACAGGACAAGTTGAGAAGTCCGTTAAAAAGTACAATGGATCCTTGGATGTATTAATAGAGGAATAGAGGACAGAAGCAAGGAACTTATGGTAATTCTTTATGAAACACTGGGTAGGCTTTAGCTGGAGTGTTGTGTTCAATTCTGGGCACCAACTTTAGGAAGAATGTCTAGGCCTTGGAAAAGGAGGGGAGTGAGATTAATTGGAACGCACTGCCAAAGAGCCACACAGGCATGATGGGTCAAATTGCCTCCTTCTGTATTGATCATTCCCTGATTGGACTTGTGCATTTCAATTGTGGAAAGAATGAAATTGGAGAAGCTTTGCAGTTCCCTTGTGTTGCATTGTCACCAGGTAGATGTTTCTGAAGAAAGCCAATAACCGGAACTTTTCTCCTCACACCCACTGCATAACCTTTTCAAGTATTCTCCTTGGAGACTATTGTTGGTGGAAAAGCTAATAAATTTTATTTGCTAGCCTAAAAATCTGAATGTCTGGCAGGAATGTGTGGGGGCAGGAGGGAATCACTGCATGTTGCTTTCATGTTAACTTCTGTTTTGCTGTAACACATTGGGGGGAATTTTTACTTAATTGACTTGTAGGGAGCGGGTCAGTCAGAAAGTCACGGGGAACCCGCAATTCAGGATCCCCACACACTGGAGTTAAAACTCAGTGAGGTCACTAATCAGCTCCCTGCCCAGAGGCCCAGGTGGATTGAGAGGCTCAGGTCGTGCAGACCTTACAGGACAATTGGAGGCCTCAGCAGCATGAGATGCCTCCGTTGGGAGGATTGGAGCTCAGAGATCATGGGGATCGGAGATTTCAGGCTGAACTTTCCCGCTATCCTGCCAATCCCGACAATGGGATGATTTCCGGGTCAGAAATCTGGAAGTGCACATGGTAATCTTCCCAGAGGAGGCCAATTAAGAAGCCATCACCAGAGTGCTGTCCAATTAGTGACGATGGGTGGGCTACAGACACAGGAAGCCCAATCGGAGCGCCCGAAGTGAAGGGCAGCTGGCAGCTTCACTGTGAATTGTGTGTGCTATTCAGGTGAAGGGAGCAGGAGATGGAGCCACAATACTGATGCTGGAACCGGCAGCCAACTCCTCACGTTTAACAATATCTGGTGGATCCATCTACAGAGTAAACACTTCCAAATGAAAGCATTTGCCTGTAGATGCCCTGAAGATTACCATTTGTTCCTTTAAAGATAACTCTGCATATGCATCACATGGCATTTCGGCCTCTCATTGTGCTCTCTCTTCCTGTGAGGAGACAGGCTTCAGGTGGAGCAGGGATCCCGTGCACCACCAGCAAACTGCTATTATCCTGGAAAAATCCCTGTTAATTGCCACTATAATGACCTTAATTAGCTGCCCATCGCTACTGGACATGTTGCAGTCCGTGCACGCAGCTCACGCCTCGGAACAGCAGCCGAAGATGGGAACACATCGGGGATCTAACCTGATGCATTTTTTTTCAATTTTCCCAGGCCCCTGCCTCCAAGGGGCGAGGAAAATTCCCCCAATCATGTTGAAGGTGTGGGGGGTGGTGGGGATCAGGAACCTGGTGGTGGTGGGGTGAGGTCAGAGGCATTGTGGTGCAGAGTGGATCAGAGGCCTCAGGGTAGGGGGAAAGGTCAGTGAGGGCTGCCCAATCATTTCTTGGAAAGATACCTGGATCAAGGACACCGGTGTGAAGACACTCACATCCTGAATCCGCTTTCACCTCAATGAAGCTGCTGGATTTCCCGATGCTCTGGAAACCCAGCAGACCAGAGATAAAGTTTAAAAAATTGAATGACTATGAGGCTCACAAACTTATTATCATATTTAAAGTTCCAACCCACTTCCTTGGAGCAGTTGGAGGCCCACCCAAATTTCGACTTCAGTTAAAGGCAGAAATAGACAAGTTTGGGTCAGGAAACAGATTTTTCAGTCTTCAACCCTCCCCACCCAACTCAAACCTGCTCATTTTTTTAGGTTAAATTTCAGCACAATAGTCAAGTTCTTGAGTTCACTTCATCAATCTTCTCCAAATAAGACCCAATAAAAAGATGTTAGGGTAGATTTTCATTTTCCACTCCTGGGGCAGAAGGTGTTTATCACAGATTTGAGCACAAGCTGCTCATGATTATAATGGACAGAAAAATGGAAACATGAGCTGGATTTTCTCGTCCCCTTGGAGAGGGGATTGGAGGTGGTGGGTATGGGGGGGGTGGGGTGGAGGGGGCGCCAGGAAAATAGGAGGGAGTCATGTAAGGACAACTCTCCGACGCAGTCCTGCCACCAGGGAACGTTTCCCAGGGGCGGATGGGGAATTAGATAAGCAGTTCACTCCACCAAGGCAGGCAGCCAATTAAAATGACTAAGGCCCCAATTTGGCAGCCTCATTGGCATTTTGCCAACTGCAGAGCAACCCCTTGCCATGTGTGGAGGCTGCCATCTCAATGGTGGGGGGTGGGAGCTCCTGGCAGCAAGCTTGGGGGACGTCGGAGCTGGAAGGGCCATGCCCTAATAATGGGACCACGGGCATGAATCCTCTGGAGGGGTTTTCCCTCTGCGCCGAGGGTCCTTATCAGTTTCAATCCTCCTCAGTTTTTACTTTCATGAACACCTCTGAGGAAGCCTCCATGTTGAGGCATCCTCATGGACCTCAACCTGCCTCAGCACTGCTCACCTCTCCCGGTGGGACTGCCAAGGCTCTAAAGCTGCCAGCCCTTTGGGCTGGCAATATCAAGAGCCCACCTGCCATCCTTAACAGGACAGTAAAAGCGGAGGCGGCCTTCAGAAAGAATGCGCGAGTGGGAACACGTGCAGCATGTGTGCGCTCGGGACCCCCATTTGGTTCTGATGATGAGGGTCCTAAGCCCAGTAAGATCCAGCCCAGCATGTACCTGAATTTTGGATAACATTTTTTATTCATTTGGGGGATGTGGGCATCGCATTTATTGCCCATCCCTAATTGCCCTTGAAAAGGTGGTGGTGAGCTGCCTTCTTGAAACATTGGGGTGTAGGTACACCCACAGTGCTTTTATGAAGGGAGTTCCAGGATTTTGACCCACTGGCAGTGAAGGAATAGCGATATAGTTCCAATTCAGGATGGTGTATGGCTTGGAGGGGAACTTGCAGGTGGTGGTGTTGCCGTGCATCTGCTGCCCTTGTCCTTCTAGGTGGTAGAGGTCGCAGGTTTGGAAGGTGCTGTTGAAGGAGCCTTGAGGTTCTGCAGTGCATCTTGTATATGGTATACACTACTGCCATTGTACATCTGTGGTGAATCGAGTAAATGTTTAAATGGTGGATGGGTGCCAATCAAGCAGACAGCTTTGTCCTGGATGGTGTCGAGCTTCTTGAGTGGAGAGTATTCCATCACACTCCTGATTTGTGCCTTGTAGATGGTGGACAGGCTTTAGGGAGACAGGAGGTGAGTTACCCGCTGCAGAATTCCCAGCCTCTGACTTGTTCTTGTAGCCACAGCATTTATGTAACTGGTCCAGTTCAGTTCCTTGTCAATGGTAACCCTCAAGATGTTGATAGTTGGGGATTCAGTGATGGTAATGCCAGTGAATGTCAAGGGGAGATGGTTAGTTTCTCTCTTGTTTGAGATGGTCATTGTTTGGCACTTGGTGGTGCAAATGTTACTTGCCATTATCAGCCCAAGCCTGGATGTTGTCCAGGTCTTGCTGCATATGGACATGGGCTGCTTCACTATCTGAGGAGTCGCAAATGGTGCTGAACATTGTGCAATCATCAGCAAACATCCCCACTTCTGACCTTACGATAGAGGGAAGGTCACTGATGAAGTAGCTGAAGATGGTTGGGCCTAGGACACTCCCCTGAGGAACTCCTGCAAGGATGTTCTGGAGCTGAGATGATTGACCTCCAACAACCACAACCATCTTCCTTTGTGCTCGGTATGACTCCAACCAGCAGAGGGATTTCCCCCTGATTCCCATTGACTTCACTTTTGCTTGGGCTCCTTGATGTCATACTCAGTTAAATGCTGCCTTGATGTCAAAGGCAGTCACTCTCACCTCATCTCTGGAGTTCAGCTCTTTTCTCCATGTTTGGACGAAGCTGTAATGAGGTCAGGAGCTGAGTGGCCCTGGCAGAACCCAAACTGAGCGTCAGCGAGCAGGTTATTGCTGCGCAAGTGCTGCTTGACAGCACTGTCGATGACACCTTCCATCACTTTGTTGATGATCGAGAGTAGACTGATAGGGTGGTAATTGGCTGGGTTGGATTTGTCCTGCTTTTTGTGCACAAGACATAGCTGGGCAATTTTCCAAATTCTCGGGTAGATGCCAGTGTTGTAGCTGTACTGGAACGCTTTGGCTAGGGGCGCAGCTAGTTCTAGAGCACAGGTCTTCAGTACTATTGCTGAAATGTTGTCAGGGCCCATAGCCTTTGCAGTATCCAGTGCCTTCAGTCATTTCATAATATCACATGGAGTGAATCGGATTGGCGGAAGACTGACATCTGTGATGCTGGGGACCTCAGGAGGAGGCTGAGATGAATCATCCACTCAGCACTTCTGACTGAAGATGGATGCAAATGCTTCAGCCTTGTCTTTTGCACTGATGAGCTGGGCTCCCCCATCATTGAGGATGGGGATATTTGTGGAGCCTCCTACTCTGTCAGTTGTCTAATTGTCTATTACCATTCACAACTGGCATGATTGCAGAGCTTAGATCTTATCCATTGGTTATGGGATCGCTTAGCCCTGTCTATTGCATGCTGCTTCCGCTGTTTGGCATGCAAGTAGTCCTGGGTTGTAGCTTCGTCAGGTTGACACTTCATTTTAGGTATGCCTGGTGCTGCTCCTAACATGATCTCCTGCACTCTTCATTGAACCAAGGTTGATCCCCCAGCTTGATGCTAATGATAGAGTGGGGGATATGCCAGGCCACGAGGTTACAGATTGTGATTGAATACAATTTTGCTGCTGATGATGGCCCACAGTGCCTCATGGATGCCCAGTTTTGAGTTGCTGGATCTGTTCAAAATCTATGCCATTTAGCACAGTGGTAGTGTCACACAACACAATGGTGGGTACCCTCAATGTGAAGATGGGACTTTGTCTCCACAAGGACTGTGCAGTGGTCACTCCTACCAATACTATCATGGATAGATGCATCTGTGACAGGTAGATTGGTGAGGACCAGGTCAAGTAGGTTTTTCTCTCTTGTTGGTTCCCCCACTGCCTACCGCAGTTTAACAGTTTAACAGCTGTGTCCTTTAGGACTCGGCCAGCAGTGGTGCTACCGAGCCTGTATTGGTGATGGACATTGAAGTCCCCCACCCAGAGTACATTCTGTGCCCTTGCTACCCTCAGTGCTTTTTCTAAGTGGTCTTCAACATGGAGAAGCACTGATTCATCAGCGGAGTGGGGGAGGGGAGCAGCAGTAGGTGGTAATCGACTGGAGGTTTCCTTGCCCATGTTTGACCTAATGCCATAAGACTTCATGGGTTCCAGAGTCAATGTTGAGGACTCCCAGGGCAACACCTTCTTGACTGTATACCACTGTGCCACCATCTCTAGGTCTGACCTGCTGGTGGGACAGGACATACCTGGATATGGTGATGGCAGTGACTGGGACATTGTCTGCAGAGTATGATTCCGTGATTGTGATTATGTCAGGCTGTTGCTTGACTAGTGTGTGGATCAGCTCTCCCAGTTTTGGCACAAGCCCCCAGATGTTAGTAAGGAGGACTTTGCAGGGGCGACAGAGCTGTCTTTGTCATTGTCATTTCCAATGCCTAAGTCGATGCTGGGTGGTCCATCCCGTTTCATTTCTCTTCTTAGACTTTGTAGTGGTTTGATACAACTGAGGGGCTTGTTGGGCCATTTCAGAGGCATTTAAGAGTCAACCACATTGCTGTGGGTCTGGAATCACATGTAGGCCAGATCAGGTAAGGACTGCATATTTCCTTCCCTAAAGGACATTGGTGAACCAGATTGGTTTTTACAGCAATCGACCATGGTTTCATAGACCAGCTTTTAATTCCAGATTTATTAATTGAATTCAAGTTCCATTATCTGCCGTGGTAGGATTTGAACCTATATCCCCAGATCATTAGCCTGGGGCTCTGGGTTATTAGTCTAGTGCACATTACTACTACACCACCGCCTTCCCTATAATTGTTTCCATTGTCAATTTCCTACAGCCAACCACTGAAAAGGAAATTCTAACCATTTTACTGCAATGTCTTCCCAGGTGTTTTAGTGCTCTGTGGGGGTTTGGGACATGGTACCTGAAACCAAAGAAACACTTCATCTGTTGAAAGTGCCACATCAGAACCCCTGAGATACTATTTGCACTGCCTGCAGTCTTTACTTATTGTTGTTCCTTAACTGCAAGACGCCTTTCCCTGATTGTTCCATTAAGGTCAGTTGCTTCATTAGAATGTTGTTCAAATCATGAAGATGCTTAATTGTGGCTTCATTTTGATCAGAGCGTGAAAACTTTAATTATGTGGATTACTGACAAATCAGCAGGGAAAATTGTGTTTTAATAAAAGAGCACTGTCTGTGCTAATTTACCAACCTTTCGTGTTTGAATTTCATTCTATGGTTTTAAGAAGATTTAAACTTCAAAATCATATCTGAATCCAAATATAACTCCTTAGTTGATAAGACTTCTTACCATTGACATACAAAATGCACCTGTCTACAGATAGTGCCAGTACATGCACAAACCTCATTTACTCTAGAATTAATATTCACAAGATTTTGCACTCATGCTTAAAACCATGTGATTTACTTTTGGAAAATAGAAATAATAATATGTTTCCAAAGTTAACAAAACTGGCTAAAATCAAAATAGACAATGCTGGAAATGTTGATCATCATTTGAACCTTTCATCCAGTTTCTTTTTTCTTTTTTTGCCCTAATCTGACAGCAATGACTGATGCTTGGGTACAATTCCACATGTACTGGTAACCCCTCTGTACCTCACTTAAGTGGCCATGTGTGAGCCTCAGCAGGTGATTATTGGAGAATCATTTAATCATGGGGGAGAGATAAGTGGCATCACCATCAAACCCAGTCATGTTTTCCCCTGATGTCCACACAGGTACTGTATTTCAGCAAGAGTCAGTGTTTGGTGATCAGGAATGAGAAGCTCGGTTGAACTTGACGTTTGTCTTTGGCATGAACTGTAGTACCCTGACTGCTATTCCAGCGGACATCAGTGGCAGAATTTTTTGACCTTTGCCTCCATTGAAACAGCAGCCAGAATCTCACCAGTACGCTGTGGGTCCCAACGTCAGGACCAAAAGCAGCTTCCGAGCCCTCTCGAGCGAACAGAGGGACTGGTTTGGTGGGTGGGGGGGGGGGGTGGGGGGGAGGGGGGGGGGTTGGGTGCAATTTTCCAGTAAAATGGTGTTGAAGTAGAAGATCAGCCATGATCTCACTGAATGGCAGAGTGGGCTCAAAGGGCTGAAAGGCCTACTCCTGCTCCTATTTCTTGTGTTTTAGTGGCCAGTTAAGAGGCCGCCACTGGGAGCACCAGTCAATTAAGAACGGCGGCCTGCCTCACCAGACTGCCAGTCCAATCAGAGGGTCAGCAGCTCTGCAACCTCAGCAGCACCTCCAATAGAGGTGGCCAGTGCTGAGGCTGCAAGGAGAAGAAGAGGGCACCTCCATGTTGAGGCATTCTCAAAAGGCCGGTAAGTGATTGTTGCATGTGCTGGGGCCAGGCAGGCAGGCCCCAACAATTGGGTGGGGGGGTAAACCCTCCAGCGGCGGCATCAGAGCCGCAGGTGCAGCCATTGCCGCTGGGAGTCAGCTTCGTTGAGGCTGGCAGACTCACTACACAGCGGGAGGCTGTTCTGAGGCTTGAAAAACCCCAGTGGGGTTGTAAAATAGCTGTCAACAGGCCAATTAATTGGATTAATTGGCTGCCTGACTCTGGTTGGTAGGCAGTCAAGATGCAACCATTCCTGTCTTTCAAAATATCCCATGGCAGTGGGAACATATCAGACCTCCCTCCAGACGCCTTTCACTGCCATTTTTCCACCCATCCAAATGGGCTGGTAAAACTTTGGCCAGCATGACCATTAGCAGTTCAGGAACCCATTGAACCCTCCAGCTGGCATTGCAGAGGCACCCTGCCTCTGGGTTCCCTGGACAATCTGGGGTGGGGGGGGGGGTGGTGCAGAGGGGTGGTGGGATGGCATGTCAATTCTGTCAAAGGGAGGATTCCTAATTAAAGGGACGCTGTCATGGGTATCAAGGGCTCATCAGCACTTGGAACTCTGAGGCTGCAACAAGCACAAGAATGGAGATTTAACCTGGAAAGGCTGCTCCCCGGGTCTCTCACTCTTCCCTGGATGCCCTGCTGTGGGATCTCAAGGGCTGCAATGGCGTGATCTCACCCAAGTATGGGAGGGAAAGGCCAGCCTCTCCCACCAAGCAGGCCTGGATGAAAGTGGGCGAGGAAGTCAGCAGCAGATGTGGTCCCTCCAAACAAGAGAGTGCACAGCACTCCTCAGAACAACACACTTTACAGCTCCACTCATTCCCTTCTCTCCAGGCACCTCACATCCCATCTGAGCAGCCAACAGTCATATTTACCATTTGATCAGAGGATGCAGCTCACCTTGTTTCACATGCAGGTCTTCAAAAACATTTCTTATTTATTAAGTCTAGGTGTTTGGATTAAGTCTAGGATCTTTGTACAATGTTCGAGGGTTTCTTGGAGAAGATGAGTCGACAAATCCAACAACAACAAAAGAAGTCTCGTGCATTTGTCATCCAACCAGGTAGCAGAAAGTTCTACGACCAAGGTGGGAGGAGTGCACTGTCTTCTCTAGTTCTACTTCTCCTCAGGTCACAACATATATTTAAATGTTTACCCGGTTACCGACACAGCCAATCATATACTTTATTTTTTTAATCCCAGAATAAAATACACCAAACAGGTTTCTTTAATAAACAACAAAATTATCAGTTTATTATTAAACAAGACTTAACCAGTAACAAAGCAAAGCATTAACACATCGATTAAAATATAAAAGTTCCCTTTTTTTAAAAAAAATTTCCAATTACCCTCACACACACACACTGGAAAAAAATACAGAAATTCACTGTGTGGAAGTCTGTTAGAAAAAAAGACAAAAAGACAACTTTGACCAAATACTTGCTATTTCTTGACGAAAAAGGAAAGATGTGGAAGGAAGTCAGTTGTCTGAGATGGGTCACTAGGGTCGTTTCAGAAGCAGTCCATTCTGGAGATGTCAAGAATTATTCTAATAGGCTTTCTAGGAGAAATATGGCATCAAGATTTTTCCACCAGCACACACTTGAATCGCGGATTTTTTTCAGCTGCTCAGTAGCGAAACAGCACCAGGGATTTTTTTGCTCTTCCACACTGAATCTTGGCAGTATTTCTTCAAAAAGGTGGTGAAGGAGGTGAGCTGGGTGATTTCTTTTTCCTTGGCAGGAAGACACCAACTGTCTTCGAACAGTTCTCACCACAACTAACTGAAAACAATCCAAACCCCAAACAGACAGTCAACCTCCTGACCTCCATGAACCTTGACATGTGGCTTCTCTGTAACCATTTTTTCCAAGTCACCAAGGGTTCTGCTGTTTTCTGAGCCTGTATCACAGGTGGCCTCCGGCACAGGTGGCTTTCAAACAGCATCTTATCCTGTCGGTGAACTTGATTAAAAAAACACTTCCATGGAATCTTTTCAGTTTTCACACAAGTCCTCAAACAAAATGGAAGTTCTTTTGTGAGAAGGAATAATGGATAAGGCTGCAGGAATAGATAGAATTTCACCATTTTTGAGGTCATAGTGAACCCAATACAAGATGACATCATTCTGTTTCTCAAAACTTGTAAGCTGAAGAAGTATTTTGTTTTGTACACCGAGGATTATATTTCATCAATTAAGTTTCCATTTTTGCTTAATACAAATCTGGTTTTGCCTAATGTTCTGACTTTCCGCTTTAGAACTATCAAGTTTTACGAAAATGAAAACATGGCCAAGTGCAGCAAACACGAGGTGCAGTTAAATGTGTAGCCAGGGATTCAGAGTTGCTTCAGGCCCACAGAAGCTTTGTGGTGTCACAGATCCTTCATTCCATGTTGGATGCAAAATATACCAGTGGTTCATGTAATGAAGTAAGCGTGTGCATGTTAAAAAAAAAAGCCAGTGATTGTGAGGAAATGAGACAAAGTTGGAAGTTCTGTTGTTTTGTATCTTCAACAGCTTCTTAATAGGGTTCAGAAAAAGCAGGTTGAGGAAGCTTTTCAACGATTTCACACATTGCTAAGATATCAGGCTCTAACTCAGAGCCCTCACCTCTGGTAATCCAGCCAGAAGGGGCAGAGGCTCGAAAAAATGCCCTGCTAGAATTTCAACACATAATTGAAGACAAGTAAAAAGGGATCCAGGTTATCACACATTAAAGTCCCGTATCAGGAAACTCCTGTTTCCTTTATGAAAATTATGACACACCCCTTTTTAGAATTTTTTTTTCTCTTCTCCTGATCTAACTGACCACACAACCATCTGCACCATAACAGTAGCAAACTGTTCCTTGGCTTCTCCTTGTGTTGCTTAGATAGAAGTGGATAAGAGTAAGTCAAACCCACATTCCACTTGTGAACCAGATTGTTTGAACATGTGCACCATTAGGACATAAGGAAGCTACAGGAGCGACTGAACCAGTGGTTGCTACCACAAATAACTTTTGAAGGATTTTGCATTATAACATAGAGCCTTCTGGTTGGTGGAGGTTATTTGTGGAAAAGCTGTTGCTGGAACGCACCAAGGCTCCTTAGACAGCACCTTCCAAACCCACAACCTCTATCACCTAGAAGGACAAGGGCAGCAGATGCATGGGAACACCACCACCTGCAAGTTCCCCTCCAAGTCTCACACCATCCTGACTTGGAACTATAATCACAGTTCCTTCACTGTCGCTGGGTCAAAAGCCTGGAACTCCCTTCCTAACAGCACTGTGGGTGGAATGACACCACATGGACTGCCGCGGTTTAAGCAGGCGGCTCACCAACACCTGCTTAAGGGCAATTAGAGATGGACAACAAATACAGGCCTTGTCAGCTATGCTCACATCCCATGAATGAATAAAAAAAAGTCTTCATTATTGTGCTATGACCCTTGCTGGAAACGTTCTATTAGGAGCGTCTGATGCAGATGGGATCGGCTTTGACTGTGATCATCTATCCACCCTCCCTTGTGATATAGCTTGCTCACAGCTGGAAAGGATATTCCTGAATCCTCCTCAAGAGGTTCAGGGAGGGAGTTCTTACCATTGGCCTAACCTCACTATGACAGTGTCCCAGTGTCTCCCTTTGGCCTCATTTACTAGGCTGGATCTTCAAGAGGGAGTCCAGAGACACTTCAGAAGCAAAATGCACTTGTGTTGCAGCATTAGAAAATGAGGCCAAATTTTAAAGGGACTGGAGATGTAACAGCAACTTCAATATTAAGTCTGTGAAGAGGGGGAGGTGCCCCAAAATGGGCATCACCTTGGATTGTTGTGCTGCCAAATGGACTCCTGCAATTCCTCTCCAGAATGTCTCCGGAATTGGCAGATTAACGGAGGAGGCACCAACATGGATGGCTTACATGGCCCCGCCACTTGTCAGCTTCTGGTGGGGCTGTGAAGGTCAGCAGCAGGCTCCCAAGCAGAGGGAGGAAAATCAAGGTTGGAGCAGGCATGTAATGGTAGGCCTCACCATCCAATTCTCCAACCATTTCCTCCATAGTACCATCATACTAAGGTCCGTATAGTAGAAAAAAACCCAGCCCTTGCTATATTGACAAACACATGTTTAAAGGCCAAGATGGCCCCTTGTGTGAGATATCTGAAAGTGCCAATGAAACCACAACCAGGAGTCAACACCTCCAGGAGCGAAGGAGGAAAAATAAGGAGAAGGAAATGCAATTTCTGTTCTGTTTCAAAAGTGCCAGGATAAAAAGTGTTAATCAGAAATAAGGAAACAAGTCACAGTAGGATAGGAGCTCAGGAAGTAACGACCCTCTTCAAACCATCTGCTGAACTTGCACATTGTGCAGAGTGACTTTTCACAGAATACTAATTTTGCAGCTAAAATATTTTGATGCGGTTATTTCCTGTTGTGTGCCTTGCTACCACACTACACTTACTGTGGTTTGATCTGATCTCTGGGTGACTGAGCCTATGTCCGCAGATAGCCAAGAGACTGCATTTACATTGATTTCCCAATCGACAGATATTTCTATGAATTACTCCACTGCAAACCATGTGGAGGAAAAGATCAGTGGGAGAGTTAATTTTGCAGTGCCAGAATATTGTATTGGAACTGGCAAAACTAACCAGACGATGATATTTCTTCCTTGGTTAAAAGTGCAATCTTTTTAGCTTAGGTGTTAACTCTAAACCCTATTAGTGACTTTAATGCAAATAACTTATTTTGCTTACTGTCACACTTCTCCATCTACACAGGAATTGTTGTAATTAAAGGGAAAATTGAGTCTTTTCAGTAAAATGGCAGAAAAATGGCAAAACCTTCTGTTTTCTAGTATTTTACACTTGAGAGTTTTCCTGCTTCATTTCAAAATAGCCAATTCACTCTTTTTCAATTCCCAGAGTTAATATGCAGGAGGCTATTGGAATGGGTCACCAGGGGAGACAAATGGAAAAAATATGTTCAACAAAGTGTGTTTCTGGAGAAAGAATGGATTGTGAGACATGGTGATACTTGAGTTGGTGAGAGGAAAATCAGCCAGAGTTCTTACTTCAGAGCAGGCCCCTGCTGAAAAGTATGTTGAGGCAGGGTCAGGCTTGTCTGTGATGGATTGGCCTTGGTTAAGTAGCCTGACAATTATCAGGCCCAGATTTGTTTCGTGAGTCACTTCATCGGCACAATTTCAGGTACAGATTAGGACTAATGCAAGAAGTATAATTATGGAAGTGGCAAAATGTATTTTAGTCAAATTTAAAGGGATAGGACACTAAGGGGACATGAATTCTGGAAGCCTCTAATGGATTTTCAACACATTATCAGTCTTAGCCAACTGGCAGGGGTCTCAGAAAAACAGAACAAAAGATGGAAAAGGGGACCGATCATGCAGGCATGAGTCCAGTCCACAGGCAAGTGATAGAGCAGCCCAGTATGCCAGCCTCAATTGTATGGCTGCCGGAGTTGAGGTGGTAGTGAGGTGTCATTTAGGGCTCTATCCCCATTGGGTAGCATTACAACAAAGAGGTGCGGCAAAGCTTCAGGTCATTGACTGATACTTATTGCCACTGGATGTGCCCACCTTATACTGCATGGTGGCTGCAGGTATCCTAGCAGCAGATGACATGTGTCTGCCTCTGGATGACTGCTGACCCAGACACTATGAAGGCAGTTCCCCATGGTTGTTGCCAGGTGGGTGTGCCAGTGCCTGCAAGTCTGGACCTTGATAGTTAAGGTATACTGACTGTTGATCATCTCCTTTCGTTCAATTTTACTGAAAGCATATTGCACTATTATTGGGCTATTTCCAAGGAAGTGCCCAACGATAGCTTTGGTTAGGTATCCCCATAACTTAGTGGTGCCATTAGTAGGTCTGGTTCAGTGCGGAATTAACAGTTGATGAAAATTTCATTGTTGAAATCCTTTGACTAAATAGTGCTTGAAGGACCCCAGTAATGATTGAAGGCCTTTCTACATGATCCAGCCACTGTCAATGGCATTCTGGGCCTCAGCAGTACCATTGGAAAGTACCTGTGTTGCGAAGGCCGCTCTGCTGTCTCTGGAAACGTCCAGACCCATCTATTTGTTGTCAGCAAATACAAATGTTGCTGTCAGCAGCACCCACTGCCATTTCTCTTATTTTCCTTTCACTGCTAAATGCCGCCTTTTCCTGCCAAAAGACACAAGTTCAGAAGCAGAAAAGAACCACAGCTTTTCAGAAATAAAATTCAGCATGCAGGCAGTAAAAGCCAGGGCCAGTGTTTTAACCAAATCACTGCAGCTTAAAGCAGTGTCTGCTATAAAGGGGGGGAGGTGGGGCGGGGGGTTGGTGGGGGTGAGTTGGTAGCTGGGAGGAGTCCCTCTACAGGGTGGCCTCACCCAGGCAGGCAGGGAGGGCCTCCAGATCTGCCTGGAAAGCTGCGCCCCCAACCCCACCCCCCACCCCTAGGTCTGCTGCTGGGAGGCTGCCTCCAGGCAGTTAAACTGGCCCCTGTCGCCTGTGGGAACCTGGAGGCCAACTGGAAAATTCCAGCCAGCCTCCTTTAATTGACCTTAAGTGGCCCTTAACAAGCCTAATCAGCTACCCACCGTGTATGGGCAGCTAGCCCTGCCTTCCACACCCCCGATCCATCTATCCCCTCTCCACAGAAATGGCCTGGGGGTGGAATGGAGCCAGGGAACCAGCACACAGAATTGCAGCACTATTTTTAAGGCCCGCCCACGTCCATTTCTAGCTCTGGTGGGGCTTAAAAATTAGATCCAAGGATCTCCATTTTTCATATTCATCCTATTCGATGGAGAGACATTGATGTCAAAAGGAGGTATTGTATTTTTTGATGCTGCCCTCCTGCGGTCACTTGATCTAACAACAGATTTGTAGATTGAAACAGCTAAGATGCTTTTGTCTTCAGGTTGGGTCATTTGTAACTGGAAGTGTAATCACATGATGGGGGGGGGGGTGCTTTGGGGGTGGGATAATGTGCATTTGTCAGCAGCTGCACTCCTTATAAATAGAATACCTGAAAGAATGAGCTAGCATTTATATAGCATCTTTCATATCCTCACAATGAATTACTTTGAAGGGTAGCTGTTATTTGGCAAGCAAATGTGACATCCAGTTCCTGCACACCACAGTCTACAAGAAGCCATGGGACAAATGACCAGTTAATCAGTTTAGGTGTTGGTACTTGACAGCTAAGTGGTTAGCAAGGCCGCCAGAAATACCAGCTAATTCCCCGCACCCTCCTCCCCCCCCCCCCCCAACTACTTCTTTTCCTCAATTAATTCCATGAGATCTTTTACATGCACCATAACAGGAAGACAGGATCTCAGTTTAATCATGTCAGAAAGCCAACACCTTCAGCTTTGCAGCACTTACTCAGCACCTTACTGAAGTGTCAACATAGACGATGTGCTCAGCACGAGAGTTGAGCTTGAATGCACAGCCTGCTGCTGTGGAGGTGAGAGCACTTACCATTGAGCCAAGCTCACACTTAGTAAAGACAGTGACAGTGCTGCATGAGTAGAAATTTCCTCCAACAAAATATTCAGAAGACCGAAGCCATTGTCTTCAGAACCTTCCGCAAACTCTGTTCCCTAGCCGCTGACTTCATCCCTCTCCCTAGCAACTGTCTGAAGTTGAACCAGACTGTTGGCAATATTTGATCCCGAAGATGAACTTCCGACCACATATTCGCACCAGCATGAAATCCAATCCACCTATTTCCACCTCCAAAACAACGCCTGACTCCAGCCCTGCATCAGCTCATCTACAGCTGCCATCCTCATCTATGCCTTTATTATCTCTAGTCTTGACTATTCCAAAGCAATTCTGGCTGGCCTCCCATCTTTCACCCTCCATAGACCCAAGCTCATCCAAAATTCAGCTGCCTTCCGGCGCAGACATGATGGGCTGAATGGCCTTTGTCTGTGCCGTAACTTTTCTATGGTTCTATGCCTGTATCCTAACTTGCACTAAATCATCCCTGTGCTCACTGACATACATTGGCTCCTGCTGAAGCAATGCCTCAATTTTAAAATTGTCTACTTGTTTTCAAATAAACCCATGGCCTCTCTACCTCTATAATCTCCTCCAGTCCTACAATCCTCTGAGATATCTGCGCCCCTCCAATCCTACAATTCTAGCTTCTTGCATATCCCTAATTTTAATCGCTCCACCATTGGTGGCTGTGCCTTCAGCTGCCAAAGTGCTAATCTCTGGGATACCACCCCCGCGCCCCCCCAACAACCTTCTGCCTCATACCTCTCTTTCCTCCTTTAAGAAACCAATCTCTTTCACCAAATACTTGATCATCTGCTCTTAATATTTTCTTATAAGGCTCAGTGTCAAATTCTGTTTGATAATGCTCATTCAAAGTACCTTGGGACATTTTACTATGTTAAAGGTGCTATATAAATGCAAGTTATTGTTGTAGCTATATTCATTAAACTCCCAATGGCTGGTTTAGAGTCAAGTTGTTCACTCACTTGGTGCAAGGGCCAGTGAGTCCGATAAAACAAAGGTGAAAATAAAGAATTCGCAAATAAAACAAAATGCACAAGAGACACCTTTAGTAAAATACCTAACTGAAAGAAAGAGGATGATGTTCCGTATGTGTCATATGCACTTTAGGTATTACTGTATACATAAAGGACCGTGACAGATTGATGATGCTACAATGCACTACAGGAATAAACATACCAACAATTTTGTATTAATTGTAACCATTGCCCCGATTGATTTTCATGCTCTTCTATTGAAGATAAATAGTTTGTGAAACGTCTGACAGAAGGCAAATACTTTTGAATTTCAGGGACATTAGCCAATTCCCTATGAATGAAAAGGTTCTGGCTAAAAGTAAGGTCTCTCTGTGATAGCTGACCAGATAATGCATTTATGTTGCATGCTGCTAGAATCTGGCACGTAAATTACACCTTCATTCCCTCAGATTAGCACCACGAACCTGACCATGTGATTACACACAAGTACAGCAGTCGTTTTATCACTTAACTACCTGCTACTTAGGGGAAGGTTTTAATTAAATGTGCACATTGGATATGTATCTTGTTGACTTGTTTATAGACATGCATTGGAATGGATTTTGTGAAGAATTTCTAATCTATCTTCTAATCCTTCCAACTGAAAATGTATAACTGGAAAAAGGGGTCGTTAAAAAAAAACAAAGTGTGTGAACAATCAATATTCGATTTCAAAACAAGAAATGATGGAGCATCAGTACGAAGGCTGGTTCCCCATTTGTTTTTCCTACATGTGGCTTCTTCCCTCAAAAATGCAAAATAATGAAATCACGTCAGAGCTTAGAGCCCTGCTGTTGGAGCTCCTCATATCAAAAGAAGCTCAGGATTAAATACTGCCCCGTCGAATGGTCAAAATGACCAAGGTCATGCTGAAAGTGTAACAAAGTTAGAACTTTGGATTCCGGCAGAGGGAATTCAGTCGAATTCTGTCATTAACATTCATTGCCATGACAACCATTCCCCAGCCCAGTTTCTGCTCTCATAGCTAGCATACTTTTGCAGTCTATAGAGTCTGACATGTGTCTGGGTCCCTGAATGCAAGATTCTATGTCAGAAATGCCTGCTTGTACAGACAAAGCACAGTGGTGTCTTTCCGTTTCAAGTCTGCCCTCCTTTTTTTTTCTGTCTGGTCCCTGAACAGCAGGCTTCATTTTCCACATGAAGTCATTGCCATTTTCCACTGACTCCCATGGTGTGATTAAAAGATCAGAATGAAATGTCAAGAGTTCCGCGGGGGAATTTGTCCAATTTTGAATGGGGTTTGGAAAAAATCACTGAAGATATCCCCAAAGTAATGATTTTATTTTTGTTTTTGAGTCTATGGACTAACAAGAACTCGACAACACACTTATTATTTACCAGAGGGAGGCTAACAATGATATTCCCATGTGAAGTAGGAATGTTTGAGTGTTGTACAAACTGTGTTTGCAATCTAGCCATTTCTCAATCTGAATCGACTGATATTACCATACTGACCTGATGAGGTAATGCTGCAATGCATATTACATACTGTTCAGTGGCATCATTGACCTTCAGACACATTCAATCAAGGCTTTTGACTCTCTTGTAGTTATCTTCCCTTCTTAATTTGTAAACAGTGCCTGAAAGTCTCTAAGGTAGAATAAATGCAGCAATGCTGACTGATGATCGTGACTTATAGCACTTTTCTGAATACAAGAGACCTCCAACCCAGGAGTGGTACAGTCATCTGCAAGTTAATGACAGTCTCTCCCATGAGTACGACAACATCCAGAACTTACTGCTAATATTATGGCCATGGTGATTTTAAGAGAGCTTTAATTGAGTGCTTAAATAGATTCTTCAGCACAGTGTGTAGTTGCTGCCTGCTCCATCTTACTTGACACATGTGAATGATTCTTTTTGATTTCTACATTTGCAAGGAATCGATCCTGTGGGCAGTGAAATTGCCAATCATAGTTATAGAATATTTCCCTGTAGGCAATCCATCTGGGAGTTTGGCAAAACGTTTAGGAGCCAAGCTATTTATGAATCCCACATTTTAATGGGAGCCAATGAGCCATTGGCAACTAGATAGGAATTTCCAGAGACCATTGTTACATGCATCAGTGAGCATAATAGCAACCAAATTAAGATCTGGCAGCTATTGGATGAGGGTGCACTGTGGAATATATACTTGTTTCACTCTTGAGAAAGAGGTCATAATTCAATTTATTTGTAAGTTATTCATCCTAATTACTGTAGCAATGACTCTCAAAACCAACCAGCAAATCTGAAACATCTGGAATTCTTACCAGAAGCTCGGTGGATCAAATATTAACAAATGTCTACATTAAATAGAAAGAATGTTAGCTTGTCAATGTATCTACTTCACAATGATCCCAGCAAGTGTGTTGCGGAAGAAGGTTTTTTTCTCTAATCCTGTTTTACCACCCACGTAGACCTCCCAAAATGACACGTTCTACTCTACTTGCAGAGTAAATGCTTCAACTATGATTAGCAAGTCTAATGCAGTGATCTTGGATTCTGAGAGTTGAACTTCATTCTGACACTCCTGCCAATTTTCAGCAGTCTAAATGGGAGTAAGGTCATCAATGTAGAGATGATTTAGAAACATGCATCAAACCTCTCTTTTATTATAGTTCCTGTCCAATTTGAGTCTCTATGATCATAACTATAGCATCTAATTGAAGTACAAACCACCTATTGGATTTGCGGTACATCAATTTCTATGATTACATTAGGGAATGAAGTTAAAGGTTGAGTTTGAAGCACTGTTTATTGTTCTCCTTGTCCTTCTACACAGGGGTCCACTAAGCAGTCTTCCAATTATAGAACTTTAATAGTACTTCGGATGAGCAAATGTGAGTAACTGTTTAGTAGTGGGATCGTTCTGGTGACCCTTTGGAGCATTGACAAGTATTCAACCACTTGACCCACCTCAGAAAACATGCAAATTCAACATCTTTTGGGTCCATAAATCCTGCTCATATTACATTTGAATTGTCACAGTCTTGGAGTAACAAATTAAAAGAATATTGTAATATCTCAGACAACAAGGAATTTGCTTACCGTGGCTCAGATTTTTTAGGTCAGTGGTGAAAGAATGGCATTTACTATTCATCTCACTGGCAGCTGCCTACAAAATGGAGGCGACCTCTCAGTGGCAGGCTAGGTAGCCATTAGAGCTAGAAGCCCCAGGCCAAAAAAATCCACCGGAGGGGTTTCCCCTCTGCTTCGAGGAGCCTACCAGCTTCGGTCCTCATCACTTTTAATCATGTTGCACAGTTCTCAAAATGGAGGTGCCCTCATGTTCTCTTGATGCCTGAACTACATCCACCTCTCCCAGAATCTCAGGAACCTGCCCACTGTCCTTAATTGGATGGGACACCCGACGACGGCCTCTTAATTGGCCACCTCCAGGAAGCTCTTGCAGGTGGGCAGGACTCCATGAGAATTGGGGATGGGACCCGCATCTGTCCCCGATGGAAGAATATTTTCAAAGGCGGTAAGATTCCACCCGAATATTCTAAACCAGCATATTATGTGTAAGAAAGCAGAATAAAGATTAGGAAAGATAGGTGGGTTAAAAGAGAGCGAGAAAAGAAAATATAATACAAATAGTAAAATAATTTTAGTTTAAAATTACAAAATAATTTAAAAATTCCAGTGGCCCTCTGGTTCCCAAACCAAATGATCTTTCTTTGTGTACAAATCAAATGATCTTTCTTTGTGTACAAACCTAAGTTTTGAATACTCAGACAATTCAATTGTATACTGCCAACAGCTAAAGCTGATCAGTCTACATACATGGAACTCCCTTCCTAAACCTCTCCACCTCTCTTTCCTCCTTACGACACTCCGTAAAACCTATCTGTTTATTGAAGCTTTTGGTCATCTGCCCTAATATCACCTTATGTGGCTTGATGTCAAATTTTCTTTGATAATGCTCCTGTGAAGCATCTTGGTAAAGTAACATTTTACTATGTTAAAGGCACTATGTAAATGCAAGTTGTAGTGACTATGTTCATGAACCTCCCGGTGGCTGGTTTACAATAGCACTGCTGGAGCCAAGTTGTCCATTCACAGTGCAAGGGCACACATGGAAACTTTACCTCTTAGCTATCAGAATAGCTGAGTTGGGGTAGTTGTAAGGGATTTTTTTGTCGCGTGTAAACACCATCTTGCACACACGCATACACAACAGGCTGGATTTTTATTATGGAGGTAGGGAACAGGAACCAAGTCTGGTTTTGGGTCAGCAACTTGCCTCCTCTGGGAAGCTGATTCAGATTGCAATTTTCAAGTGGGAAAGCCTTTATTGATATGAAGAAGGGTTTCCTCAAATCTTAGAGCCAGTGGGATTGAAAATGGCAGTGGGTCAGATCAAGTAGTGGGGCTTTTGTAGACTTCCACAGCAGCCATCACTGAGGCTGCTGGCTGTCCTGAGGAAGAGAGCTGCCTTCCACTTCACCAGAGGGAAGCACGATATCACAGGGGAGCTGGAGGCCTGACACTAGGTGCAGGGCAGACCCTCGCTTCATTGATACCCACCTGGATCTAATACTGCAGGCCATAAGGGAGAGGAGGGAGCTCCTCTTCCCAGAGGGTGCAGGAGGAGGTCACCTCATCGTACAGCATTGGCACTTCTCTGATCAGTGTTATCACCCTCCGTCCCCTCTTCCTCCTCCTCTCTCACCTCCTGCTTTTCTCCCGATGAGTTGTTTCCTTCCTGGCACTCACTGTCCTCAAGGTCCGCATCTCACTGAGGACCATGTTATGGAGAGCACAGCAGACCGCCACAATGACTGAGACCCTTGCAGGAGAGTATTGGAGGGTGCCACTCAACTGATTGAGGCACGGGAATTGCATCTTCAGAAACCTGACAGCCTGCTCAATGATTGGCCTGCTAAGCAGGTGACATTGGTTATTTTGCCTCTGTGCCTCTGTCTGGGGCTCCATAGAGGAGTCATAGCCATCACTTCTAGGAATTCCCTTGTCCCCTTGGATCTATCCATGCACTTTGGGAGATGGAGTGAAGATCTGAGGCAGCTTGGACTGGTGGAGGATGAAGGAGTCATGGCAGCTGCCAGGAAAGTGAGCAGACACGTGGAGGAAGTGCTTGTGGTCGTAGACCAGTTTGATATTGAGGGAGAGGAAGCCCTTCCTGTTGATGGATCTCACTGGCCGGACACTGGGTGCAAGCGACAGTGTCTGCACCTGGCAAAATCCAGCGATGGAGGCTGAACCCAATGCCCTCTGTGCTTGTGCAGGTCCATCTGTGTCAAAGTGAGTGCAGTCCCTGCCTTTTTGACCTGCCTGATGGTCTGATGAGCTGCCAACTGCGAGATGCCACCGAGATCCACAGTTGATCCTTGGAAAGACTCTGTTGCATAGTGTCATGCTAGTCCCCTACTTGCCAAGAATGAGGCGCATTAATTTCATCATGAACATTGATTTTAAACTGTTACTGGAGTGAAGAAAGGACTTGTTAAACAGATCAGCCGTGACTGGAAAAGACATTTGCATATTAACAGACAGTGTTTGGAAGGACAAAGCGGTCAATCCCTGACACATTCAACTCACAATGGACTTTTGATCACCAGATGTTGAAGGTGGGGGAGCTCACATTCCAGGTTAATTGCTAAGATGGTCGAATACACAAACAGACATGGTCAAACCAGCTAGTCACATGACAAACCTGCTGGGCAACCTGCGTTTTTGGAATTTGCACAAACAGTTTGGGCAGAAAGCAGAATGCTCCTGGACTGAGAAGATCTCTCCTGGCTCGCTCGTCACAGCCTCTCCTGTCTGCCTGCTCCCATCTCTTTCTCACAAGCCTTTGAATCCACTGAAGACACATGAATTCCAAGAAAGAAACATCTCCTACAGCGAACAAGGTTTAAGAAGAATACTGGGCCCCAACAAAAAGCAAGATCTCCCTGCAATCAAGGACTCTATGAACCGAAGCTTGAAGAACCATAACAACATCCCTGTTCAGAGATTGCCTCAAACTTATCCACTTTATTTTTTTTTCTACGCTTTTCTGTCTCTATTTGTAAGTAGGTATCACGTATGCATGCTAACGTGGGGCGTGTCATGTATCCGTAGGCGTTAATCGAATTAGAGTTTAAGTTTAATACATTTCAACTTTTCTTCTTTAAACCTAAGAAAGCCTGTTTGTGCTGATTTCTTTTCCTTATATTTGGAAAGTGGTGAACAAGGATTCACCAAGGGGGAGCTAAAAACAGTGTGTTTAAAATTAACCCTGTTACAGTAAGACCAGGTAAAGGCTGAAAGGGAACCCGAGACACCTTTCTCACCTGGTCATAAAAACAGAAATTCAGGGTGACGGTGATCTTGATGGCTGCAGGTAAGGGGACTGCCACAAGGGCCGCAAGGCCTCAGGTCATTGTGGATCACAGCACACAGGACTAAGACCATCTGCCTGGATAGGTGCAGCCTCCTACGGCACTGACGCTCTGTCATTTGCAGATAGCTGACTCTTGAGTTATTCACCCAATGTCTTGGGTAGCACCTTCCTCCCCTTGCAGAACCCCTGCTGTGCTCCTCTGGCCTCCTGTTGTCCAGAACACTGCATCTGCTGCAGCTCATCCTGGCTGTTCTGTCCAATGTCTGAGTAGCCTGTTCCAATCTGAACTCCCTCAGCTGGGCTTTGTATGGTCACCAGGCCATCCCCTGCCAATCCCAAGTGCCACAGTGATGTCAGCGACCTCACGTCCCTCTCCAGTTTCCTGCCACTCACCACTGAGAAATTCAACTCTTCCAGCTGCAGCAGTCGCTGCACTGAGGCACATCTGAAGCAGCTGAGCTTTATTTGCTCCCTCTGCTTTCTTTTAATCAGCCCTTCCCGTAGCCCTCATGACCCTCCACACTGTTCATATTTTCATACCCCTGTCGTACTCCTCATATGGCATCTTCCCCATTCCCAGATTTTAAAAATTGAGGACTCTACTGATAAGCCTGTTCATGAGCTCTTTAATGAGCTCAACAGACAATTAATTGGGGCTGAGTGCCCAACCCATTGCCTCCCTCACGGCGGAGCATCGCGTTCCAGAGATGGCGAGTCTGTGTCGACCTTCAAATCGCCCTCGCAGCTGTTCCCACCTGCAGCAGGCTTTGACAATCAGTCTAATATTTTTGTAGTTTAAAAGCAAAATCCTTCCTATTTCATTACTTCAGGGCTCTGACAATTCAAATGTAATATGAACAGGTTTTGCACTTTCAGTAAGTACTGAGATAGTCTTGTAGGATATTTTCCAAATGGTATACCTGGGGACTAACTTCAGCGAGTTTTTTGCACATTCTGGGCTGAATTTACGGGTTCTGCCAGGGGCGTGTGGAGAGCGGGATAGCGATCCAGCCCGATTCCCGATAAGGGCAATTAAGCTGCTTGAAGAGCTCATTAAGAGCTTATTAACAGGAGGAGTTGAGAGTTTCATGGGGGTGCACAGGTTACGCATGCTGTCTGGGACAGACCAGGTGAAAGGAGATGGGTACAGAGTGGGGAGCCAGTCGTGGCCACCACAGGGAATTACCCCGGAGCCATAAAGTTTCAACGGCACAGTGGGGGACTCAACCATTGAGAGCCAGGTGCCCCTGGTGCTGCACAGATGATGGGGAGAGTGGGCAGACAGTTCTCAGGCAATGCAAGGGATCGTCGCCCTCCTGGCATCGTGAGGACAGAAAAGTGGGGGCAAGGCTGCCAAGAACAATTGGGCATCCAGCTGAGCAGAAGGAAGGCTGTGGCTGACAATGGGGGCACAACTCTTGGATATTGGCCCCAGTGGCAATGAGGAGCAACACCCTCCACAGGAAGGGCAGAGCCCTGGGCATCAGGGGGCAGAGGAGAGGGATGAGAGGCAAGAAGGAGAAGGAGGCCAAACGCTCCACAAAGGGTCTACCGCCTAGGAAAGAGCCATCTGGAGTTGATCGAGAACCAGTGCTACAACTTTCCAGGCAGATAGTCACAGACATCTTTGCCCTCATCACTGAAAACCTTGCACCTTGCAGCACAGCTCATCATGCCCTGCCAGCAGCCGTCAATGTCACTGTGGCCTTAAACTTAATTTCTGGCTCCTTCCAAGGATCAGCTTGGTGGCATCTTGCAATTGGCTACACAGCACTGCATCACGCAGGTCACTGATACCCTATTTGTCAGGGTTGGACAGTTCATTCATTTCATGACAGATGAGGCCTTGGAGGAGCAGAGGGCATTTGGTTTTGCATCCATTTCTGGATTCTCTCAAATGCAGGGCATCATCGATTGCACCTATGTGGCCATCAAGGACCCAGTGACCAGCCAGTCAGACTCATCAGCAGGAAGGACTTCCACTTCCTCAACATTCAGCTAGTCTACGATCACAACAAGAGCTTCTTCTGTATGTGCGCTTGCTTTCCTGGCAGCGCCCTGAGACTCCTCGGCTGGTGAGTCTGCTGGAGGATAAATATCCAGAGGCCTGGCGATAGGGTAGGAGGTTGATCTCCACTTGCCAGAGCATGTGAGGGCATTTAACCTTTTACAGCACTGAATCCAAGTTCTTCTGATTATATTTCTGCCACTGACGTGGCAGCTATCTCAACCCATGCCTGCTTTATCCGGGTAGGTGGCCTCCTCCTGCCACCCTCCGGGAAGAGGATCTCTCTCCTCTCCCTCACTGCCTCATGCATCAACTCCAGGTCATTATCTGAGAACTGAGGGGCTGCCCTGCCCCGGGTGCCAGGCCTTTGGCTTTCCCTTGACATCTTGTAACACTCCCATGCAGTCCAAGGCTCTCTGGAAATTTGCTGTTTGCTTCTTAAAGACTCGAATGACAGCCACAGTAATAGCTGCCGTGAGTAGTTTAAATCAGACCCACATTTCTTCTGGCCCATCTCCGTTCCTGCCCCTGCAGCCTCTCATTGGCCGTCGAACCCGACTCTATTCCAATTAAGTGGTTGCCCCACAAGAATCGTGACTTTAATCTACTTTCCTGGGGACGGGTTCGGGAGCCGGAAACAGTCCCAACTTCTGTTTCTCGCCCCCAATGCAAAAATGCAGCCTTGCAACTGTAAAACACCAGAATAGTAACTAAGGGCAGGATTTTTGGGCCTTGCTGGGGGTAGGAACAAAAGCGGAGGCCGAAAATGACTGCGCCAGCTGGCATGCCAGTTTCCTGACGACCTTCCTGGCACCGGCCATTTTAGCGGAGGCGGGATTGAGGCCGGCAGGGCTACCCACCCAAATGTGGCAAGTAACTGATTAGGCTTAACAGCCTTGTTAGGCACACTTAACTGGACGGGAATTTTCCACTCCACCTCCAATTTCCCAGACCGGTGGGGACTAGTTTAGGTGTCCGGAGTGGGCACCTGGCAGCAGACTGAGGGTGTCAAGCTCTCCAGGCAGGCTTAAAAGTCCTCCCTGCCTGCCTGGGGATGGGAGCAGCCACAAGCCTTCAGGTAGAGAGGCGCCTCCCACACCCACCCACAGTGATGCCCTGGCTGCAAAGAACCATTTTTTACCAAGTTTTTAAAAAGTTGGTTAGAGGGCACTTCTGTGTTGAAGTGCCCTCTCTGTTAGTTACCTGCCATCACAGTCTGCTGGTTCTCTCAAGCTGGAAAGCTTCTGATTGGCCCTCCAGCTTTAAGAGCCTGCCTGCCACCTCACTGGACAGGGAATCTGTCCGCGTGCCAATTAAGGGGGGACCTCCATGAACATTCCAGTGAATGACTGTTTCCCCGCAGGGCAGGTTTGAGACCCAGAAATAGTCCCAATTTATGTTTCCCATCCCCATAGGGAAAATTCACCCTGAAGTATCAGCTGTGACTCAATGGCAGCATTCTCGCCTCTGTGTTCAAAACCCACTCCCGAGACTTGAGCACATCATCTGGACTGGCATCTCCGTGCACTACTGAGGGTGTGCTGCACTGATAAGGTGCTGTATTTCAGCTGGGCTGTTAAATCGAGTCCCTTTCTGTCTCTCACAGGCCAATGTCAATATTTAAAGAACAGTTTTCCTTGATGCGCTGTTCAATATTTATTCCTCAATTAATAGCACTAATAAACTGATTATTTGGTCATTATCACATTGCTGTTTGTGGGACCTGGTTGTATGCAAATTGGCTGCCGCATTCCCTACATTACAACAGTGACTTCAAAAATACTTTGTTGACTGTAAAAGTGCTTTGGGATACCCTGAAGTTAAGGAAAGGCATTATATAAATGCAATTCCTTTCTTCAATACACTGAAAGAACTCCAGACCCACAGTAATATGGTTGGCTCTTAACTGCTCTCTGAAATGGCCAATCAAGCACTCTTTTGTGGTTCAAGAAGGTGGTGCTTCACCACCTTCTCAAGGTCAATTAAGAATGGGCAGTTAATACTGGCCTTGCCAGCGATGCCCACATCCTGTGAATAAACTAAAAAAAAACACTTTTGATCACTAGTGTCCAGTGACGCCTGGTGTGGATGTCAAATGAGGGCAGGAATGGACTCGCAACGTATTCCAGTTAAATAGCCTGCTGACACAAACCGTCTAAGCTGTTAAGTGAAGCATGGGCAGTTGGGGCGAGATATGGAAGGTTGCTGATGCTTGTGAAACTGTACCCCAGCATAAGTCTGTACTTTTAGAACATTAGAGTAGACAATTTGGAGAAGGGAGAATGATATTTACGGGTGATGTGGTACCAGCACATTGAAGTAGCTGTGTCATGGAGTAGAGTAATGCAGACACTGTTTCGCCCATTCTAAATTCCTGATGGAAGGGTCAGTGCATTGGGGAGACACTGAGCAAAGTGCAGGTGACTCCATCTCAGAGGCATTTAAAAAAAAAAACAGAAAGGTAGTGGTTGCCAGGGCACTTGCATATCTCATCACAGCCAGCCAAGAAAAGCATTGGCAGTGGTACGGAAGCAGATTGCTTACCCTACCCTCCTGACAGCAGGGGACCATTGGCCTGTGAGGTACAAGAAGGTGAAAAAATTGAATGAGGAAGTGAGCCCACAAAACACTTTCTACATGCTGCATTTAAAAGGTAAATGTAAAATTATGTGATTTTGGAATCAGCCATGCAAATCTGAAATTTGGTCTATGATTATCTCTACAACCTTTTTCTCACCCCCTACCCCATGACATACAACCTCCTAATATGATGATTCAATCCATATAGCATCCTTAGCTAGACAATAGGATGCTGGAGATTACATCTTGGCTGTTGTCATTCCTGTTCCTTGACCAACTCACTTTGTTACATTATATTATGTACAAAGATATTTCACTGTCATATGTGTCACAACAGGATCCAGATTCACACATAGTCCAAGCATCATATTCCAAAATACTAAACTGTGCCCCAGTCATTCCCAATGTAGAGAACACTAACATCCCACTCTAAGTGTCCATTACTAAATGCCTTTGAAAAATAGTAGGTGTTAAAAATCTAATCACTTTGTGCAAATATAGATTTTATTTAAATGTTTTCTCTCTTTCTCTCTTTGGACCAAATTGCTGGATTAATTGTACAGTGTGTTGACTACAGTTTATAGAGCCCTTGACCTCCTAACAAGATGGGTTTTTTGACAAAGCAATAATACATTTATTGGTTTTGACTGTAGATACGTTCTTGTGTAAATAATCTAGGAGCAAGAGAGTGTTACTACTTCATTGGAAAGAAAACTGTTGGGTGGGTTTGCACGTAGCATCTTTTGAAGTATCCTGAAGGGAGATCATCATTTCAGTCCTGTCGATTTGGGATCTAAATTCTCCCTTATTCCTCCTCAATGCCACAGTAGTGTTCTTATCAATTTATTTGCCAGTCACGTGTCAGAGAAGATAAGGAGAATCTGAAAACGTGACATGCTGGTTTAAATAGGAAAAGAAGGTGGATTATCGTGTAATGTCAAATTGATGAGTGCAGCCAATTTTAATGACTACTGAGTAAATAGGTTGCCTGAGGAGATGCTTGCTTCCAATGCGAAAAGATAGAAATAGCACTATTAACTGGTTGGTAACATGAAAAGATAACCTGCAAAAAGCCACCCCAGCAATAACTCCAACATTCATCATAGTCACACAAGCAAGAGCATGCAGAGCAAAACATGAGTGGGAATGTATGCAGAATTTAGCTCATCATTTGTGAATCAGACTAAGGGCAGATTTTACTTGCAGCACAAATTGTAAGTAGATAAAACAATTCCTTTTATGTGTTAAAAATTGAATTATCCTTTGATTAAATTCTTCATTAATTATCAAACTACAAAGGCAATCCTTTTCAAAAAAGATTAGTTGTAAGATACGATTCAGAGTCTGGTTTACATTGCAGCCCACAATCTTTGCTGCCAACTCCAGTATTTCCGAACATTAGGGGCCTTTCAGTCCAGAAGGACTTGACCTGAATGTAAACATATTAATAGATCAAGAATCATCACTTAATGAAATGCCATTGCATACTTAAACATTCTCAAAAGCTGCTTTTTAAGGCATAGCTTAACTTACTTTGAAAATTCAAGAATAATTTGATTAAAAATCATTCTAAAGTCACATCCACAGATACTGTTTTGACCCTCAATTCATATCAAAAGGATAAAGCTCAATGGCTAATTCCTTCTGTCAAAATATGATGCATATCTGATCAAGAATCTCATTTAACCATAAGTTCTTAATTAAAATGACTTTGCATGTTTAATATAACCAATAGTATTCATATTCCTTCAGGAGCTAATAGCTATGAAGGCAGCATGTAATCAATGCTTCCTATATTATACCCTTAAGGTGCTGGACGAGTCAAAGTGAAATATGGATGATGATCACTGATCATTTGCTGTCTCTTCTCAGTTACTATCTTCAAATACTTGTCAAGATAACGTGAGCTCAGTTCAACCCTATGAACCCCAAGCTATTGAAAGTAAAATTAGGTCTGAATCAGTGAAATGATAGAATTATACCCAATAAGTACAAGTGATGGCATAACTCATCTCCTTAGGGTTTTATCAAATTGCTCACTGCTGAACTGGCAAATCACATGAAATAAGAATGACTGGACTGAAGCCCTTGCATATTACAGCCTGATGGAATGGATCATGAGTCCGTAGGTTTGTCTTCCTGCCTCGTTTCACTGGCATCTTCAGATCACATCCAAAGATGTCCTATGTGTTGCTTTTCATGTAAGTTTTCCTTTTTAAATTGTTTTTTGGAGTGTTGTCCTTTTAATATTTTGGTTGCTTTATCACTTCGATATTTTCAACGTTGCCAAAAATGATGAGATTGAATTTCTGATGGGGTTCTCCTTGTCCACCGTTACTTCAGTGGAAATAAAAACAGAAAAATTCCATCAAAGGCATTTAATGCAAGTCTAAAATGGATAAAAAATTTAAATTAAGCAAAAAGGAAATCTCGTGACAAATTAGTGAGAATATCTGATAAGGTACAGCTAATGTGAGTTCAACTGCATTGCGAAACATAATTTTTAAAAGAAGTTTCAAGTTCCCCTTCATGGCTCAGTGAGTTAATCCAGTTTGGAGCTCAGCCGTACAGATGGGAAAGGTCCCATGTTTGAGTTGCGGCCTTAGGCTGAACCAACTGTGCGCAGTCAGGGCACTGAAATTGGACTAAACATGTTGGGATGAGACTGGGGGTGGGAAAGCCAAGCAGGGTTCCTGATACCACAATTCCTACAGAAATTGTGTGTGTGTGGCATCAGGTGAGAAAAGGATCGGGTTCACTTTAGATGAATCTGCCTTCCCCACCTTCTCTCTCCCAAGTTTGATGTTTGTATATTATGTTACATTGCTTTGGTGTTCTTAAGTTTTTCTTAAAAAAGGGTTTGCCATTAATCCTTTACTGTGAAGCCAGGAAGAAAATCCCTCCTCCTTCCGGCTTAACATTCAGATAATTTAAAAGAAAAATTGATTTACCTTTTCCATTGCAGCATCAAGTGGTCTCTTTAAAGACTATTGATTTGGTTGCTGTTTGCCTGCGAAAGCTGATGCTCAGTTACAATCCAATATGAAGCCTGAAATAAGTGTTGGACCCCAGATTAGAGTAAGTATTGAGCCTAACACCAGTTTCAGGCAGTCACCCTGGATGACCACAGGGCACCCTAATCAATGTGGCAAATGGCACATACCCTGTGCAAAATGGGTGTGACCACCGCACATTCCATATTGGTCCCTTCAGCAGCTGTTTTTCACCTGAAAAAGTGTACAGCACATTCCAATTTCGAGGCCCAAATCCCAAGTGGGGGAAGTAAGTTCAAAGTCCAAAAAATAATAACAGCCCCAATCACAGAACCTCAAGGTCCCAGACCAAATGAATTGCTCCCAACCTCAAATGTTCATTGTTACACCATATGCAGACTCATATCAACAAACTGGTGAACTAGTGCACTCTCCCAGAAATACCTTACAATTAAAATATTGAGTGACTCAATGAAATATGAGGCTGTATTTAAATATTTGAAAAATAAACTGAGAAGGTGATTTGAAGGGCATATTTTGATACTGCAAACCTATATTAATGGTGTTTTCTGTATTACTTCACTCCAAATCATAAACATTCTCACAGTTATCAGAATATTGTAGCCACAGTGTATCTGCAACACAGTTTTTGTCATTCTTCTCAGAGAATTATCCTACACCATTCAGTTACCAGCAGCATACAGATCATTAATCTGGTCTGGTGAAGACATCACAACCTTGATGAAGGAGCCTATGGGTTAGGACTTCGACATGCCAACTGATAATTCACAGTATCTCCCATAAGATGACAACACATATAGCAATATATGCCAAACCTCAACAGAAACACTTATTTTTCAATCCTCATCAGTTTTTTTCTTTCTCTTCCCCAACTCCCCCAATCAAAAGCATTGACATCATCCTGAAATCTGGTCCTGCGGGAACCAATTAGCATTCACTACATCATCCAAGAGGTTAACATTCACATCTGAACTTTGACAGTGGCTGTCAACAATCCTCGCCTCACGCAAGGGAATCAGTGGATAGTGCCAGGAGTTGATTGTCTCCTGGGGGCATGGATGCCAATTGTAGCACACCCCTTGCAATGCCAGAGAGGATCAGTTGATCCAGCAGAGAGCAGGAATCAAAACCTATGGCTAGCGGCTTAGCAGATAAACTCACTGAGCCATCAAGGGTAAATGGGAACACTTTCAGTACTGTATATTTCATTGGAATTACCTTACAAGTGCCAGAAAATATGCCAACAGAAAGAGAGCATGACCCAAACTGTATGATACCCTTCCTTTGTAAGGTTTAAAGAGATGCTTATGGAGCTGTCCAGGCACTCCAAGGCAGCAAAGTAGATGAGGTCAAAAGTCTTATCTACCCTAACAGTGTTATCTTGCTATGTTAGTGTTTTGCTTTTCTTGCTCTGTCAGTGTTGCTTTGACTCCAGAAATCCCAGCCCAATATCAATCATAGTTCTGGAAATGTTTTGCGCTTTACCTCAATATGTTTACATTTAGCATGTTCTATTATTTCCATCTGCTTTGTAAATACATGTGAGCCTTTAAATCATTATATTTATACTTTTATCTCATTCAGCTTTGCCACTTCAATACATGTTATATGCATTGCTATCCTCTAATGATGCAAAAATTAAGATGAATAGAAATTTATGGCACAGAAA